>NC_057811.1:283170527-283791359 GCF_018294505.1 Triticum aestivum
GTGGGGCGCCCCCACCCCCAGGGTTTCCAACCTTAGGCGTAGGGGGAGGCCCATGGGGGCGCACCAGCCCACCAGGGGCTGGTTCCCCTCCCACTTCAGCCCATGGGGACCTCCGGGATAGGTGGCCCCACCCGGTGGACCCCCGGGACCCTTCCGGTGGTCCCGGTACAATACCGATAACCCCCGAAACTTTCCCGGTGGCCGAAACTGGACTTCGTATATATAATTCTTCACCTCCGGACCATTCCGGAACTCCTCGTGAAGTCCAGGATCTCATCCGGGACTCCGAACAACTTTCGGGTTTCCGCATACTAATATCTCTACAACCCTAGCGTCACCGAACCTTAAGTGTGTAGACCCTACGGGTTCAGGAGACATGCAGACATGACCGAGACGCCTCTCCGGTCAATAACCAACAGCAGGATCTGGATACCCATGTTGGCTCCCACATGTTCCATGATGATCTCATCGGATGAACCACGATGTCGAGGATTCAATCAATCCCGTATACAATTCCCTTTATCAATCGGTATGTTACTTGCCCGAGATTCGATCGTCGGTATCCCAATACCTTGTTCAATCTCGTTACCGGCAAGTCACTTTACTCGTACCGTAATGCATGATCCCGTGGCTAACTCCTTAGTTACATTGAGCTCATTATGATGATGCATTACCGAGTGGGCCCAGAGATACCTCTCCGTCATACGGAGTGACAAATCCTAGTCTCGATCCGTGCCAACCCAACAGACACTTTCAAAGATACCTGTAGTGTACCTTTATAGTCACCCAGTTACGTTGTGACGTTTGGCACACCCAAAGAACTCCTACGGCATCCGGGAGCTGCACTATCTCATGGTCTAAGGAAATGACACTTGACATTGAAAAAGCTCTAGCAAACGAACTACACGATCTTTGTGCTATGCTTAGGATTGGGTCTTGTCCATCACATCATTCTCCTAATGATGTGATCCCGTTATCAATGACATACAATGTCCATAGTCAGGAAACCATGACTATCTGTTGATCAACGAGCTAGTCAACTAGAGGCTTACTAGGGACACGCTGTGGTCTATGTATTCACACATGTATTACGATTTCCGGATAACACAATTATAGCATGAACAATAGACAATTATCATGAACAAGGAAATATAATAATAATCATTTTATTTTTGCCTCTAGGGCATATTTCCAACAACGGCACCTATGGGATCACGGGGAATCCCTACTATGGTTGGCGCGGCGTGGGGCAGCACAAAGAGCGGGTCGAGAAGATCAACATGGGGGGATTTTTACACAGGTTCGGGCCGCAAATGATGCGTAAAACCCTAGTCCTGCTTTGGGTGTATTTAGTGTTCTTGAGCTCTTGAACTAGCTGCGGAGCATGCCCAGTCCAAAAAGTCTGAATCCTCCGTCAGTACGCCTCGGGCCTCCTTTTATATGTCAAAGGGGTTGCCATAGTGGCACACAGGAGGTGGAAAGTATGTACAGTGTACAAGTTTATCTCCTGACATCATAGGGCAAACGCATTTAATGTGCCACCTATGTGTCCTCTTGCTTTATCAGGGATGACAAAGAAGCTCGTCCCATCCATTGCCGCCTCGCTTTGATTCGACGTGCGTCCAAGGTGACGAGGCATGCAGCGCCACGCTGGCTGGTTGGCTGCTGAGCTGGTGCGATGGCAGGGTCTTCACGAACATCTGCATGCCACCACGCAGGTGTTTGGCTAGTCGGCCTAGAAGCTATATGTTGCCACGCAGGAGCTCGCCTAGTTGGTGGGCTAGCTGCCACGTCAGAACGGGTGCGGTGTAGTGAAACTCTAGCAAGTTCGGGCCTGGCCTCGGCCCCGCAGATGTCCCCAGAAAGGGTCTTGCCAGGGTCTCGTGGGCATCCCCGGCAAGGGTCTTGCCGGGGGTCTTCGTCTTCTGGTTCTCATCTAGTCCTGCAGGCCTTTGGTCTTCACAAAGATCTGCATGCCACCATGCACACGCCCCCCGAGCCTTGGTTCCGATGGTGTCGATGGTGTCAGAACTCTCAGGCTCAAGGGTGGCGGTCTTGCTGGTGTTGGGCAAGTTGCCCCGGTAAGGTTCTTACCGGGGCCACGTAGGCCGCCCCGGCAAGGCTCTTGCCGTGGGTAGGCCATCTTGTCCCTTTGCCCTTTACTCTTCTGGCTTGAGTGCAGCCTCGGCAGCCTTGTGCCTTTGCTTCCTCTGCCCCGCCAAGCGTGGCCGCAGGTGTGGCTACAACTGCCCGTGCACAAGTAAAGGGCTACAGAAAGGCCCCTACTTTTGTACACCGTCAGGAGCCCCCGGGCCTGGGCCACACATAAACGCGAAGCGTTGTTGGGCCAGGCCCAAAACGGTGCGCGGGTACGCATGGCAGAGTTTGAGCTGCGGTAACTCCCACGCCAGTTGCGCTTCCCCATGACCCGCACTGAGTGCATGACGTGGGGGTCGTGCGTGGAGCGGTTATTGCACGCTTGCGTCATGTCGTGGTGAATAGTAAAGAGGCGGCCCGCGCTCTCCCCATAAAAGAGAAAACTGCAGGGGCGCTGCTCATTTACCCTTTGTGCCTTTTCCAATCTATGAAACCGTTGTTCCCCTCTTCTTCTCCAAACGCAAGTCGAAGCTCTCGCCCCTGCTCACTGCCGCTGCACCCCCATTTCCTTCGGTCCCTCACCCCCTCTCAGCCTCCATGGAGCCTAAGACGAGCAAGGGCAAAGGAGCGGCCAAGGACGGCGGGGGGAAGGAGGCGCCGGAGAGTGAGTTGGTGGAGATGCGGAGGCAGCACGCCCTCTTCACCTCAACGGTCAATGCGCTCACCTACAAGGACATGTTCATGCCCATGTGGGGAAGGGAGACGTCGGGGCACCCTGCCACGCGCATCGTCCCCGCCGCCTTCGCCAAGGCCGGTCCAAACCAGTATCCCTTCTTTGTCGATTATTGCTCCTACAGGCTCTGCCCCCTTTCACAGATTTCTTCAACGACATCATGCACACCTATGGCATCCACCTTCTGGATTTCACGCTGAACGCCGTAGCGTGCATGGCCTTCTTCGCCCATCTGTGCGAGGGCTTCGCCGGAGTGCACCCCAGCATGGCACTCTTCCGCCATTACTTCACCCCTCGCATCTAGCCAGGGGGCGCCATCTCCGGCTGTATTACTTGGATCTCGAGGACCCAGAGCAGGGGCATGTACCCGGAGGGTGCCCATAAGGAGAGTTGGGAAGAGTGGCGGGGCCGATGGTGCTGGATCGAGGAGGCAGATCCGCAGGAGTTCTGCCGGGTCCGTCAGAAGCCGCTGGTTCGCGGCAAGGACTAGAGCGATGTCGACGCCGACGACAAGAAGCTCACGGTCACCACCACTAGGATTCATCGCCTCACCATGGCCGGGCTCACTCTCGAGATGATTGGGGCTGACTTCATCCGCTGCCGGATTGCCCCACTGCACAATAAGGGGAGGCCGGCCTGGGACTTCAGGTATGCGGCCGACGTCATGAGGCTCCGCCCCGGCCTGAACCACAACTTCACGATGCTGCAGAACGCCCATCTCTGCCAGAGGCTTTTTCAGCTCAAGGTTGATGAGGCCGGCGGGGTCGAGAGGACCGGCAAGGCCAGCAAGTCTCTGTTTGGGTTGCCAGCGGGAGTGGTCCCGTTGAGCAACAACTCTTGCCAGACCGCCATCATTGCCATGATGTCCGACTTCAACGCGCACGATCTCGATCCAACCTGGGCCGAGCCGGAGGCGGAGCGGGTGCAGGCATTCTTCGACAACCTGTCAGAGAGGTATATTCATGACGAGCCACTGCTCGTCCGCGACACCTCCCAGGAAGAGCTGGCATACATTGCCATCAGGGTGGACGAGGCGGCAATTGCTAAGGAGGCCTGCAGCATCGGCACCATGGAGGACGAGGCCGACACGGCCGCAGAAGAGAAAGAGTTCGCCAAGTGGGCGGGGTCTGCCGGGGAAGCCAGCAGCGCCGGCGCCGGGGCTCCCCTTGTTGAAGACATGGTCGAGGAGTCGGCCGGACAGGAGACCGAGGCAAATAAACACATCCTGCGGTGGGCTAGCTCCGGCGAGCCGGTCCGGCCCGGCAGGAACACGCGGCGGCAACAGGCCCAGGGACAGCCCGCGCGTGAGACGAGGGCCGCGACAGCGAAGAAGGTCGCGGCTGCCGCTTCTTCCTCATCCAAGCGGCGTAGGACGCCTTCGCCTCCCCCTCCCCCCGTGGACGCCACCCCGGAGGTCGACTTCGATCTTGGGTCCTTCAGCCCAAAGAGGAAGAGGAGGCCAGCGGAGGAGGATGAGTAAGTATCTTGCCCCTCATCATTTCCTGACCCTCTGCCCGCGCCATCTTTCCCTCATTTAATCTTGTCTTTGCAGTGACACGGAGACGCTGGCCTAGAGGGTGGCGAAGAGTGCCAAGGCTTCGACGGGTGTCCAGCCCTCGGCGAGCGCTCCGCGCACGCCGGCCTTGGTGGTGATCAGCCCGGACAATAGCCCCCAGCGCAGCTCCTGCTCCAGTCCCCAGCGTGAGTCCGTTACTCTCTCCCCATTGACAGGCGTTGAGGTGTGAATTCTTTGATGTTGACCTTGCCGGGATTGTAGGAGGAGAGCGGAAATAGGAGGAGCCACTGAGGGCCACCCCGAACACGCCGCCCCCGTCGACCACTCCACCCGGAGGGGTGTCACCGGCAAGGGCATCTACCACTGAGCCCACGTGCATGGAGGAAGGGGAGGCGAGCTAGGGTGTTGGTGGCTCCGTCCCAGCAACGAATGTTGGTGGGGAGGGAACCACCTCTTCCTAGCCCGGCACGGGTAAGTTGCTTTCCTCCCGTCCCTGTTCTTCCTTTTCTTTGTTCTGTCCTGCTGATGGGTCAACGGACGGCTGGGTTAATTGAAGCACAAAGGTACCTGGTTCCACCGGCAACTTGAGGGCAGCGTGCTTTGACAAGTCGTCGGCAATGCTGTTCTCTACTCGGGGAACATGCTCTGCTTGCAGACCGTCAAAACGCTCCTCCAATTTCCTCACCTCATCCACATAGGCCTCCATCAACGGGCTCTGGTAATCCTTGTTAACTTGCTTGACGACGAGCTGTGAATCACCTTTGGTGATGAGCTTCCTGATTCCGAGGTCTGCCGCTATCCTAAGACCAGCAAGCAACCCCTCGTACTTTGTTGTGTTATTCATTGATTTTTCCCGGGGAAAGTGCATCTGGACTATGTACTTGAGTCGCTCTCCGGTGGGTGCAACGTGTAGCATGCGGGCACCAGCACCCTGCAGCAAGAAGGCTCAATCAAAGTACATAATCCAATCACGGCTCATCTCCTTGCCTGGAAGGGTGGTCTCTTGAATCTCTTCATCGGGCGTTGATGTCCATTCTGCTATGAACTCTGCCAAGGCTCAGCTCTTGATTGTCGAAGTACTTTCAAACTTGAGGCCGAAGCTCGACAGTTCCAATGCCCATTCCACAATCCTCCCAGTCGCATCCGGGTTGTGAAAGATTTGTTGCAAAGGGAGGCGGGTGACGACGCTGATCTCGTGCGCTTGAAAATAGTGGCGCAGCTTTCTTGAGGCCATAAGGAGGCCGAAAAGTAGCTTTTGCTTACCAGAATATCTTGATCTAGCCCCCTACAAGAGGGAATTGACAAAATAAAATAGGTGCTGCACCACCTTCTTCTTCTGTTCAACTTCGCCCATCTGCGCAGACTCTGTCTTGCCGGGACCGAGCCCTGCCAGGGTTCCGCCTTGCCGGCGTCAGGCCCTGCTGGGGAGAGCCCCGGCCCACCATCCGATGGCTCTGTTGTTACCTCTGCTTCGTCCTCAAGCTCCCTCTGTGCTACTAGTGCAGCACTGACCACTTGATTCGTCGCTGCTAGATATAGCAGCAACGACTCTTATGGTTTAGGAGCGACTAGTATTGGCGTGGAGGAGAGGTACTTCTTCAAATCCTGTAGCGCTGCCTCTGCCTCCGGAGTCCATTTCATTGAACCCGCCTTTTTCAAAACATTGAAAAGGGGGAGGGCGCGCTCAGCAGATTTGGAGATGAACCTACTTAGAGCAGCAACGCAGCCGGCGAGCCTACGGACGTCTTTGACCCGTCTTGGCGCCTCAATCTGCTCAATCGCTTTGATCTTATCGAGATTTGCTTCGATCCCATGTTGAGACACAAAGAACCCAAGACGTTTGCCGGATGGGACACCGAACATGCACTTCTCTGGGTTGAGCTTGAGGTTGATCTTGCGCAGATTTGCAAATGTTTCTTCTAGATCCTGCACGAGTGTGGCCTTGTCCTTGGTTTTGACCACTATGTCATCCATATAAGCTTCCATATTTCTATGTAGCTGAGGTTCAAACAAATTTGGACTGCTCGGGCAAATGTCGAACCAGCACTTTTCAACCCGAAAGGCATCCGTACAAAACAGTACGTACCACATGGGGTGATGAACGCAGTCTTTTCCTCGTCTTCCTTCATCATGAAGATCTGGTGGTATCCTGAGTAGGCGTCAAGGAATTACAGCAGGTCACACCCGGCAGTGGATTCCACTATCTGGTCAATGCGCGGCAGAGGGAAAGGATCCTTTGGACATGCTTTATTGATATCTGTATAGTCAATACACAACCTCCATTTCCCTTTTGCCTTACGCACTACTAGTGGATTGGCCAACCAGATGGGGTGGAGCAGTCCTATGACCAAGCATGCCGCCTCCAACTTCCTGATCTCCTTGATGATGAACTCTTGTCGCTCCAAAGCTTGCTTTCTGACCTTCTGCTTGACGGGCCGCTCATGGGGACTGACATCAAGGTGGTGCTCAATCACCTCCCTGGGGACGCCGGGGCTGTCGGATGCTTGCCATGCAAACACGTCGACATTTGCCCATAGGAAGGTGACGAGCATGCTTTCCTATTTGCTGTCAAGGGTGGAGCTTATGGTGAAAGCTCCACCCGTGCCATCCTCCTTGACGGGCACCTTCTTGGTTTCTGGCGGGGCCACCTTGGACCTCTTGCTCCTGCTGGCGGAGCTGTCTGGCATGTCCTCAATGGTAACGCGGTGCTCCGAAGAGGCGCGTTTGCCGAAGGAGGTCCAAGAGTCCTTGCCAGGGTCGGAAGTCTTGCCAGAAGAGGCCTTGCCGGCAGAGGCAGAGGCCTTGCCAGTTTTCTTCCCTCCCCGGGCTTCAGCGGCAGGGACAAGTGCCTTGGCGGCAGTCGCTGCAACTGCCTCCCGGTAGAGTTGGTTGGCGCAGATGAGCGCGTCCTTCTTGTCGGAGGGAACGGTGATGATGCTCATCGGCCCAGGCATCTTCAACATATTGTAAGCGTAGTGTGATGCCGCCATAAACTTGGCCAGCGCTGGGCGGCCGAGGATCCAATTATAGGGCAAGGGGATCTTGGCAACATAAAAAACGATCTTCTCCGTCCGATAGTTCAGCTCTCCCCCAAATGTGACGGGCAACGTGACCTTGCCCTTCGGCTGACTCCTCCCCGGGTTGACCCCTTGTAACGTGCCCGTCTCCTCGAGATCTCCGTCGGGGATTTGCAGCCTCTCAATCACAGCGGGCAAGTTCAAGTTTAGACTAGCCCCACCATTGACTAGCACTTTTTTCACCTTGAGGTTGCATATTGTTGGGGAAACCAACAACGTCAAACACCTGACCGCAGTTGTGCGGTCAGGGTGATCCTCGGTGTCAAAAATGATAGGTGTGCTGGACCACTTCAGTGGCCTCTGGGCGTCGAACGATGGCTCCGCCGCAGTGACCTCACATGCCCACTGCTTCAGTTGGCAGTGAGAGGTGTGCAACGAGGCGCCAATGTCGACGCACATGGCCTCGATGCTTTCTGGAACTCGTGCTCGCCGGACTCGTCGTCCTCATCATGATCATCATCTTCCTCCTTCTTGTCGCGGCCCCGAGCGGGCCTCTCTTGTTGATTATCCTTGTCGCGTCGGCCTCCTCGACCACCACGCTTCTTGCTGGACCCCTCAGCACCATCCTGGCCCTTCTCCTTGTCATGCCTCTCATATTCAGATTTTTGCTTCTCTGTAAGCAGCTCAACCTGCCGGCAATTCTGGAGGTCACGGCCCTTGGTGCGGTGGATCTTGCAGTACTGCTTGTCGGAGCCTCCTCGCTTGTCGGCAGCCGCCAAGGCCCTGCAGGCGGTGCACCCGGCAACTTCCTTGCTGGGGTCGTCAACCTTGGCGTTCTTGGCAGCGCCGAGGTCGCCGGATCCCTTGTCGGCAAGCACAGTCTTGTCCTTACTCTTCCTGTTGCGGCGTTGGCCCTTCTTTGCCGGGGCAACAGCGTCTTTGTCTGTGGAGTCGGTTTCCGCACCGGCATTTTCAACGGGGTAATTCCTTCCTTCTTTAGCTCGAGAAAACCTATCGGCCAGAACATACAACTCGGCTACATCCTTAACCTTGTTCATCGCCAGCTCCTCGCGCATCTTGTGGTTGCGCACATTCTGATGGGATGTACTGATGACAGCGGTGGGATGAACATCTGGGATGTTGTACTGCACACGGCTGAACCTTTGTATGTACTTGCGCAGGGACTCGCCATCCTTCTGGGGATGACATGCAAATCACTCGCCTGGCCAGGAGCTTGGTGGCCTCCTGTAAAGGCGCCAACAAACTCGTGGCACAGATCCGACCAGGAAGAGATGGAATCCACTAGCAGGTGCATCAACCATGACATGACGTTGGGCTTAAGTGCCAACGGGAAATAATTGGCAAGCACCTTACCATCATGAGCCTCAGTAGCTTGCATCACGATGGTGTAGATGCTGAGGAACTCCGTCGGGTGAGTCTTTCCATTGTATTTTTCTCCGACCTTAGGCTTGAACGTGCGGTGGGTGGGCCACTGGAACTGCCGCTGCTCACGGGTAAAGGCTGGACAACCCACCTTGTAAGGTAGGTCACCAGCGCCCCCCGGCGCCGAGTGGTCCATAGTGGATCCCGCGCACCTATCTGACTGGTGGCGCGCGTCCCGCCGTCGCTCGATAATGGTCCGAGCGTCTTCCTGAGCCCGCTCCCGAAGGACTTGACGTTGGTCACAGTGGGCTCGCGGGTCGGACGACGCCGTAGAAACATTGTCGCGGGCGTCGGCCCGGCGAGCCGGCGGCTATTGTTGCGGCCGTGGGGGAGGAGAGTGCACCGTGGTCGTAGCATATCCGGTCCTCCCACCGCCGGCATGCACCAGCTCGACAGAACGTCGGCCTGAAGGCCCCGCTGGGCGCGGCTCATGTTTGTTGGTGAAGCTCATGAGGCTTCGAATGGTGGCCCTCCACTCGTCGAGATTCTCCACTGCCGGAGGGAAGTCGAGGAGTAGTTGCACACGTGCCAATGCTTCCGCTGGCGTGGGTGGCGGCAAAAGCTACGTGGACCGTGACGCGCTCCGACTTCTAACCATGTTAGAAGGAGCTCTATCACGGTCTCACTGTCGCGCGCCGTTTCCGCCAGCGTCTGGGCGCGCATGCCGGCCCGGTGCATCTTGAGAATGACGCAAAGGGCTCTTCTCGCGGCGGTGTCCGGAGGCACCGACGTCGCGGCGTTGCTCATCACACGCGGCCTGGGAAGGTCGCAGCACGGGCGCCGGCTGGAGCATCCAGGAGGTCGCCGCACAACCCGTGGGCTGCACAGCCCCACCCACGGGCCCAGCGGCGCGCAGCTCGTCGTCTCGGGCACGCACGACGCCGCTTGCCTGGCTCTGATTGCTATAATATCATGGATGCTCACGGGCCATGCCTCCGCCACCGTCCGCGACTCCTCTGTCGCCCGCACGCTCTGGGACGGGTGGTTCGGCCCGAGACGAGCCGATCGCCGTGATCGCCTTATTCTTGGGAGCCATCGCGAAAAAGTCGATGAGTTGACTTAAAAACCAGATTGTCACAGCCTCAGTGCCCCTACCTGGTGTGCCAAAGATGTCGAGACGACACCTATGGGATCACAGGGAATCCCTACTACGGTTGGCGGGGCGTGGGGCTGCGCAAAGAGCGGGTCGAGAAGATCAACACGGGGGGATTTTTACCCAGGTTCGGCCCACAAACGATGTGTAAAACCCTAGTCTTGCTTTGGGTGTATTTAGTGTTCTTGAGCTCGTGAACTATCTGCGGTGCATGCCCAGTCCGAAAATTCTGAATCCTCCCTCAGTACGCCTCGGGCCTCCTTTAATATGTCAAAGGGGTTGCCACAGTGGCACACAGGAGGCGGAAAGTATGTACAGTGTACAAGTTTATGTCCTGACATCATAGGACAAACGCATTTAATGCGCCGCCTACGTCTCCTCTTGCTTTATCGGGGACGGCAAAGAAGCTCGTCCCGTCCATCGCCGCCTGGCCTTGCTTCAACGCGCGTCCAAGGTGACGAGGCATCCAGCGGCACACTAGCTGGCTGGCTACTGAGCTGGTGCGGTGGTAGGGTTTTCACGAAGATCGGCATGCCACCACGCAGGTGTTTGGCTAGTTGGCCTAGTAGCTGTATGCTGCCAGGCAGGCGCTCGCCTAGTTGGCGGGCTGGCCACCACGTCGGAACGGGTGCGGGGCAGCGAAACTCTGGCAAGTGCGGGCCTAGCCTCGGCCCCATAGATGTCCCCGGCAAGGGCCTTGCCGGGGTCTCGTGGGCGTCCCCGGCAAGGGTCTTGCCGGGTGTCTTCGTGTTCTGGTTCTCATCTAGTCTTGCAGGCCTTTGGTCTTCACAAAGATCTGCATGCCACCATGCAGGCGCCCCCCGAGCCTCTGTTCTGATGTTGTCGATGGTATCAGAACTCTCAGGCTCAAGGGTGGAGGTCTTGCTGGTGTTGGGTAAGTTGCCCCAGCAAGGTTCTTGCCGGGGCCACGTAGGCCGCCCCGGCAAGGCTCTTGCCGGGGGTAGCCCATCTTGTCCCTTTGCCCTTTACGCTTCTGGCTTGAGTGCTGCCTCGGCAGCATTGTGCCTTTGCTTCCTCTGCCCCGCCAAGCGTGGTCGCAGGTGTGGCTACAACTTCTCATGCATAAGTAAAGGGGTACAGAAAGGCCCCTACTATTGTACACAGTCATTATCCACCTCCGGGTCTATTATTATCTGCAAAAGAAGAGAACATTTTAGTGCCTACATGCAGTTTTGGACACTCCTACACACCCATTTGGTTTGCAGGATTTGTAAAATTCAACAACGTGCCATCTTCGATCTGGCATGATTAACATGGGCATTTGATTACAATCTAGAAACATGTAGCCTTATTCACAAGAGGTTGGATTGGATGAAAAATTCCCTAAGAAAACTAGTACAGATGAATCCAAAGGAGAAATGCTTATGGACGATTGTAACCATATGAATGAACCAACCAATATGGGGTGGGGGCGTATTTCCTAAAATCCTCCAAAATTCCTTCGGAAATCGTAGTACATTGTCATTGTAAACTTGGGAAAAGGTGCAAAAAATTGAACACCCTTATGGTTAACATTTAACAGGAAAGGAACGTCACCTCGATATACAACTTCTTCAGGCACGGAAAGCATCTCAGGCAACTAACAACTTGGTCCAGGTTGGGACCGATAGATTCTAGTGCCAAGACCTTCACTGTGCCCAGAGTTTGGGTGAAGCTTCGCTGGATGATAGACGAACATAGATCTTCAAAACTAGAAATAACATTTATATCAAGAAGGAGAGGTATATAAGGCGACTGTTGTACCTGAAAGTTTTAGTATTTGACAGACAAGTAGCCTACCACTTTCAATTTCGTCGCAGAAATGACATTGATTCTTGTTGGACCTTGTTGATCAACTACAAGTAATCTCTCAAGTGAAGGTGTGTCCTGGATGACCATATTGTAGTCCACCTTTTGTGATGTCTCGTTGCAGCACCAGCAACACACATAAATAGTCCGGAGAGTCCTGGAGGTGATGTGCAAGGTACAAGACCAATTCATCGCCTAAAGACGAAGGAACTCGAGTGCAGTACAGCCGCGGAGCAGGCGCTCCATGTCATCCTTTGGGATGCAGACAGTGACGAGCTCGAGGTGCTTTAGTCGTGGTAGAAAAAGAGCGGGCGCGTCATTAAGGGGGGATACCAGTTCATGAACTTGGCGAGGCACAACGTGGGTGCGAAGCGGAGCGCGAACGTTGGCAGCAAGCGCATATGCCCATCATTATAACTTAGCTTCTCGAGCTGATCTATGGCGGGGGATCGGAACCACTCGTCAAGCTTGGCTCGGTCCTTGCCATTGGAACAGAACTTGCCCGTGATAAGGCCTTTGATGGGGCCATCATGACTGCCGAGGATCTGGGAGAACGCATCCAAGCTTTGGCGATAGCCATGGCAGAGCTTGTGGGCATCAAGGAGGTCGACAGGGGTGTGGAGCCATAGGGTGCGCCACCGCCAAGAAAGGGCGGCTATCCTCGCCTGATATTTGATTGGGAGGAGAGATATGATGACTATCAACATATCATCGGGGAGGTTGTTGATGAAGTCTAGGCCTGCTGGAGTCGCTTGCGGTTCTTTCTCGACCCGCCTCCGCTTGTTGGCAGCCTCGTTCCCCACCTCGTCGGCGGTGATAGAAACCTCTATCTCCATATTGACGCCGTGCTCCGGTGCTTCAGCAGCCCCGGCGTCGCCACTCTCTCCGATGGGGTGCTTCGGTAGCATCCTTGTACACTCACGGCTTTGAGGACTCAGAGCGGCGTCGAGGATGCGGGCAGAGAGAGAGAGAAATTGTGTGTGCGGCAAGGATGGGGGGTGCGGCCGCTCGGCGGCGCCATTAATATACACCAGTGGGAGTGAGGCGGGCGGTGGTCCAAGGCTGTGTTGCTTCCTGGTGATAATGGCTGCTTAATCTCTAGTATGAATGAAATCTATGTTAATTACTGAATTTTAGTTGCAAAAAATAGATAGTGCTATTGATTTTTAGCTCCATATTTTGACAAATCGCAGTGTCTCTTGGCTTAGCGATGAAGTCTGGCTTTAATTGGCATACCGTAATCTGAACCGTTTGCATTGAAGAGATGCATAGATCTTGCGTTGAACAACTTGTACGCTTCCCGGTGAGCCTACGCACCGGACTGCGCTCGCACGCCTCCCGTTCAGTCAAGCAGCTTTCCACACGGCACATCCTATAGCCATTAAAACCAAGACACGTGGCGTCACGTGAATGGTTAACCAAATGCACACGATTTGACTTATACAAACGTTTGAGATATTAAAGTGGCAGCTATTTTTTCAAAATGCCTTTGTTGGCTGTCATTATTCGAGTGCGCCTTCTCTCAAAATGGACACAAAAAAAACCACAGCATGTCGGGTGCCCTTCCATGATAGCATGCCAAGTTTCATGAATTTCAGACGAGTTTTAGATTTACTAGAATTTAAAAACAAAGTATCTCACCGTTTTGCTGGCAATTAACGGTGCCCTGGTGTTTGAAATTCATTCCCATTTCTTGCATGCACCCTAGGACACAGATTTGATTTTTCAACCAATTTATACGCACTGGAGCATGTGCATGTAGTTCAAATTTGAATTATGCACATAAATGCATTGAAAACTCAGTTAATGCATAAAAATGTCCAAACGAACCCCGAAAAATCACAAAAATTAACACAACACTCCTGTTGTTATATGTTGACACGAGAAAAAATTTGAAAGCAATAAGAGGCAATAGATATCGTTTCATCCCCAAAGGTGGGATGTTCCCTATCGAAACCATCAGAGAAGCTCTGGTTTCTGAGAAGCATATACTCAAACCTGCCCCAAATGAGACAAAATTTTTACCACGGCATGTTGATGCCGCTCCATGATAGCATGCCAAGTTTCATGAATTTCAGATGAGTTTTGGATTTAGTAGAATTTAAAAACAAGGTATCTCAATGCTTGCGGACGAGTGACGGTGGCAGGGTGTTTCACATTCATTCCCATTTCTTGCATGTGACCTAAGCATGCACCCAAGGACAAATATTTGATATTTCAACCAATTTATATGCACTGGAGCATGTGCATGTAGTTCAAATTTGAATTATGCACATAAATGCATTGAAAACACACTTAATGCATAAAAATGTCCAAACGAACCCCAAAAAATAACACAACACCCCTGTTGTTCTATGTTGACACGAGAAATTTTTTGAAAGCAATAAGAGGCAATGGATATTGTTTCGCCCCCACAGGTGGGGCGTTCCATATCGAAACCATCATGCTTGTTGTGAGAAGCTCTGGTTTGTGAGAAGCTGATGTCTACTACACAACCTTCTTATTGTAGACGTTGTTTGGCCTCCAAGTGTAGAGGTTTATAGGACAGTAGCAAATTTCCCTCAAGTGGATGGCCTAAGGTTTATCAATCCATGGGAGGCATAGGATGAAGATGGTCTCTCTCAAGCAACCCTGCAACCAAATAGCAAAGAGTCTCTTGTGTCCCCAACACACCCAATACAATGGTAAATTGTATAGGTGCACTAGTTCGGCGAAGAGATGGTGATACAAGTGCAATATGGATGGTAGATATGGGTATTTGTAATCTGAAAATATAAAAACAGCAAGGTAGCAAGTGATAAAAGTGAGCGTAAACGGGATTGCAATGCTAGGAAATAAGGCCTAGGGTTCATAATTTAACTAGTGCAAGTTATCTCAACAATAATAACATAGTTGGATCATATAACTATCCCTCAACATGCAACAAAGCGTCACTCCAAAATCACTAATAGCGGAGAACAAACGAAGAGATTATGGTATGGTACGAAACCACCTCAAAGTTATTCTTTCCAATCAATCCATTGGGCTATTCCTATAAGTGTCACAAACAGCCCTAGAGTTTGTACTAGAATAACACCTTAAGACACAAATCAACCAAAACCCTAATGTCACCTAGATACTCCAATGTCACCTCAAGTATCCGTGGGTATGATTATACGATATGCGTCAAACAATCTTAGATTCATCTATTCAACCAACACATAGAACCTCAAAGAGTGCCCCAAAGTTTCTACCGGAGAATCAAGATGAAAACGTGTGCCAACCCCTATGCATAGGTTCATGGGCGGAACCCGCAAGTTGATCACCAAAACATACATCAAGTGAATCACATGATGTCCCATTGTCACCACAGATACGCACGGCAAGACATACATCAAGTGTTCTCAAGTCATTAAAGACTCAATCCGATAAGATAACTTCAAAGGGAAAACTCAATCCATTACAAGAGAGTAGAGGGGGAGAAGCAACATAAGATCCAACTATAATAGCAAAGCTCGCGATACATCAGGATCGTGCCAAATCAAGAACACGAGAGAGAGAGAGAGAGAGAGAGAGAGAGAGAGAGAGAGAGAGATCAAACACATAGCTACTGGTACATACCCTCAGCCCCGAGGGTGAACTACTCCCTCCTCGTCATGGAGAGCGCCGGGATGATGAAGATGGCCACCGGTGAGGGTTCCCCCCTCCGACAGGGTGCCGGAACAGCGTCCCGATTGGTTTTTGGTGGCTACAGAGGCTTGCGGCGGCGGAACTCCCGATCTATTCTGTCCCCTGACCGTTTTAGGGTATATGGGTATATATAGGAGGAAGAAATACGTCAGGGGAGCCACGAGGGGCCCACGAGGGTGGAGGGCGCGCCCAGGGGGGTGGGCGCACCCCCTGCCTCGTGCCTTCCTCGTTGCTTTCTTGACGTGGACTCCAAGTCTCCGGGGTTGCTTTCTTTCCAAAAATAACTTCTCTAGAAGGTTTCGTTCTGTTTCGACTCTGTTTGATATTCCTTTTCTTCGAAACACTGAAACAAGGGAAAAACTGGAACTGGCACTGGGCTCTGGGTCAATAGGTTAGTCCCAAAAGTAATATAAAAGTGCTTAGTAAAGCCCATTAAACATCTAAGATGGATAATATAATAGCATGAATACTTCATAAATTATAGATACGTTGGAGACGTATCAACATCCCCAAGCTTAATCCCGCTCGTCCTCGAGTAGGTAAATGATAAAAGAAATAATTTATGAAGTGTGAATGCTAGCAAGTGCATAAGTTTGATTAATGATAATTTCAATCGCCTTTTCTAGCATCATTATATGTCATAACAGTAGCTCAACTCATAGAACTTTTCATGATCAAGTAACAAACTATTCATATGTTAAAGTATAGAACATAAACTTTCGTGAAAACTAACAAACCGTGTTATTAGTCATCAAACAATTACAATTCATCTTATTTTCTGGAAGAGTCTATGTCAGAGCTTTGATTCAGCAAACTTCACATACTCAACTATCATTTAGTCTTCCATGATTGCTACCACTCAAAGCATATTTTTAGAACAAATAGTATTCATCAAACACAGAAAAAGATAGGGGCGTAATGTTTCGCCTCCCAACCTTTTAACTCAAGGATAATGTCAACAGTAATAATTCATGCTCAAATATATTTGAATGGCCATATATGCTTAGATCTTTCCATCACATGATGCTTGCCAACTAAAGAGTAGGTTGGAATGAGAAGGAAAACTACTGACTCTTGCATAAAAGTAAAAGATAGGCCCTTCGCAGAGGGAAGCAGGGATTTGCAGAGGTGCCAGAGCTCGAAGCAAAAATAGAGATGAAAATAATTTTGAGAGGTATGCTTTCATTGTCAACATAATGACCAAGAGTTCCCAATATCTTCCATACTACATACATTATAGGCGGTTCCCAAACAGAAAGGTAAAGATTTTTACTCCCCCTCCACCAACAATCATCAATCCATGGCTTGCCCGAAACAACGGCTGCCTCCAACTAACATCAAACCATGGGGAGTTTTGTTTGCAATTATTTTTGATTTGATTTCGATCTTTTGATCATGGGACTAGGCATCCCAGTTACCAGTCATTTTCTCGTGAATGATGAGCGGAGTCCACTCATCGTGAGAATAACCCACCTAGCATGGAAGATACTGCTAGCCCCTAGTCTCTACATGAGCGATTCGAGCATACAAAACAGATTATTATTTGAAGGTTTAGAGTTTGGCACATGCAAATTTACTTCGAACGGCAGGTAAATACCGCATATAGGTAGATATGGTGGACACTCATGGAAGAAACTTGGTTCAAGGAATTTGGATGCACAAGCAGTATTCCCGCTTAGTACATATATTTTGGCTAGCTAAGGATTCTAAATAGCAAGCACCACATGTTAGAGGATCCATAACAATATAACTTGTCGGGTGGTAGGTGCGACATATGCCAATGGGTGGCTTATCATTGTGGGAGCCAGTAAGACATCGCCGGTGCCTGGAAACAGGATAAGGCGAAGACATGCACGCCGGCGGATCTTACCCAGTTTCGGGGCTCTCCGTGGAGATAACACCCCTAGTCCTACTCTGTGGGGTCTCCGCATGATCACTAGATCAATACAAGTAGCTACAAGTGCTCCTTGAGCTGTTTAGCTAGAGGAAGAAGAAGGGCAAGGCTAGCTCTCCTTTTCTCTCTATGTGGTGTGTGAAACTCTATGAGATCAACCCTTTGCATGGGTGTCCTGGGGGGCTTATATAGGCCTACCCCCCAGGGGTACAATGGTAATCCGGCTGGGCGCGGGTCCCAGCCGTCAGTATCTGTGCTCGCCGGCTTCTCCGCCGGCCATTGGGGCCCGCTGACTGGTGGGTCCCGCCGGCTACCGGCCTCTTGGCCGACAGGCCGGCCCCACCACTTGGGGGCCTTGTCGGCGGCTGGTTACTGTTGCCTCGCCTCTGATGACGAGGGCTTTGTCGAGGTAAGCGTGGCTACAGTGCCGCCGCCTTGCGGGCTCTCACTGTAGCCTTACCTCGTCTTGTCTCCTTAATGAGGCACATGTTTCGAGGGAGGGAGGTAGCCAGCTATTGGGAGCCAGCCACGCCCCTGGCCGACCTGGGGAGGCTGAGCCGCCTTCGAGTGTCTCTCTGGCTAAAGGGGCCCGCCGCCTGCGGGCCGTACTGGCGCCTGTCGTGGGTGACATCGAGGTCAACATGGCTATAGTGCCACGCCAGACGGGAGATGGCTGGCCCGTACGGCGCCCTGTGGCCGCCTGTTTCGGGATTCGGGGGTAGTGGGCTGTACTGCGGCCACGCCCCGTCTTATCACCGTTATGTGGATGCAGTCTTGGTGGGTGCAGACTTTGCCGGCTTCTGGGAGTCGGCTTTCTTCAAGGCCGGCTTTAGGGAGTCGGTCCTCTTAGGGCCGGCTTCCTGGAGTCAGCTATCTCGTAGCTTTCTTTGGGAAGGTTTCTGAGGCCGGGTCGCCTTCTGGTAATCGGCCTTGGTGATAGCCGGCCGGGGGAAGGCGGCCCTATGCTCTGGATGCTTGAAGGCTCGAATGGCCTGATAATTTTTTGAAGAGCCAGGGGGAGTCGGTTAGGCTACCCGTGGCCATTTACTCCGACAGTAGTCCCCGAAGCTGGTTGGGCTTCGAGGCTGAGAGGAGGTCAAGAAGCTCGGTCATCTTCTTATCTTGACGAGCCAGCAGCTGGGAGCCGGCTTCGGTTGGGCGCGCTGTCTTGGGGAAATTTCTAAAGTTGGAAGGCGGGAGTCTGTCGGCGTGTGCGCCGGGCTGCGGGCCGGCCGCTTGCTGCCCGCGAACCACGTGGCATCCTCCGGCTGAATAAAGCCTGCCAACCCACGCGCGCGACAGGACGTCGCCGCAGGCCGGGGGCCCACCACTCCTACGCCTAGGCCGAGGCGCAGATTCTCTGTGGCCCAGAGCTATCCGCATGTCTTCCGGCGGCGGTTTCCGCATGTTGTTAGGGCACAATAATCGCGGGACGTGGGGGAGTGGGCGCAGTTAATCCCACGTTCCTCCCCACGCCTCGCCTCCTCGGCTTCGCCGCACGAGGCTATAAGTAGGGGGGAGGGGAAGCGGCAGACGCTCGCACGCTCTTCTCCTCTTCGCCATCTTCTTCCTCCTGCTTTCCCTCGCAGCAGCGCCTCGCCGTCGCGCCGTCCCACCAATCTTCACTCCGCCCCGCAGCCTTGCCGCCACAGGGCCGTGCTTTCTCCGCCGCCACACCCTTCCTTGTTAGCTTATCGCCACCATGCAGTACGGCGGGGACTGGGACGGCTCCAACGTCCATATGGACCACATCGACTTCCTCCGCAAGACGCGGCGGTTGCCCGGCAAGGACCAGGTGCGGGTCCGTCTCGCGCCGGAGAAGGAGATCACGCCAGCGCCGGAGGAAGGCGAGCGGGCAATCTTCCGCTCGCACTTCCTGCGCGGCCTCGGCCTGCCGGCGAGCGCTTTCTTCCGCTCCTTCCTCGACTTCTATCAACTCTAGCCGCACCACCTCACCCCAAACACGGTGGTGCTGCTGTGCGCCTTCGTCACTCTGTGCGATGGCTTTCTTGGCGTTCTCCCCACCCTCGAGCTCTGGGGGGAATTCTTCCAAACCAAGCTCGGCACCCGCATGCAGGGCGTGCCGGCTTAGAGCGGCGCCTTCATCGCGATGCGGAGGCCGGCAACCGACAACCCCTTCCCCGTTATCACGCTGATCCAGTCGGTGAAGTGCTGGCAGAAGTCGTACTTCTACGTGAGGAACGTCGCCCCGCAAGGTGACTACGTCAACCTGCCGGCTTATGTAGCAGGCCCGCCGGCCGGGAGGCGGCCCAAGTGGTCCTATCGGGCCGTGACGCCGTCGCCAGCTGGAGCCGCGGCCGTCGCCCGACTCCGGGTAATGATCCAGTCGGAGGGCCTGACTGGGTCCGACTTACTGGCCGCCTTCATCGTGCGCCGCGTGCTTCCGCTTCAAAGCCGCTCTCATCTGATCTGTTAGATGAGCGGCCAAGTCGATCCGAGTCGGATGTGCACCAAGGATATGCCGCGCGACGAGGTGGCTCATATGGTGAATTATCTTGCGAACTGCAAGCTCTCCGCAGAGTGGCGGTTTGGCAAGGAGCCATACTCCCGTGCACATCCCCCGCCTACGGTATGCTCTCTTTATCCTTTCTTCACTTAGTTTTGTCGCCGAGTTTTTCTTGGCCGACTCTGACCAGTCAGCACGTCTTGGCAGAGCCCTCTCCTTCGACCTGCGGCCGGGTTGGAGGCGGATCGCCGATTTCTTCCCGACCGGGCGGAGCATGACTTGGAGGATCACGACTTGGGGGCGGCCGCCATGGATGACAACACCGAGGCGGGAGGCGGTGAAGCAGGCGGCTCCGGGCTTGGAGTCAGCTTCGACGACTGGCCGGATGACGACGAGGCGGAAATCGTCCCACGCCGCCAGCCGGCGCCCGGCCATGGCGCGGGTTCTTCCGCCGCGCCGCCTGCTCGGGGCGGCGGGCAGAAGCGCCGGGCCGCGTCGGGCTTGTTCGGCAGTCAGCCGAAGAAGCCCAAGGGCGGGGCGGCGGCGACCAGGCGGGATAAGGCGGCCACAAAGGCGGCCCGCTTCCGCAAGGTGGTGAAGCAGCTGCAGACCGTGTCAGCGTAAGTGTATATTCTTTTGCATACTCTTTCTTCTTTTCTTGTTGATTTCTGAATCCTTGTCCTTTCTCAAAAATCAGGGCTCCGCTTTCTCTTGAGCAGGTTGCTGCCGCCTCCATGGTTGGATCGCCGGGAGGATCCGGGAGCAGCCGTCGTGTGGACCCCCGCGCCGAGCTTCAGGCAGCGACGGAGCGAAATGCGCGGGAGGCGCGGGAGGAGTGGGAGGCAGAGGAGCTGAGGGCGGCTGCCGCCAAGGCGACACAGGAGGAGGAGCAGTCAGCGAAGGCGCGTGCCGACGCGGTGGCCAAGGCCCAGGCGGAGGCTGCGGCCGCGGCAACAGCGGAGGGGGCCTTGCTATTCACCCCTCTGCGTGTCGCAGCGCCCGAGGTCCCGGAGCCCCCGCCGGAGGAAACCGGCGGAGACCTGCCGGGGTTGGAGAGGGAGGACGACGTTGTCGTCCCGAAGAGGGAGGCGGCACCGTCCTCGCCGACTAGGGCAGCCCAAGGCAGCCGGCCTAATGTGCCGCCTGCACAATTGGCTGGGGGCGAGCCGGCTGCGAGGACGGACGTGGTGGTCCAGTCGCCATCGCGCCAGCGCGCGGGGAAGGCCACTTCGGACCCGCAGAAGGCCGCGGGCTCCGGCTCGTCGGCCCAGGACGTGGAGGCGGCCAGCGCCAGCTCGGGGTGGACGCCGGGTGGAGGGACGGCCGTGGTGAATGTGGCGGCGCAGGAGGTCCGGAACCGGCTTCAGTCCCAGGCCGCGGCGCTGAGGCAATACAATGACGAGTTCCTCGCGACGTGAGCGGCCATTCAGGTAAGTCTTCCCGTTTTTGGTTTTTGATCTTGGTTTCTTCCGTGGGGGCGCGTCAGCGCACCCACTGGGTCTAGTCTGCGAGTTCCGAGTCGGCTGCTGAGCAGGCGCCTTGGAACTTCTTAGCGGGCTTTGTTTGCTATCTTGTACTCATTCGCTTCTCTGCCTGACTTGCAGGACTACCACAACCTCCGTGCGGCTGCCTTCAACTCCCAGGCTCGGGAGCTGACCCAGAAGAATGCTAATCTATCTGAGAGCCGGGGTAAGTGCTTCATCTTTTATCTCACGTGGGGGCGCGTCAGCGCACCCACTGGGTGTAGTCCCCGAGATTCGGGCCGACTGCTAAGCAGTCGGGTCGGATCTTTCTTGACGACTTCTTCCTTATTGCTTCTTTCTTCTCTGCCATGCCTGCAGCGGCCAACGCCAAACTGAGGGAGCAGCTGGGTGGGACTCAGGCCGCCCTTCGCGCTAAGGAAGCCGAGTTTGACGCCTTGGCCCAGGAGCGTGACCGCCTGGCCAAGAAGCTGGCCGACCAGGAGGAGAGCCACAAGGCGGCCCTAAAGGCGGTGCAGGACAGCGAGGCCGCCCTTCAAGCCGAATATGAGACAAAGGCGGCAAGCTGGGCCGAGGCGATGCAGTCGTTGATCAACGGCTACAGCCAGATCGAAGACTTGGTTGACGGTAGGTCGCCCTCTTCTTCGTCCCTTGCTTGCCGCTTGGTTCGTTTTCTGACTTGGTATTTTTCTCTTCTTTCTCTTTCTTCCTTGCGCAGAGTACTTCCCTGGCTACTCTACTGCCGCCAACCAGGTCGTCGAGGCCCACCACGAGGCGCAAAGGCAGGAGGAACAGCTCTTGGCGATTCAAGCCCGCCTCCAGCCGGCTCAACGCATGCTCCGCCGGCTTTAGCGTGTTGGGGCACAGGTGCTGGCCGCTCTCTGGCCCGGTGAGGTGATTCCCCGCACTCCCAGTCGGACTGCCGACTGGCTGGAGGTGGCGGCCGGCCGCTTCGAGGCCTGGAAGGCTTCTGCGGCTCGGTCAGGCGCCACACGGGCGCTGGAGTTCATCAAGGCATGGTATCCCGAGCTGAGTTTGGACCAGCTGGCCACCTGGCGGCAGGAGGCCGACACGGAGCTGGAGCCGGTGCGGCCGGCTATCATCCAGCGAGCCTCGGCGATCGCCGACTACACCGACACCAGCGCCTTTGCTCCTGAGGTGGACGACAACCGCGTTGCCCAGCCGGAGGAGTGGTTCGGGCTGAACCCGGCAGATGGCGAGGATTCGGCGGAGGAGATCGACTCCAGCGACGAGGGCGAGGAGGAGGAGGAGGAGGGTGAAGACGCCGCGCCAGATGGTGGAGCGGCCGGTCAGCCTCAGCTTGACCGTGCCTCCAGCAACAAGGCACGTGTGAGCGCACCGCCTGCAGCCGGCGATGATCAAGCCGAGACTCGCCAGCCGGCCACTCCTCCAGCCGGCGCCGCCGTCTCCACCGACCAGCCCTGCTCCCCTGCTGCGCCCTTAGTCTAATCTGTTGCCTCTACTTTCCTGTTTTATTACTCTTGGAACAGTATTTTGTTAAGTTTGCACAGTTCCACCCACTGGGGGTGTATTCGAACTATATTGACTGCCGGCCTGTTGAGGGCCTTATGTGTAAATATAATCATGCATGCATTTGGCTTTCCCTTGTTCTTTGCTTTTCATCCTTCGGCTGTTTCCTTTGCCGCCCTCCCTTGGTTGCCGCCTTCCCAGCCGGATAGCTGCTCTGCAGTCTGTGGCTAGAGAAGTGCTTGGCCAGTTGGGAGGGCGAGTACTCTAGCTTTGTTGGATTGTAGCGAAGTGACTGGGAGGCCGGCCAGCCGGCTGTGTTGACAGCCGGTAGGCGTGGTTGGAGGCCGGCTTGCGTTATATAAGTTCGTTAGTCCTTAGCCGTTTTTTGTGTGGGCATCCTTTCTGCCTTTGGCTCTTGCCAGTCGGACAGTCGGTTCTTCGAGCTGCGACTTACGACAAGAGAGGGCTCGGGTGCTGGCACACTACTTGTCTGACTTCTGGGTAGAACTTTTTATATAACTTAAGGCGGCCAGTCCCTGGGCCGACTAGTCGAACCCGGTGCCAGATAGAAAATCAAATGTAATAATACATTCATGGGTATGACACTTGTCATTTATAGATAAAGGAGGGCTGTCCCCGAGTGCGCCTCGGGGGGCCCGTTGTTTCGTACTTAATACAAAAAGGTAGCATGATACATACTGCTTTTAACTGTAAAATCTTCTCAGGAGGTTGGCATTCCATGGTCGTTCCGACTCCTTGCCGGAATCATCCCTCTTGCATGCTCTTGGCTTCTGTGCGTCGATCAGGTAGTAGGAGTCATTGCCTAGGGCCTTGCTGATGACGAAAGGGCCTTCCCAAGGAGCCGAGAGCTTGTGCTGGCCGGCTGTTCGCTGGATCAGCCGGAGCACAAGATCGCCCTCTTGGAAGGATCTTGGCTTGACCTTCCGGTTGTGGTAACGGTGCAAAACCTGCTAGTAGATGGCGGATCGGCTGAGTGCTAACAGCCGGCCTTCTTCCAGCAGGTCGACACCGTCTTCTCGCGCTTCCTTGGCCTCCGCCTCCGTGTACATGGTGACCCGAGGCGAGTCGAACTTGATGTCAGTTGGGATGACAGCCTCGACACCATATACAAGGAAGAACGGAGTGAAGTCGGTTGACTTGTTTGGGGTAGTATGCAGACTCCAGAGGACAGCCGACAGCTCATCGAGCAAGCAGCCGGCCAAACGCTCTAGTGGTACGACCAGTCGGGGCTTGATGCCGGAGAGGATGAGGCCGTTTGCTCGCTCGACCTGGCCGTTTGACTGCGGGTGGGCAACGGACTCTAAGTCCAGTCGGATGCCTTGTGTCGCGCAGAAATGTGCCAGTGCTCCCTTGGCAAAATTCGTGCCGTTGTCGGTGATGATGCTGTGTGGTACACCATACCGAGTAGTGATGTCTGCGATGAATGTAGTCGGCCCGTTCAGCTTCTTGATCGGCTTCGCTTCAGTCCACTTGGTAAATTTGTCCACGGCGACAAGCAGATGTGTCATGCCGCCGTGGGCTGTCTTGAATGGGCCCACCATGTCCAGCCCCCAAACGGCAAAGGGCCAGGTGAGTGGGATGGTCTTGAGTGCAGAAGCCGGCATGTGTTGCTTGGAACTGAAGACTTGGCATCCTTTGCAGCATTTGACTAATTCCTTGGCATCTTCCAAAGCAGTCGACCAGAAGAAACCATGGCGGAAAGCTTTGGCGACATGTGATCTTGAGGCTGCGTGGTGGCCGCATTCGCCTTGGTGGATATCCTTGAGGATTGCTATGCCCTTCTCTGGCTCGACGCAGCGCTGGAAGACTCCAGTGACGCTACGCTTGACAAGTTCTCTGTTTATTATTGCGTATGCTCCGGCTCGGTGTTGCACTAGTCTTGCCGAGATCTCATCAGTCGGCAGCTCTCTGTTGACTAGGAAGTTGAGGATGGGCTGGGCCCATGATGGAGCTGTGACTTCTTCTGTTGTCAATACAGCCACTGTGACCTGGGTGTGTGGGTTGGGTGGTGGAGAGTTGGAGTCGGCCACCGCCTCTTGTGTCGCTGCAGTCCCCGGGCCGACTGCAGCAGTCCCCGGGCCGGGTTCTGAAGTCCCCGAGCCGGGTACGACTATGGCAGTCCCTGGGCCGCTTGTCAAAGTCCCCGAGCCGCCTGCTGGGTCCCCGCAGTCGGATCTGACTGCATCAGGGGCAGGCGGTACGAAGATAGACTCCGACTCTGGAGACGGCTTGATAGACGGTTTGAGGAGGCGCTGGAGAGAGACACCGGTTGGTATGGCCTGTCGGGTGGAGCCAGTCCGTGCCAGGGCATCTGCATGGTCGTTGTCGGCCCGTGGCACGTGGAGGAACTCGCACCCTTCAAAGTATCCACTGATCTGCTGGACGAGGAATCGATAGCTCGCCATGTTTGCATCCTTGGCGTCCCAGTCGCCAGACTACTGCTGGACCACCAAGTCCGAGTCGCCATAACACAGGATCCGGCGTATGCAGAGCTCTTTGGCTAGCCGGAGCCCGTGTATGCGCGCCTCGTACTCAGCCACATTGTTGGAGGCGGCAAAATGGATTTGCAGCGTGTATCTGAGCTTGTCGCCTTTGGGAGAGGTGAGGACAATGCCGGCTCCCAAGCCGGTGTGCATCCTGGACCCGTGGAAGTGCATCCGCCAATGAGTGGAGTCGGGAGCCGACGGTAGGTACTGGGTCTCGGCCCAGTTGACAAGGAAGTCGGCCAATGCTTGGGACTTGATGGTGGTGCAGGGTTGGTAGAAGATTGTGTAAGGAGCCAGCACAATGGCCCACTTAGCCACCCGGCCGGATGCATCCCAGTTGCCTATGATCTCGGCAAGCGGGGCGGTGCATACGACCGTGATGGGATGCTCTTGAAAGTAGGGCTTCAGCTTCTTGGCGACGAAGTACACTCCATAGCACATCTTCTGGTAGGGCGGCTAGTTTTGCTTTGAGGTGGACAGTACTTCGCTTAAATAATATACCGGCCTCTGGACTAACTCGGCTCGGCCTTCTTCTGGGAACTGGACCACGATGACTGTACTGACCACTCGGCTAGTCGCGGCAATATAGAGGAGCATGGGCTCCTTCTCAGTCGGCGCCCCCAGGACAGGTGGAGTGGTCAGTATCTTCTTCAACTCATGGAAGGCTTGGTCTGCTTGGTCATTCCACTCGAAGTGAGTGGATTTCTTCATGAGTCGGTACAAGGGGAGAGCCTTCTCCCCTAGCCAGCTGATAAAGCGGTTTAGGGAGGCCAGGCACCCGGTGAACTTCTGAACGTCTCGCAACTTGGTGGGGATCTCCATTCTCTCAATGGCCTTGATCTTCACAGGGCTGCGCTCAATGCTATGTTCGGAGACCAGCAAGCCTAGAAGCTGGCCGGCTGGTACTCCGAACACGCATTTCTCGGG
Organism: Triticum aestivum; assembly: GCF_018294505.1. NCBI lineage: Eukaryota > Viridiplantae > Streptophyta > Magnoliopsida > Poales > Poaceae > Triticum > Triticum aestivum. The sequence continues at coordinate 283,196,672 of NC_057811.1, forward strand.
GTTGAGCTTGATCTGGAATCGACGCAAGTTGGCAAATGTTTCTTTGAGGTCTTCCAGCAGGGTGCCGCGCTTCTCCGTCTTCACCACAATATCGTCTACGTAGATGTGGGCATTTCTGCCGAGTTGCTTGAGGAGGCATTTCTGCATGCAACGCTGAAAAGTGGCACCGGCATTCCTCAAGCCGAATGTCATAGTCAGGTAACAGAAAGCTCCGAATGGTGTGATGAAGGTGGTCTTCAGGTGGTCCGCTGAGTCCAACTTGATCTGGTGGTATCCTGAGTAGGCATCCAAGAAACTCAACAGCTCGCATCCGGCTGTGGAGTCTATCACTTGATCAATCCGTGGTAGGGCAAACGGATCTTTGGGGCAAGCTTTGTTGAGGCTAGTGTAGTCTATACACATACGCCATTTGTTGTTCTTCTTCAACACCAAGACAGGGTTGGCGAGCCACTCTGGGAAGAACACTTCCATAATGAAGCCGGCGGCCAAGAGCCGGGCTATCTCTTCTCCTACGATTCTTCTCTTCTTCTCCGACAATCGGCGAAGAGGCGGCTTGACTGGTTTCGCGTCCGCTCGGACGTGTAACTTGTGCTCGGCGAAATCCTTCGGAACACCCGGCATGTCCTTTGGGGACCCTGCAAAGATGTCTCAATTCTCACGGAGGAAGTCGACGAGCTCGCCTTCCTATTTACTGTCCAGGTTTGCACCAATGACAACAAACCTCTCCGGGTTCTCCAGGTCCAGAGGTATCTTCTTTGTCTCCTTGGCCAGCTGGAAGGAGCCCTGAGCATCATATTCCTTGGGGTTGGGGGGCAGGGCCGGCTGCTTGCCGGCCATGGCCACAACTCGCTCCAGCATCTTCTTCTCTTCTGCAACCACGAGGGACTCGGCCAGTCGGCTGCTGGCTGCAGCGCACTCGATGGACTTCTTGTAGTCGCTGGCTACAGTGATGATCCCCTTCGAGCTCGGCATCTTCATCTTGAGGTAGGCGTAGTGGGGCACAACCATGAACTTGGCCAGGGCAGGTCGGCCAAGCAAGGCGTGGTAAGGGCTCTCTAGGTCCACTACCTCAAACCAGATCGCTTCTTGGCGAAATTGATCCTTGTCTCCAAAGAGAATATCCATCTTGATCTTGCCGATTGGGGAACAGGACAGGCCGGGTACGATGCCATGGAACACGGTCCGGCTTGGCATGAGCTGCTTCGCCTTGAGTTTCAACTTCTCCATGGTGTCGCGGTACAGTATGTTGATACTGCTTCCGCCATCAATCAGCACGCGGGAGAATCGGGCAGCCCGCCTCTCCGTCGCGAGGGTGACGTCCAACACCAATGCGTAGGAGCCAGGAGACGGCATCACCTCTGGGTGATCGGCCCGGCTCCAGCTGATAGGCCTTTCAGACCAATGCATGAACTCGGGGTTGCTGGAGGCAACCGCGTTGACCTCTTGGTGCTGTCGGCGCCGGCTGCGCTTGTCTTCAACCTAGCTCGTGAAGATGACGTAGGCGGCGTGCTCATCTGGGAACTCATCCTGAATGGCTCCGACCGCTGGTCGAGCAGCCGACTGTTGGGGGGCTGGAGGCGGCGGGCCGGGAGGTGGAGGCGGCACCAGCCCCTCACCCTTGGAGATCCGTGTGTGCCAGTGGCACTTCCGGGTCGTGTGGTTGGACGGCTTCGCACCGCTGTGGAACTTGCAGGGGGCATCGAGAGTCTGCTCATAGGAGAAGGCCGGCTGCCAAGCCGGCCTGCCACCCTTCTTCTTGGGAACGGGCCGCTCTTCGGGCTGCTCATCTTCGACAGTAGCCACCTGCCGACTGGTGGAAGGCGGCATAGGGGCTTTGCGCTTGTGGTCGTTCTGGTAGGGGCGTCGGTTGGAGTCACCAGCCGGCGTTTTGGGAGCCGGAGCGAGAACCTCCCGGAGGCGTCCACTCGGAGCTCGGTCTTCATCGAGGAGTCGGCCGTGGCGTACTTGTCTACTATGACTAGCAGGTCGTCGAGGGTAGCCGGCTCGTCGCAGAGGAGTCGGTGCTTGAGGAGGGTGCCCTCTTGGCACCCGGCGGTGAAGTATTCTATGGCTTTAACCTCGTGCACCCCCTCGCAGGAGTTGCGGAGCTCGGCCCACCGCGTGAGGTAGTCGCGAGTCGATTCGCTGGGCCCTTGGACGCACAAGGAGAGCTGGCGGGGCTTGGGAGGCCACTTGTACGTGCTGGTGAAGTTGCGAACGAAGACTTCCGTGAAGTCCAGCCAGCTATTGACGCTGTAGGGCTTGAGGCTGTTCAGCCAGATGCGTGCTGTGCCTTGAAGCATGAGAGGGACCGTTTGCTATGCTGACAGCGGTAGAGTAGTCGATCAGCCAATCTTCCGGCTTCATGGAGCCATTGTACTTGGGCGTGTCTCTGGGGAGCGAGAACCCTTTGGGGAAAGGCTCGTCGCGGATGCGGGGGCCAAAGCATGGCGGGCCGACATCGTCTTCTTCTTCTAGCGCCAGGGATCGTGCTAGGCGGTCGATCCGGTGGCGGGCGTCGTTCTCGCCGACTCCGTCGCGGTGGCCTAGTTGGCCACCGAGAGTTGGATGCGTGACAGGCGGCGGGGTGGGAGATCTCTCCCCATGAGGCGGGGGAGGAGGCGGATTGCCTTGGTGCTCCACCGCTCGGGGGCGGCCTTCTGCGTCGTGCTCGATGGTGATTCGAGTCCGGCTGCGGCTAGCAGCCGGCTCCTTGTCTTTCCTTGCGCAGGCGCCGCTCACAGTTGGCGACCGGGATGTCGCGGCGTGTTCTCGGCGTGGGGGAGGACTCTCAGCGCGGGCGCCGGCTTCATGCCGTTCTGCGGCCACGTCGATCAGCTGCTAGATGCGCCTTGTCATGTAGGGGAGCTCATCAGCCCCCAGCCCGTTCAGCTCTTCTGCGGCCGCCTGAGCGGCTCGCAGATTCTCGAGCGATGTGGCGTAGACTGGGCGGTCTGCCCCCAGCATGCTGGCGATGGCCGCGCCATGCTTCTTGACGAGGCCGGCTCGGCTCGGCCCGCCATGAGGCGGCGTACCAAAGGTGGCGCGGTCGACTTCGCGCTGGTGAGCCTCAGTGAGGCGTCTCATGGAGGCTATCTTCTGGCCCTCCGCGATGAGGGCAAGGCGGCGTGCCTCCAGAGTCTCGGCGTCGGCGTCGGCCGGGATGGGGACGGACAAGTTATGCATCGCCGCTTGTAGGCCGTCGTGGGCGTTCTCGCCCGAGTCGGCGCCGTGGCTGATGACCAGCACCTCGGTGACAGCGCTGCTGCCACTGTCGGCTCGAGGGAGAGGGTCGTCGAAGACTACCATGTCGGTGGGGTAGGCGTCAAGCGATGCCGTGTCGGAGTCGACAAGCACCGGGTCGGTGGAGCCGACCGACTCCAAGTCCACAGCAAGCTCGCTGGAGACGTGAAGCTGGTCGAGAAGGCTGACTAGGCGGCTCTCGGGGTAGTTTGTGCCCGCGTCAGACGCGGGCTTGTCAGAGATGTGAGTCTCGCCAAGAAGGTCGGCGAGGCAGCTCGCCGCGTAGGTGTCGTCGACACCTTGCAGCGCGTCGGGGCCAGCGCCATCGGGCGTAGCAGGCTGGCTATGCTCGCGGGGGAGGAAAAGGGTTCCCATCCAAAATAGGTCTCCGGACGACGGTGCACCTGGCCCCATGGTGGGCGCCAAATGTCGGGTGGTAGGTGCGACATATGCCAACGGGTGGCTTTTCATTGTGGGAGCCAGTAAGACATCGCCGGTGTCTGGAAACGGGATAAGGCGAAGACATGCACGCCGGCGGATCTTACCCAGGTTCGGGGCTCTCCGTGGAGATAACACCTCTAGTCCTGCTCTGCGGGGTCTCCGCATGATCACTAGATCAATACAAGTAGCTACAAGTGCTCCTTGAGCTGTTTAGCTAGAGGAAGAAGAAGGGCAAGGCTAGCTCTCCTTTTCTCTCTATGTGGTGTGTGAAACTCTATGAGATCAACCCTTTGCATGGGTGTCCTGGGGGGCTTATATAGGCCTACCCCCCAGGGGTACAATGGTAATCCGGCTGGGCGCGGGTCCCAGCCGTCAGTATCTGTGCTCGCCGGCTTCTCCGCCGGCCATTGGGGCCTGCTGACTGGTGGGTCCCGCCGGCTGCCGGCCTCTTGGCCGACAGGCCGGCCCCACCGCTTGGGGGCCTTGTCGGCGGCTGGTTACTGTTGCCTCGCCTCTGATGGCTTTGTCGAGGTAAGCGTGGCTACAGTGCCGCCGCCTTGCGGGCTCTCACTGTAGCCTTACCTCGTCTTGTCTCCTTAATGAGGCACATGTTTCGAGGGAGGGAGGTAGCCGGCTATTGGTAGCCGGCCACGCCCCTGGCCGACTAGGGGAGGCGGGGCGCCTTCGAGTGTCTCTCTGGCTAATGGGGCCCGCCGCCCGCGGGCCGTACTGGCGCCTGTCGTGGGTGACATCGAGGTCAACATGGCTACAGTGTCGCGCCGGACGGGAGATGGCTGGCCCGTACGGCGCCCTGTGGCCATGCCTGTTTCGGGATTCGGGGGTAGTGGGCTGTACTGCGGCCACGCCCCGTCTTATCACCGTTATGTGGATGCAGTCTTGGTGGGTGCAGTCTTGGCCGGCTTCTGGGAGTCGGCTTTCTTCATGGCCGGCTTCAGGGAGTCGGTCCTCTTAGGGCCGTCTTCCTGCAGTCGGCTATCTCGTAGCTTTCTTTGGGAAGGTTTCTGAGGCCGGGTCGCCTTCTGGTAATCGGCCCTGGGGATAGCCGGCCGGGGGAAGGCGGCCCTATGCTCTGGATGCTTGAAGGCTCGAATGGCCTGATAATTTTTTGAAGAGCCAGGGGGAGTCGGTTAGGCTACCCTTGGCCATTTACTCCGACATGACTTCTATACAAATATACCCAAGCATAACTCATTATGTTGTCTTCCTTGTCCAACTTGAACTAATTTGCTCAGGTTTGAAAATAATTAATGGGGATCACAATAATAGAAGATGTCCAAGATAGTATATTTACATGTGAAATCTCTCTTCCTTCAATATTCTTTCATGAATTGTTCAAGTGACCAATACAATGCTTGCTAACCTTCAATAAATTTACCACCTCTACTTCTTATATGTGAAGGCATTACTCCCCATGGGATAAGCATATGAAACATATATAATTTCAGATTTATGACATTCAAATCATTCATCCATTTACTCATAGGATATAAGTGAAGCACTCAAGTAAATGACAAACTACTCCAAAAAGATATAAGTGAAGATTAATGAGTAGTTAAATAATTATGTAGCTAAGTGAAGACTCTCTCTCATTTAAGAATTTCAGATCTTGGTATTTTATTCAAACAGCAAGCAAAGCTAAAGAAAATAAAATGACGCTCCAAGCAAAACACATATCATGTGGTGAATAAAAATATAGCTCCAAGTAAAGTTACCGATGAACGAAGACGAAAGAGGGGATGCCTTCCGGGGCATCCCCAACCTTAGACGCTTGGTTATCCTTGAATATTACCTTGGGGTGCCTTGGGAATCCCCAAGCTTAGGCTCTTGCCACTCCTTATTCCATAGTCCATCGAATCTTTACCCAAAACTTGAAAACTTCACAACACAAAACTTAACAGAAAACTCGTAAGCTCCGTTAGCGAAAGAAAACAAAACACCACTTCAAGGTACTGTAATGAACTCATTATTTATTTATATTGGTGTTAAACATACTGTATTCCAACTTCTCTATGGTTTATAAACTATTTTACTAGCCATAGATTCATCAAAATAAGCAAACAAGACACGAAAAATAGAATCTGTCAAAAACAGAAGAGTCTGTAGTAATCTGTAACTAACGCAAACTTCTGGAACTCCAAAAATTCTAAAATAAATTGGTGGACCTGAGGCATTTGACTAGTAATCATCTTCAAAAATAATCAACTAAATAACACTCTCCAGTAAAAAGTTTTAGCTAATCTCGTGAGCGCTAAAGTTTCTGTTTTTTACAGCATGATCATAAAGACTTCACCCAAGTCTTCCCAAAGGTTCTACTTTGCACAAACACTAATTAAAACACAAAACCACATCTAAACAGAAGCTGGATGGATTCTTTATTACTAAACATAACCAAAAAGCAAGAAACTAAAATAAAATTGGGTTGCCTCCCAACAAGCGCTATCGTTTAACGCCCCTAGCTAGGCATGATGATTTCAATGATGCTCACATAAAAGATAAGAATTGAAACATAAAGAGATCATCATGAAGAATATGATTAGCACACTTAAGTCTAACCCACTTCCTATGCATAGGGATTTTGTGAGCAAACAACTTATGGGAACAATAATCAACTAGCATAGGAAGGCAAAACAAGCATAACTTCAAAACTTTAAGCACATAGAGAGGAAACTTGATATTATTGCAATTCCTACACGCATATATTCCTCCCTCATAATAATTTTCAGTAGCATCATGAATGAATTCAACAATATAACCAGCACCTAAAGCATTCTTTTCATGATTTACCAGCATAGAAATTTTATTACTCTCCACATAAGCAAAATTCTTCTCATTCGGAATAGTGGGAGTATCATAAGAGACTTGAATACTATAAATTGTTTCCACATTAAAAGAGTAATGTTCAGAAAAAGGGTAATCATAATCATGACAAGTTTTATAAATATAATCATCACTACTCTTTATAGCATAAGTTTCATCACAATAATCATCATAAGTAGCAACTTTGTTCTCATCATAATTGGTTGTAACCTCTTCCGAAATAGTGGATACATCACTAAATAAAGTTATGACCTCTCCAAATCCACTTTCATAAATATTATAAGATTCAACATCCTCCAAAATAGTGGGATTATTACTTCCTCAAGTTGACACTCTTCCAAACCCACTTTCAGCAATATAATCATCATAAGTAGGAGGCATGCTATCATCATTATAAATTTGCATATCATAACTTGGGAGACTAAAAATACCATCTTCATTAAACGTAGCCTCCCCAAGCTTGGGACAAACATTAATTGCAGCAAATATATTCTCAAAAACATCATCTTCATCAAACATAGCATCCCCAAGCTTGAGCCTTTTCATATCATAAGCATAATCACTCTCATCATTAATAGTATGGATAGCACCAATAATATAGCAATTATCATATTCTTCCAAGCAAGTGCCAAAAAGATTTTCAAGATCATAAGTAGTATCATTATCTTCCCAATCATAATCATCACAACAAGCAATAGGCATAACGAGATCATCATCAAGTGCATCATCTTCCACAATTATTTTTGATTCATTTTCATGAGGCACAACAATAATAGGAGCAACATTATTTGGGAGAGATATCTTTTTACATCTCTTCCTTTTTCTTTTCTTCTTCTTCACCACATCATGTGTGGGTTCTAGCCTCTTTTTTGAGCTCCTTATTGATGATATTGGTTGAATAGAAAGCTCCTCCTCGTTACCTGATTCATCATAAGAAGTAATAGGAGGATATTGGGAAGTCTCTTCCCTTTCGTTAGCATTCTCTTCATCTTCTATTTCTTTTCTTTTCTTTATGTAATTTGCAATATAAGGATTTTCAATGCAATTCACCGCACAATACATATAAATCTTCTCTAGATCAAAATCAAGAAATCTATCAAGATTAAACTTTGGCATACCCTTAGTTATACGTTTCATTTCCTCATACCCCAAAAGAAGACTAAGCTCTTTATGATGCTCAAGGGTAATCAAATTATCACAATTTTTGCATACGATTCGGTCATGAAACAATTTGCATTGAAGATTTAAATGACCATGTTCATTGCAAAGTTCACAAGGGGCGCGAAAAATATTGAATTTTTCAGCACAAACATCCAGCCTTTCTTGCAACAATTTAGTTTCTAAGTGCTTATGCCTCTTGCAATATCTATCTTCCCTATTTGGTGTGTACTTGCAAACCCAATGCACTCCACAAAAATTGACATGTTTATAGGAGACATTTTCATCATAACCAGTGCAATCATCATTAGTACCATGGATATTCAAGGAGTTCATACTAACAACATTGCAATCATGCTCATCATTCAAAGATTTAGTGCCAAACATTTTAATGAATTCTTCTTCTAACACTTTGGCACAATTTTCCTTTCCATCATACTCACGAAAGATATTAAAAAGATGAAGCGTATGAGACAAACTCAATTCCATTTTTTTGGTAGTTTTCTTTTATAAAATAAACTAGTGCTAAAACAAGAAACAAAAAGATTCGATTGCAAGATCTAAAGATATACCTTCAAGCACTCACCTCCCCAGCAACGGCGCCAGAAAAGAGCTTAGTTGACGGGGTGTGAGTGCCGCGTACCTAGCCTCCCCGTCAACGGTGCCAGAAAAGAGCTTGATGTCTACTACATAACCTTCTTCTTGTAGACGTTGTTGGGCCTCCAAGTGCAGAGGTTTATAGGACAGTAGCACATTTCCCTCAAGTGGATGACCTAAGTTTTATCAATCCGTGGGAGGCGTAGGATGAAGATGGTCTCTCTCAAGCAACCCTGCAACCAAATAGCAAAGAGTCTCTTGTGTCCCCAACACACCCAATACAATGGTAAATTGTATAGGTGCACTAGTTCGGCGAAGAGATGGTGATACAAGTGCAATATGGATGGTAGATATGGGTATTTGTAATCTGAAAATATAAAAACAGCAAGGTAGCAAGTGATAAAAGTGAGCGTAAACGGTATTGCAATGCTAGGAAATAAGGCCTAGGGTTCATAATTTCACTAGTGCAAGTTATCTCAACAATAATAACATAGTTGGATCATATAACTATCCCTCAACATGCAACAAAGAGTCACTCCAAAGTCACTAATACCGGAGAACAAACGAAGAGATTATGGTAGGGTACGAAACCACCTCAAAGTTATTCTTTCCAATCAATCCGTTGGGCTATTCCTATAAGTGTCACAAACAGCCCTAGAGTTTGTACTAGAATAACACCTTAAGATACAAATCAACCAAAACCCTAATGTCACCTTGATACTCCAATGTCACCTCAAGTATCCGTGGGTATGATTATACGATATGCATCACACAATCTCATATTCATCTATTCAACCAACACATAGAACCTCAAAGAGTGCCCCAAAGTTTCTATCGGAGAATCAAGATGAAAACGTGTGCCAACCCCTATGCATAGGTTCATGGGCGGAACCCGCAAGTTGATCACCAAAACATACATCAAGTGAATCACGTGATATCCCATTGTCACCACAGATACGCACGGCAAGACATACATCAAGTGTTCTCAAGTCATTAAAGACTCAATCCGATAAGATAACTTCAAAGGGAAAACTCAATCCATTACAAGAGAGTAGAGGGGGAGAAGAAACATAAGATCCAACTATAATAGCAAAGCTCGCGGTACATCAGGATCGTGCCAAATCAAGAACACGAGAGAGAGAGAGAGAGAGAGTGAGAGAGATCAAACACATAGCTACTGGTACATTCCCTCAGCCCTGAGGGTGAACTACTCCCTCCTCGTCATGGAGAGCGCCGAGATGATGAAGATGGCCACCGGTGAGGGTTCCCCCCTCCGGCAGGGTGCCGGAACAGGGTCCTGATTGGTTTTTGGTGGCTACAGAGGCTTGCGGCGGCGGAACTCCCGATTTATTCTGTCTCCCGATCATTTTAGGGTATATGGTTATATATAGGAGGAAGAAATACGTCAGGGGAGCCACGAGGGGCCCACGAGGGTGGAGGGCGCGTCCAGGGGGTGGGCTCGCCCCCCTGCCTCGTGCCTTCCTCGTTGCTTTCTTGACGTGGACTCCAAGTCTCCCGGGTTGCTTTCCTTCCAAAAATAACTTCTCCAGAAGGTTTCGTTCCGTTTCGACTCCGTTTGATATTCCTTTTGTTCGAAACACTGAAACAAGGGAAAAAACGGGAACTGGCACTGGGCTGTGGGTCAATAGGTTAGTCCCAAAAGTAATATAAAAGTGCTTAGTAAAGCCCATTAAACATCTAAGATGGATAATATAATGGCATGAATACTTCATAAATTATAGATACGTTGGAGACGTATCAGAAGCATATACCCAAACCTGCCCCAAATAGGACAAAAAATTTACCACGACATGTTGATGCCGCTCCATGATAGCATGCCAAGTTTCATGAATTTCAGACGGTGGCACGGTGTTTGACATTCATTCTTTCTTGCATGGGACCTAAGCATGCACCCAAGGACACAGATTTGATTTTTCCACCAATTTATATGCACTGGAGCATGTTCATGTAGTTCAAATTTGAATTGTGCACATAAATGCATTGAAAACACACTTAATGCAAAAAAATGTCCAAACGAACCCCGAAAAATCACAAAAAATAACACAACACTCCTGTTGTTCTATGTTGACACGAGAAAAATTCTGAAAGCAATAAGAGGCAATGGATATCGTTTCGTCCCCAGACATGGGGCGTTCCCTACCAAAACCATCATGGTTGTTGTGAGAAGTTCTAGTTTGGGAGAAGCATATACCCAAACCTGCACCAAATGGGACAAAAAATTTACCAGCACATGTTGATGCCGCTCCATGATAAATGCCAAGCTTCATGAATTTTAGACGAGTTTTGGATTTACTAGAATTTAAAAACCAGGTATCTGAATGTTTGCGGCCGAGTGACGGTGGCACGATGTTTGACATTCATTCCCACTTCTTGCATGGGACCTAAGCATGCACCCAAGGACAAAAGATTTGATTTTTCAACCAATTTATATGCACTTGAGCATGTGCTTTTAGTTAAAATTTGAATTATGCACATACATGCAATGAGAATTCAGTTAATGCATAAAAATGTCCAAACGAACCCCGAAAAATCACAAAAAATAACACAACACTCCTGTTGTTCTACGTTGACACGGGAATTTTTTTGAAAGCAATAAGAGGCAATAGTTATCGTTTCGTCCCCAAAGGTGGGGCGTTCCCTACCGAAACCATCATGCTTGTTGTGAGAAGCTCCGGTTTGTGAGAAGCATATACCCAAACCTGCCCCAAATGGGACAAAAAATTTACCATGGCATGTTGATGCCGCTCCATGATAGCATGCCAAGTGTCATGAATTTCAGATGAGTTTTGGATTTACTAGAATTTAAAAACCAGGCATCTCAATTTTTTGTCGGTAATCAACGGTGGCCATGAAATTCATTCCCATTTCTTTCATGGGACTTAAGCATGCACCCAATGACACAGATTTGATTTTCCAACCAATTTATATGCACTGGAGCATGTGCATGTAGTTCAAATATGAATTATGCACATAAATGCATTGAAAAGTCAGTTAATGCATAATAATGTCCAAACGAACCCCGAAAAATAAAAAAAATAACACAACACTCCTGTTGTTCTATGTTGACACAAGAATTTTTTTGATAGCAATAATAGGCAATGGATATCGTTTCGTCCCCAAAGGTGGGGCGTTCCCTACCAAAACCATCATGCTTGTTGTGAGAAGCATATACCCAAACCTGCCCCAAATGGGACAAAAGTAATATAAAAGTGCTTAGTAAAGCCCATTAAACATCTAAGATGGATAATATAATAGCATGAATACTTCATAAATTATAGATACGTTGGAGACGTATCAGAAGCATATACCCAAACCTGCCCCAAATGGGACAAAAAATTTACCACGACATGTTGATGCCGCTCCATGATAGCATGCCAAGTTTCATGAATTTCAGACGAGTTTCGGATTTACAAGATTTTAAAAACCAGGTATCTCAATGTTTGCGGCCGACTGACAGTGGCAGGGTGTTTGACATTCATTCCCACTTCTTGCATGGGACCGAAGCATGCACCCAAGGAGAAAAGATTTGATTTTCAACCAATTTATATGCACTTGAGCATGTGCATGTAGTTCAAATTTGAATTATGCACATAAATGCGTTGAGAACTCAGTTAATGCATAAAAATGTCCAAACGAACCCCAAAAAATCACAAAAAATAACACAACACTCCTGTTGTTCTATGTTGACATGAGAAATTTTTTGAAAGCAATAAGAGGCAATGGATATCGTTTCGTCCCCAAAGGGGGGGCGTCCCCTACCGAAACCATCATGCTTGTTGTGAGAAGCTCTGGTTTGTGAGAAGCATATACCCAAACCTGCCCCAAATGGAACAAAAAAATACCACGGCATTTTGATGCCGCTCCATGATAGCATGCCAAGTTTCATGAATTTCAGATGTGTTTCGGATTTACAAGAATTAAAAAAACAGGCATCTCAATGTTTTGCCGGCAATCAACGGTGCCCTGGTGTTTGAAATTCATTCCCATTTCTTGCATGGGACCTAAGCATGCACCCAAGCACACAGATTTGATTTTTCAACCAATTTATATGCACTGGAGCATGTGCATGTAGTTCAAATTTGAATTATGCACATAAATGCATTCAGAACTCAGTTAATGCATAAAATGACCAAACGAACCCCAAAAAATCACAAAAATTGACACAACACTCCTGTTGTTCTATGTTGACACGAGAAATAAATTGAAAGCAATACGAGGCAATGGATATCGCTTCGTCCCCATAGGTGGGATGTTCCCTATCGAAACCATCATGCTTGTTGTGAGAAGCACTGGTTTGTGAGAAGCATATACCCAAACCTGCCCCAAATGGGACAAAAATTTAGCATGGCCTGTTGATGCCGCTCCATGATAGCATGCCAAGTTTCATGAATTTCAGACGAGTTTTAGATTTACTAGAATTTAAAAACAACGTATCTCAATGTTTGCGGACGAGTGACGGTGGCAGGGTGTTTGACATTCATTCCCATTTCTTGCATGGGACCGAAACATGCACCCAAGGACAAAGATTTGATTTTTCAACCAATTTATATGCACTTGAGCATGTGCATGTAGTTCAAATTTGAATTATGCACATAAATGCAATGAAAACTCACTTAATGCATAAAAAATTGTCAAACGAACCCCGAAAAATCACAAAAAATAACACAACACTCCAGTTGTTCTATGTCGACACGAGAAATTTTTTGAAAGAAATATGAGACAATGGATATAGTTTCGTCCCCAAAGGTGGGTCGTTCCCTACCGAAACCATCATGCTTGTTGTGAGAAGCATATACCCAAACCTGCCCCAAATGGGACAAAAACTTTACAACGACATCTTGATGCCGCTCCATGATAGCATGCCAAGTTTCATGAATTTCAGGCGAGTTTTGGATTTACTAGAATTTAAAAACTAGGTATCTCAATGTTTGCGGCCGCGTGATGATGGCAGGGCGTTTGGCATTCATTCCCATTTCTTGCATGGGACCTAAGCATGCAGCCAAGGACAAAGATTTGATTTTTCAACCAATTTATATGCACTGGAGCATGTGCATGTAGTTGAAATTTGAATTATGCACATAAATGCATTGAAAACTCAGTTAATGCATAAAAATGTCCAAACGAACCCTAAATAATTCCAATTCTTTTATGATCACTGCAGATAAAAGGTCTAGCAATTCAAACACCGTCCATGGCCACTGTGACCCCATTATGTAATTCAAATCAAGACGAAAAATCAAGTAGATCCCACACAGTTTATTATAACCAACCATGTGAGATGCAACAAAAAATATCTTGGAGCACCGTCGGAGCATAGTACGCATACGGCTTACGCGAGAAGGTGCGACGGCTACAGTCCAAAGCCCGCTCTAAATAGGGGACCATGTCTGATGACACTTTGCGCGCTAGTTTTTTTGCTGAAGCGATTCCAAATTTTCAGCTTCCGCGAAAATATCTACCTCCCCGCCCCCTCCCCCTTACCAAAAGCCACATTTCCCCTGTTTCCACCTTCCTTTCCAAGTTGAAACCTTCACTCCTTGCTTGCAGCGCCGCCTCCTCGCCGGCGACCCTCCTTCACGCTGCTCGGCCTCGCCTATCCAGGAAGGTAATCAACACCGGATCACCATCCTCCTCCTCCTTCCACATCCCACATGCCCCGACCGCCGGCGCGAGCGCGAGACCTTCCACCCAAATCACCGACCCCTCCACCAAATAAGCACCGTCCTAAGCCATGGTGCATGCAGTATAGCCAGGACCTCAAGGAGCATTTGGCAGTGGAGAAGCAAATCGCGGCCGCACAGGTCGTGATGGCTGCCATTTGTGCCGACCCCAGATCTTGGAGGAGCACCTCACCATCGAGGCCACCGTTGACGCCTCGCGCACCGACGCCGTGACGCGGTTGGCTGCTTTAAACGACAGTTCATGACGTTTTCTCGAGGCCACCGTCGGTGCCTTCGACGAAGACTACGAGGTGTTTTATCAGCGTGCACGTGCTTACCTCATCTCGAGAGCCAGCAGGTTGGTGCCCGGAGTGCCTCATGCAACTCACCACTACAACGAGGGGCACCCACGATGCGGAGGCCTCACCCTCTTCCATGTCCAAGGAGCCAATCGTCATCGATATCTCCGACAATGAGGAGTAGCTTGTCTTATTAGCTCACTATAAGGACGCATGTTCAGTTTGCTAGCTACTACCTTTCCTTAACAAATTCTAGTGAAAGATGCTATCTACTTTTACCATGCAATCTTCTGCTATAGTGTATATGTTTTGTATGTCGTGCAATGTGGTGTTTAGTTAACTGCTTGGTTCAATTATGCAAATGTGATGTTCAATTCTTTAGGGTGCAATATTTCCAAGTTGTGTAAGCATGCTTTGTTTGGTTAACTGTCTGATCTTCTATTAGGAGTATGTTATATTGTGCAATGTGGTGCTCAGTTAGTGTTTGGTTCATTTGTTGTGGTGTTTAGTTTACTGCTTGTTTCAATTCCGCAATGCGATGTTCAGTTGTTGTGGCTGCATTCTGTTATTGTATACCATGTGAGGAATAAATCGAATTTGGATGTACTAAATACATGAGAAACAAATACAATTACTGTATTTCCTAGTTGTTAAGCATGCTTGGTTTGGTTAACTGTCTGATCTTCTATTAGGAGTATGTTATATTGTGCAATGTGGTGCTCAGTTAACATTTGGTTCATTTGTTGTGGTGTTTAGTTAATTGCTTGGTTCAATTCTGCAACGCGATGTTCAATTGCTCTGGATGCATTCTCTTATTGTATACCATGTGAGGAATAAATCAAATTTGGCTGCACTTAATACATGAGAAATCATATACAAGTGCTATATTTCATAGTTCTTAATCATGCTTGGTTTGGATAAATGGGTTTTCCATGTGGCTTCAATTAATCTGATGAACCTGCAATGTGCTTATTTTTTATCAACATATTTTACTGATAGCATGCGAACCCTTACTTAACCTGATGACTAACTACCTTATATGTGTTGCAGGGAAACAATGGGAAGCACTGAGGTTTACAAGATGGTACTAACTATTAT
The DNA here is from genome assembly GCF_018294505.1 of Triticum aestivum. Taxonomy (NCBI): domain Eukaryota; kingdom Viridiplantae; phylum Streptophyta; class Magnoliopsida; order Poales; family Poaceae; genus Triticum; species Triticum aestivum. The sequence continues at coordinate 283,212,027 of NC_057811.1, forward strand.
ACCTTGCCTTTTTTATTCCTTTGCCCCGTTTCCAATATAGAGAAGATATTTATGCACATCCTTGTTTTCAGGGTTCACTGATGATTACCTCTCAAACCACCTCTGTGGTCAGGAGGCAAGGAAAGTTTTCATACAACACCCACGGTTCAATATGGAAGTGTTCCTGAAGAGTTCGAAGGATGGACGGTCAATCATCCACATGCACTGGCCTAAAGTTGCAAAGACCTTCAACATGGATGAAGGCTCAATATTCGCCTTCCGCTTAACAGTTTTCCAGATGGGATGCATCTCTCTATGTACCGTCTATGATGCTAATTTCGAATGGTTCTAGATGTTGCATGTGAAACTTGTTGCTGGTGCAGTTGTGTAATGGGGTAGCTCAGTGCTGAAGCTATATCATGCTGTACTCTGATGTATTTCAATTATGAAATCCTGCTTCCATAATATGGAAACGGAATATATTATGTGCTTAATATGAATGTCAATTAGATTAGTAAATGGATTATTAATAATAAGGCAATTAGCCTGCTAATTGGCCAATTAGCTTGCTAATTGTGTTTTCCTATTGCAAACGGTTAATGAGAAAACACCGTGGGCGGTGACCTCAGGCAACGCACACAGTTTGTAGGAATAAACCATGTTGGATCAATGACCAATCAGACATTCTCTTCAAAACTGTTTGCGTTACACCACCTTGTGCAAACGTTTTCCTTGTAGTGACTGTGTGGGATGTATATACGAACGGAAACGTTTAGCGGTGACTGACTGTGTGGGATGTACTTACGACCAGAAATGATTTCGCCTGTATAATTGTATATTTTAGCACTACTGTACGTATTTTTGTATTTGAGTGCTCGCCTATCACACACGACCTCATTTTGCCGAGCATGTGTGCCAGGAGGGCATATCCCCAACGGTTTCTGGGTCATGTGGGAAGGACCCCCCCATCGCCCACACTCACTTGGCGACGGTTCCGAATGCGGTCGCGGAAAGGGGTTAAAAACCGTTTGTTTAGCACCGACGCGTACTAGTGTTAGCATGGGGAATCAATTTTTTCGCGTAATAAGGTGGCACTTCCTTGCGTGCGAAGATGTTTTTTGGTTTTTTTATTTCTTCTTTTTCGAGTTAGAATAAAAAGAAAACAATTTAGCATCTTCGGTACAATCTATATTTTCACGAAAAGGATCATAACAAAGCTGGCGGGTCCTAGCTGTCAGGGAGAGGAAAATTTTTATTTCCGCATAATAAAGGAAGCACTTCCTTGCGTGCGAAGATGTAGCTGGTAGGTCAAACCTGTCAGGGGGAGAAATTATTTGTTTTCACATAATACGGGGGCACTTGCTGCGTGCGGCCATGGGCCATGTGGGTCCTTACTGTCAGGCAATCCATGTACGTGCCTCATCCGATGGATGTCGTTTGTTGATAAAGTTGACCAGGCCGCGCCGAGAGAACCAACGCAGTGAAAGATGGCGAGTATTATGAAGGGAACGACCCGGAGCCGGTGAAGACATAGCAGTGGATGCCCACGCGGAGGGGAGTACGAGGGTTCATTGGTTCGACTGCGGTGTGAGGCTATCGTCGCTGGTGTAGAACGGGAGGTGTTGGTCAGTAGAGGAATGGCCTGGACGGCGTTTGGGAGTAGAGTGGGCAGGTGAAGCCTGTGCGGCAGCACAGCCGGTACCGCCGGCGGTGGTTTGGGTGGCTGAAGCAAGAATATCCAAGATTGAAGAAGCAGCACAGCCGTTGGATGGACATCCAACGACTACTGCTGCTAGAATCGTGTATTGACTATAAGTTACAAAGCCTTCCGTATGCCATAGTAGGCCCACAAGCCTTCTGTACACGTCACTGACTATAATTCTGTGCAGAGAACATATAGACCATTTGCGATTTGTAATAGTGCACAACCCATTTTTGAATTCTAATGGAATTTACTACAACCCATTTACAGTCTGTTAAAATTACAGCCCATTTTCTAGCCAGGACAACGATTAATAATTTCAATCAACCTCTGAAAACAGAATTCAACCAAAAATCCCACTTTTTGTTGGGATCCGAAAAAAAATTATCCCGAAATTTCGAGTCAGATTAAATATAATTTCATAATGAATTTGTATTAGGTAAAATCTAAAGAAATACTATGCGCGCAAAAAGTAATGAAATTAAAATTTCGAAATTCAAACAACAATATTTTTGAAACTAATTACCTGTTTGGTGCGTTTTTGTATATTTACAGCCCAATTTTTATAATTACGTCACATTTATTATTTCTTAAAGCCCATTTTCTTGTTAGGCCTAAAAAAACTCCGCTTACACCTAAAAAACAAATACTGCTCGAGCTGCTGCGTCCCAACTGTCGGCTGCTCCTTGTGCAATTCTCTCGTTTATTGACTATATAGGTTGACGATGGTGTGGGACCATGATGTCAGGAAACTAGGAGGAAGCAAAAAATATTATAGTTGTATATAATAAGGAGGAACTTGCGTACGTACAACTATGGCCCTAGTGGGTCCCTACTGTCATCCTGTACAAATAAAGTCATCTCCTGATTCCTTATGTTTGTTGACCATGTTGACAATGCTCGGCGCCACGACGAGCGCAACAACTCGAAGGACGACGGAGAGGGCCTCGCGGGCCCTACAAATGGTTTGATACAGCGCCCACTGCTCATTCAGGAAGCCAGGATCATCGGACACCTATGAGCACCTTCAAGAGACTGGGATGACATGAAACGGTAAGGCTGCACTAGGGAGCTCTGGATTGTTTCACACCTGTATTAAGATACAAGTGTAATTTACTCGTCATCGGAAACAACGTGTAAAATACAGGCGTAATGAAACTGAGGGCCGAGGTCTGTAGCGAAAACCGGCGAGTTACGCGTTTAATTTGAGAGACCAGTGTATATTTTACTAGTCAAAATCGACCAACCAAGCGCTTCCCCCAAGACCATCTGCTTTTATTTACAAGCGCCAGTTTTAGAAGCGGTTTTGGTTGGAAAATGACGATCCAATCATGGCCTAAGATGATGAGTTGGTCGGAAGATCATATGGTTCACCTATAACCTACCCGAGTTGTCGTATAGGCTATGAATGAAACATAAGACAATGAACTTCTTAAGCACAGAAACAACAGAAGAGGATGATCTTCTTAACATGCAAATCACAGGCATTAGATCAACATGCAAAACAATATGAAGCATTATTCTCAGGAGGCACGGTGAACAGCTCGTGTTGCCGCATGCCACACCATTCCTAGCTCAACTTTGCAATCAAACTCACAAGGCCTAGCATTACATAGACAACATTGAGAACAAACTCTTAAAATACCTTACATAAGTGAACATTCATGTGACTATGCATCTCAGCAGAGTAAATATTTACTTCTGAACTAAAGACAGGAATAGGAAAAAAGATCGACGTTGCTCATAGCAAAGGGCGTCCCACTCAAAAATATCAAATGCATGTTTTCTGGCTAACATCAATGAGAAAAATTTGAAAAGGTTTTCCAATTCCAATATATTAAAGTAATGTCTTCTTGCTCACATCAATGATTAAACTTTGACAAGCTTTTCCCATTCAAAATATCTAATGCCTATGATTGTGGAACGGGCAGGGTTTGTCATCAGTGTGTCATCTAATAGTCCGGTGGCTGAAGGTGACGACGAATGATTAGAGAACCATTCGATGTATTGTGCATGATGAAGTATTATGGAGGACACGAACCATCTGATCATTTTGTGCAGTTCCACTAAAATCAAGCTGAGCATCCCTATGGATTTTGTATTTATATGTTGCAAGAAAACAAAGACACATCAGCACACACATGAATATTGGCCCCGGTGTCAACCCACCAATCGGTGGACTGACAAACTTAAAGTACGGTAAACAGATTACCATACCCAGATGCCCCATCATTGTTGGAGTGACATTGACAGACTTGGAGTCCTGTCCTACCTTCTTGTACTTGTTTGGGCACTTGTTTGCCCAGTGTTCGTCCGAACCACAAGTAAAGCAGCCATCTCTCTTTTTGTCTTTCTTCTTACCCTTCTTAAAGGTAGTATTCTGCCTTGAAGACGTTGGTAGCTCCATTCAGATGGGCATGGTTTGTCATCGGTTTGCACATTGAAATGGTACATGGAGCCGGATTAACCAGCGTATCTTTTTGTGCAGATTCCACTGAAATCAAACAATGTCTTGAGTAGCATGGTGGATTTCGTATTTATATGTTGCAAAGTGTTAAACACGTTGGCAGCTCCATTCAAACAGATAGTCCGGTGGCTCAAGGTGATGACGAATGATTAGAGAACAATTCGATGTATTGTGCATTATGAAGTATTATATAGGACACGAACCATCTGAACATTTTGTGCAGTTCCACTAAAATCAAGCTGAGCATCCCCGTCTGCATAAATACAGAAAAAGCGTGATGAATATAATAGTGGTACTAGTTGATTAAACATACGCTTACAACTATAATCATCTTCGTTATCTTAACAGGAAAAGATAGCAATACAATAGCTTGAATTGAACATTTATTCAAAACAATACAACAATATAAGTAGCATAACATAACAAAGCACAATCATGTGGATGAAGGCCTATACTGACCTCGTTTGTTACAGATGCATCGGCAACTGACTTGGCCATACCTTTCCTTGTGGAGTGGATTTTGCACTCCACGTGTTGTTGAGTTGCGCATGCTCTCTGCAGACTAGTCATGTCACCAGCGTCTACTAATACTCTATAAAGCTTCTCGATCATTCCTTCTGTAATGTAGCGCAAACAGTGACTGCTTCTTTCTGCAAAGTGGTAAGACCAACTGGACCCACTAATGCAGCAGTTTGCCTTAAACACATTGGCTCCTTTTGTGCCGTTCAACTAAAATCAAAGTCGAAATAAAACTGAGCAGAAGTTTTGATATCCCTGTATGCAATGATAGGTATAAGGGAAACAATTACTGAGAAATAACGGTTGATGACTTATACTCCTAGAAGAAATACATCTACTGATCTACCTTATCTTAATGGGAAACAAAGCATGAGAGTACCAATTCTCAATCTGTGTGATTCATTCATATTCACTGAGACATTAGCTTAACAATGCCTTGTTTCAACATGTATAAAGAATGACAAAGCATAAAAGTACCATTCCTAAAACAATGCGATTGATTCATATTAACAAAGACATTGTCTTACCAATACCTTGGTTAAACATGTAGAAAGAACTACAAAGCAGGATGGTACGTACCATTTGTAAAACACTGTAACTGATATATAATAACAAAGACATTATCTCAACAATACATTTCTTAAACATGTACTCCGGTCGATCCCTAACAGAAATGGTACTCCCGCCGATCCCTAACAAGTGTTGCAGTTTTGAACTAAGATTCAGTAGTTAATTCTGAGAGAGACATTACTTAATTTTACCAGCGGCATTAGATTAACAAAAAGCATAAACAGTCCCAGGGGAGAGTGGGCGCAACAACACCATGTGCTTCGATCTACTTATAAAGGGGGTGATGTAGAGTTTGTTGTAACAAAGCAACAAGCATCATGTCTGGGTTGGTCCCATTTTTGTTCTCTACTTAATGGGAAAAGACAGCAATTCAATAGCTTCAATTCAACATTTATTTAAAATAGTACCAATACAAGAAGCACAACATCTCAAATCACACTGCACGATCATGTGGATGAATGTAGGTACCAACCTTTCATGACGCAGACAAGATCGCATACGAATCTGCCAACACGGATAGGAAATCCAATCTCGTTTTGTGTAGTTGCACTAAAATCAAGCAAAGTCGCCGTTGTGACATTTAAGTTCGCTATAGCAACAATTTGAATAGATATTCGTGTTTTGACAGAGGCAAAAAGGAAACAATTACTGGCCAATAAAGGAGGATGAAACATACGGTGACAAAAAGAAGCATCTAACTTATCTTGATGGAAAACAAAGTAGGACAGTAGCATTTCTAAAATGGTTGCATTGATTCATATTAATAGAGACATACTCTTAAAACAACATTCGTTAAAAATGTAATTTACTTTTAATAGTGGAATAGCTTCAATTTTCCAGCGGCATTCTTAGATTAACATCAACAAAATAGTTGTATGGGACATGGGACATGCCAGCACCATGTGCTTCCACACATATAAATGGGTGATGCAGAGTATGTTGCCAAGCAGCATATCTGCCTTGGTCCCATATTTGTTCTCTTTGAACCTTTTTCCTATGCGAGGGCAGCAAATCTAAACCTGCACAAACTACCCGACCCCAAGTTTCTTTCCTTTTTCAACAAAGAGATCGGTTCCTTACAGATGTGTGTACTAGGTTACCCCCTTTTTCCCTTTTCGACCAACAAAGCGGCTGGATAGCCAGTCTATACTACTTTCCCTTCCTCCTTTCTCACTGAACCACGTCCTAGATTCACGCTCCACCCCACCATGCCCTTCTTTCCTCCTTGAACCAAGAACTAGATTCGACTACATAATCGAAAAAGATCCGCATGCAGCTAGAGCAATGACGGTTTCAAAGAAAGTTATACATTAGGGTTGTCGGGATGTGGCTAGGCGTGCGGCGGGAGGACGAATCTGCCCACACTATGTATGGCAACAAGGAAGAAGGGGTCGATGACTGATGCGGCTTGAAGCTACGTGGGTATTTCCCCAAAGAGGAAGGGGTGATGCAGCACAGCGACGGTACGTATTTCCATCAGTGATGAAACCAAGGTTATCGAACCAGTAGGAGAACCAAGCAACAATATGTAAACGGTACCTACACACAAATAACAAATACTCGCAACCCGATGTATTAAAGGGGTTGTCAATCCCTTTCGGGTAACGGCGCCATAAATTGGCAAAACAGGCGTGAATAAATTGCAGTAGATTGATAGATCGAAAGCCAAATAAAATAAATAAGAATAAATTGCAGCAAGGTATTTTTGTATTTTTTGGTTTAATAGATCTGAAAATAAAAGGCAAATAATATGAGAAAGAGACCCAGTGGTCGTAGGTTTCACTAGTGGCTTCTCTCGAGAAAAATAGCAAACCGTGGGTAAACAAATTACTGTTGGGCAATTGATAGAACTTCAAATAATCATGATGTTATCCAGGCAATGAACTTTATATAGGCAACACGTCCAAGATTAGTAGACCGACCCTGCCTGCATCTACTACTATTACTCCACACATCGACCACTATCCAGCATGCATATAGTGTATTAAGTTCATGGAGAAACGAAGAAATCCAATAAGAACGATGACATGATGTAGACAAGATCTATTTATGCAGAAATAGACCCTATCATTTTATCCTTTGTAGCAATGATACATACGTGTCGGTTCCCCTTCTGTCACTGGGATCAAGCACCGTAAGATCGAACCCACTACAAAGCACCTCTTCCCATTGCAAGATAAATAGATCAAGTTGGCCAAACAAAACCCAAATATCGGAGAACAAATACATGGCTATAAGAAATCATGCATATAAGAGATCTAAGAAAGAAACTGAAATAACTTTCGTGGATAAAAAGATATATCTGATCATAAACTCAAAGTTCATCCGATCCCAACAAACACACCGCAAAAAGAGTTACATCATATGTATCTCCAAGAGACCATTGTATTGAGAATCAAACGAGTGAGAGGAAGCCATCTAGCTACTAACTACCGACCCTAAGGTCTACAAAGAACTACTCACGCATCATCGGAGAGGCACCAATAGAAGTGGTGAACCCCTTTGTGATGGTGTCTAGATTGGATCTGGGGGTTCTGGACTCTGCGGCGGCTAGAATTGAATTTTGTCGACTCCCCTAGGGTTTCTGGAATATTGAGGTATTTATAGAGTAAAGAGGTGGTCCGGGGGGCACCCGAGGTGGGCACAATCCACCAGCGCGCGCCTGGGCCTCCAGGCGCGCCCTGGTGGGTTGTGCTCCCCTCGGAGCAGCCCCCAGGTGCTTCTTTGACCCATTGGTTGTCTTCTGGTCCAAAACAAAATCCACAAAAAGTTTCACTGCGTTTGGACTCCGTTTGGTATTGATTTCCTGCGATGTAAAAAACATGCAAAAAACAACAACTAGCACTTGGCACTATGTCAATAGGTTAGTACGAAAAAATGACTATAAAATGATTATAAAACATCCAAGATTGATAATATAACAACATGTAACAATAAAAAAATATAGTTACGTTGGAGACGTATTAGCATCCCTAAGCTTTATTTCTGCTCGTCCTTGAGTAGGTAAATGATAAAAATAGAATTTTTGATGTGGAATGCTGCCTAACATGTCATCTCATATTCTTTTCTTTATAGCATGGACATTTGGACTTTTATATTGTTCAAAGCAATAGTCTATTATTGACATGATAACTTAAATACTCAAGCATATCAACAAGCAACCGTGTCTTTCAAAATATCAATGCTAAAATAAGCTATCCCTAGCCCATCATGCTCAATCATTGATCCATTCATGAAACACACTCGCATATTAACTACACCCAATGCTCAAGTACGATCATAGTGCCCCCTAGTTGGTGCTTTTCTAAGAGAATATGGAGACTCAAATTCAAAAAAATAAAAATTGCATAAAGTAAAAGAAAGGCCCTTCGCGGAGGGAAGTAGGGACTTGTAGAGGTGCCGGAGCTCAAAGTGAAAATTGGGAGTTAAAAACATTTTGAGAGGCATACTTTTCCCACCAACGAAAACGACTTAGAGTTCCCAACACTTTCCATGCTAGATATATCATAGGCGGATCCCAAACATAAATTAAAGTTTATTCCTTTTTCCACCATACTTTCACTTTCCATGGTTAACCATATCCATGGGTGCCTTCCATACCAACACTTTCCAAGGAATTTATTATTTCACGACATAAAGTAAATTCATTTTTCATTTCGAGGCTGGGCATCCCTAATACCTTTGCCTTACTCTTGTGCAATGACAAGTGAATAAACACTCATCGTGAGAATAACACATCTAGCATGGAAAATATTAGCCACCCCTCACCACCTCGCGAGCGGTACGAGCACACAAACGAGAAATTTATTTTGAAAATAAGAGATGGCACATACAAACTTGCTTAGAACGGCAAAAAATACCGTATATAGGTAGGTATAGTGGACTCATGTGGCAAAACTGGTTTAGCGGATTTTGGATGCACAAGTAGTGATCATACTTAGTGCAAAATGAAGGCTAGCAAAAGATTGTGAAGCGACCAACCAAGAAACGATATCTCATAAGTGAGCCTTAAGCATAATTAACACCAAATAATGCACCACAAGTAGGATATAATTTCATTGCATAATTATTGACTTTCGTGCTTGCATAGGGAATCACAAACCTTCACACCATTATTCTTACTAAAGCATAATTACTCATCAAGATGACTCACATATCACATCATCATATCTCAAAACTATTACTAAGAATCAAGTTTATTTTGTCCAATGGTCTTCATGAAAGTTTTTTTATATCCTTCTTGGATATCTATCAGTCTGGAACTAATTTTCATGTGTTGCTTTTGATAAGCTCAAACAAATATAAGTGAAGATCATGAGCATAATATTTATTTCTCTCAAATTAATTTAACTGAAGCAAGAGAGAATTTCTTGAAAATTTTACTAACTCTCAAATAAATCTAAGTGAAGCAAGAGAGAATTTCTTCAAAAATACTGAAGCACACCGTGCTCAAAAAGATATAAGTGAAGCACTAGAGCAAATCCATAGCTCATAAAAATTTAAGTGAAGCATAGAGAGCATTTCTAACAAGTCATGGCATAATTTTGGCTCTCTCAAATAGGTGTGTCCAACAAGGAATCAAGACTAAAAACACAAAGCAAAACAAGCAAAGACTCATATCATACAAGACGCTCCAAGCAGAACACATAGTATGTGACGAATAAAAATATAGCTTTGAGTAAAATACCGATGGTTGTTAGAAGAAAGAGGGGATGCCACTCGGGGCATCCCCAAGCTTAGTTGCTTGGTCTCTTTGGATAATAGCTCGGGATGCTGGGGCATCCCCAAGCTTAGGCTCTTCTTACTTCTCATTCCTTCATCCATCGTAAGATAACCCAAAACATGAAAACTTCATTCACACAAAACTCAACAAAACCTTCGTGAGATCCGTTAGTATAAGAAAGCAAATCACTACTATAACTGCTGTAGCAAACCAATTCATATTTTATTCTTGCATTATATCTACTGTATTCCAACTTTTATATGGCAAAAACTCATCAAAGAAAACCATAGAATCATCAAAACAAGCACACAACACAAAGAAAACAGAATCTTTCAAAAACAGAACAGTCTGTAGCAATCTGGATATTTCGAATACTTTGGTAACTCCAAAAATTCTGAAAAATAGGGCGACCTAAGCAATTTTTATTTCAATCTACTATAAAACAATTCAGGGTTTTTCGTCGCTTCTGTGATTTTTAAAAATTCTAACTCTGGACGCAAAAGTTCTTGTTTTTTCCGCAAGATAAAAAAACTATCACCCAAGAAGATCCTATAGGTTCTACTTGGCACAAATACTAATTAAAACACAAAAAACACAATCACAACAGTAGCATAATTTTTCTAACACTCAAGAATAGAAAACAAAAAGCAAAAATAAATTTTATTCATTGGGTTGCCTCCCAACAAGCGCTATAGTTTTACGCCCCTAGCTAGGCATAAGATTTCAATGATGCTCACATGAAAGATAGTAATTGAAACACGAAGAGAGCATCATGAAACATGTGACAAACACATTTAAGTCTAACATACTTCCTATGCATATGAATTTTATAGGAAAACAAATTGTCAAGACAAGAAATATCTAGCATACGCAAAGGAGAGGAATAAAACATTGACAATCTCAACATAACGAGAGGAAATTTAATAACATGAAAATTTCTACAACCATATTTTCCTCTCACATAATAATTCCATGTAGGATATAATCATATTCAACAATATAACTATCACATAGAATATTCTCTTCATGATCCACATGCATGCAAAGTTGACACTCTTCCAAAATAGTGGGATTATTTTTAGCTAAAGTTGACACTCTTCCAAACCCACTTTCAATATTATCACAAGCATATTCATCATGAGATTGAAATAAATTTTCAACATCATAAGAATCATTATCACACCAATCATGATCATTGCAACAAGAGTGGACATAGAAAAATTAGCATCCCATGCTTGGGGTTTTGCATATTAATTGCGTAGTTGACATTAATAGAATTTATAGTAAAATCATTGCAATCATGCTTTTCATTCAAGGAGCTATCATGAATCAATTCATAAATTTCTTCATCACAATTTTCAGATTCACTAATCTCAAGCAAAACTTCATAAAATAATCTAGTGCACTCAATTCACTAGCAACTGGTTCATCATAATTGGATCTTTTGAAAAATATTAGCAAGTGGATGAGGATCCATAACAATAGATTTTTAGCAAGCGAAGATGCAATCAAATAGAAGGCACATGGAAACACAAGCAAACATGAGATCTAACGAGAAAACGACGAACAAAAAAGAGAGCGAATAAAATGGCAAATTTTTGTGAATTGGGAGAGAGGAAAACGAGAGGCAAATGCCAAATAATGTAAATTGCGAGGAGATGAGATTTGTGATTAGGAACCTGGTATATGTTGAAGATCATCCCCGGCACCGGCGCTAGAAATTCCTTTTGATGCGGCTTGAAGCTACGTCGGTGGTTCCGCAAAATAACAAATGGTGGGTAAAAAAATTACTGTTGGGCAATTGATAGAACTTCAAATAATCATGACGATATCCAGGCAATGATCATTATATATGCATCACGTCCAAGATTAGTAGACCGACTCCTGCCTGCATCTACTACTATTACTCCACACATCAACCGCTATCCAGCATGCATCTAGTGTATTAAGTTCATGAAGAAACGGAGTAATGCAATAAGAACAATGACATGATGTAGACAAGATCTATTTATGTAGAAATAGACCCCATTGTTTTATCCTTAGTAGCAATGATACATACGTGTTGGTTCCCCTTCTATCACTGTTATCAAGCACCGTAAGATCGAACCCACTACAAAGCACCTCTTCCCATTGCAAGATAAATAGATCAAGTTTTCCAAACAAAACCCAAACAGCGGAGAAGAAATATGAGGCTATAAGCAATCATGCATATAAGAGATCAAAGAAACACAAATAACTTTCATGGAAAAAAAGATAGATCTGGTCATAAACTAAAAGTTCATCCGATCCCAACAAACACACCGCGAAAAGAGTTACATCATATGGATCTCCAAAAGACCATTGTATTGAGAATCAAATGAGAGAGAGGAAGCCATCTAGCTACTAACTACGGACCCGAAGGTGTACAAAGAACTACTCACGCATCATCGGAGAGGAACCAATGGAAGTGGTGAATCCCTCCGTGATGGTGTCTAGGTTGGATCTGGTGGTTCTGGACTCTACGGCGGCTGGAATTAACTTTTGCCGACTCCCCTAGGGTTTCTGGAATATTTGGGTATTCATAGAGTAAAGAGGCGGCCCGGGGGGCACCCGAGGTGGGCACAACCCACCAGGGCACGCCCGGGCCTCCAGGCGCGCCCTGGTGGGTTGTGCTCCCCTTGGAGCAGCCCCCGGGCGCTTCTTCGGCCCATTAGTTGTCTTCTGGTCAAAAACATCCACAAAAAGTTTCGCTGCGTTTGGACTCCGTTTGGTATTGATTTCCTATGATCTAAAAACATGCAAAAGGCAGCAACTGGCACTTGGCACTATGTCAATAGGTTAGTACCATAAAATGATTATAAAACATCCAAGATTGATAATATAATGTCAGATTGCAGGTTCCCACAAAACCCTCAAAGTTCGAATACTGGGGTGCGCATGAAGATCTCTCCCCCCTCTAGCTCACGCACTCACCGCGATCTCAAAGCTCAGCACGTCAAACTCGCAAGACAAGGGACACAGGATTTATACTGGTTCGGGCCACCAATGTGGTGTAATACCCTACTCCAGTGTGGTGTGGTGGATTGCCTCTTAGGCTGAGGATGAACAAGTACAAGGGAAGAACAACATCCTGAGGATAGGCGTCCTTGAGCTCGGTAAGCTTGGGTGGTTGAGGATGATCTGAATGGCCCCCAGATCCGTTGCCTCCTACTGTGGTGGCTAGTCCTATTTATAGAGGCCCTAGTCCTCTTCCCAAATGTAGGCGGGAAGGGATCCAACAATGGCCAAATTTGAAGGGAGACAACTAGTACAAGTTATACTGACTAAAGGTGGTCTTCGCCTACCAAAGGCTCTGGTGGTGACGCCGTCCTCGGCTCCACGGTGACCTCCGTCCTGCCGTCCTGCTGGTCTTGGTCTTGTTGCACCGATATGGAAACCTTTGCCTGATGCCTCGGGACTCCTCGCTTGGGCTTGCCTCTTTAGCACCAAAGAGGAAACGAGTACGCTACACGCCCAGGCGACCGCCTGGCCTTGATCATCATGGCTTGCAGCACAGGAACCTTGCGAGGTGCCCCTCGCCTTGATCTCTCCGCCCCTCGCGAGCCAACCTAGTGAGGCCGCCCTTGAGGAGGTCTTGCGTCGTCCGCCTCGCGAGGCTTGGCCCCTCGCGAGGGTCTTCAGTGCTCGCTGATGAAGATGGGCCGTACAGGGCCGCTGGCGGAGCCACGCCATGGGCAACAGGCAGGCAAGTCTGGGGACCCCCGTTCCCAGGACACCGACAGTAGCCCCCGGGCCCAAGGCGCGCACGGACTTGGCTCTGAGGCGAAGCCAAGGGGGAAGTGCGGAGCTTGATACATCTCCAACGTATCTATAATTTCTGAAGTATTCATGCTATTATATTATCCATCTTAGATGTTTTATATGCATTTATATGCTATTTTATATGATTTTTGGTACTAACCTATTAACCTAGAGCCCAGTGCCAGTTTCTGTTTTCTCCTTGTTTTTAAGTTTTGCAGAAAAGGAATACCAAACGGAGTCCAATTAACGTGCCAATTTTTGACGATTTTTGATGGACCAAAAGAAGACCTCAGAGTAAAAGAGTAGGGCCAGGAGAGTCCCGGGGTGCCCACGAGGGTGGGGGGCACGCCCCCCCCCCCCATAGGCGCGTGGGCCTGCCTCGTGGACACCTCGGGCACCTCCTTGACGTAAGACCGACACCAAAAATTCCTATAAATACAGTAACCTCGGAAAATTAACCTAGATCGGAAGTTCCGCCGCCGCAAGCCTCTGTAGCCACGAGAAATCAATCTAGTCCCGGCACCCTGCCGGAGGGGGCCATCATCACCGGTGGCCATGGAGGAGTATCCCGGAGAGGTCACCATCGCCATGGAGGCCAAGGACCAGAGGGAGAACCTTTCCCCATCTAGGGGGAGGCCATGGAGGAGGAAGCACAAGGGGGAGAACCTCTCCTCCTCTCTTCCGGTGGCGCCGGAGTGCCATCGGGAGGGGAATCATCGCCGCGGTGATCGTCTTCATCAACATCACCATCATCATCACCATCCTCATCTCTTTTACGTGGTCCACTCTCCCGCACCCCGCTGTAATCCCTACTTGAACATGGTGCTTTATGCCACATATTATGATCCAATGATGTGTTGCCATCCTATGATGTTTTGAGTAGATATCCTTTGTCTTTGGGTTGATTGACGATCTAGATTGGTACGAGTTGTATGTTTTATTTTGGTACTGTCCTATGGCGCCCTCCATGTCGCGCAAGCGTGAGGGATTCCCGCTATAGGGTGTTGCAATACGTTCATGATTCTCTTATAGTGGGTTGGTGAGTGACTGAAACACAAACCCGAGTAAGGGGGTTGCTGCGTATGGGAATAAAGAGGACTTGATATATTAATGCTATGGTTGGGTTTTACCTTAATGATCTTTAGTAGTTGCGGATGCTTGCTAGAGTTCCAATCATAAGTGCATATGATCCAAGTAGAGAAAGTATGTTAGCTTATGCCTCTCCCTCATATGAAATTGCAATGACGACTACCGGTCTTGTTAACAATTGCCTAGGACAATTCCGCACATCGATCCACCATTATTCCACACTCGCTATTTATAATATTTAGTAATATATTATAACTTTATGATAACATCACCTACTTTTATATTTAGCTCTCCGATATCATGCAAAGTTATCCTCTTCATACCCACAACGTAGTTTTATTTCTCGTTTCTAGTTGGAAGCAAACGTTCGGTGCACGTAGAGTCGTATCAGTGGCAGATAGGGCTCTAGAGAATACTGATCTTACCTTTAGCTCCTTGTGGGTCGACACTCCATACTTATCACTTCCATCTTTGGAAATTGCTACGATGATTCCCTGCACTTGGGGATTATCAAGCTCTTTTCTGGCGCCGTTGCCGGGGAGCAATAGCGTGGGGTTGATATTCCCGTGTGTGCTTGTTTGCTTTCTTCACTAAGTAGATTTTTTTTTCCATTTTGTTTCTGTTTAGTTGTGGGTGAAACATACAAAAAAAATTAAAGAATGGAAATACCAAAAAAATTACTTGTCTCTCATGCCTAAAAAGTTTTTCAAAAAGAGAAGTGATTGGAAAGTTATGCATTGAAGAAGTGAGGGTCGACCTTGAGCACTTGTGTTCATGCTCACGGAAACAATGTAGAATTTTTCATGGAAGTTTCTCTGTAAATAATTATCCCCTTGTATATATCCATTGTATCATAAAATTAATGTGCCAAGCTTTTGTTTTAGGATGATTAGATTGCTTGTTTACTATGTGCAGAACAAAAACAGAAACTTTGGCTGTAGTGCGTGAATTTACATTTTTTACTGGAAAGTCAAATGGGTCTGAAAAGTTTTGCACATTAATTATGTACAAATTGTTCAAATTTTCATATTTATTTCATAATTTTAGGAGTTACAGACGTTTACCAAACTTCCAGATTACTACAGACTGTTCTGTTTTTAACAGATTCTGTTCTGCGTGTGTTGTTTGCTTATTTCGATGAATCTATGGCTAATATCGGGGGGTATGAACCATATAGAAGTTGGAATACAGTAGGTTTAACACCAATATAAATAAATAATGAGTTCATTACAGTACCTAAAGGTGGTGATTTGCTTTATTACACTAACGGATCTCACAAGTTTTTGTTAAAGTTTTGTGTGGATGAAGTGTCCGAACTCCGAAGGTCGAGTAGCTATCAATATGAGAAGAATAAAGAGAGGCAAGAGTTAAAGCTTGGGGATGCCCAAGGCACCCCAAGTAAATATTTCAAAGGATACTCAAGCATCTAATCTTGGGGATGCCCCGGTTGGCATCCCATCTTTCTTCTGCAACAAATATCGGTATACCTCGGTTTTTGTTTTGTTCACATGATTTGTGTCCTTTGTGTTTTTCTTTTTTTTCAAGAACCATGCTAGTGTGAGATGCCCCTTCATCAATTTATGTAATACTTCATGTGCTTCACTTATATCTTTTAAGTATGATCTTATAGAATAGCTCTTTGAGCTTCACTTAAATCTTTTGAGTATGGTCTTATAGAATGCTTCATGTGCTTGACTTATATATTTTGAGCTTGGATATTGGTTAGTCTATATTAATTGTAGAAAGCTCCATGAACTTCACTTATATATTTTGGAGTATGAATAATACCATCATTTAAAGTGGTTTTGGAAGAGTGTCAACTTTAGGAATTAGTGATCCCACTATTTTGGAGAGTGTTGAATCTTAGTGTGATATTTATGAAAGTGGATTTGGAAGAGTGTCAACTTTAGCTAGTAATGACTCCACTATTTCGGAAGAGGTTCCAATTGAGTATGAGAACAAAGTTGCTATCCATGTTGCTACTGAAAATTATTATGAGGGAGGAAGACATGCTTGTAGGAGTTACAATGATATCAAGTTTCCTCTCTAAGTGCTTAAAGTTTTGAAGTTATACTTGTTTCGCCTTCCTATGCTAGTTGATTGTTGTTCTTATAAATTGTGTGCTCACAAAATCCCTAGGCATAGGAAGTGGGTTATATTTAAATGTGCTAGTCATATTCTTCAAGATGCTCTCCTTGTGCTTCAATTCCTATCTTTTATGTGAGCATCATTGAAATCATCATGCCTAGCTAAAAGGCATTAAAGAAAAGCGCTTGTTGGGAGACAACCCAATATTTACCCTTACTGTTTTTGTGTGTTTACATGATTAAGCTACTGTATTAATCATGTTTTATAGCTTTTGTTTCAATAAATTGCCAAGTAAGACCTTTGGGAATACTTGGGTGAAAGTTAATGTGATCTTGCTATAAAAAACAGAAACTTTGCGCTCACGAGATTAGCTACCATTTGTTTACAGAAGAGTGCTTTTGAGTTGATTATTTTTGCAGAAGATTAATAGACAAATTCCTCACGTCCACCAATTTATTTCATAATTTTTGGAGTAGAAGAAGTATGGTTTATGTTCAGATCATTACAGACTGTTCTGTTTCTGACAGATTCTGTTTTCATTACATAGTTTGCTTGTTTTCTAGTTTCTATGACTTATATTTCTTAATATAAATTGTAGAAATGATATGGTACAGTAGGCATTGTGTGAGAACAATTATGAACCTTGTCTTTGACAGTACCAAAGTGAATGGTTTACGCTTTATCATACTAACCTATCTCACGAAGTTTTGTTAAGTTTTGTGTAATTGAAGTTTTCAAGCTTTGGGTGAGATATCGATATGAGGAGAATAAGGAGTGGAAAGACCCTAAGCTTGGGGATTCCCAAGGCACCCCAAGGTAATATTCAAGGAAGACTCAAGTACCTAAGCTTGGGGATGCCCCGAAAGGCATCCCCTCTTTCGTCTTCAAAACTATCGGTATACCTTACTCGGAGCTATATTTTTATTCGTCACATGATATGTGTTTTGCTTGGAGCGTATTTTCAATTTTACTTGTTGTTTGAATAAAATCATTGGATCTGAAATATTGAATGAAAAAGAATCCTCCCATGGCTAGTTAATTATTTGACTATTCAGTGTTCTTCACTCATATCTTTTGGAGTAGTTTGTCATTTACTCATGTGCTTCACGTATATCCTATGAGAAAATGGTTGAATGAATTGAATGTAATAAATCTGAATTTGTATATGTTTCATATGATTATAACATGGGGAGTAATTACTTCACACATAATAAGTATAGGTAGTAAACTTATTGAAAGTTAGCAAACGTAGAATTGGTCACTTGAACAATTCATGAAAGAATATTGAAGGAGGAGGGATTTCACATATAAATATACTATCTTGGACATCTTTTGTAATTGTGAGCACTCATTAAAATATGACATTCTAAAAGGTTGATGTTGGACAAGGAAGACAACGTAATGGGTTATGTTTTCTTATATCTGAAATAAAGTATATTGTCATGGATCGCCCAACACGTTGAGCTTGCCTTTCCCCCTCATGCTAGCCAAATTCTTTGCACTAAGTAGAGATACTACTTGTGCTTCCAAATACCCTTAAACCCGGTTTTGCCATGAGAGTCCACCATACCTACCTATGGATTGAGTAAGATCCTTCAAGTAAGTTGTCATCGGTGCAAGCAATAAAAATTGCTCTCTAAATTTGTATGATTGATTAGTGTGGAGGAAATAAGCTTTATACGATCTTGTGATGTGGAAGAAATAAAAGCGACGGACTGCATAATAAAGGTCCATATCACAAGTGGCAATATAAAGTGATGTTCTTTCGCATTAAGATTGTGTGGATCCAACCCTGAAAGCGCATGGCAACCTCTGCTTCCCTCTGCGAAGGGCCTATCTTTTACTTTTATCTCTTACCCTTATGCAAGAGTCATGGTGATTTTCACCTTTCCTTTTTACATTTTATCCTTTGGCAAGCACATTGTGTTGGAAAGATTCTAATATATATATCCAATTGGATCTAAGGCATCATGAACTATTATTGTTGACATTACCCTTGAGGTAAAAGGTTGGGAGGCGAATCTATAAGCCCCTATCTTTCTCTGTGTCTGATCAAAACTTTGAACCCATAAATATCGCGTGAGTGTTAGCAATTGTGAAAGACTAAATGATAGTTGTGTATGTGGAGTTTGCTAAATCAAAGCTCTGACATAGACTCTTCCTGAAAATAAGATGAATTGTAATTGTTTGATGACTCATAACACGGTTTGTTAGTTTTCAAGAAAGTTTATGATCTATACTTTAACATGTGAATAGCTTGTAACTTTATCATGAGAAGTTTTATGAGATGAGCTACTGTTATGACATATAATGATGCTAGAAAAGGTGACTGAAATTATAATTGATCAAACTTGTGCACCTGCTAGCATTCACACTTCATAAATTATTTCTTTTATCATTTACCTACTCGAGGACGAGCAGGAATTAAGCTTGGGGATGCTGATACGTCTCCAACGTATCTAAATTTATGAAGTATTCATGCTATTATATTATCCATCTTAGATGTTGTATATGCATTTATATGCTATTTTATATGATTTTTGGGACTAACCTATTAACCTAGAGCCCAGTGCCAGTTTCTGTTTTCTCCTTGTTTTTGAGTTTTGCAGAAAAGGAATACCAAACGGAGTCCAATTAACGTGCCAATTTTTGACGATTTTTTATGGACCAAAAGAAGACCTCGGAGTAAAAGAGTTGGGCCAGGAGAGTCCCGGGGTGCCCACGAGGGTGGGGGGCGCGCCCACCCCCCAGGTGCGTGGGCCTGCCTCATGGACACCTCGGGCACCTCCTTGACATGAGACCGACGCCAAAAATTCCTATAAATACAGAAACCTTAGAAAATTAACCAAGATCGGAAGTTCCGCCGCCGCAAGCCTCTGTAGCCATGACAAATCAATCTAGGCCCTCTCCGGCACCCTGCCGGACGGGGCCATCATCACCGGTGGCCATGGAGGAGTATCCCGGAGAGGTCACCATCGCCATGGAGGCCAAGGACCAGAGGGAGAACCTTTCCCCATCTAGGGGGGAGGCCATGGAGGAGGAAGCACAAGGGGGATAACCTCTCCTCCTCTCTTCCGGTGGCGCCGGAGTGCCATCGGGAGGGGAATCATCGCCGCGGTGATCGTCTTCATCAACATCACCATCATCATCACCATGCTCGTCTCTTTTACGGGGTCCACTCTCCCGCACCCCGCTGTAATCCCTACTTGAACATGGTGCTTTATGCCACATATTATGATCCAATGATGTGTTGCCATCCTATGATGTTTTGAGTAGATATCTTTTGTCTTTGGGTTGATTGATGATCTAGATTGGTACGAGTTGTATGTTTTATTTTGGTGTTGTCCTATGGTGCCCTCCGTGTCGCGCAAGCGTGAGGGATTCCTGCTGTAGGGTGTTGCAATACGTTCATGATTCGCTTATAGTGGGTTGGTGAGTGACTGAAACACAAACCCGAGTAAGGGGGTTGTTGCGTATGGGAATAAAGAGGACTTGATATGTTAATGCTATGGTTGGGTTTTACCTTAATGATCTTTAGTAGTTGCGGATGCTTCCTAGAGTTCCAATCATAAGTGCATATGATCCAAGTAGAGAAAGTATGTTAGCTTATGCCTCTCCCTCATATGAAATTGCAATGACGACTACCGGTCTTGTTAACAATTGCCTAGGACAATTCTGCACACCGATCCACCAATATTCCACACTCGCTATTTATAATATTTAGTAATATATTATAACTTTATGATAATAGCACCTACTTTTATATTTTAGCTCTCCGATATCATGCAAAGTTATCCTCTTCATACCCACAACATAGTTTTATTTCTCGTTTCTAGTTGGAAGCAAACGTTCGGTGCACGTAGTGTCGTATCAGTGGCAGATAGGGCTTGAGAGAATACTAATCTTACCTTTAGCTCCTTGTGGGTTCGACACTCCATACTTATCACTTCCACCTTTGGAAATTGCTACGATGATTCCCTGCAGTTGGGGATTATCAGAGCGCCGCGGGCTCCAACAGCTTGCGACCTCGGTTGACGCATGGCGATTGATGGGACGTGGGCGTCTCCGCTTCCCCATGCTGCCTAGGCAACTGCCCGACTTGACGAGTCCCTACTGTATGCAGAGAAAAACCATCATTACCTGTGATCGTGGGGGTCGCCGGTTGGCCTTCTCTTGCTATAAATAAGGAGGGGGCGGAGCCCCCATCGCCCATCTCTTCCTGCTCCACTCGCTTTTCCACCATTGCTTCATTGCTTGCAGCGACACCCATGGTGCCTGCGAATAGGTTCTCGGCCGCAGAGAAGGGGAAGGCCCGCTAGGAAGGGCCCGGCTCGCCGCCGCCCAAGAGGGGGCGCGGTCGCCCGCGTAAGCACGCCGCAACCCCCGCCGTGGCCCCTTGCGGCCGCGGCGGCGCCTCCTCGCGCGGTGGGAGTCGCCCCAGTCGTGGCAGCCCCGTTGATGAAGTGAGGCACGCCATGGTTGCGTGGCCTCCGCGGCCGCGCTTCCACTCGGCGGAGGTGCTGCCGGAGTTCGTTGTGTGGTCAGAGAACCCAGCCGGCACCTGGCTTCAGCTCCCACGCTTCTTCGCCGGCGACCTGCCGGCCATGGGTCCAGGCGGTCTCTGGCTGCAGGCCGACGGCTGCTGCAGCAAGGCTTCGTGGGTCGTGGTGGAGGTCTCTGTCGCGAGCAACGCAGTCTTGGCCCACGGTTGGCAGACGTTCTCCCGCACGCGCGGCCTGTGCAGGCGGTGCACCCTCCACTTTAAGTACGACGGGAACACGACGCTCTACGTGAGGGTGTTCGGGGAAGATGATCGCCGCGTCGGGTGCTGCCCTGAGGACAACGACGGTGGCGAGGTGCTCAGCCTTGGCGACGGTCACGACGAGGGTGAAGGTGGACTTGTCCTCGGCGCCGGCCACGGCTCGTCCAGCTACGGCGACTATTCCTCCGGCAACAGCTCCAACAGCGGCGGCTACGACCAGCCGCCGTGCCCGCTTCGAGGGCGGTAGCGGGTCGTCTCGTCACCGCGCCCCAGTGAAGCGCGAGGAGGGGTCTGGCTGAGTCCAGGCGAGCGCCAAGGGCCCACCCTCGCAAACCGCTAGGGGGCCGCGCACCGCTTTTGTTATGTTCTTTCCTTTCTTCCTACATTGAAAGAGAAACAAGTATGGGGCCCTGCAGGGGCGTCCAACGAACCGTTATTTCCATGTTGCTATGTTATGTTTATCGTTCCTGTGTCGTGTTGCAGCATCAGCATTTTATGTAGGCGTGTAGAGGTAACTTAGCTTGACGTGTCTGAAGTAGTTTCTGCCTCGTGAGGCGCGCCTCTCCCAGCACCTGGTGAGACCTCCTTACCGTTGGCTTGGGAGGCGTCGAAGAACTGCAAAAATTGTTAAGAAACTCTTATTTCTCCAAGCCCGGGTCGTAGGCGCGGCCGGTCAGGACCCAGAGCTTTGCATCACGGTACCCGAGGGGCACGGATTGAGAGAGGTGCGCCAGCTCACGAACTCGAGCGAGGGTGCCTTGCGAAGAACAGGAAAAAACGCTCACGAGGCACCTGTCCAGCCCCCTCGCGAGGCATGCGAGGGAGAGTACGGGTCAAAACGAAGAACCGAGGGCAGAAAAGGAGGCAAAAGGTGATTGAACCAAGCCGGCAAGAACACTAAAAGCAAATTTTCATTAAAGAGGGGGCAAGCCAACTGTGGAAAGCAAATGAAAAGCCGCGTCCGGCACCTAGTCTAGTCTTCTTGTCTTCTCACCAGCGCGGAGCTAAGTGCTGCCACTAGGACGTGGGAGGGAGCCC
This sequence comes from Triticum aestivum, assembly GCF_018294505.1. Lineage (NCBI taxonomy): Eukaryota > Viridiplantae > Streptophyta > Magnoliopsida > Poales > Poaceae > Triticum > Triticum aestivum. The sequence goes on from NC_057811.1 coordinate 283,234,744, forward strand.
CCGAGGCCCGAGGGCGGCACTCCTGAGACTCCGGGGCGTGTATAGCCCCACTCATTATTACGTGAGAGTGTCACGAGCAGAGACCTTCACAGGCACAGAGCCTTGCTTCACAGGCACTGGGCCTTGCTTCATGGGTAGAACTTCCGGAGGTGCTGGATGTTCCAGGCTTTCTGGATGGGGACCCCGTCTTGCGTCTCTAGGCGCACGGCGCTAGCCCTGGAGACGTGGGCGACCCTAAACGGGCCTCCCACATGGGTGAGAGCTTATGTATCCCTTCCCTGGAGAGCACACGCCTTAGCACGAGGTCGCCCACCTCGAGCGTCCTGGAGCAGATGCTGCGGCAGTGATACCGCCGCAGCGCCTGCTGGTATCTTGCTGCTCGAAGCACGGCTTCACGGCGGCATTCCTCCCCCAGCACAAGGTACATCCCCCGCATGGCGTCCTGCTGCGTCTCATCAAACGCCAGGACCCGCGCGGAGCAATGCACCTCATGAGGGAGAACCGCTTCTGCTCCGTAAACGAGGAAGAACGGGGTCTCGCCTGTTGGCTTGGTGGCGGTGGTGCTGATGGACCACAGCACAGACTGGAGCTCATCTTGCTAGCCCCTGCCTTAGGCCTTGAGCTTCTTCTTGAAGGTCCTGGTCTTAAGGCCTCTCAGGACCTCCGCGTTGGCGCGTTCGGCTTGACCATTGCTCCTAGGGTGTGCCACCGAGGCGTAGCAGATCTGCGTTCCACGGTTAGCACAATATGTCTTGAAGAGATTGCTAGTGAACTGCGAGGTTGGTGATGATGCGATTAGGGACCCCGAACCGGCTCACGAGACCCTTGATGAACTTGACCGCAGATCCGGCCGGGATGCTGCGGACAGCTTCCACCCCCGCCCATTTGGTGAACTTGTCGATGACGACGTAGAGGTAGCGGTAGCCCCCAGGCGCTCGAGGAAACGGGCCTAAGATATCCAGCCCCCAGACTGCGAATGGCCACGAGAGCGGGATGGTCTGGAGGCCCTGAGATGGCTGATGGATCTGCTTGGCATGGAATTGGCAGGCCTCGCAGGACTTCACTAGCTCGGTCACGTTGTTGAGCCCCGTAGGCCAGTAGAACCCGTTGCGGAACACATTGCCGACGAGGGTTCGTGACGACGAGTGGTGCCCGCAGTCTCCGCCGTGTATGTCAGCTAGCAGCTCATTCCCCTGTTCCCTGGAGATGCATCGGAAGTAAACGTCATTTGGCCGGTTCCTGTATAACTCATCCAGCACCCCTCCTGAGGCTCGAGCGCCAGGAGTAGGCGCGTTCCCGACGTCGGGCCCTAGGCCGGGGCTCCCGAGGTAGGTGGTTGGGGGAGTTCCTCCCGAGACGGCGCCGGCCCTGAAAACGGAGGTGCTGCCAAAGGCTTGAAGAGCCGCTCCTCAAAGACGCCAGGCTCTTGGGGTTGTCGCTTGGACGCCCTTTTGGCGATGTCGTCGGCCTCCTTGTTGGTGCCACGGGGCACGTGCTGCAACTCTAGACCCAGGAAATGCTTTTCTATTTTGCGTACCTCCGCGAGGTATGCCTCCATGTGCTCGTCCCTTGGCTCGTATACCTTGTTGGAGAAGTTGACGAGGAGCTGCGAGTCGCCCCTGATGGTGAGGCGCTTCACCCCCATGGCCACTGCAGCCTTAAGGCCAGCGATGAGGCCTTCATACTCCGCAATGTTGTTGGAGACCTTCTCGCCTTGCTGGAAGCAGAGCTGCATGGTGTAGTAGAGCTTGTCCTGAGTAGGCGAGATGAGCACAGCTCCAGCCCCCGCGCCCTTTCATGCAAACGCGCCATCGAAATACATAACCCAGCCATCTGGCGCTTCACTTCCCGGTGAGAGGATCGACCCTCGCCTGCTTCAAGCCCCGGGGCGTCCGTCCATTCTGCTACGAAGTTGGCGGGCGCGGCCCCCTTGATGACCCTGGTTGTACTGAACTCCAACTGGAATGCTTGTAGCTCGATGTTCCACTCGGCGACTCTTCCAGCAGCGTTGGGGCTCCTGAGTACCCTCTCCAGTGGGTAGGCCGAGACAACCTTGATTGGGTGGCCTTGAAAGTAGTGTCGTAGCTTACGGGAGGCCACCAAGAGCGCGAGCAAGAGCTTCTGAGGCATGGGGTACCGTGCCCTTGGATCCCGTAGACCCGTGCTGACAAAATACACTGGGTGTTCGACGAGGGCGGGCGCGTCGACGGGGCCTACGTCTGCTGGAGGTTGAGGCGCCTCCTGAGGCAATGGAACCCTCGAAAGCCTGGTCACTCATTGGGCCTCCGCAGGCCCAGGGCACATCTTGCTGAGCTTGGTCGTTTGTTGGCGGTGCTGCAGCCCTTGCGGTGCCTCCAGGTCTTGTATCGCCCAACTGTTGGTGTGGCTCGCGTGATGCATCCTTAACCTAGCACTCTTCCCGAACCGCCACCAGAAGCTGCGCTGGTAGAGTAAGGAGTGGCGGCGAGGTAGAGCACCAGGGGCTTGAGGGGGCGGGGGCCGCCACCATCCCCGGTGGGCTGGTCAGGTATCTCTTGAGGTCTTGGAACGCTTGGTCGGCCCTCCAGGGTCAACTCAAAAGGGCCATTCTTCTTCATTAGCTTGAAAACAGGTAGGGCGCACTCTCCCATCTTGGAGATGAAACGCCCTAGCGAAGTCACGCAGCCAGCAAGCTTCTGCATTTCTTGAGGGTTCGTGGTGGGCTCATGTCGTCGATCGCCTTGACCCTTTCTGGATTGGCCTCGATCCCCCTGTGGGACACGAGGAAGCCTATAGCTTGCCGGAAGGGACACCAACACGCACTTCTCCGGGTTGAGCCGCAGTCCACCTGGCGCAAGCTCACGAAGGTCTCCTCCAGGTCCTGAATCAGAGTTCTCGCCTCTCGAGACTTTACCACAATGTCGTCGACGTAGGCTTCAGCGTTCCTCCCGAGCTGCTGACCCAGGGTGATGTGCATCAGCCGTTGGAAGGTCGCACCTGCGTTGCGCAGCCGAACGGCATGCAAGTGAGCAGTACACCCCGCATGGGGTTAGGAAGGCCGTCTTCCCCACATCCTCTACCGCCATCTTGATCTGATGATAGCCTGAGAACGCATCCAGGAAGCATAGCAGATTGCACTTTGCGGTGGAGTCGATGATCTGATCGATGCGTGGAAGCGGGAAACGGATCTTAGGGGCATGCCTTGTTGAGGTTGGTGAAGTCGACACACATGCGCTCCTTCCCGCCTTTCTTTGGCACAACGACGGGGTTCGCCAGCCACTCGAGGTACCGAACCTCGCGAATGACACCTGCTGCCTCTAGCTTGCGGGTTTCCTGGACGATGAAGGACTGCTTCTCCATGGACTGTCGCCGCGCTTCTGCTTCACAGGGCGCACATTAAGGCACATCCTTAAGTGATGCTCAATCACCCCTCTTGGGACCCCTACCAGCTATTTGGGCTCCCAGGCGAATACTTCCTTGTTTGCGTGCAAGAATTTCACCAATGCCTCCTCTTGACCGGGTCGAGGTTGGCACCTATGTGAAGGTGGCTCCAGAGGTCCATCTCCTCAACCGGCACCTGCTTGGTTCTGCCGATTTTGAGTGAACAAACTGCTTCTTCTTGGCCGGCGCGGCTTCCTTAACTCCAGAGGTGGCCTCGTCGGCCGGTCGCGCCGTCGCGGTGGTCTGAGGGCAAGCGTGAGCGCTACCAGAGCCTCCTTGGTGTCTCCAACCACGGTGAGGACGTCCTTGCTCCCGGGCATCTTCATGAGGTTGTAGGCCGGATGGGTCGCCGCCATAAACTGGGCCAGAGCCAGGTATCCAAGGATGGCATTGTATGGGAGCCGAATCTGGGCGATGTCGAAGTCAATTAACTCGGTGCGGTAGTTGTCGCGAGTGCCGAAGGTCACAGGAAGGCCGATCTGCCCCAAGGGGCTGGAGGAGCCGCCGACAACCCCGGAGAAGGGCTTGCTGGGCGGAGCCATTTGAGTGGTACGTGAAGGAGGCTAAAAGCCTCCATAGAGAGCACGTTGAGGCTGGCGCCACCGTCGATGAGGGTCTTGGTAACAGCTACACTGCAGATGGTGGGCATGCAAAGCATTGGGAGCACGCCTGAGCTGATGGTGGTGATGGGGTGATCCCCCGAGTCGAAGGTGAGGTCGGCGTTGGGTGCCGCCCAACTCGGGGGAGCTCCTTGCCGCATGGAAGCGGCGCCAATCTGGCGAAAGGACGGCTTGGCATGACGGTCTGAGGGTGGTGCTTGCGAGCCGCCGAGGAGGGCTGCGACGGCGAGGGGTGCCGGTGCCACGAAGCGCGTGACGAAGAGGCCGCCCAACTCCTCCCAAGATGCCACTGAGGATCCTGGGTGAGCGAACAACCAGGCGCGTGGTGCACCGGCGAGGGCCATGGGAAGCCAGTTGGCCATGACCTTGTCATCGCCCCCAGCCTTCCAGACGGCCTCTTCATATGCCAGTAGGATGGCTGATGGGTCCGCCGCGCCGTCGTAACGCGGTGGCATCTCCGGCTTGAACTTGGGCGGGCACCCGCCACAAGGCAGGCTCTGAGCCCCCTGGCCTTGTCGTGGGCATCCGTCCTCCCATCTAGAGGAGCAACGCCGACCATGGGGGCCAAGTGCGGTGGTGGCAGAGCATGGATCGACGGAAGGAAAGCTTTAGCGCACCCCTACCTGGCACGCCAAATGTCGGATTGCGGGTTTCGGCAAAATACTCGAGGTTAGAACACTGGGGTGTGCACGAAGAACTCTCCCCCCTCTAGCTCACACACTCACCGCGATCTCAAAGCTCAGCATGTCGAACTCGCAAGACAAGGGACACAGGGTTTATACTGGTTCGGGCCACCGATGTGGTGTAATACCCTACTCTAGTATGGTGTGGTGGATTGCCTCTTGGGCTGAGGATGAACAAGTACAAGGGAAGAACAGCCTCCTAAGGAGAGGCGTCCTTGAGCTCGGTAATCTTGGGTGGTTGAGGATGATCTGAATGGCCCCAGATCCTTTGCCTCCTACTGTGCTGGCTAGTCCTATTTATAGAGGCCCTGGTCCTCTTCCCAAATGTAGGCGGGAAGGGATCCAACAACGGCCAAATTTGAAGGGAGACAACTAGTACAAGTTATCCTGACTAAAGGTGGTCTTTGCCTGCCAAAGGCTCTGGTGGTGACGCCGTCCTGGGCTCCACGGTGACCTCTGCCCTGCCATCCTGCTGGTCTTGGCCTTGTTGCACCGATATGGAAACCTTTGCCTAATGCCTCGGGACTCCTCGCCTGCGCTTGCCTCTTTAGCACCAAAGAGGAAACGAGTACGCTACACGCTCTGGCGCCCGCCTGGCCTTGGTCTTCTTGGCTTGCATCAGAGGAACCTCGCGAGGTGCTCCTCGCCTTGATCTCTCCACCCCTCGCGAGCCAACCTAGTGAGGCCGCCCCCGAGGAGGTGTTGCGTCATCCGCCTCGCGAGGCTTGGCCCCTCGCGAGGGTCTTGAGTGCTCGCTGATGAAGATGGGTCGTACAGGGCCGCTGGCGTAGCCACGCCGTGGGCCGCAGGCAGGAAAGTCTGGGGACCCCCGTTCCCAGGACGCCGACATATAACAGCATGGAACAATCAAAAATTATAAATACGTTGGAGACGTATCAGTGACCCTTCCGCACAGGCGTTGGGTGAAAGAGAACAACGCAGCCGGCTGTGGATTGCCTCCCTCGCCGAAGGCAATAGAGTGAACGCTGCACCTCCTCCCCTTCCCGGTGCGAAGGGATCCGGACGGCTCCTTCACCAGCTGTGAGGGGGAGAGAGAGACAGAGGCCAACGCAGTTTTGTTTAGATCTGGTGAAGAGGGTGATAGACTATGAATATAGCAAACCCTAGCAAAGGAACGCTGAGCCTCGAGCGTGTATATATATGTAGTGCGGCGAGAGTGTGGTAAGTGCAAACCCTAGCGAACAAGCGCTGAGGCTCCAGCTTATATAGCACTTATATAGTACTCGTGTATACTACTAATACATAGTGGAGTGGTTTTCTTTTTGTCTCCATAACAATCGTTTTAAATTGTCACTACAAAAAAAAGACACTTCCGTGATGATACGTGTTTGTCACAGTAGGTCACGTTTTCTGTCATGCATGTACATCCATGACAAATTTATGACAGAATCAAGATAGTCATACTTGTGTTGTCATAGAAGTGTTCCATGACATTAACAAAATTATCATCACAGAAGTGTCCACTTCCATGACAATAAATCGCGCGTCACAGAAGTGCTTTCGTCAAGGGTGACCGACACGTGGCATCCACCGTAACAGAACGCCGTTAAGCTATCGGGTCCGGTTTTGGATCCGATAACCCGTTAACAGCCCCGACCAATGGGGATTTTCCATGTGTAAAATCATCATTGGCTGGAGGAAACACGTGTCGGCTCACCATTGGGACAGATGTCATCCACTCATTGGACCCAAAGCGCCTATGATACGTCGACACGTGGCACGGCCCAACAGTGGCCCATAAAGTTTAAATGGGCCGGCCCAACTAAAGGCCCACAAGATTTTGCGGCCCATAATGGGACGGCCCAGCTAAAGGCCCACAAGATTTTGCGGGCCATAATTGGCCGGCCCAGGTAAAGGCCCACAAGATTTTTGCGCGCCATAATGGGCCGACCGAGGTGAATGCCCACAAGATTTTTGTGGACCATAATGGGCCAGCCCAGCTAAAGGCACACGAGATTTCACCGACAATAATAGGTCGGCCCAGCTGTAGGCCCACAAGATTTTGAGGACCCTAGTAGGCCGGCCCATTAACTGGCTGCCATGTTTTGGGCCAAATGCCGGCCTATATTTGATCCGGTCCATTAATGGCCTGCCACGTTCCGGGCCTAATAATGGCCTATATGATATCCGGCCTGTTAAAAGCCTACCACGTTCTGAGCCAAATTACGGCCCAGATCAGGTCCGGCCCTTTAAGAGGCTTTGGGCTAAATTATGGCCCATATCAGATTCGACCCGTCAACTGGACGCTACGCTTTCGGGCCCATTTGCTAAAGGCCCATTTAGTAATTCAGCCTGATATTAGTTTCAGCCTGTTAAGGGCCCGTTTAACATTTCGGCCCTATATTAATTTCAGCATGTTAAAAGCCTGTCATATAGTTGGGCCTAACTACGACCCGGTTTGCATCCCGCCTGCTCGCAGCCGATAATTTGATTGGGCCAAACAAGGACCGAGACAATTTTGGCATGTTATAAGCCCATGATTTGATTGGCACATTCATGGGCCGGGGTCTATTTCGGCCTGCTACCGGCCCGTGAGCTGTTCGGCACGTTTCAGGCCCAACCTACTTTTCAGCCTCCTAAAGGCCCATTGAGTTTTCTAGGGAAAATAGGGCCGGCGGTTTACTCAGCCTATTAAACGCCCGAATCTACTAGTGGGCTAGTTTACATTTAGGCATGTTAACGGACCAAGATGACAGGGACCATGATGCGGATCATATATGGTGATTTGCATGACGGCCCGATTATGTACCATAATTTTACGGTTTGGCCGGTTTACTGTGAAGACATGATATATATACAGTAAAATAACTACAGCATCATGAATAAGAGAAAAAACTAGACTATACAATAAAGAAATTACGGCATATTACATCCACTGGGCATCAAAGTTCGCCACTATGATAATAAAGCACAAGCAGACAGCAGATTACATACACTGGGCATCAAAGATCGCCACCAGTGCAACTAAACACACCGACAAAATAATATACAAAACCGACAGCACTTCAGTAGAGTTCAAGAAAGGTTAGCCCTGCTCGGGAGCTGCAGTGCAAGCAGCTGAGCAAGCTGGTGAGACTGCACTTGTTTCACACTTATATCCTCCTCACTCTGAAAGATAAACAAGCACACAGATGACAGGTTTTGCACATATAAGTATTAGTGCTGACAATTCATCACATTTCTAACTGATGAATAAAGTGACACCGTTTAAAATAGCATTAACACAATATGGTATTGTTTAGGTCAAGACATGCTAGGAAATGACATTGTGAAGGAGTTGGCAGCTTCACGACACCACTAGATTACAGATCAAGAACTCATAAGTATCAATGGTTAGTGTGCTGTCAATTTATCCCATTTCAGATTGGCAAAATAAGATCACTTGCTCTGTATAGTTTAATTTACATGGTATGAAGAAAGAACTTGGTTGTACAACTGAAAACTTAAATTGAGAAGGACAAACTTTTCTTTATGAACTGGAGTACATAATAAACTTTAAACATGCAATTTGATGCAAACACCAAAAATAAACAGCTGTTGCAGTCATGCCTAACCAAATATACACAACAAAGTTTGAAGGCTTGAGAAGGACAAACTTACATTATTGGTGAAGGCAGGCTCTATAAAGCCCTTGTCCATGCAGATGGGGGGGCAATTCAAGAAGTTTACCACAGAATCTTCTTCATAAGCATTGCCTTTATTCTACATTTTGTTAAGAGTAAATATAGATGTGACAATATAAGAAAAAATGGAGAATATTTAAGATAAGATGAAGAGTGATGCTACATAACCAAGTAGCTATAAATGTAAGTACAGCGATACAGGCAAAAGGTACAGCCAAGAGCAATGCAGAGCTAAACTTCCTCAGTACCATCGGTGTTATCCAACCTTATGGTAAGAGTAAATATAGATCTTATGTGTAGAAAATGGAGGGCAAAGGAAAATAAGCTACAGAGTGATGGTACATGAACAACTACCTGTCAATATAAGTACACTGATAAAGGACAGCAGGTACTTACAAGAACAATGCAGAGCTAAAAAAATTCACTGGCATTAGATATATTCTACACTAATGTAACCATTCATACAGATCAGATAATTTGGAGCGAACAATTGATAAGCAAGCTACCATGCATACTGCTGTCACATAATGAACCAGGTATGTATGCAAGTACAGTGATACAGGAAAACAGGTACTAACAAGAGCAAAGCAGTGGGCAGCATATTTGCGATATCCTGTCGTTCTTTTCAAACCGGAATTCTTTTTCGAGCAAATTTCCTGCAAAAAATATCCGTAAGGCACATGCGGAAAAGTAGAAGTTCAAACTGTCATGCGATATAATAGACAGTACCTCATCCTCGGAACGAGACCAGTGTATAACAAGGTTTTTCCATTCAATGTCTTCTAAATTTAGCATAGGAGACTTCACCAGAAATTCGTTTATAGACTTGCCATCAAAGTGTGATTTCCTCAGGTAACACCGATACTGCTGCAATGCTTCCTTGAAAAGCGCAAGCAAGCTTTGCTCATCATGACTACCCAGATTGACCCTCGCCTACTTACAACAATGTAATGTAAATCATTGATGTGTTCAATCTGCAGAAAACAGGAAAATAATCACCATGAATAATAGCACTTACACGTAAGTGGGACAGGAAGATGTGAAAATGGTGTTTGTCTTCACTATAATCTTCCCATGATGGGAATATATGCACGTAGTCCCTAACAACATTGAAAGCATTGTCTTTTAAACTGGGAATAACTGGAATGGGGTTCCAATCTGCAGGAATTGGCCGTCTCTGCAGTTGGATAGGTCTTCGGCCGGTGGACTTGCTGTACTTTTTGCTGGAGTGGGATTTTTCTGTGGTGCGGCTGGTGCTATGGCAACTGAAATCGGCATACCTTTTGCTGGAGTGCAGGTCCTGTGTGGTGCGGCTAGTGGTGTGGCCAGTGAAGTATGGGTACAGTCTGCTGGAGTCGGTCCTACGTTTTGTGTCACTGGTTGTACAGCCAATATAAGTGGGGTGTTGTCTGATTTCTCCAGCACAACCACGTTTTTCAAGGACTTTGCTGGTGCTCCTTCAGGTTCGGCAATCACCCTCTTCCTTTTTGATGTCTGATGCACAACAACATCTGAGTGGAAAAACATGGTATGATGACAGATGGAATATGTATTGATAATGGATGGGCATGGCATCTCGACATATATGATGAGTAAACTAAGCAGATGGCGGTGCAACAAAGTAGAAGAAATGCAAGACAACATATGCAAGATACGCGCAATCAATAAAATCTTGCCAAATTAGAACATGCACCTTGATGGGTGAACAGGACATGCCATCTTCCTTTGACTCCTCGAGGTTAGAATAGTCATTAGAATCATATTCTGAACAAGAATCAACAAGTGGTGAGTGTATGAGTTTCATTGCATCCAGAATGGCACTCAATGCCTTGGTGCCAATTGTGTAAGTCATTGCAGTGTTTAGCTTCAAGAGTGGACTGCTGCTAGTGCGACACAAAGCAGCTACACAGATCATAGTGTAGATATAACGGGAAAACCGTAAGCATCAGAGTAAAATCAGCAAAGTGGAACTTGCTGGAATATATGTGCTAGTATTGCCGGTACGGCTAGAAAGCCTTCGGATACCAGCTCTCTTCAACTGAAGGTGCCGTACTGTTAATATCAGTGTAACTCTCAAAGGCGACACAGCTCCCTGCATTTCCTTGCTATTCTTATAGGATTCAAGTGGGCAGGCCACTACAAATCCTATTCCCATGTTTACAAAATCCTACGAATCAAAGAGGCCCGACGAGTTCAAAGTGTCCATACCAACCGACCGTGTAGACCTCTACACTGCAAATGTCCCTGCTCATATTCACTACAAGGAACATACTGTACTACTATCATACTCCCTCCATTCCAAAATATAAGTCTTGGTAGAGATTTCCACTATGGATCACATAAAGATGTATCCAGATACATTTTAGATTGTAGATTGACTCATTTTGCTCCATATGTAGTCCATGGTGGAATCTATACAAAGACTTGTATTTAGGAACGAAGAGAGTACTTATTAAAGAAGAACGAAAGAGGAACATGGTAAAGAAGAGCAAGCAGATTTTGGATAGTAAAATGTTCGTTGCCCAGTGCCCACACATGAACCAGAGCGCTTAAGAAAGCAACTCCCTGCTGTCTCTCTATATGTGGTGCACGTGCTTTTTTGAAAGTAAAGTAGGAACATTAGCTGACCAATTAAATGTTATCTGTTTTAGTAATATCAGCATCATATCAGATTCGTACTTGAGCAACAAGTTTGGAATTATGAGTGGCACGTTGTTTAGCTTGATGGATTCAGGAGCAGTGCTAAGCAGGTACGATGATGGTACTGAATATAAAGGCATGTCTGCATTTGGGTCAGTCGACCATTTCAGGCGGTTGGATGAAGATCCTACGTCTCCTAACCCTTCTTCTTCCTCGTCTCTGATTCTTCCCATACAGAACACCGCACGGGCCGCCGGCCAGACCATCGGCCCCCACCGCCTGTGTTCCTCCGCCACCCCACCCCCACCCCCGCCCCCACCCGCATCGAGTTTTCTTCGTTCGGCGACGCCCCCCCCAACCAAAGTCCCCACCGGAGCCCCTTCGTTCGCACCGGCGAACTCTGGCAAGCTCTGAAAACTCGACTGACCCAATTTTGAAATTTAGTCTACTGTGATTTAACTAGTGTGGAATATAAAAGGGGAAAACCGTAAGCATTGGGAGTATAGTGTTGAGCATGCCATGGTGGATCTGAAGGTGCAAATCGGACAAAGGAAACTTGCAACCAATGTTTGCTCTCAACTAGCAAGTAAGTGATGGACAAGAAATCAGAGTAAAGCAGTGGCGATCTATTTTCTTGCTGCGATAAATAAGTTGAGCAGATACGAAAGAGTACCGCCTCTGGTGCGGCGCCGTGTATGCATCTGCTGAGAATTTGACGGTGCTGCGGTAGCGATGGCTGTCGGTGGCATGGAAGCAGATCTAGGAGGGTAGACGGTGGCGGCGGGGTGTGGTGGACGAGACGGTCGTAGGAGCGGCGCCGGCAAGGTGGACGACGGCGGGGATGAAGCTAGAGGACGGGATGCAAGGATCCCGGTCCGAAGCCGTGGATGAGAGAGGTCGATCTCTTGTAATGGACGGCGGCGTCGGGGTATCAGCTCCGGCATGGTGGAGGAGGACGGTGGTGGATGGGGTGGCGGACGGAGGAGGCTGGGGTGGAGAGGGTGTTTTGGCGCGGCGTACGAATGAGGAAATGGAGGTGGAGAGGAAGGGGGCAACCATGTCTTCAGGGCGCGCTTGTCTCAAATGTGAGGAAATTTACAAACTTAGCCCCTGTTTCAAATTTCCTACATCACAGCAATATTAGTCGGTTTGGGATAGGACGGTAATCTCGCATACACGGAATATTTGCCGACGAGAGTTTGTTTTTGGCGCCCACCGTGTATGAATCGGGGAGGGAGTCGATTTCGGCCGAGGACACACTGTGTTTTGGCGCCCACCGTGTATGAATCCGGGTGAGAGGCGGTTATGTCACGTTCGAGTGAAATTACAAACCTACCCCTATCGAAACCTATAGAAATCGAGCAGATAGGCTTTGCTTGGCAGGGATAGGTAGTAGTAATTTCCATCTCACAGATTTTGGTTTCGGGCAGTTACTGCGACTTTCCCCACTTCGTTCAAATTTTGCAGAGTGCACGTTTACGGTGCCAACTCAATTCGAATCCCGTTTGTATTATATTTCTTTTCGGGCGGCATCCATTTTCGATTGGAATAAAATTCTATATACATCATTTTTTAATATATACTTTCAAAAGCACAACAAAGAATTCTACTCCTTTATATGCATAATATGCTTTACAAATACAATGATCTCAAAATCATAAGGTTGAATTCAAAAAATTAAACCAAATTATGTTCTACTAAAATGTATGGATCAGTAATATCTACATATTAAATAACATAGATGCGCGTGAATTCATATGAGTATGCATGTTTGATAGATCAATTTTGGTTCGAGTATGGATTACATGTATCATCATCTCGAATTCAAATATTTGAATCCCTTTTATGTTCACTCCTTTCACGCCCATCTCTCTCGCATGCATGCTCCTTCATTGTGGCACCCCGATCCGCATCGAGCAGGGGGCCTTCGCACGTCTGCCCAAGATAACACCTGACGCACGACAGGTCCATAATACAACATCAATGGCGAGGCAAAGACGGTCATTGGCACGGCTCGCCGGAGAAGAAAACGAAGGGGGCCAGAGGTCCAGGGGGAAGACGACGTCGAGGGGGAGCTGTTGGGCATTAATGGCGAGGCAAAGACGGTCGGAGCAGCGCTGCCGACGAGAACAGTGGCTACACCACCGTTTTGGCTGGCGGCCCTCGTAGTCACCACGGACAATGCGCGCTCCAGAGTTTTTACTGATGCCAGCTCATGTCTACCGCGTAGTCCTTCGTAGATAGAGTGTTACTACGGTAAACAAACGGGCAAAGCCAAAGGGAGCTGAGTAAACCAAGCTGCACAAGTTTGCTGTTGCAAACTTGGCAACATCCTAGAGGTAAAACCAGAGAGGTTAAATGGTAAAATGGATGTCTGGTAGGCTTAGGGTAGAAAGGACTACGGTCCTGGGTGTTTTGAGGTAATTTGGTCAAGTATTTAGCATAGTTGTTGTACAACTGCTAAATCTGACCCAGAAACTGAATGAGGAAGAAGCACTCACTAGGAGTGATGGATTGGGCTATAACTTGGCAAAGCCTGATGATTTGGACATACCAAGATGCTGTAAAAAGTTCATACCAAATGGACTTACCAAAATGGCACTTCCTTCACAGCTATCATTTCTGTTCAAAAACTTCAGAAAAATCCTCAGGGCAATTAGCTAGATGAAATGAGCCCAAATCTTGTGGAGATAGGTTATATGGATATGAGAAGACTTGGGAATATTTTCAGCTATAATGGAGCAAGATAAAATACACTTGCTTCACAAACTGAAAATTTGGACAGAAACCAAGAATTGCTCCTGTGCTCACATAGTTCAATGAAATGAACTGAATTTGGGTGGAGGCTAATGATTTTGAACTGAGGAACATGAGATTAGGATGGAACTAGTGATTATATAGCAAGGACATGCTCCACAATTTATGTGGGAATTTTCGCTACTATAAAAATAGTAGTTCCTTTGGAAATTGGCAGAAATGCAATATTGGCATTAAATAGGAAAAGGCAATTTTCCTTATTTAATTATGGCCAATATACTTGCCAGAGGTTGGATTAGGCATAAGCATCAACTCCACCAATTCTCATGAATTTAGGAGATGGCTGGATATGCCTTTGGATTTTATTCGTCAGAAAGGCAAGAAAAGGAATAAATCATAATTCAAAAATATTGCATTGGACTTAGCAATATTTTTACATATCGAAGGTTAAGAAAGATAAGATGATCTCTGGGATCAATTGGGAGGATCAACAGAACAAGGAAAATGGTGGCTCCTTTGTAATCACAAGGGCATATCCAAATTCCAAAAATTTGGAATTAGGGTTTAAGAGGAATTGAGCTGATGCAAATGAGGTCTTGCCCACTAAAAAAGACATGAGCAGGATTTTGAAAGGTTGGAAATGAAAAAAAATCTCAGGGTCATCCAGCAAACTCAGGAGAAAATTTTGAAAATGAGTGCCAGGAGAGAATAACAGCACAAAAATTGATAACCCAATTTTGGGGCTGTTACAACACTTCCCCCCTTAAAAAGAAATCTCGTCCTCGAGATTCCTAGGGTTACAGCACAAACAAAAGAATAACAACTCCGGAGAAAAACCTCGGGGTTAATTTTTAACCCTTTGGTTAAATTCAAATGAGTTGGGGGCACCGAGAAAAAAAATTCGCGGATTCCTCCACGAAACGTAGGTGTCGAGGTAGAATCAAGGGTGAAACCTGTATCGGGGTAGATGTACTGGATCCAGTGAAATAAAATTGGCAGTGTTTCTCCGGAAATGAAATCAGGAAAAAGAATTAGAGACGTGGAATTTCCAAGCGGAATGCCTCTGCGGGGTTTCTAGAGTTGGAAATCCGGCACACGGCGTATGCACAGATAGATAGGGATATGTGATTTTGCATTTCCCCGAGTCCTGCCCGAATGTACTCGTGGGTGAACCGGGTATGCGTGCAGTATGCAGAAAAATCTAAACTAGCAAACAAACAGAGGCAATAAACATGCAACGGAAAACACACCAGGCAAAATCATTCTACGGTGTTTTAATGCTAGTGGGTATATGTACTCCTGGTATACATATGCCTACACCAGCGTGCATTTTATTATAGACTCGAGACGAGTCAGGGTTAATTTAGTGTATGTGATCTACTAATTAAAATCTTGTTAGCAACACAGTGTCAACCCTCTCAAACATTTCTGCTTGACAGAGAGACAAGCAAAAACAACACAAAAACAAAAGAACAAAAACATACATAGAACATAGCATACGGACTACAACAGTACCAGTAGACAATAGAACACGAACGCGCTACGCGCTAAACGAAGCAACTCATCTAGGGATATATAGTTCTACCCTCATATCGAGGATGAACCGACAGACTGATCATCTTACTGCTTCACTGAGGTCATGCAGAGGATTTGCCTTGCTGGGGATCTCCGGGAGGACGAAGACGGAGCCAATCTCCATCTTCATCATCCGACACTACTATGGGTTGCGGTTCGGCTGCTGGGGGTGTGGCTGAAATTGATCCGAGCAAATGCTGCTGGTGGATCTGTAAAAGAGCCTTGTCGAGGGTGACGATGTTGGGTCTAGGCCACAACACGGGTTGAGAGGACAGCACTGGTTCGGATGGCGTTGGACAAATGACTTGAGATGCGAATTTACGAGCCTCACGGTAAGCTTCCTTGACGACTCGCGCTGCATCATTGTCCAGAGTTCGAAACCCGGCAAGCATCTGGGAAATCATCATCCCCTGGGTGGTAATATACTGCACCAGGCGAGCGATTGCGGGGTCATCTCCTTGGCTAGCAAGGCTGCATTCCTACCTCTGTCACAATGGGGTAGAAGCAGAAATCACGCCTTGCTGCCATATGCGGGTATCTGGTTCGGAGGTGAAGCATAGCCTCCACAGCGGCGGCCTAAATGGCTAAATCAGAGGTAGGCATAGCTCTACCCTGAAAAACCAACGGCTGGCCATCCGCTGCTAGGCTGATGCACACTCTTGCATCAAAGCGATGAAGGTGAGGGACGGGTGATGATTGGAACAGCAGGTAATCGGGGCTAGCCTTACAGCCAAAGGCTTTGGTGAGCATCTCAGCAAGAATGGGTGGAAAGCCGGGGTGGTTGACGGCACCGGTGCGGCTGTGAAACTTGGGAGCTTTGAAGGTGCCAGTCATGGCTGGAGTGCTACTAGCCAGGCTTCTCTGCAGGGACATGGCTGACTGAGGGGTGAGCGATACGGCGAGCAGAAAGGGGGCTTTTATAGGCAGCTATGCGGGACATGCCCGCATGGTGTGGCCCCTTTCCCTTAATGGCGAAGGGTGAGTGGTGCGGCCGACCAGAAAAGATAGGGTTGCTATTCGCTCCACGGATAACTAGGCGGGGACAGCGGGGTGAGGACGTGTCGGTCCCGACTGCGCCACCTGTTGATTAACAGTGGCCATGTCGGATGCAGGGATGGGTCAAATCCCTTAGGGCCATTACTGGTTAATGGTAGCGGTGATCTAATTCTAGGACAACCTATGCCAGCCTGGCTGCTTTGATACCATGCCCTGTGGCACCCCGATCCGCATGGAGCAGGGGGCCTTCGCACGTCAGCCCAGGATAACACCTGATGCACGACAGGTCCATAATACAGCATTCCAGGTGCAAAAATATTCATCAAATACATATATATGAGATTACATCATTGATGAATACAATTATCTGGCATAGCCCTAAGGCTATTAAATGACAGCGGAAGTCTGATAAAAATGGCGGCGGAAGTCTTGGTTTGGCAGCATAACAACTCTGGCTGGGCTCCACAACTCACAGGACTGGCAAGATTACGGCCTAGCACGACGGATCAAGCGAGCAATACGGGTACGACCTACAAAACTGGCATGACACGCCAGGTTAGTACATTGAATGTACTTGCAAGACAACCAAATACATAGCATCCAAACAAGCTGCAGACAAAGCAAGAACCGAGCGTATGCAACACCCTATCTCATATCAATTACTAAACATGGCATGATAAAAATCAACTAAGCATGAACAAAATCATAACATCTACTATCATGGCAATAACACGGCATCTCAAAACATGCTTATAACATGGTAATAGCAAAACATAGCATATCATCTCAATCATGGCATAATTTAACATATAAATCAAAGCATGGCATGGCATCATGAAACTATGCTGAAAATAAACTACCGATTATATCCAAAGCAGACATAGCATGTTAACTTTATGCAATCATCTTCTGTTCTGTCTTGGTTTTTAAATGCAACATATTACTCATGTAATGCAACCAAACTTGTGCACCGAGTCCCTCGGACTTTATTACCAACGGGTTGCCTCGCAACCGAACGGTGATCTTTCCGGCGATCACAACCATGACCAACACTTGGTCTCCAACACTCATCGAGATCTCGTTTCGTGATCATATCAAAACATCGTCGTGACTTCTCACGACTATCTCATAGTCCAAGTCTTCACATTATTTGTTACACAATTTCATTATCAACTTAGTTATTTAAGGTTTATCCTCCATTTCGACCAAGACCTGATAGTGGGACCTACTACGAACTGTTGTTATCGATAGACTTTATACACTCTGCAGAGGTAGCACACTGTACCCACACCACGGAACCCATGGCCTCGTCATCCCATTCGGGTGGACCAACGGCATTCCGACGAAACCAACCTACTGCCATGACGCTCTCCTGGCCACTCCGACCCAATCCCCAACGGGCTGGTCCTGGGTGGCCCCGTGTCTACCAAAGACACCCCGACCACCGTCGTGGTCAACTCCCACTCGGGGACTGGTACCAAAAATCTCAAAAACAAGCACACAAGGTTATGTCCGCTTACCTGATCAGGGTAAGCACGCCCATACCCTTCCCTAGTGGGAGGCACCGGCGAGAGGTCACGACAATAGCTCGCATTAAGGCCTTCCCACAAAGGCAAATGTGGCTGCACTGAAAAAGTTTCATTTGGTGGCACTATGACTCAATCCCATCGATGACGGAGGAGGTTGGTTATGATTGAGTCATTTTAATTCCTTCTCCATCATCATGAACATGAATGCAACAATGAGCATGCAGCATACGATTGCATGAACAAAATATTGAACTACTCAAGTGCACAGCTATAGCATAAAGAACATGACAATACCAAGTAATAGCATATCAACGGTGCATTACAGTCCTCATAACATTGTATAACGATGACATGCAAATAAAGTAGAGTAGTGACATGGCATTATCAATAACAACATTTTACTTAGCATGGCAAAAGATATCATGAAAACACAAGCATGCATAACAGGCATAATAACTGCAGACGAAAATGATGTGAAACAACTGCAACTACACACACAAGGTGCAAGTCAATTCAACATGCAAGTTCGGGGCTCATGATAAGAGGTTGGCTTACCTAGGGGTCGACAAATACTCCGGGAAGAAGTGGGAAACGATCGCGGAAAGATTTTGTGGAAACAGTTCTCTCTCGGAGGGGGCTGTTTACGGGCAAGGGCAAAAAGGTCATTTTCACTGTGCGAAAATATCATAAAAATGACATCAACGGAACGGGCTCGACGAAACGAAGACGTGGGCTTTGGATTCACCTCATTTGGAGTTACGGGTAAAAAGATATGATTGTTTAACTACCAGGGACCAATCTGTAAAGAAAATCATTACAAACGGGGCCCTAGCAGAAAAACAGATCGCGTCTTTCTCAGAAATACGCTTTACAGAAGGAAAGCGTATTCTGGCTCGAAGAAGGGGAGGAATACGATTTCGGCTAGGGGAAAGCGTACTCCAGGAAATACGCCTTCGGCTTCCGTAAACGGAAAACAGCCCAAGGCGCCGCCACTTAATTGACGTGGCAAGGCGGGGACAACGCGGTGTCACTGACAAGGGGGACCCGTGAGGGGTGGGGCCCGCCTAGCTGGCTTTCTTCTTCCTCCCGCTCGACGCACGCCTGGCCGAGGGGAGACGCCCGCCCCGACGGCGCTGGCCGGCGCGTCCGGCCACGGCAGGCGACGGGCGACCTACCCACGGGCTCAGGAGGAGGCGCATCCCGTGGTGGTCTCCGTTGCCGGCGACGAGCACGGGAGAGGGAGTCACACAGCCCGCGGCGGAGAGGGGCTTCGGCCTCCGGTGAACTAGGGGCTCCGGTGGGGAAAATGGTCGGGCGAGGCGACGGGGAGGCTTGACGGACTCCGGGCGAGGCTCTGGTGGAGTCTAAATGGCAAGGAGAGCGCGGGATCGCTGGAATCGAGAGGGACCCGAGGCGGCGACCATGGCGGCGATGGAAGTAAAGGAGTGACACCGGGGACGAGAGGAGGGGTTGGGGACGCGTAGAGGAGGGTGAGGAAGCTGATGAAGAGCTCGAGGGAGTCATGGACTCCTTTTATAGCCGGGGCAAGGGGTGGCCGAGCCGAGCATCGCCGAGCGCGTCTGTCCACGGCTCTGCCGGCCGCAGCAGTCATGGAGGCGCACGGGAAGGCGACGAGGAGGGTCAAGACGAGCAGTAGAGGCTCACGGAGACGAGAGGCGCTCAGGGATGAAAGGAGGAAGTGGACAGAGGCGAGGAAGACGACGAGCTCACGGGCGCGCACAGCTCGGTCATTGGCACGGGTCGCCGGAGAAGAAAACAAAGGGGGCCAGAGGTCCAGGGGGAAGACGACGTCGAGGGGGAGCTGTTGGGCATTAATGGCGAGGCAAAGACGGTCGGAGCAGCGCTGCCGACGAGAATAGTGGCTACACCACCGTTTTGGCTGGCGGCCCTCGTAGTCACCACGGACAATGCGCGCTCCAGATTTTTTACTGATGCCAGCTCATGTCTACCGCGTAGAACTTCGTAGATAGAGTGTTACTACGGTAAACAAACGGGCAAAGCCAAAGGGAGCTGAGTAAACCAAGCTGCACAAGTTTGCTATTGCAAACTTGGCAACATCCTAGAGGTAAAACCAGAGAAGTTAAATGGTAAAATGGATGTCTGGTAGGCTTAGGGTAGAAAGGACTACGGTCCTGGGTGTTTTGAGGTAATTTGGTCAAGTATTTAGCATAGTTGTTGTACAACTGCTAAATCTGACCCAGAAACTGAATGAGGAAGAAGCACTCACTAGGAGTGATGGATTGGGCTATAACTTGGCAAAGCTTGATGATTTGGACATACCATGATGCTGTAAAAAGTTCATACCAAATGGACTTACCAAAATGGTACTTCCTTCACAGCTATCATTTCTGTCCAAAAACTTCAGAAAAATCCTCAGGGCAATTGGCTAGATGAAATGAGCCCAAAGCTTGT
The DNA here is from genome assembly GCF_018294505.1 of Triticum aestivum. Classification (NCBI taxonomy): domain Eukaryota; kingdom Viridiplantae; phylum Streptophyta; class Magnoliopsida; order Poales; family Poaceae; genus Triticum; species Triticum aestivum. The sequence goes on from NC_057811.1 coordinate 283,255,041, forward strand.
GGATATAGGTTATATAGATATGAGAAGACTTGGGAATATTTTCAGCTATAATGGAGCAAGATAAAATACACTTGCTTCACAAACTGAAAATTTGGACAGAAAACAAGAATTGCTCCTGTGCTCACATAGTTCAATGAAATGAACTGAATTTTGGTGGAGGCTAATGATTTGAAACACTTGAGAGGATGGAAAAGTTTCATCCCATTTGGAAACCCTATGAAGGTACTTCCTTCACAAAGTTGTATTCTGGTCAGAAACTTTGAAAATTTGCACAGGGAGCTAGGATGAATGGATTGAGCTCATATTTGGCATCCATGGGTTATTTATCCATGTTAATCAGCCTGCCAAATTGCAGCTCTATTGGAATTAGGAATAAAGCACTTCCTTTGCAAAATTTCAGAGAAGGCAGAAACTTGCATTGGATCATGTGCCAAAATTTTGAACTGAGGAACATGAGATTAGGATGGAACTAGTGATTATATAGAAAGGACATGCTCCACAATTTATGTGGGAATTTTCTCTACTATAAAAATAGTAGTTCCTTTGGAAATTGGCAGAAATGCAATATTGGCATTAAATAGGAAAAGGCAATTTTCCTTATTTAATTATGGCCAATATACTTGCCAGAGCTTGGATTAGGCATAAGCATCAACTCCACCAATTCTCATGAATTTAGGAGATGGCTAGATATGCCTTTGGATTTTATTCCTCAGAAAGGCAAGAAAAGGAATAAATCATAATTCAAAAATATTGCATTGGACTTAGCAATATTTTTGCATATCCAAGGTTAAGAAAGATAGGATGATCTCTGGGATCAATTGGGAGGATCAACAGAACAAGGAAAATGGTGGCTCCTTTGTAATCACAAGGGCATATCCAAATTCCAAAAATTTGGAATTAGGGTTTAAGAGGAATTGAGCTGATGCAAATGAGGTCTTGCCCACTGAAAAAGACATGAGCAGGATTTTGAAAGGTTGGAAATGACAAAATTCTCAGGGTCATCCAGCAAACTCAGGAGAAAATTTTGAAAATGAGTGCCAGGAGAGAATAACAGCACAAAAATTGATAACCCAATTTTGGGGCTGTTACAACTCTTCCCCCCTTAAAAAGAAATCTCGTCCTCGAGATTCCTAGGGTTACAGCACAAACGAAAGAATAACAACTCCGGAGAAAAACCTCGGGGTTAATTTTAACCCTTTGGTTAAATTCAAACGAGTTGGGGGCACCGAGAAAAAAATTCGCGGATTCCTCCACGAAACGTAGGTGTCGAGGTAGAATCAAGGGTGAAACCTGTATCGGGGTAGATGTACTGGATCGAGTGAAATAAAATTGGCAGTGTTTCTCCGGAAATGAAATCAGGAAAAAGAATTAGAGACGAGGAATTTCCAAGCGGAAATGCCTCTGCGGGGTTTCTAGAGTTGGAAATCCGGCACACGGCGTATGCACAGATAGATAGGGATATGTGACTTTGCATTTCCCCGAGTACTGCCCGAATGTACTCGTGGGTGAACCGGGTATGCGTGCAGTATGCAGAAAAATCTAAACTAGCAAACAGACAGAGGCAATAAACATGCAACGGAAAACACACCAGGCAAAATCATTCTACGGTGTTTTAATGCTAGTGGGTATATGTACTCCTGGTATACATATACCTACACCAGCGCGCATTTTATTATAGACTCGAGACGAGTCAGGGTTAATTTAGTGTATGTGATCTACTAATTAAAATCTTGTTAGCAACACAGTGTCAACCCTGTCAAACATTTCTGCTTGACAGAGAGACAAGCAAAAACAACACAAAAACAAAAGCACAAAAACATACATAGAACACAGCATACGGACTACAACAGTACCAGCAGACAACAGAACACGAACGTGCTACGCGCTAAACGAAGCAACTCATCTAGGGATACATAGTTCTACCCTCATATCGAGGATGAACCGACAGACTGATCATCTTACTGCTTGACTGAGGTCATGCAGAGGATTTGCCTTGCTGGGGCTCTCCGGGAGGACGAAGACTGAGCCAATCTCCATCTTCATCATCCGACACTACTATGGGTTGGGGTTCGGCTGCTGGGGGTGTGGCTGAAATTGATCCGAGCAAATGCTGCTGGTGGATCTGTAAAAGAGCCTTGTCGAGGGTGACGATGTTGGGTCTAGGCCACAACACGGGTTGAGAGGACAGCACTGGTTCGGATGGCGTTGGACAAATGACTTGAGATGCGAATTTACGAGCCTCACGGTAAGCTTCCTTGACGACTCGCACCGCATCGTTGTCCAGAGTTTGAAACTCGGCAAGCATCTGGGAAATCATCATCCCCTGGGCGGTAATATACTGCACCAGGCGAGCGATTGCGGGGTCATCTCCTTGGCTAGCGGGAGAAGGCTGCATTCCTACCTCTGTCACAATGGGGTAGAAGCAGAAATCACGCCTTGCTGCCATATGCGGGTATCTGGTTCGGAGGTGAAGCATAGCCTCCACAGCAGCGGCCTGAATGGCTAAATCAGAGGTAGGCATAGCTCTACCCTGAAAAACCAACGGCTGGCCATCCGCTGCTAGGCTGATGCACACTCTTGCATCGAAGCGATGAAGGTGAGGGACGGGTGATGATTGGAACACCAGGTAATCGGGGCTAGCCTTATAGCCAAAGGCTTTGGTGAGCATCTCAGCAAGAAGGGGTGGAAAGCCGGGGTGGTTGACAGCACCGGTGCGGCTGTGAAACTTGGGAGCTTTGAAGGTGCCAGTCATGGCTGGAGTGCTACTAGCTAGGCTTCTCTGCAGGGACATGGCTGACTGAGGGGTGAGCGATACGGCGAGCGGAAAGGGGGCTTTTATAGGCAGCTATGCGGGACATGCCCGCATGGTGTGGCCCCTTTCCCTTAATGGCGAAGGGTGAGCGGTGTGGCCGACCAGAAAGGATATGGTTGCTATTCGCTTCCACGGATAACTAGGCGGGGACAGCGGGGTGAGGACGTGTCGGTCCCGACTGCGCCACCTGTTGATTAACAGTGGCCATGCCGGATGCAGGGATGGGTCAAATCCCTTAGGGCCATTACTGGTTAATGGTAGCGGTGATCTAATTCTAGGACAACCTATGCCAGCCTGGCTGCTCTGATACCATGCCCTGTGGCACCCCGATCCGCATGGAGCAGGGGGCCTTCGCACGTCAGCCCAGGATAACACCTGACGCACGACAGGTCCATAATACAGCATTCCAGGTGCAAAAATATTCATCAAATACATGTATATGAGATTACATCATTGATGAATACAATTATCTGGCATAGCCCTAAGGCTATTAAATGACAGCGGAAGTCTGATAAAAATGGCGGCGAAAGTCTTGGTTTGGCAGCATAACAACTCTGGCTGGGCTCCACAACTCACAGGACTGGCAAGATTACGGCCTAGCACGACGGATCAAGCGAGCAATACGGGTACGACCTACAAAACTGGCATGACACGCCAGGTCAGTACATTGAATGTACTTGCAAGACAACCAAATACATAGCATCCAAACAAGCTGCAGACAAAGCAAGAACCGAGCGCATGCAACACCTATCTCATATCAATTACTAAACATGGCATGATAAAAATCAACTAAGCATGAACAAATCATAACATCTACTAACATGGCAATACATGGCATATCAAAACATGCTTATAACATGGTAATGCAAAATAGCATATCATCTCAATCATGGCATAATTTAACATATAAATCAAAGCATGGCATGGCATCATGAAACTATGCTGAAAATAAACTACCGATTAATCCAATGCAGACATAGCATGTTAACTTTATGCAATCATCTTCTGTTCTGCCTTGGTTTTTAAATGCAACATATTACTCATGCAATGCAACCAAACTTGTGCACCGAGTCCCTCGGACTCTCTTACCAACGGGTTGCCTCGCAACCGAACGGTGATCTTTCCGGCGATCACAACCATGACCAACACTTGGTCTCCAACACTTATCGAGACTCGTTCGTGATCATATCAAACATCGTCGTGACTTCTCACGACTATCTCATAGTCCAAGTCTTCACATTATTTGTTACACAATTTCATTATCAACTTAGTTATTTAAGGTTTATCCTCCATTTCGACCAAGACCTGATAGTGGGATCTACTACGAACTATTGCTATCGATAGACTTTATACACTCTGCAGAGGTAGCACACTGTACCCACACCACGGAACCCATGGCCTCGTCATCCCATTCGGGTGGACCAACGGCATTCCGACGAAACCAACCTACTGCCATGACGCTCTCCCGGCCACTCCGACCCAATCCCCAACGGGCTGGTCCTGGGTGGCCCCGTGTCTACCAAAGACACCCCGACCACCGTCGTGGTCAACTCCCACTCGAGGACACTCCCACTCGAGGACTGGTACCAAAAATCTCAAAAACGAGCACACAAGGTTATGTCCGCTTACCTGATCAGGGTAAGCACGCCCATAACCTTCCCTAGTGGGAGGCACCGGCGAGAGGTCACGACAATAGCTCGCATTAAGGCCTTCCCACAAAGGCAAATGTGGCTGCACTGAAAAAGTTCGATTTGGTGGCACTATGACTCGATCCCATCGATGACGGAGGAGGTTTGTTATTATTAAGTCATTTTAATTCCTTCTCCATCATCATGAACATGAATGCAACAATGAGCATGCATCATACGATTGCATGAACAAAATATTGAACCACTCAAGTGCACAGCTATAGCATAAAGAACATGACAATACCAAGTAATAGCATATCAACGGTGCATTACAATCCTCATAACATTGTATAACGATGACATGCAAATAAAGTAGAGTAGTGACATGGCATTATCAATAACAACATTTTAATTAGCATGGCAAAAGATATCATGAAAACACAAGCATGCATAACAGGCATAATAACTGCAGACGAAAATGATGTGAAACAACTGCAACTACACACACACAAGGTGCAAGCAAAGTCAACATGCAAGTTCGGGGCTCATGATAAGAGGTTGGCTTGCCTGGGGGTCGACAAATACTCCGGGAAGAAGTGGGAAACGATCGCGAAAGATTTGCCGGAAACAGTTCTCTCTCGGAGGGGTGTTTACGGGCAAGGGCAAAAAGGTCATTTTCACTGTGAAAATATTATGAAAATGACATCAACGGAACGGGCTCGACGAAACGAAGACGTGGGCTTTGGATTCACCTCATTTGGAGTTTGGGTAAAAAGATATGATTTTTAACTACAGGGACCAATCTGTAAAGAAAATCATTACAAACGGGGCCCTAGCAGAAAAACAGATCGCGTCTTTCTCAGAAATACGCTTTCAGAAAGGAAAGCGTATTCTGGCCCGAAGAAGGGGAATACGATTTCGGCTAAGGAAAGCGCACTCCAGGAAATACGCCTTCGGTTCCGTAAACGGAAAACAGCCCGAGGCGCCGCCACTTAATTGACGTGGCAAGGCGGGGCCAACGCGGTCACTGACGAGGGGGACCCGCGAGGGGTGGGGCCCGCCTAGCTGGCTTTCTTCTTCCTCCTACTCGACCGCGCGCGCCGGGAGGGGGGTCGCCCCTCGACGGCGCTCGCCGGCGCGTCCGGCCACCACACGGTGGCGCGGGCGACCTACCCAACGGCTCAGGAGGAGAGGCGCATCCGTGGTGGTCTCCGTTGCCGCGACGAGCACGGGAGAGGGAGTCACACAGCCTGCGGCGGAGAGGGGCTTCGGCCTCCGGTGAACTAGGGGCTCCGGTGGGGAAAACGGTCGGGCGAGGCGATGGGGAAGGCTTGACGGACTCCGGGCGAGGCTCTGGTGGAGTCTAAATGGCAAGGAGCGCGCGGGATCGCCGGAAATCGAGAGGGACCCGAGGCGGCGACCACGGCGGCGATGGAAGTGGAGGAGTGACACCGGGGACGAGAGGAGGGGTTGGGGAGGCGTAGAGGAGGGTGAGGAAGCTGATGAAGAGCTCGAGGGGGGTCGTGGGTTCCTTTTATAGCCGGGGCGAGGGGTGGCCGAGCCGAGCACCATCGAGCGCGTCCGTCCACGGCTCTGCCGGCGCAGCAGTCACGGGGGCGCACGGGAAGGCGACGAGGGGAAGTGGACGAGCGCCAGAGAGTCACGGAGACGAGCAAGCTTGCGGACCGAGCGGATGAAGAGGACAGAGGCGAGGAAGACGACGAGCTCACGGGTGCGCACTACTCGGTCGTTGGCACGGCTCGCCGGAGAAGAAAACGAAGGGGGGACAGAGGTCCCAGGGGAAGAGGACGGCGAGGGGAACTGTTGGGCATTAATGGCGAGGCCAGAGACGGTCGGAGCAGCGCTGCCGACAACAACAGTGGCTAGACCACCGTTTTGGCTGGCTGCCCTCGTAGTCACCACTGGCATGGCGCGCTCTGGGTTTTTTACCTGATGTAAATTCATGTCTACCGCGTAGTCCTTCCAGCGTGGAGTGTTACCATGGTGAAAGATCGGGCAGAGACAAATGGAGATGAGTGAAACAAGCTCCACAAGTTTGCTGTTGCAAAACTTGGCAACATCCTAGAGATTAAAGCAGAGAGGGTAATGGTAACTTGATGTCCGGGAGGCTTAGGGTAGAAAGGACTACGGTCCTGGGAGTTTTGAGGTAAATTGGACAACTATTTACCATAGTTGCTGTACAACGCCAAATCTGACCCAGAAACTGAATCATGATGAAGCACTCACTAGGAGTGATGGATTGGGCTATAACTTGGCAAAGCTTGATGATTTGGACATACCATGATGCTGTAAAAAGTTCATACCAAATGGACTCACCAAAATGGTACTTCCTTCACAGCTATCATTTCTGTCCAAAAACTTCAGAAAAATCCTCAGGGCAATTGGCTAGATGAAATGAGCCCAAGTCTTGTGGAGATAGGTTATATGGATAGGAGAAGGCCTGGGAAAATTATCAGCCATAATGGAGCAAGATAAAATACACTTGCTTCACAAACTGAAAATTTGGACAGAAAACAAGAATTGCTCCTGTGCTCACATAGTTCAATGAAATGAACTGAATTTGGGTGGAGGCTATGATTTGAGATACTTGAGAGGATGGAAAAGTTTCATCCCATTTTTGAAACTCTATGAAGGTACTTCCTTCACAAAGTTGTATTCTGGTCAGAAACTTTGAAAAATTGCACAGGGAGCTAGGATGAATGGATTGAGCTCATATTTGGCATCCATGGGTTATTTATCCAATGTTAAACACCCTGCCAAATTGCAGCTCAATTGGAATTAGGAATAAAGCACTTCCTTTGCAAAATTTCAGAGAAGGCAGAAACTTGCATTGGATCATGTGCCAAATTTTTGAACTGAGGAACATGAGATTAGGATGGAACTAGTGATTATATAGCAAGGACAAGCTCCACAATTTATGTGGGAATTTTCTCTGCTATAAAAATAGTAGTTCCTTTGGAAATTGGCAGAAATGCAATATTGGCATTAAATAGGAAAAGGCAATTTTCCTTATTTACTTATGGCCAATATACTTGCCAGAGCTTGGATTAGGCATAAGCATCAACTCCACCAATTCTCATGAATTTAGGAGATGGCTAGATATGCCTTTGGATTTTATTCCTCAGAAAGGCAAGAAAAGGAATAAATCATAATTCAAAAATATTGCATTGGACTTAGCAATATTTTTGCAAATCCAAGGTTAAGAAAGATAGGATGATCTCTGGGATCAATTGGGGGGATCAACAGAACAAGGAAAATGGTGGCTCCTTTGTAATCACAAGGGCATATCCAAATTCCAAAAATTTGGAATTTGGGTTTAAGAGGAATTGAGCTGATGTAAATGAGGTCTTGCCCACTGAAAAAGACATGAGCGGGATTTTGAAAGGTTGGAAATGACAAAATTTTCTCAGGGTCATCCAGCAAACTCAGGAGAAAATTTTGAAAATGTGTGCCAGGAGAGAATAACAGCACAAAAATTGATAACCCAATTTTGGGGTTGTTACATTCATGTAGCTATCACTCTCTTTTCTCCAGCTCACCCGCACGCTCACTTCATGATTCTCCTATCCTCGCAAACATGGTCTCTCGACGTCTCCCTTGAGAAGTGTCACATTCTCCCTATCATTATACATTACACGGTTTTCATTATCTCTCACGTCTCTACCGTTCTCTCATATCACTAGGTACCTAAGCTTTCTTTTTCACCGCCACACACACAGTCTCCACTCGTCTTTCACTTTGTGTTTCTCTTTATGGGATTCTCTCACACACCCTATCTGTCTCTAGATATGAATTATACCACTAAAATTACTCTCTCTCTCTCCTGTAGACACAACATTTGTTGCGGTCTCCTTTTCGTCTCCATCCCAGACTGACATTATTCATTTGTTACCGATCAGACAAACTCCCCCCTCTCTCTCTCTCTCACACACACACAACTCCTGCTTCCACTCCCCTTCCCGACTACCGTCTCTCTCTCTCACACACAAAACTCTCGCTTTCGCACCCCCGTCTCGTATTTCTCTCACAAACATTTATCGACTAGCCTCTAGATAGGTTTATACACCCATACACTCGTGCTTCCACTATCGCATACATGTCTCTCTCCCGCTCCTTGTCTCTATGTAGATTTTTCTTCCCTTCTTGAGACACGCCCTCTCGATCGTGCACACACACACTATCGCCTCATTTTAAGCTGATACCTCTCGCACACACACTCTTTGTGTGTTTGTCACACATGCACTCCGTCCTCCTCCTCTCTCCCTCTCTCTCTCACACACATGGGCTTTTTGCAACAACTAGCAAGATGCCCATGCGTTGCACGGAACATGAAGATGCATTTGTATGAGTAGTTTATCTTATGGGAGAAAAAGATGAACAAGGGAAGGCCTTATTTGCAAGTGTGGAGAGGGGTGTGGGTATCTTTTTGCAAAATTGCCATTGTTTCCTTCCTATCTATCAGATATAGATCGGACGGCCTATATTGCAGGATGGCAGGCACACGATCATCACCGACTATGCTTTTTATAAGAGTAGGGATAGAAACAGAGTTGGTGATGATGGTGGGCCTGCCATCCTGCAATATAGGCCGTCCGATTTATATCTGACGGATAGGAATGAAACTATGGCAATTTACCCACACTCCTCTCCAAATTTGCAGATAAGGCCTTCCCCCATTCATCCTTTTCTCCCACAAGATCTTGATGTTCCGTGCAACGCACGGGTATCTTGCTAGTAAGAGTAGAAATTAGACATATACCACTTTTAGAATCTTGAAACCAACAACATTCCTCCCTTATCTCATCAAAACCACCAAAGGAATATATTTTGAGTGAAACATAACATTTTTTAGTGATATACGTATTTCAAAACTAGACTTTTTTTTCTATCAAATCGGTGAATATGTATTAATGTACTCAGATCGTGTGGCAACGCATTGGCACATTGCTAGTAGTTATTATAATTTTGTGGACACCAGACAAACGGTGGAGTACATATACGAAGAGAAGAGGCGCACGCACGCAGTCGGTCTCTCGCTGTCTCGCACACATGAGTGTTACGTAAAGGCAACGTTAAAAAATAAACCCTAAAACCCTAGGTGCACGATTGCTGCATTCGCGGGTACCGGGTACGTGGTGGAGCGCACCTTTGTAGTAATAGTCAGCTCGCGTGATAATTTGATCTGTAGGAGTTGATGGTCGGGACCACAGGTGAACGACTTGGAGGCGGTGCTTGCTAGTTGCCACAGATCGAGTAGCCACGTTTAAAATATCATTTTTTAGCGGGTTAAGAGTTCCGATTTTCAATGGCGCGTTATAAGTACTAAGTAGTTTTTAGAACGATTGGTATGGAGCGAAAATGGAATTCATAGTACTACCTACTACGTACCTCCTTGGTGTATGGTTGTATGGGTTTATGTTGCGAGATGTTGAACCTGGTAGTTCTAGGGCAAATACTATGTTTAGATTTAGATGTTGGTTTTCAGTAATGAAAATCGGAAGGGGGAAACCCTTTTTTAATTAAAAAAAACTACTACCTCCGTTATGGTTTACTAGTCCCCATCGTTTTTGGGTCAAAGTTTGTCCACGAATTTTACTTGTAAAATGTGAATGGAAAACGAGATTTTGTTATACGCAAACAAAAAAGGACTGGAGGGAGTGATTGCTCTGACACGGACGCGACCTCTCATAGCGCAGGCATTGAACCGGCGCGCCGGCCAAGAGGGCCCCACTCGCTGCAGGCCTGGCTGAACACGCCTCCTCGCTGCATGCAACCGGCTTCAGACTGCCCCGCCTACCTTCATTGAATCTGCTCGTGTGCCGGCAACACGTCCTTCCGCGAGCCAGCCGGCATTTTAGAACACAAAAAGTGACCAAAATATAATTAATTACGCATGGTCTTGACTTGTTGTGCTCGCACTGGTAGCAGGAACTAGAGGTTTTTCTTTATTCATAACTCTCCTCAATTTTTTTGGCTTTGAAGTGAATCATGGTTGTGGACATTATGTATGAATGTGGAGATATTTGTGAACACGAGTTTGATCTGGAAGTTGAACTTGGAATGTCGGGCTGGCGCGTCAAGTATACCATGTCCAATGCTTCATCTGTTATTGTTTGGAAAGTAATTGTTGTTATTACATGACCCGAAAAAAATATTTTGTGCCACATCAGTAGATGCACGGACATCACAACAGGCATGCTGACTGGATAAACATTTGAACCTAGCTACTATGAAGGAAATTTTTTATGGACAACAGTTTTAGATAGCAGGAGACGCCTAGCCTGCTATCTAAAACTGTTGTCCATAAAAAATTTCCTTCATAGTAGCTAGGTTCAAATGTTTATCCAGTCAGCATGCCTGTTGTGATGTCCGTGCATCTACTGATCCAGCATCATCTAGGAATTTGCACCTTGTGTCTAATCCAGCATCATTAGGGAACTGGCACCTTGTGTGTAATCTAGCCTCATTCTGGAAACATGATCTTGAGGTTGACCATACTTCCCTCCTCGCAGGAACTGCATCCTGACATGAAGTTACTTCCTTGTTAGATAATTACTCAAAGCAACCCAGATCCATTTAGTAGAAGCCAGATAAACAGAACTAGGAGAAGTGAATTCAAAAGGAAAAAAAATATAAAAACAGAATACAAGGTGAGAACACCCACATCCTACATCAAGCTAAAAACGAAAGCATTAGGGCGATTAAGACTCTTCTTATGAGACATCAAAGAACACGAGGCTTAAGAGAAACAGAAACTACAACATATACACATCGAAGAACACGAGGCTAAACGAAAGGAATTGAAAGGGTGTTACTTAACAAAGCTCGTTTTACAGGTTCGGTGCAGCTCCTCTTTAACTTGCCACGCTCCTTGAGGATGTCCCCAATATCCCGTGTTTGGTCTTCATTGCTCCTCTGCATGTTCGCACTCGTGGTTTTAAAATCTCAACATGGCAAGAAATATACTAATAGTAATACTCACGCATCTTGTGGGCAACATTAAAGCACTCGTCTGCCATGTTAGAGCATCTCCAACAGAATCGCAACGCGCGGCACTTTAAAAAAGCGTTTACAGTGCTGAGATCGAGAAGTAGAGATAGAGAGTAGAGGATATAGTTCTCAGCATAGATAGATAAAAAATATATTATTCAACTACTCCTCGTCGTCCGACTCCTCCTCGGTGATGTCCTCCTCCGACGTCTGACTGTAGGCATGAAGATACCGATCGTCGTCAGATTCCCAGGGCGACGCTGCTCCTAGCCTCATGTTGAATTGAGCGTCCGCTTTTCGCCTACGCTTGTCCTCGCGATAGGCGGCTCGCTCCGCCCTCCTTTGCTCGTAGAACTCGCGCTCATTGATGATGTCCTACGGGAAGCGTTGGCGCCACAGCGCCATGGCTTCCTCGTCCATCTCGGCGATGCCGAGACGGTGCTCCTGCCTCCGGTTGTCGCGACGATCCTCGTCGGTGATAAGCCATGGCAGAGGCGCGAGCTCCTGTGCCCGCTCCCGCGTCGGCACATTGGGGAAGTTCAATGTTCTATAAGGCCACCGGAGGCGCCATGTCGCCACGTCGTACGCGCGGGCGGCCTCGTTGGCGGTGTCAAAATTGCGGAGGCCGAGGCGCATCCCGCGGAACCGGATCTCGGCAGAGAAGCCGCCAGAGGGGCGCGCGCGGACGCCGTGGTATCCCCAAGTCTCCTGGCGACGCGGCGGCATGGTGGCGCGGTGGCGGCGAGGCGAGAAAGAGCGGGGAGAAAGCGGTGGCGAGGCACAGAGCGGGGAGAGAGCGGTGGCAAGGCACAGAGCGATGGGAGGGCATTGGATTTTATAAAGCGCGCCGGACGCCGCGCGCCAAAACTAGCGCACGCCCGGCCGCTTTTTCCCACGCGCGCGGAATCCTTTCCCGACATCTCTGCTATCTCCACACTCTTCTATACTGTTATATTTATTTTATATTTAATATTTATCTCTACTTCTCTACTCTCTATTTTTTCTCTACATTTTCCCTACTCTTATACAAAACAGAGTTGGTGATGATGGTGTTCCTGCCATCCTGCAATAGAGGCCATCCGATTTATATCTGACGGATAGGAAGGAAACTGTGGCAATTTTGTAAAAATATACCCACACCCCTCTCCGCATTTGCAAATAAGGCATTCCCTCGTTCATCTTTTCTCCCACAAGATAAACTACTCATACAAATGCATCTTGATGCGTGCAACGTATGGGCATCTTGCTAGTTCTAAAAAACTATCCATCATTTGCCACACTACTGGTTGCAGATGAAATACCTACCCAAGCACAGCGCGATACAGGAGCGACACACAATTAAAAGTTGATATTCTGTTGGACAATGGAGGCCAGGAAATTTGAAGGGTAGGTATGAACAAAATTGGAACTGCACATGTACTGCTAAGTCATTCAATAGACACATTACCAATCGAGGAGGAGAACGATGGTCGTGGCGGCCTCTGTGAGTCATGGTTGGCAACGGGAGTCAGTTCATTGTCCACGACGGTGGTGCTTCTGCGCTTGGCGTCGGCTTCCGGGAAGCAGATCCGAGACCGTGGAAGACGGTGCCGGGGAAGATGCTCCATGTACGACAACGACGGTGGACCGGCTCCAGTGCGGCGTACGAGTTCGTGGATGAGGCAGATGTGCTGTGGTGGACGAGTGCGCCGATGTAGAAGGGGAGGAGCACAAAGGCTGCGGTGCCGTGGAGAAGTCTATTTTGCGGTGGAGATAGAAAATGGAGAGTATTCAGGTTTACTACTCTGGGTGCCGGGTGGGGTTGACCGGGTCGGGTGAACCTGAAGTTACGAAAACAGCCCCCTACCAACCGTCATCCGTAGGCCTGTTCTGAAGGCTATGATGGTAACTTCCCATTGCTCAAATCAGGGTCGCGGGAGATTTTCCCGCTGACCTCAAAATTTTGTGACACTGAACTCCCCGTGTGGCGTGTTGGGTGATTCGGCTAAGCAACTAGCGAGTAGTACTAGTAAACTCTGCGTATTAGGTTTGACCAAAGTCAAACTTCCTAAAGTTTGACCAAGTTTATAGAAAAATATAAACATTTACCATAACAGATATGTATGATGTGAAAGTACATTCAATAATGAATCTAATGGTATTTATTTGTTATTGTATATGTTAATATTTTTTGTTATAAACTTTCTGAGAGTTTACAAAACTTGACTTTGACCAATGCTAATACGCAGACTTAAATAAAAATGGAGGTGTACACATTTCTTTTCTTAGTATGTAGTGAATTAATCATTTGTTGAAATTGTGAAATAAATATATTAGGCTACTGACTTCGAATGTAATGGTCTATACAATTTAATAGTTCATTGTCGAATTCCAAGATGTATACGAGGTATATAGTACTTCACAACATGCTCAAACTCGCATAATCCCAGTCAAATGACAATCAAAATGCATTTCATAGTTATTACTTTGTAGGATGCAACAAAACCAACAATAACTCTACATCAGCCATTATAAAAGCAACATTTTGAAGATATCCCAATGTGTGAATGAAACGTGCAGAGAGAGCTTGCGAAGATAGAGCAGATAGGGCGGGAAAGATTGTATGTATGTGGACGAGAGAGTAGGAGACAAACCTAACGAAACAAAAAGAGGGAGATAGAGAGAGAAAGAGAGAGGAAGAAGTTAGGTCTGTGACAAAGATGGAGACATATAATATACGTGAGATGCGTGTGCATCCGGATTCTCTACACGTGGAAGGATCTCGTGGGTCGAGGGATTGATAAATTTGTGTGGGGGAGAAAGGGATCGGTAATTTTGTGCGAGAGAGAGAGGGTGGGGGGAGGAGTCAGTCAGCCGTCATCACATCATCCTGCTTCCAAATGGCCCCGCAGTCTCTAGCGCAGTGTGGTCGCCGTCTTTGATTTCCTCGATGCCCTCTTTGAAGATTGAGTTGTTGTGCATGCTGGGGTGCGAAGAAGCACAGGCGAGAGTGGTCGCCATATAACCTTGGATGGGGATGAATTGTGTGCTCGGGGGAGGGGGGGTGTGTGTGATGTGTGTTGTGTGTGTGTGTCAGATATTGAGAGAAAACAAACCTAAGGAGAGAAATGTGTGTGTATGTGATGGAAAGCTACTTGCTAAATAGGGTATTCACGAAGAGATTGTGCGTGCGAGATAGAGAGCGATGTGCGGGCCTTGAGGTGGGCAGGGGCCGGGTGAGGGTGTCAAAATGTGCGTGTTGATGCATGTGTTACATGCAATCGTGCGAGGGACGGACGAATCGAGAGAGATGGTTGTTGTGTTACGGATGCTCCTCTCTCTCTCAGACATACACACACACAAGTAAAATAGAAGACTGTTCTCTCATGTATACACAATGTATCGGCATCTGTCTATGTCTCACTCATGCATGATCATTTGCACATTCACACCTCTCTATGTCTCTGTCACACGCACAGCGTCTCCACATTGCCCTTCCGCCACAACACACATATGGACACATACACACGTTCTCTCTCAGTCACACACAGGGGCTGTTTGGTTTGAGACTAAGGGGCTATTTGGTTTGTGACTATGGTTGCCACATCTTGCCACACCTAAGGTTAGGCAACTTTGACCAATTTAGGAGGGTGTTTGGTTCAAGCCTTTTTAGGCAATATACTTTTTGCCACACTAGGGCCCCGCATGACATACACTCACAAAATGTGGCAAGATTCCCTTAGGCTTGCCAACTTGTGGCCGGGGCTGTTTGGTTCTAGGCCTAGCATTGCCACACTTTGCCACACATTTTTGCCAACCTTGCCTAAGCTTAGTTCGTTAAAATGAGAGCCACAAGTTGGCAAGCCTAAGGGAATCTTGCCACACTTTTTGTATGTATGCCATGTGGGGCTCAACTATGGCTTGCCTAAGGTATGGCTTGAACCAAACACTCACCTAAGTTAGTCAAACTTGCCTAACCTTAGGTGTGGCAACCTTTGGCAAAGTTAGTCACAAACCAAACATCCATAAATAAAGAACTAACCTTAGGAAAGTGTGGCAAAAATTGTGTGGCAAAATGTGGCATTCCTAGGCCTAAAACCAAACAACCTGTAAGTTTGCCTAAGGTTGCCACACCTAAGGTTAGGCAAGTTTGACCAACTTAGGTGGGTGTTTGGTTCAAGCCACACCTTAGGCAAGCCACATTAGGGTCCCACACTACATACACTCAAAAAGTGTGGCAAGATTCCCTTTGGCTTGCCAACTTGTGGCTCTCATTTTGAAGAACTAACCTTACGCAAGTGTGGCAACATTGTCTCTATGACAAGTGGGCCATAGGGCAATAAAGTGTGGCAAGCCAAAGTGTGGCAAAAACCAAACACATGTCAACTAAACTGTGGCTGCCAAATTTTGGCTTGGCAAACGGTGGCTGGGAACCAAACAGCCCCAAAATCAGTATTAAAAAAACTAGGGCGCACCTAAAACGTCCAAATCCAAATAAACACAAACTGGAGCTAAATTCAAATATATGGAAATATTGTAGCGTCAAGAACTTTTCCCGGAAAAAGAAAGTTGAGTAATATTCGGGGATTGTTTTCACACACACAAAAAGGTTCGGTGGATGTCCTTCGAGCGCGACACGGTGACGCACCGTTCGATCGACTGCGCGGCCGCGGTTCACGCGCTTGCACAGGATGTCGCATCGTGGCTATGGTAACTAATAAAAGCGCTGCCTAAGTCTAATGTTTATGTGTACTAGTATGGTTTTCTTTTAAGTTTGACCAACCCTATATAAAACTAAACTAAGCTCCCATACGCGCACTCATCAATATGCCGCCACCGCCGTTGCACATGCCGGCGCCCGCCTGCTCCGGCCAACAATTTCTCTCCCATCATTGTCGTGTCGCCGCCAAGCCGAAGGCTCGCCCGCTCACGTCATGTGCAGTCCCTCCTCGCGATGCCGCCGCGCTGCCAAGCACGCGAGCAGCTGGTGGAGCCGTGTCTATGCACGCAGCGTACGAAGAGGAGGACGAGCGCGTGCTCCAGCACGCCGGCGAGGAGGAACTAGCGTGTCATTGTCGTCTCCACCCGCGCGGAGGAGGCGCGCATGGTGGCTGTCGCGGCGGAAGCCGGTCGCGCGCGCGTCGAGCCCGCAAACTGGGTGCGGACGCAGAATCTACCTTCGAGACCTTGAATGCCACGTGGATCATGCAATCTGAAGGAGCAATTTGGGTCACTCGACTCTTGTGAGCCGTTTGATGCAACATGGATGGCTAGAAGGGCTTCTTCAACCTCCAAAATAGATGCACGGTACATCTTCTCAGCCCGCCACACGCCTAATCGCCTGCCACCACCGCGCCCTCCCTTGAACCGCCTGCCACCGCCATCCTCCCCCACCCCCGCCATCCGTTTAACCCCGGGCATGATCCATTTTTTTTCGGCGAACTGCATTCCACACCCAACACTCATAAGATAGATCATGGGCACCATGCCGTCTTCTTCCTTCACTCCATTGAACTTCTTTCACAAATCGAGTGACCCAAATTATACTACTAGTACGAACGTATTAACTACAGTAGGAACACGAAGATACGAGCAGTAGTACCAACTGCAATAAGAACAGTAGTAAGACATAGTACTAGTACTACTATACGTACTAAAGATTTCAAATAACGAGAAAGAACATAAACATAGTTCTGCTGGGGCCTCAGCACAACACGCCCTTGAAAATAAACTAAGCAACTAGTCCGCTTGACACTGCAGTAGAACCAGCATGAGCGACGACACTGCCACCTACTCGGAGTCCGAGTCCACGTCCTCGACTTCGTCCTCGTCCCTCTTCCTCTTCGCCGACGCTTCTTTGCTTGAACCGGACACTGGGCTCTACTTCTTCATCCAACCCTTGTAGATATTTAAACAAAGGTAGGCATCCATTGCCGCGTACAGGATGTGATCTTCATCTAATGACTTCGACTCCCATGCATGATGAAACTCGTGATGAGGTTTCTTCAGTTTAGCGTACGAACGATCAATCATGGCTGCTGCCAGGGTCAGCATTGAAGGCTGAGAGGAGGACACCAGCCCTTCCTTCTGGAGGTCGAAGGGGTCGCCTACAACGAGGCCTATCCGACCCAGGATTTCCTTGTTGTTCCTAAAGTCTACAGTAACGAATTTGACTCGGCTGCCCTTGAGGAACTTCTTAAATTCCTCGCACTCAACGTCGGCATGGCATATGTGGTAGACGAAGCATAAGTCATGCACGCAAACCTGGATCATGGCGGGCTTCTTCTTCTCTGCCTCCTTTAGTTTCTTCTCGCTTCCCAGGACTGTGGTGTACTCAACATCTAGCCCAGCGACCCACTCATCATTTGAGTTTTCGAACATGCGTTTGAAGCGAGCAAGGCATTCTTTCACCGTTGCGGAAGAACGGGTGTAGATGACGTCGAACTCATCGCCGGTGATGGTTCTAACATTGTAATCACTGCCGATCATGGAGATTTGGGACGCCATGGATTTGGGAGGAGGGTTAGGATTAGTGGAACTGCCGTAATGTGGAAGGACGGGACGACTAGGAGCGAACTGTTGTAAGGTACTGTACTAGTAGAATACGGGGACGAGTAGGGCGTGCGAACGGCGTGGGGTTGCTGGCTTGACTGGTGGATAAACAACTGCAAGCCCCCAAAGAGTTCTCGAGAACTATGCGGGACCCACTAGATGTCATGTCTACTAGACCCATATCGTAGGCCTGACGGTATAGATTTTGCCTGTTCGCACGCCATGCCGGCTTGTGTGTAACTTCAATTAATTCTGTCAACCATCACGCCTCCCATGACCTTCGCCTCCCTCGCGCGGTTGCGCCCTTTGAGACTTCGACCGGCTATAAATGAGCAATTTGTTTTGCGTACTCTGCATGCATGATACTCCCTCTGGTCCTTTTTACTTCCGTCAACCGTTTATACTAAAAATATCAATATCTACAATACTGATTATGATGAGTAGTATAAAGCACCTCTTGGGTGGGTTAGATTTTTTTTGGGTTAGTTGAGTTCAAACTAACCCAAACTAACTCTAACACATGGATCCAAACAGGGCCAAGGTTAGCTATTAGAGTACTACTGCCTCCCTTCTAGTTTAAAGGGCTCGATTCAAAATTTGACCTACTCTTAGGAAGATAGAGGCGGTGGAATAGTTTTTGTAGTTCTTCACAAAAAAATGTTTTTTACCAATGCATGCGTGAACACTAGTTACTCTAACCCCCCTCTCTTCTTTAATTCTTTGCCACATCAGCATGTTTGCTATTCCCGTGTGCATGATACCAGCTAAGATACCACCATTATGGCCAGCCTTAATCACGGCATGCAATAATTTAGTGCACCTTGAAATACGAACATGTGTGGGGCGTGTATGTTTTTAGTGACTTGAGACTATACCTAGCCCGGCATGCAAGATGAGATTTATTATGCACCAATCCCCATACCTGCAGGAAGCCCGTTCGTCTCCAAATCTTTTCCTCTCCATGTGTGGAAACAATATGCCTGCCAGACTCTCCTTCTCCCTCCGGCGGTCCCACCACTCCACCCCGTGTGGAAAAAATCTGCATGCATGACTCTCCTCCCCCCGCGCTCGTCCAATCCGTTGTGACCAGCAATATTTCCACCCCTTCCCTCCCCCGTAATTTACTCCAACAAATATGCCCACGTAGTTGTTACTTAACTGCAGGTGCATTGGTTCACTGACATATGGGCCCAACAGGGGTCTGGCCCACATGTCAGTGACGCAACTGGGCCTGCAGTTAAGTCAGTGCAACTCAGTCCATATCTTACGTAGGTGTGCCATTGCTCGCTATAAATACTATGCCTCCCACGACATCGCTATCTCCTCCCCCTCACGTTCACGTTCATCGCTATCTCCTCCCCCTCCCTCTCACGTCGACCACCATGGCATCGCCCCTCCCAAGCGCTAGGCTCCCCTCGCTGCACCGCGCGAACGGTCACGCGTCGCCGTTCCGTTCCTCGCCGCCACTAGTCGAGGAGGACGCGTCGGCGTTCCGCTCCTCGCTGCGACGCGATGCATCGCCGTTCTGTTCCTCGCCGCCACTAGTCGAGGGGGACGCGTCGGCGTTCCGCTCCTCGCTGTGACGCGTCGCCGTTCCGTTCCTCACCGCCACTGGTCGAGGAGGACGCGTCGGCGTTCCGCTCCTCGCCGTGACGCATCGAGGTGGACGCGTCGGTGTTCCCAATCTCGCCAGCACGCGCGTCGGAGGACGCGTCGGCTCCCCGCTACGAGGAGAACGCCCCGCCGCCCGCCGAGCCCCCCAGCCTTGAGGAGCTTTGGAAAGAAATGGATGTCGCCTTGTGGGAGGCTTTGCCCCAGCAGAGCGCGCCAAAATATAGGCGGAGAAGAAGGCCGAGGAAGAGAAGCGCACCACGGAACAAGCTGCCTGGGAGGCCTATGTTGCATCCGAGAGAGTCAGGCAATTGGCTCTTTGGCGGAAGGCTCGTGCGAGGGCCGTGAGGGTGGCGGAGGACGCCCGTGCCGTGAGCGCCTCATCTATGCTTGGCGGTACGTGGACCGGCTGCACACTTCCAGCGAGGAGGAGTACCTGTTGGCGCCAGATCACCACACAGGTGCGATCGCGCTCGCCCGCGGGCAAGCCGCCAATCAGCACCTCACGAGTTGCGAGGCTGAGGAAGAGGCGTTGTGTCGGCGCGCTGGGAAACGGCCACGCACCAGGGCACTCGTGGCGCGCCGCAAGCGCTCCTGCGAGCGTCGTGGCTTTTAGGAGGAGTATAATTTTTGTTTCGTAAGGCGATCTCATTAGTTTTGGGACGCAAATGATAAATCCCGAACGTTCCGGAATTTTTAGCGTCCTTAATTAAGTATGTAAAAGGGAAAGTTTGGAAACCTTGTGTATTCGTACGCATTTTGTAAGTACGTGCATATAGCACAAACTTTACTATATACTATTGCACTACACGTCTCTCTCGATATATGCTTGCAGACTGTGCTACTCCCTCCGTCCAGGTCAATAAGTCATCTTTGGTTGTGCACCGTGACCAAGAAGGACGGAAGACTTATACACCTAGACGGAGGGAGTACTACTATTACTTATGTACGTGCAAATGCACATTTTAACATTAAGATGCGGTTTTTGTAAAAGTAGAAAAACAGCACTAGTCAAGCTTGGGAAACGATTCAATGCAAAACAAATGCAAAAATGCTCGTTTGATTGTTTACTTTTAGCTTCCTTCTCTGTGGTTATTTCTCTGTCGTACTTTGTACGGAGTATCTCACTGGTTGGAAAGGCATGCAAATTCCCAAACCGCTTCCTACACCCTGTATCGAATTTTTTGCCTAACAAGTTGTGCCGTGCAATTGGAATTCCAACTTCAGTACTACTACTAGTAGGAGTACCAGGGGCCAGTTCTTTTAGGCTTCTAGATTAGTAATCCCATAACTACTACCTCCGTCCTGGTTTATTGGTTCCCATTGTAATCTGTGTCAAATTTTGATCATAAATTTAACTAATGAAATGTTAGTGCATGTCACATGCACTAACATTTTATCAGTTAAATCTTTGGTCAAAATTTAGCACAAATTACAATGGTGAGGAATAAACCATGACGGAGGTACTACTAGTAGTAGTTTAGAAGCCCAAATAAATGAGTGAGGCGCCTTCATGTTACTCTCCACTGTGACTAGTCTTATGGAAAAAGCTGGGGAAGCCGCCAAAGGAACTGGCCCTAGGAGTAGTAGCTAGGGATCGAGTGTGCGAGATGAACCGGAGGACGTAAATGCAGAGAGATGAAATGCAAAAAAGACGGAGGGATGTGATGGTTGCTTGTCCGTTTATTTTACCAGGCCACTTAGTACTGGGAGTGGTTGGGTTTTGTGATATGACGGCTTTACTGCCGTGCCACGAGCTGGGTGAGACTCCCGTGCAGCGCCGCCCTCTACACTAGTACGACTACATCGGTTGTGGTTTATCCCCCATTGAATTTGACTGAAGATTTAACTGACAAAATGTTAGTGCATGTCAATAAAAACAATATCGTTGGATTCGTATTTGAACATAGTTTTCAATGATACTCCTATAATTTTAGGTGACATGCATCATCATTTATCGTACTATATATAATGTTATTACAATTTTTGGTCGTATTAATCTATACTCCCTCCATTTCTTTTTATTCCGCACATAAGATTTGGTCAAAGTCAAACTACACAAAGTTTGACCAAATTTATATAAAAAATATAAACATCTACAATATTAAAACTAAATAGTATGAAAATACGTTTCATGGTGCATCTAATAATATTGATTTCATATTGTGAATGTTTATATTTTTTAATACAAAGTTAGTCAAACTCTACAAAACTTGACTTTGACCAAACCTTATATGCAGACTAAAAAGAAACGGAGGGAGTAGTAAGGTGCCCGTGCGTTGCACAGAAGAGTGAAATGCATTAATCAGGGAGTTGTTTATTTTGACAAAGGATGTGGGGGTCATCTCATGTGTAACGGGTATCGATAGGTTTGTTCGGATATTATTCATCATTAGAGCTCACAAACATCCAGGTGAAATAGATAAAAAAAGTATCTTTTGCAAACAAAAGCATTCAACTGTTCAACCTGCATCCAAAACTTGTGAAGAAATAATTCTTATTGTGCTTTGCATGAAATGATCTTCAAGAATTAGTTTTTGAGTATCCATTGTTATACATGTTGGCTACATATGACATGGCACTTTCTTATAGTCAATAGTTGGCTATACTATTTAAGTATTAACCATGCCCTTATACACCTAGACGGAGGGATTAAATCAGGATGACTTGGAAGGGGGCAGAGGATATGTAAGAAATGGTTCATCATAAGTCTTTCACCAGTACTGTAGTAAAAATTCATACATGGAAGATTCTAGACTAAACCATAAATGGATACACTTTTATTCATGCGCGATACTCCAATAGAGCAAGATCATGCATGTAAGTCTCCACATGCTTATACAGTGGATTACATTGAGCGAAGACTAATGATCAACATTTAACTTGAAAATGCAGATGTCCAGGTGAACCTCCTTGGAGTCCCCATGCACATTGTTGGAGTTCAAATAACACCATGGGTTTTCCATGTCCACATCAGCGGGAAGGTCCCATCTCGGCAGAGTCCAAGTATGCTTGGCGTAGCCAGTGTCGCCGCCCAAGTACCTCCGAGGGGTAGTGATAGTGAGCACGCACGCATACATCGACCTCGTGTCAGTGTCAGCGTCAGCAGCGTCGCCCCTGACGCACACTACAGAGATGTGGCGGTGGCCTACGCGGGCCTCGCCGGTGGCCACGATCAAGAGGAAGACGCTGTCGTCCTCCTCCGAGACTAGCAGGCGGCGCTGATCCTCCAGTGACTCCGGCACGGTGAACGGGTAGCACGTCTCATACTTGATGTTCTTCGCCAAGGGCTAGTAGTGACTGTCGCACGCCTGCGTCAGGTGATGCACGATGTCCACCGGTGAGCCCCAAAACGGCACCAGGCACTCATAGCAGTAGACGAAGGGCTCCTTGGAGGCATCGACTAGGCCGTCCATGAAACGGGAGTGGCTGTAGGGGACGTTCCGCCAGTTCAATATATGAGCAAGTTACTACGAGATTTAGTCCGAATAAGCACAAAATAAATCATGACGTCTATAACAGAGATTAAACTAATCATGCGGACTAGCATAGTAGATGAACAGATCGAATCTAGGACACAGACTAGAAACATGAATTCTACCACGATTTCGAACAGGAAGGACAGAAACACATACAGTGCAACGGGAGCAGCACCATTGGCGTTGAGGTTGTCGCCCATGTCGTTGAGGAAGAGGTTGCCGAGGTCGGGGAAGAAGTCGTCGTCGGTGAAGTCGTCGCTGCTAGCAGTCGCGAGAGTGCGCTCCCCAAATTTCAACAGCGCCCGCCGAATGGAGCGCAGGAGGGAGTGGCTGTAGGGGACGTTGCGGCCGCCGAATGGAGCGCAGGAGTAGCCCACGAAGCAGTAGATGGTGCTCCTCCCTAGTCTCTATTCTTATCTCTATCTCTACTACTCTTCTTTGTTTTTTATAATATACTAGTTGTAGTTGTCAAATCGAATAGTACTGCGCCGTCAACTGCATGCCCGGCTGAACACGCCTCCTCGCCTCCATCAAACCCCTCCGTTAAACCCGCATGCAAACCGAGAAACCTACTCCGGCCCGCGGGAGGAAATTTGCCGGTTGCCGTTGGAGAATAATAGAGTCACGTCCAATCCATTTGAGTTAATTGCGTGTATGATTCTCCCTCTATAAAAAGTTAATTGCATCCTTAATCTTGTATTCTAAGTACTCTTTGGGTTCCACTGTCAGTACAATCTACATGACTTGCAGGCTGGCTACAGATTCGTACAGAAAGTTAAAAAGAAACAAATCCATGACTTGCAGGATTGGAGTTAGCACCGATGGCGGTTCGTAGTCGTTCCACGCTCGGGCATTGAAGTTTGTAACTATTTTAGATTAGAACATACTACTCCTCCGGTGCTAGTAGTAGAGCAAAGTCCTACTCCACTACTACTCTACTCAAGCAAGTTAGGGCATAGTAGCAGGTACTGTAGGGAGTACCAGTACTGTGATCACTCAAGCAAGTTGTCTGACTTCGATATGACCCTACGCTGCTGGTATGTGTCTCGTAACTCAAGCGGCGTGCTGTAGTCATCATCACCTGTCCACTTCCCGCAGCACATATTCGCTTCTCCATCTTTGTCCGCTCTTCCATCCCCGCTAAGGCGCCTCCCCCCTCGTCCAATCTTCAATCCCCGCTAAGGCGCCTCCCCGCCCCCTCGTCCGAAACCCAAGCACTAACAATGGCAGAACCGAGCAGCGTCCGCCAAAAGAGTGGCTGGAATTCGCTCCCCACAGAGGTAATCAAGCTCATTGTTTCGCGTGTGGACAATCTCAGTACCATGCCGCTCGCCGTGTGCTCGTCAGGGCTGTACCGTTTACTCAAAGCCCTCTGGCCGGAGCTTTTTAAGCCAGCTCCTTGCTTGCTAATGCCACCTGATCTTCAGAAACGGCGTGTCACACAGTATAACGATCGTAGGGTAGCGAGCATCAACCCCCTTGACTGCGATCCGATCCCCGTCACCCTCAACTACATTAACGGTATGTACTGGGTCGGCATGAACATGTCTTGGATGGTGCTCGTCGACGGTTGCGGCAGCTGGATGCTCGTGGAGGTCTACACCCGGTGATTGATCCCCCTTCCTTCGATTAACACTGCACTGCTTTCGCATCGCGGCCCAGAATACTCGGAATCTTACAGTAGCCAACATGATACCAAGTTTGATTTGCTCAAGGTTGTAATCTGCCAAGTGCCCACAAGATCTGCGAATTATAAAGACTTCAGGCTAATTGCGTTCTTCAATCGCGGTCTCGCCTATCTGATAGGTCACTACGGTAAGTGGATAAATCTGCACGTCCATCGTAGGATCATACATCCTCCATGGTTCTCTGATGCCATTGAACACAAGGGCTTCATTTACGCTGTCGACTCCTTCTATGGCTGGACGTATTGCTAGCCTACTCCAGTCATCGCTACAAACGGCTGTTACAGTAGTATGTTACTTTCCTATGATATCATGATGGCTTGCTTATATTACTGTCAACATTTACAGAAAAAATATTCATGCTCATAACATGATGTTCTTAAGATTGACTACATCAAGAGCCCTTTTTTATTTGACTCCAACTTTTTTAGGGTTATTTGACTCCAACTTGATATGATGTTGTAGGCCGCCTAGTGTCCCTACCCTTCCTAATCCCAGAACCTTTCAAAGAAAAGCAGCATGGGAGTTGCAGGTGGTTCCTGGCTCGATCAGACGACGGCGAACGATTGATGATAGTTCGCACGTACCGGACGTGTTGTTTCACGGAATACAATCACAATCACTGCATGGTCTTTGAGCAGGATCCCAGCTTCTCTGTGCCTTCAGGAATTTTTGACTGGAGGTTGGTAAGTAGCCTTGGTACACGCTCTCTGTTTGTCGGACTGAATTATCTGATTAACTAGGAGATAATCGACGGCAAGGATCATGATGGCAGCGCGGTTTCGTTCTTCAGGCAAAACTGTGTGTACACATCGTACCATGGGTCTCTGCATGCACCATACCCTGATATGTGCCGCCACGCTCTGCAGCCCAAAGTATGAGAGAGGGTCGCAAGTATCAGACTTCGACCTGCTGGCTGGAGTTTCCCCCGTCAGGCACCCATCTGGTTCAAGCCGTCAGCCAATCTCCACAGCTTAATAAATAGTAATGTCTAACTGAGCCAATTAGTTAGATGCGTACACTTGGTGTAGTGTGATCTTTATTTAGTTTGATGCATACACTTGTTCTTTTTTGGTAGCCCTTTTGTAATGATGGCTGATGTTTGGTTTGGAAGAGAGAGCTGTGTCTTCACTCTTCTGGCCTGCTTACTGCTTCTGTTGGACCCCAGCCCTGGTTGCTGCTGCTGCTGTTTTCAATGTACAATCAGTAGTATATTTTGTGTATTGGTTGAATAAATGTGTTGTTAGAACGACAAACACAATGTTTTGGAAGTCGTTGCACGGTTCGATCCTTTAGTGCCCCGTACCGTACGTAGCGCATACTATTTTTCGTACGGAACACATTTTCCACTTGTTGATAACATGCAGCCCACTGATGAAGGCCCAATAGAGAAGCCCATAATTAACTGGAAGGGAGGCTCTCACATGAATCCGGCCCAGGTACATGCTCATGGTCCCCTAAACATAAATAAGTAAATAAATAAATAAAGCTAAATGCTCATGCACCAGTTCTTTAAATTCACGATTTAACAGGAGGATATTATTTCCTATGATAGTGTCGTTACATCCAGTCGATATTATTCTTCGGCAAAGATAGCGACCAGTCTTCTTTCTCCCAGCATTTTCTTCCTGCAACCAGCGGACCCATGCAAATCGTAGTCAACGTCGTAAATAGATCCGGTCCATTTTTATTTTTCAATAAGAATGTCCAACCCAGCCCAGCACATTGGCGACAACACTTTATCCTCCGCCTTGGTGCGCTCGCCGCGGCGCCGCCGTCCGGCCCTGTCGACATAGTTTTTTTTCGAAACGGTCGCTGTCAACATAGTGAACCGGGAGAGGACTGTAGTTGTGAGTATGACAGTATGGACCCACCAGGTCCACTCCCGAACACAAGCAAGCGCCTCTTTTACTACTCAGATGAACCCCTCGTTTTTTTACTCTAATCCACCCTGCTGATATCTGGGACCCACATCATTTTCAACGTATAGTCAATTAACGACAGAATTGCACAACTTTTTTTAGTAGTAATTCGGAGGAGCAGGCTATAAACTGGGTTGTGCGGTCTCTGTGGCCAAGCTAACAACATGACCAGCCCAGCAGTTTTTTCTTTGGGAAAATAGGTAGCCCAGTATTTCTTTTTGAAGAATACCCAAGCTAGGCCTATTTGTTTTCTCCGACTTACTGGGCTGCAAATCTTTCAAGACGAGGAGGGATGCATTCCGGCCTGGCCAAAGAGTATGGTCAGTGTCTGTTAAAAGTAATATCAAAAGGGGTTGAAAATTCCAAAAAAATTATAGCAATGGGATATTAGTTTCTTTTTTTGTTTTTGTTCTTCACTGATATCTTATACGTATTTCATTGGATTTAACATGACATAGTACTAATTTATTTTTAAATTTGTTTTAGTATGGCTACTAATTTTTGGATTAAGAATATTTTGTTCCCCAGCAAAAATTTGCGAATTTTCAAAATTTCCCACATATTTAGTTAATTTTTTAACCCTGGTACTGACCAGAAAATGGGCAGCAATTCTAAAAATGGAAAACGGGCTGCAATAAATTCCATATGAATTAGAAAATGAGTAAAAATTATAAAAATAATAGCAAATGGGCTGTACACGCCACAGATTTCGAGGCTGACTTGTTTACGCAAGGCTTTGTCAGTCAACACACGATTCTAGCAGCAGTGACTGTTGGATGTCCATCCAACGGCCGACGTGCTTCTTCAATCTCTGATCTTCCTGCTCCAGCCGCCTAAACTAGCGCCGGCGGGACTGCCTGCTCCCTCCTCTTGTGGCCCGCTGTGATGCCGCGCAGGCTTCCCCGGCCCACCCTACTCCCTCCGCTGGCCTGGCCGCACGCAATCAACTGCCTCCTTATTACGCGAAAAAAATGATTCCTCCCACTGACATCTGGGGCGCACCGGTTGGGAGGCTGACCTGTGGGCCTACTAAGTTGACGCGTACGCAGGGCTTGTCAACTTAGTCAACAAACGATTCTAGCAGCAGTAACCGTTGGATTTGAATCGAACGGTCCTGCTGCTTCTTCAATCGCTGCTCTTCTTGCACCAGCCGCCCAAACCAGCGCCGGCGAGACCGCCTGCTCCTGCCTCCAGTGGCCGGCTGTGCTGCCGTTGAGGCCTCATCGCCCCCTACTACTCCCACCGCTAGCCAGGCCCTGCGGCGACGGCAGCCTCACACCGCAGCCGAACCAGTGAACCCTCGTACTCCTCTCCGCGTGGGCATCCACTGCCGCGTCTTCCCCGGCTCCGCGTCGTCCCCTTCCTAGGCCTCGCCGTCGTCCACCGCCTTGGTGCTCTCAGCACGGCGTGGTCTATGTGGTAAATGACCGACTTCCATCGGATGAGTACTGTACGTGGAGAGGCTGACAGCTGGGTCCACGGCCACAGCCCAGTTTTTTTTGTTATTTGCCAAGTAAGTCGCTTTGTCAGGCCTGTTGGGCTGCAAATCTTTCAAGACGAGGAGAGCTTTCATTCGGCTGGCCGAGAAAATGGCCTATCAGTAATGAGAAATGGGCTGTACATTTTTAAAACACATCAAACCGGCAATTAGTTTCAAATTTCTTTTTTTCATTGCGAGATTTTAAATTACATTAATTTTTATGCGTGGACAATTTGTTGGATTTTATATTGATATACATGTATTTTTAAAATCAGTTTGAACGTGACTCGAAATTTCGGGATTAAAAACAGTTCGGACCGCACCGAAATATGCAAAATTTCGTATAATTTTTTAACCGTGGCCACAATATGGGCTGTAATGCTAACAAAAAGAATATGGGCTCCAAAAAAACCTTAAGAATTAGCAAATGGGCTGTAAATTATTAGAAATAATGGCAGATGGGTTGTATGCTGTTTTCCACAGATTTGAGGCTTTCCTAAAAAAAGGTTGACGCACAAGCAGTGACTGTTGGATGTCCATCCAACGGCCGTCGTGCTTCTTCAATCTCTGCTCTTCCTGCTCCAGCCGCTCAAACAAGCGCCGGCGGGACTGCCTGCTCCCTCCTCCCCGTGGCCGGCTGTGCTGCCGCGCAGGCCTCACCGCCCCACCGTACTCCCATCGCTGGCCTAGCCATCCCTCTACTCACCCACACCTGTTGTTATTCTTCGGCGATGGCAGACGAACCAGTAAACCCTCGTACAGTCGTACTCCCCTCCGCGTGGGAAACAACTGCCGAGTCTTCCCTGCCTCCGTGTCGTTCCCTTCCTAGGCCTCGCCGTCGTCCACCACCCTGGTGCTCTCGGCGCGGCCTGGTCAACATGGTCAACAACCGACATGCATCTGAAGTGGACTGTACGTGGAGAGGCTGACAGCTGGGTCCACGACCACACGCAAGGAAATGCCTCCTTTATTACGCACAAAATAATGATTCCTCCACCTGACATCAGGGACCCACCGAAAGAGCCTCTGTATTTCACGAAAAAAACGTTACCGCCGCGGACAGCTCGGACCCACCAGCTATATCTTCGCACGCAAGGAAGTGCCTCCTTATTACGCACAAAAAAATGAATACTCCCCCTGTTAGCTGGGACCCAGTATAGTGGCAGGCTGACTTGTGGGCCTACTAAGTTGACGGGGATGGAGGGCTTTATCAATATGCACGATTCTAGCTCCAGTGACCGTACGATGTCCATCGAACTGCCGTAGTGCTTCCTCAACCTCTGGTCTTCTTGCTCCAGCCGCCCAAACCAGCGCCGGTCGTGCCTCGTGCTCCTGCCTCCCATGGCCGGCTGCGATGCGGCGGAGGCCTCACCGGCCCTACTACTCCCACTGGCCAAGCCATCCCTCTACTCACCCACACCCCCTGTTATTCTGCGGCGACGGCAGCCTCACACCGCAGCGAACCAGTGAACCCTCGTACTCCTCTACGCGTGGCCATCCACTGCCGCGTCTTCCCCGGCTCCGCGTCGTCCCCTTCCTAGGCCTCGCCGTCCTCCAACGCCCTGGTGCTCTCGGTGCGGCGTGGTCAATGTGGTCAAGGAACGGCTTCCATCAGACGTGGACTGTACGTGGAGAGGCTGACAGCTGGGTCCACGGCCGCAGCAAGGAAGTTGTAACACCCCGCATGTAACTTGCCATATTTGTACCTCCGACTCTTGCCGTTTTCGGCTATGTGCTATGATATTCCCTCCGTTGTCGGGTTTTTGTCTTTCGTTTTGTATTTTGTCATGTCATGCATTTTCATATCATGTCATCATGTGCATTGCATTCGCATACGTGTTCGTCTCATGCATCCGAGCATTTTCCCCGTTGTCCGTTTTCCAATCCGGCGCTCCTATCTCCTCCGGCGCACCCCTCTTGTTTTCTTTCGTGTGTGCGTGTCAAACTTTCTCGGAATGGACCGAGGCTTGTCAAGTGGTCTTAATATACCACCCGGAGACTACCGGTCAAGTTTCGTTCCATTTGGAGGTCGTTTGGTACTCCAACGGTTAACCGGGCATCCGCAAAGTCCATTTGAGTGTCCAGCAAAAACCCCCTCTAAAACCAGCCCAAAACCCACCAAACTCTCTTCCATGCTCTAGGTCGTTCGATCACGATCGTGTGGGCGAAAACCGCACCTCATTTGGAGTCCCCTAGCTCCCTCTACCTATAAAACTCCATCTCCCCCGAAAAACGGAATCACAGACGAAACCCTAACCCTCTCCCTCCGCGCCGCGCCGGACGCGTCCGCTCCGGCCGGACAACGTCCGCCGCGCCGCCTGGCCAGTCCGGAGCCGCCACGTCATCGCCGTCCTCGCCCCGCCGCCGGCCCGCAGGCCCATCGCCGGCCCCCGCGAGCCTGCGC
This sequence comes from Triticum aestivum, assembly GCF_018294505.1. Lineage (NCBI taxonomy): Eukaryota > Viridiplantae > Streptophyta > Magnoliopsida > Poales > Poaceae > Triticum > Triticum aestivum. Next base: position 283,285,604 of record NC_057811.1, read on the forward strand.
CGCCCCCACGTGCCCGCGCCGCCACCGCGCCGCCGCGGCCTCCCCGCCGCCTCGCCGGCACCGGCCGCCGCCGCCACCGCGCGCTCGCCGCCCGCCGCCGACCGCCTCCCCCGCCGGCGCCGCGCCACCTCCGGCCTCCCTCTCCTCCTCCGGCCTACCTCGCCGCCGCCCTCCTTCCTCCCCGCCGGCGAGCAGCCACCGGAGCCTCGAGCTCGAGGAGCCCCCGATCCAGATCTGGTAGCCCCATTGACTTCCTCGCCCCCTCTTATTTCTCTAAGTCTCCAGATTTCATCAGCAAGTGCCTCTGTTCGTATAGCTATAACTCCGTGCATGTAGCTCCGATTCGCGCGTGTAATATGTCAATTTGTTCGTCTCGTGATGCTCTTCATTTTGTTCAATTGCACCATGTTCATTAGAGATCATCTTGATGCCCAAATCTCTGTTGGAAGAGGGCTAGTTGCTGTTGATGTCTGGTTCTTATCAGAACTTGGAGATTTGTCATTTTTGTATCATTTAATCTGTGCATCTTATGAGCATGAGCTCTACATGTGTTTTGAAGTATGCCATGCCATCTTTCCAGTGGTGTAGTCCACGTATTTTTGTGATCTCTGTGGTGACTAGCACAAGCATGCAAAGTCCTTGTCTGCTGTAATTTTGATGCCATGTAAACTTGATGTTACAGAGAGATCCATGCATATTTTGGAGATGTTCAGTAAGGATGTTTTGTAGCGATAGTTGTAATTGATCCATTACTGCAATTATTTGCAATTATGGAGTGCCATAGCATGACTCACTCTTGCTCTACTTTTGCTATAAAATATTTCTGGCAGATTCTTAATATGATATGCATTTTTGCCAAGCTTATTGTAGTTGATCCATACATGCTATGCAATTGTTCTTGCCATGGTTAGCTTCATAAACATGCCATCTTGCTGTAGGTATGCTTGGTTTGTCATGCATTGCTCTATAGTGAGTGCATAAAGCTCACAAAGAGGTCTACATATTATTATTTCTGCCATGCTCTGTTTTCTGCCAAGTCTGAAATCTCTTAACGAAACTTGCTATGTTTACATGCTTGCCATCATTTCTTATGGTCGTTTTTGGCTTATGGTCAGTAAGGGACTTTTGTCATGTGCATTTAGTAGAACACTACCATTCCTTGTTTTGCTATGTTAAGTTCCTGTAGCATGTTGATTTCGTGCTCTGAACATTGCTACCTGATGCTGTTTTCTGCCATGTCCAGTTTTTCACCAAGTCTGTGAACCTGTAATCTTTTGCACTTTTGCCATGCTTGTTTGAGCTTGATAAGTTGTGAACTAGCCGTAGCTCAGTGTTCATCTTTTGTCAAACATCTCCTGTAGATTACTTCCATGTGCTGTGTTGCTATTTTGGGGTGCTGTAGCATTGTTACTTGTTGCATTTTAAGTGCTATCTTGCTGTTTATCGCAGATTAGCGTCATTCTTGTTTTGCTTGCCATTTGCAAACCGTGCATCCGATTCCGGTGATCTTTATATCGATTTCGACCGAAATCACCTCATCTTTCCAGTGGCATGCTTGGTTTGCCAAGTTACTGCCATGTTCATCATTTCCCCTCCGGAGCACGCACATGCATCGCATATCATACATGTTTTGCATCATGTTGCTTGCGCATTTCTCGTTGTTGATTGTGGTTCCGTTTGCTTGTGTCTTGTCTTGGGTAGAGCCGGGAGACGAGTTCATGAACGAGGAACCTGTCGAGTACGCTTACGAGGATCAAGCTTTCGACAACTCAGAGAACCTTGCAAGCAAGATGAACACCCCTCGAAATCACTTCTATCTTTGCTATGCTAGTTGTTCGCTCTATTGCCATGCTCGCTACCTATCACTTGCTATATCATGTCTCCCATTTTAGCCATGTCAGCCCTAACCATCCTTCCATAGCAAACCGTTGTTTGGCTATGTTACCACTTTTGCTCAGCCCCTCTTATAGCGTTGCTAGTTGCAGGTGAAGTTGAAGTTTGTTCCATGTCGGAACATGGTTATGTTGGGATATCACAATATCTCTTATTTAATTAATGCATCTATATATATTTGGTAAAGGGGTGGAAGGCTCGGCCTTATGCCTGGTGTTTTGTTCCACTCTTGCCGCCCTAGTTACTGTTTTACCGGGATTATGTTCCTTGAGTTTGCGTTCCTTACACGGTCGGGTGATTTATGGGACCCCCTTGACAGTTCGCCTTGAATAAAACTCCTCCAGCAAGGCCCAACTTTGGTTTTACCATTTGCCGCCTAAGCCTTTTCCCCCGGGTTTTCACGAGCCCGAGGGTCATCTTATTTTAACCCCCCCCCCGGGCCAGTGCTCCTTCGAGTGTTGGTCCGAACCGAGCAGCCTGCGGGGCCACCTCGGGGAAACTCGAGGTCTGGTTTTACTCGTAGCTTGACTTATCCGGTGTGCCCTGCGAACGAGATATGTGCAGCTCCTATCGGGATTTGTCGGCACATTCGGGCGGCTTTGATGGTCTTGTTTTACCATTGTAGAGATGTCTTGTAAACCGGGATTCCGAGACTGATTGGGTCTTTCCGGGAGAAGGTTTATCCTTCGTTGACCGTGAGAGCTTATGATGGGCTAAGTTGGGACACCCCTGCAGGGTATTATCTTTCGAAAGCCGTGCCCGCGGTTATGAGGCAGATGGGAATTTGTTAATGTCCGGTTGTAGATAACTGTCACTTGACCCAATTAAAATACATCAACTGCGTGTGTAGCCGTGATGGTCTCTTCTCGGCGGAGTCCGGGAAGTGAACACGGTCTGTGTTATGTATGACGTAAGTAGGTGTTCAGGACCTCTTCTTGGTCATTGCTAGATGACGTCCGTTCCGTTGCTTCTCTTCTCGCTCTCATTTGCGCAAGTTAGCCACCATATATGCTTTTGCCGCTGCAGCTCCACCTCACTACTCCATCCTTTCCTACAAGCTTAAATAGTCTTGATCTCGCGGGTGTGAGATTGCTGAGTCCCCGTGACTCACAGATTCTACCAAAACAGTTGCAGGTGCCGACGATGACAGTGCAGATGATGGCGTCGATCTCAAGTGGGAGTTCGACGAGGAACGTGGTCGTTACTATGTGTCTTTTCCTGATGATCAGTAGTGGAGCCCAGTTGGGACGATCGGTTGTCTTATTTTCATCTGGATTTTGACCGTAGTCGGTCTATATGATTGTATTTTGGATGATGTATGAATAATATTTATGTATTGTGTGAAGTGGCGATTGTAAGACAACTCTTTATCCCATTTTATTCATTACATGGGATTGTGTGAAGATGACCCTTCTTGCGACAAAACCACTATGCGGTTATGCCTCTAAGCCGTGCCTCGACACATGGGAGATATAGCCGCATCGTGGGCGTTACAGAAGTGCCTCCTTATTACGCGCAAAATAATTATTCCTCCACCTGTCAGTGGGGACCCACCGGACGGGCCACCGTATTTTGCGAAAAAAAAACGTTTCCCCCTGACTACTAGGACCCACAAGCAACATCTTTGCAGGCAAGGAAGTGCCTAACAGTCGGGACCCACTTGGTCGAAGCGTACGTAGCGTTGTCATTCTGGTCGCGAACGTGTACGTACATACTTGTCGATGTAGAGGCGCGCACGTGTCATAGTAGAGGCGCGCACGTAGCATGGACACGTATGTACAGCGGCCAGTGTGCAAGAAAGAAAATACGGCCACGTACGTACATACGGGCAGGGTCTTGAACGCCTACTCGCGCATACGTACGGCCAGGGCTCGTGTACATGGCTGGGTCGGAACGGAGAAACAACGTCGTCGTCGTGTTCATGGGGAGCCAACCGGCTGGGTCAGAACGGAGTGCGTCGTCGTGTTCATCGGAAGGGCTTGGACGGAACAGCCGATGGAAACGAGGCTTGGCGTACCGCAGAACGGAGGAAACGGCCTTGTGTTCGATCGGCCATGTTCGAAACAGGATACTGTTCATCGGGAGGGGTTTGGCGTACCGCAAAACGGAGGAAACAGACCTCCTACGGTCGAAACGGGGGTCCTGTTGATCGGGAGGGGTGTGGCGTACCGCAAAACAGAGGAAACGGACTTGTGTTGGAGTGCTACGGTCGAAACGGGGGTCCTGTTCGTCGGGAGGGGTGTGGCGTACCGCAAAACGGGACTCCACGGGATACTGTTCATCTCCACCGTCGACGCCCTCAGCCTCCACGGGCTACTGTTCATCCACCGTCGACCTCCGCCAGCCTCCACCTGCGACTATTCATCCACGGGCTCCTGTTCATCCAGCCTCCACCACGCGCTTACTCCACTCGGTTACTATTTCAACCAAGCCCTCTCCACGGGCTCCTGTATCAACCCACCCCTCCACGGGCTACTGTTCATCCCAAGCCCTCCCCAACCCGTTTCTACTTGTTCATCCAGCCTCCACAGGGTGTCCTGTTCATCGCAGCCCTCCACGGGGTCCTGTTCATCCAGCCCCAACCGGCGTCGATCGATCGGGTCACTGTTCATCCAGAGGCCAACACCCGAGGATCCTGATTCATCCACCCCCACCGGGAAACTGTTCATCCAAACCCCCCCCCCCCCGGCAACGCTCACTGTTCATCTAGAGGCAGCATCGATCGGCTTCAGTTAGCAGTAGTAGCGACGGAATCGCTCGATCGGGTTCATTTAACAGCCATTGATCGATCGCTCGGGTTTAGTAACGCGTAGCCTGCAGTGCAATCGCTCGGGTTCAGTTAGAGCTCAACGCATCGCTCGGGTTCAGTTAGAGCCCAACGCCTCGCACCCACGCGCGTGCGTGTACGAGAGAAACACGCATCGCTCGGCCCCGACCACCCACTGTAACCGGGAACACCCCGATATTTTCCTCGCCCTCGCTTCTACCACGGTTTTTTCCGTCATGGACGGCCCAAAGAATGTCATGAAGCTGCGTCTCCGGCCCGCCCAGGACGAAAAGCCCATTTTCTGTCATGATTTTTTGTCATAGAAGTAGGACCCCACCACATCTATGATGATACCGTGTTTTGTCACAATTATCGTCATAGAAGTGTCATAAGTATGACAGAAAAGATTTTCGTTCGGCCCAAAATGTCAAGGATGTGTCTTTTTTTGTAGTGTGTGTTAGTACGAAACGAAACTCTTTATTTAACTTACCACTGAAGAAAACTACTTACGATGAACTAACGATCCACGCATCCTGGTCGCACTTCATGTCCTTCATATGCGGTACACTACCCTCCGTTAAGTGAATAACCACACATGCACCAAATTATCGGAAACGTGTGAGAGTGTGTACCAATAAAGAATTTTAATTTCAATTATCGGAAAAGTTTCAGAGTATGTACAGTTTGCCCTCTCTCAATAATTATGGTTTGTTGTGTTCGGCCTAAACATGGTCAAACTTTACAAAGTGTGACGACAGTCAAATCTAATATGCAGAGTAAATAAAAATGGAGGGCTACTACGTCCATCCGGGTTTTTAGTCCACACCATTTTTTAATCAAAGTCTGACCACATATTTAGTTAATAGCTGGACAAATAAAATTACAGGGGAGCTGAAGACAAAGTTGTGAGAAGGCTTAGAAATCAATACAAAACTTATGCTCTTAGTACCAACGTCGATCCTTCTTCGAGGAAACATTTGGTTCATAGCCAATTGTGTGATAAAATTGCACCAACGTGAAAGACGGCTTCGTCTCCAACGCAACCAAGGTGAACTGATGAAGGATTTCATCTTTGCAGGTAACAAGCAAAGAGCACTGATGGAAGACATCTTGTTTTTCATTGAAAATCTATCAGCTTCACCAGCCGATGCAACCATGAGGCACAACCATGAGCATAGATAGGTCATCATGGTGATGCATCATCCATTTGGCATCAAGTTTAGGTGAGGCACCAATGAAGTTCGACAAATCCTTGTTGTGGTCTTTTTCTTCTCGGTAATCAAGCTCGAGGAAGGAAGAACCACGTGGTAGAGGACAGTGAGGCGGAACAACAATGGCCATCCAATTTTGTGCAGTTCCACTAAAATTGAGGAAGACATACCCAGGTATGGAGATACGTATCGCTGTTTGCAAAAATATAAAACAGGGATATAGTGTTGTTACTTTGTTTTGGCAGTGGTACAAGATTAACAGCGACATCTCAATTGTCAATAAGAATGAATGAAAGTACACCAACAAACATAAGCATCATGATTATCTTGATGGGAACTAAACTAGGATACCCGAGAAAAAGGCATTTCTTCATTTAGCTAGTGATAGTATTTGATTAGCAGCAGCAATAGGAGCATACGGACAATGACCACACAACCACCATGTACTTTTTGTCCGAACAACATGTATACCTCCACCGAGGCATAAACCAGGACAAGTTTTCGACTGGCATTTCCTCTATAATAGTAAAAAAATAGGTGATGTGGGACCAGCCAACGAACCTTAGCTACTATACATGGGGAGCTGGGGAGTAGTGGCATAGTAGAAAACCCGCATGCAGGGACCTGCGAAGCTGGACCAGTACAGTGAAGCAAGAAATCCAAAAGAAGTTATACCTCAGGTGGGCGAGATGTCGCTTAGGCGGGCGGGCGGGATCTGCCCACACGACGACAGCGAACAAGGGCGCGGAGGACCTTCGTCCGCGCCAGCGCCGGCTCCGAGAGGACGGTGCGCATCGGCTTCCTCCATCGCCGACAGTGACAACGTCAATGCTGCACCTCCTCACCTCCCGCAGTGGACGGGATTCAGCCGGATCTGTGACCACCGGTGAGGAGAGAGATAGAGTGGACACTGTCATCTTGTTTAGATATGGAGAGGGTGAGAGAGAGACACGAGAAACCCTATCGAACGAGAGGCTATATCTACAATGGAGTAAAAAAATCTATCCATAGCAGTGGTTTTAAATAGAATACGCGTGTTCCCGAAAAAAGAAACGAAAACTGGCGGACAATTTTTTTTAACGAACAAGAAAGAAAACTCGATCAAAAACACGCCCCTGCTTCCACGTCGCGAGAGTCGTCACGCACACACACATGGACATAGACATGCATATCCGTGTTTACGTAAAATTCCATCTCCATCTCCATCTCTAATCATATTTTTCCAACTGGCACATTATTTACGTTGTTCATTATATACGCAGCAATATTAACGTTCAACATCTCTTGTTGCACATCTCTTGTTTGCAATATATACGCAGCAATATTTACTGCCACACCCGCTCCTGACCAACCCGAACCCTCTTCATCACCCGCGCGTGCTTCCCGCCCGAAATGGTCAGTGCCGCATTCATGCCTGGCCAGAGCGGATGCGACCTCTCACTGGTGCCGGCATTGAAGCGGCGCACCGGCCGAGAGAGCGTCGCCCGCGCCGCTTCCCGATGCATGCGACTGCTCCGTGTTCAAAGGTCGCAATAGCCGGCCACAACATGCATGTCAAAAATTCTTGCGAGTCTGTGCTACAGCTAGTTGTCCTCCCCCTCCTCGTCAATCTCTTCCAGTAGTGCTAGTACTCCATCCCGTGATCCATCGGCAAGCAGGCGGGAAAGTTATCGTATACTCGGTTTGCAGTGAGTGGCATGCCGAGTGACCGTGTGGGGTGGAGCCGTGGAGGACGGTGAGACACGAACGCGACAAACGTGATTTAAACGTTGGTATTGCTCGATGGGCGATCCAACAAAACGAAACGTTGGTTTCTCTCCATTTCCATTTTTTCACCAGAAAAACAGAAACTTTCCACTCCATTTTCATTCCTACTCCAAGGTTGCCCCGTTACAACATTCCATCAAATACAAAGGAAAACTAACACGCATGCTGATGCATCTCAATGATTCACGGATCATAGCCAATATTTACTTCACAACTAAAGACAAAAGTTGTGAGAGTGTGTACAAAAAAACTACTGATGGGGTCCCTATGACATAAACCCCGAATCCTAAACAAGATTTAATTTCCTGGCTAGGTAGAACCTGTTGAAGGAAAGATGGCTGGCGCCCTTGGATCATACGATGCTTTTGTGCAGTTCCACTAAAATCGAGCTGAGCATCCCTATTGGCAAAGATATTGAAGAAGTGTGATTAGAATAATAGTACTGGCACTAGTTCACGAGACATAAAGTCATCACAAATAGAAGCTGGTATAAGTAGAGAAAGATCCACATGGAGATCGAGCTACGTGGGGAGCTGCGGCAGTGGAGCAAGCCGGCTCCAAAAGGATGTTGTACCTGGGACCTCGTGCTGTAGCTAGAAGGGCGGTTGGGAGGCTGCATCAGCCCATACCACGGGGACCCATGATCGGGACGCACCAACAGTGGGTTTTCTCCCTCGCCGCTGTCGACCGCGTCTACGCAAAATATCGTCCCCTTCCACCCAGCGGCAGGATCAGGCGGATCTGTGACCAGTGGTGTGGCCACCGTCGTTCTATGCTTGTGAAGAGAGCAACCCAAGCAAGCAGGCTTGTAGCTTAGGCTCCTGCTAGTGTATATATAGTGGAGCGGTTTTCTTTTTCTCTCCATATCAAACATTCTATATTGTGTACGTGTCATTGAAGAGTGAAATGATGGTTGCTTCTTCCGACTAACTTACTTTGTGATTTGACTGCTCCTGAGTGGCCCCTACACGTACTCCACCTACGTGTATGACCGTTCGAAAGTCTCACTTGTATTTATCTCTATTTTCTTGCATGACACGTAGACAAGATGCGCATAGAGGAATTTTGTTACTGCACGTTTTTACGTAGTACTGTACTACTAGTACCTACTCCCTCCTTCTGGTTCACTACTAGTACTACCTCCGGCCTGGCTTATTGGTCCCTTTATACTCAATTCATGGGCTCGTTTTCCTCAATAAATTGTCTTTACCAACGTATTAATATCGGGAATGCACGTGTGAACAACGAATGATTAAACATTGCATGCGACATTTTGAAAAAGCATTGACTTATGAACATGTGAATATGAGGGATTACAACCTGGTGCATGCATCCAACAGTCACACGTACACATGAACGCAAAAACGCGCGCGATGCCTGTCAGGACCCCGATCCAAAGTCACACCAATCTAGCATGTAACACATCATATCATTTTGCAGCCTCATGCACGGTATTCCCTCGGGTGCCACCTTACCTGGCCCGGGACTGTTTGCGCCTTTTGGCTCACGTATATGATAGTGTCGCTAGCATCTATATGATAGAGAACCCGGGCCGACATGACTAGTCATGAATCCAAAGTGGCACTAACTTATAGGGACAGGCATACATGACCCAGCAATGAACGTGTCGGTCATCAACGTATGAACCCAAGTCGTAGCAAGCTACAAGGACTTAAAGGAACAACGTGTGACATTTCCTCGAAGGGACATACATAGGAACGACAAAGGACACATGCCGGCCAGCCTAAGTGTTCCGGAGCAGTAGCAAGCTACCATTGCTCAGTGGAAGCACTAGGAGACATTTCCCGATAAGAGAGGCTACCAAGAATAAACAACTAGGTTGTCGGATCCCACACATACCAAGCATTTCAATAACATACACACAATATGCCCGATATGTGCAAATACAACATGGCATCACAACAAGACTCTACGACTTAAAGTATTTATTCAATAGGCTCCAAGGAGCCAAGCATTACAAACATGGGTCTGATGACCCAGCATTCAAGTCATACAAGCAATAAGCACATGCGGAAGCTCAACTTGTCTGAGTACAGACAACTACAAATGAAAGAAGCTGAGAAGCCTGACTATCTACAAGACCCCCCCCCCCCCCCGAGGGCACAAGATCGTAGCTGAGGTAACAAGCTAAACATCGAAGTCCACGCGGAACTACTCGTGAGACTGAAGTCTCTCTGCAAAAACATAAATTAAGCAAACATGAGTAAAAATGTACCCAGCAAGACTTACATCAGAACTAGCTACATATGCATCAGTATCAACAAAGGGGTGGTGGAGTTCAACTGCAGCAAGCCAGCTTTGACTCAGTGGCTAACCTGAACTACGACTGTTGGTAACTCTTTTGAGGTGGCGCACACGAGTCCACATATTCACCAATCAATACACCACTATGGATCCGCTCCCGTCTCCCTACAAGAACGCCATTTGTCATGGAATTGTCACGGCAGATGTCCTAGTGTGAGGACTTAGTCATGGAGCCATCGCAACGAGATTAGCTTAAAGGGGTTAAACAGAACAAAGGACACGAGGAGTTTATACTGGTTCGGCCCCTTGCGGTGAAGGTAAAGGCCTAATCCAGTTTGAGGTGGTATTGCTAGGGTTTCGACGACCAGGGAGCGAATACGCTTAGCCTGGCTCCTTATATACACGGGTTGACGCCCTGCAGTCTACAGAGTCCCAGCCGGCTCATACAACGTGTCCGGCTCGGTGACTTATCTTACTTGCCTTACAACACAAGTCCACATATACATGGCGGTTTATAACCGTGGGCCTTAAGCCGCCTTTGGGCTTGGGCCCTCTACTCAACCTATCTATGAACCGCCATTCTGATTACGCTCTTGGGCTTCATGGAGATGAATCGTCATAAGGATGACCCGGCCCCTCCTGGCGGGTCATGCCTGATAGTCATATCCCCAACATTAGGCCCCGGGTTGATTTGAACTTGTTCATGTCAATCTTCAATATTTAGAAAAATCCTTCCTCATCTTGACTGTGAAATATTGTAACCCGCCATGATGTCATCTCTTGAATTTTCAGTAACCCACCGTGACGTCACCTGTCATTAATGCTTCACAGAACCCAAATCTTAATAAATCTCTTACTTTACTATCTTTCTGGAAATCGAGGCGCCCGTGTCGTCACTTATCCATTTTTTGTCTCCTCGATTTTCGCGCCTGTCGTTTGTCCTCCCAGGCTTTATAAATAAGACCTCGGGCTCTCCTCTCATTCCCCCCTCTTTCCTTCTCATTTTCTTCTTCCTCCTTGCGACGCGCCGACCTGCACGAGCTCCGCCACCGTCGACCTCCGCCTCCGTCTTCAACTCCGGCCGCTGCATCACCCTGAATGGACGAGAGAACCGCGGCACCTCCCCGCCATCTCATCAGCACCGGTAAGCCCTTCTTCCCTCTGCCATAGATCTGGAATTAGGGTTTCGGTGTTCTTCAGTGTTCGTCGGTGCTCGTCAGTGTTCATCGCCGCCCATCTTTATTCTTTGTCTAGATCCATGGATTAGATCCATAAACCACACAAATCTCGTGCGGTAGTAGTTTAGCATCTATTTTTAATACTAGAATATACCCTCATCGCTGCAGATCCCTTTTAGAGCACCTATGCTTTTCCACTGTCGCCTCTGTAGGTTTCAAATTTATTCCCTTTTTCTGCATGGTTTCAGATCCAAATTCCTAACTGTAGTCTGTGAAACCTGTTTGTCCAACACTTAGTAGAATTTTGCCATTCAGATTTTGAATACCTGTACCCTTCATGGCAGCTTACACATCCGGCTTTCAACTATTCATATACCATTAGTCCTCACTTAAGCCGCCATCCTGAATGTATACTGTTAGCACTTAAACTATGATTTCATCAATTAACTTAAACCAGCAATTTTTCTTTCCTTTAGGTTTTCTTTCACAATGCCGCCCAAAACAGTGTACACATGCAATTGGGTCCCTTCCATCGTCACCGAGAGCACTTTCAAGGACTTTTTCAAAACCGGGTATTTGCCCGCTAAGAGTGTGATGCATTATCGTGCTCCTAACCCAGGTGAAGAGAGACCTCAGCTCCTAACCCAGGCGAAGCCATCGTTTTTACTGACCACATGAACCGGGGCTTCTCACCACCCAGCTCTAAGTTATTTCGAAACGTTCTGCACATTTTTCAGCTCCACCGTCAAGACATCGGACCCAATTCCGTGTCAAATATTTGCAACTTTCAAGTCTTCTATGAGGTGTACCTTCAAGAGGAGCCCGGTGTTGAACTCTTTAGAGAGTATTTTTACTTAAACCGCCAGATTGAATTCACCAATGGTCCTAGCTTGGAACTCGGCTGAATTTCAATTCAACGTAGAAGAGACGCCATCTTTCCTTACGCCTGCTTGCCGAGTCACCCCAAAGACTGGAACCGGACGTGGTTTTATTGCAAGGACACTTCTCTGGCTGATGAGAATCCACTAGCGGGTTACAGTGTTGAGCGCCTGAACCCAAAACATAATCTTCCTGAAAAGCTTACTGCTGCTGAACGGAAGAAGATTGCACCTACAATCGTGAAGGTCAAAGCTCTGCTAGGAAACGGGCTGACCGGTTTCTTGGCGGATCATCCCGTTGAGCCGTCGTACCGATTAATGTTTACCTACACTGGTGATGAGAAAGATTCACTGCACCACGAGGCTGCTAAGAAGGCCAGGGCTTCAAGGAAGGCCGCTAGGAAAACCGCCAAGAAGACCACCAAGAAGAAGAAGAAAGCAAGCACCTCTGACATGCTCAAGCTGGATGATACCTCTGAGTCGGAGGTAGCCCTTGACTCTCTTGGCTTATTTTTCAACCATCTTATTGACACTGATTATTATCAGGCTGACACGGGAGCCAGCCAAGCAGCAGAAGAAGAGGTAATTATTATTTCCTCCGGCTCAAAATCTTTGCCAAGACAAAAACTTCGACAAGTAACCCGGAAAGTAATATTTTCACACCCCTTGGCTTATTTATATCCTCACTTTCTTTTGAAATGACAGCAACACGAAAACAGTCGCCAGCCTGGACCAGTGGAGGTGATGAATTGTCCTCCGGCTTACCGAACACCCCTGCTCCTCGGAAACGTCAAAACGAGGTGCTTTCTTAAACCTTAAAATTCTTCTCATCTGCTGAAGGGTGTTAGTTGTCTATCACTTAACTCTTTTAATGAGCATTGACCAGGAACTTGCTCGTTCTTCTTCTGACGGCTCATCGCAAACTGAGATGCCAGCTTTTAAGACTGCCCCTGGGTAATAACAATTAGTTTTACTCTATAACCTCGTATACTCTTGTATTAATACTGACTTCTCATAACCTCTGCAGCAGCCAAGCAAAGCCAACCAAGAAGGTAAAGTGATCAAGCCAACAGAAGCACCTGAAATTACTGAGCCAGAACAACAAGTCCCTGTCCCTGAGGCCTCTGATAAACAGCCGGAAGAACCTGTTACTGTCACCCCGCCTGAGATTCCAGATCTTAGCGTTGGTGGTACTGCTATTAATCCTTCAACTTCTGACCCCTCGGGTTCGCCTAAGCCGTCAGAGCCTCAAGATGATGATGTGTTGATTACTGGCACCGGCTTTGTAGAGCCGGGAAATCCTTATTCAATAAACCTCAAAAAATTGTTGAAAAAATAAACGAAAAACGAGGCTTTGCATGGGCTGCCAGGCCGAAATCCGAGGCTTTTCACGGGCTGCCAGGCCACTGAGTTAAACCGTTTTACAAACCTTATAAGATGGACCTCACATAACCAATCGTCGTTTTAACAAGTTCAGGGTCTACAGCAGATTGACTTGTCAAACGTTCGGCGGGTCATACCAGGAATACCTGGGCGGAGTGGCTTACTTAAAAAGGCAGGATAACCCAGGATTTTAGGTGAATACACCTGGCTTCCAAGCCTGGCTTTTAAGCCTATCACAAGGGTTATAGCAACTCTTGTTCTTTAGAACTAAAAGAGCCCCCAAGCAATATTTCTGAGCTATGCTCAATGGGCACCTATGTTTGAGTCGTGCTTTTGCAACAGACTCTCTTTGGTCCCTTTGACCTGGGTAGCAAGCCCCCAAGTTTTTTGTGGCCTATAAGCCGGATCAAAGGGTAATCATAACTTTGCTCTATAAAGAAGAAGCCCCTATGTGACCAAAAACTAATTGTTTAAAGATAAAACGATAGAGGCCCTGCTTTGACAGGCATGCCGACTTTATTATATTGATCATAATATATACATTATTATAATATGTACATCAAAAGAGCCGGTGGCTCAAGTGTAATAAGGCCGAAGGTGAGCAATATTCCAGGGCCGGTGGGTGTCCTCCTCTGACTTACGTGAGTCTTTGTGCTCTCGAACATCGATAAGGTAGTATGACCCGTTGTACAGGTTCTTACTGACCACAAAGGGTCCCTCCCAAGGTGGGGATAACTTGTGCAATCTGTCTGATCCTGGATGAGTCGGAGCACTAGATCGCCTTCTTTGAAAGTTCTGGTTTTAACCCGGCAGCTGTGGTAACGGTGCAGATCTTGCTGGTAAATCGCTGAACGAGCCACTGCGATGTCACGCTCCTCATCTAACAGGTCAAGTGCTTCCTGACGTGCTTTTTCATTGTCAGTTTCAACATAAGCCGCCACACGAGGTGAGTCGTGACGGATGTCACTAGGGAGAACCGCCTCTGCTCCGTAGACCATGAAAAAAGGTGTATAACATGTAGACCTATTGGGGTGGTATTAATGCTCCATAACATAGAAGGTAACTCCTCCCCCCAACAACCCGGCATTCGCTGCAAAGGAACCATAAGACGGGGTTTGATACCTCTCAAGATCTCTTGATTGGCTCTCTCCGCTTGGCCATTAGATTGGCGGTGAGCCGCTGATGATATATCAAGCCGGATATGCTCACGTTGACAAAATTCTTTCATAGCACCCTTAGAAAGATTAGTGCCATTATCCGTTATAATGCTGTGTGGAAAACCAAAACGAAAGATCACCTTCTTCATGAACTGAATCGCCGTGGCTGCATCACACTTGCTGACCGGCTCTACCTCGACCCACTTAGTGAACTTATCAACCGCCACCAAGAGGTGGGTCTTCTTATCTTTGGACCTCTTGAAAGGCCCAACCATATCCAGCCCCCATGTTGCAAACGGCCAAGTGATTGGGATCATCCTCAGCTCCTGAGCCGGAACATGAGCTCGACGTGAAAACTTCTGACAACCGTCACATCTTTTGACAAAGTCCTCAACATCAGCATGAGCCGTCAGCCAATAAAACCCGTGACAAAAAGCCTTGGCCACCAGGGATTTTGAGCCGGCATGATGGCCACAATCTCCTTCGTGGATCTCACGCAGAATGTCACAACCTTCTTCAGGAGAAACGCAACGCTGAAACACTCCTGTAACACTGCAATGGTGCAACTCCCCATTAACAATTGTCATTGACTTAGACCGTCGGGTTATCTGTCTGGCCAAGATCTCATCCTCGGGCATTTCACCTGGGTCATGTATGCCAAATAGGGCAATGTCCAATCAGGAATAGCATGAAGAGCCGCCACCAATTGTGCCTCCGGGTCAGGAATAGCAAGGTCCTCCTCCGTAGGCAACTTGACCGAAGGATTGAGTAGAACATCCAGGAACGTATTCGGTGGAACTGGTTTACGCTGAGACCCGAGCCGGCTCAACTTATCAGCCGCCCATTCTTCCTTCGATCGATACGTTCAACTTGGTAACCTTTGAAGTAACCTGCAATGGCATCGACCTCTCGGCGATAAGCCGCCATAAGCGGATCCTTTGAATCCCAAGTACCAGATACTTGTTGGGCCACCAAATCTGAATCCCCAAAGCATCTCACCCGGCTTAAATTCATTTCCTTAGCCATCCGAAGACCATGGAGCAGGGCTTCATACTCAGCTACATTGTTAGTACAAAGGAACATTAACCGGAGGACATAAGAAAATTTATCACCTCGTGGGGAAGTCAAGACAACTCCAGCCCCCGAGCCCTCCAGCTGTCTAGACCCGTCAAAGTGAATAGTCCAATACGTGCTATCCGGCTTTTCCTCTGGTGCCTGCAACTCTGTCCAATCATTGATGATATCCATAAGTGCTTGAGACTTGATAGCCGTACGAGGCACATATTTTAGCCCGTGAGGTCCAAGCTCAATGGCCCACTTAGCAACCCGGCCAGTTGCTTCCCTGTTTTGGATGATATCCCCTAAAGGAGCAGAGCTAACCACAGTGATCGGATGACCCTGAAAATATTGCTTAAGCTTCCGGCTTGCCATGAAAACTCCATACACAAGCTTCTGCCAATGTGCGTACCTCTGTTTGGACTCAATGAGCACCTCACTGATATAATAAACCGGCCGTTGAACCAGATATTCCTTGCCTGCCTCCTTCCTTTCTACCATGATAGCTACACTGATGGCCCGGCTACTAGCAGCCACGTATAACAACAGAGGCTCCTTATCAACAGGGGCAGCAAGCACGGGCGGCTCAGCCAACTGCTTCTTCAGATCCTCAAATGCTTGGTTAGCCTCATCACTCCAAACAAAATGATCTGTCTTCTTCATCATTTGACACTGGGGGATAGCCTTCTCACCCAGCTGGCTTATGAACTGGCTCAGAGCTGCAATACGACCCGCCAAGCGCTGAACATCATTAACGCACGCCGGTTTAGCCAAAGAAGTAATAGCTTTGATTTTCTCCGGGTTAGCTTCAATGCCTCTGTTAGAAACCAAAAACCCCAAGAGCTTGCCTGCAAGCACACCAAAGACAGATTTAGCCGGATTAAGCATCATCTTGTAGACCCGGAGATTATCAAATGTCTCCTTCAAATCATCAATCAGGGTCTACTTCTCTCTTGACTTCACTACAATGTCATCGACATAAGCATGAACATTGCGCCCAATCTGATTGTGAAGGCAATTTTGCACACACCGCTGATATGTCGCCTGGGCACTCTTGAGCCCAAAAGGCATAGACACATAGGAAAAGGCTCCAAACGGAGTAATGAAAGCTGCCTTCTCCTGGTCCTTAACTGCCATCTTGATCTGATGATAACCAGAATAAGCATCCAAAAAGCTCAGACGCTCACAACACGCCGTAGCATCAATGATTTGATAAATACGAGGGAGAGCAAATGGATCAGCCGGGCAAGCCTTGTTCAAATCTGTGTAATCGACACACATCTGCCAAGTGCCATTATTTTTGAGTACCAGCACCGGATTAGCCAACCATTCAGGATGGAAAACTTCAACAATAAAATCGACTGCCAAGAGCCGGGCTACTTCCTCTAGAATGGCCTTCCGCCTCTCCTCGTTGAATCGGCGAAGAAATTGCTTGACCGGCTTAAACTTTGGATCAATATTAAGGGTGTGCTCAGCGAGTTCTCTCGGTACACCCGGCATGTCTGACGGTTTCCATGCAAAGATGTCCCGGTTCTCACGGATGAACTCGATGAGCGCGCTTTCCTATTTTGGATCCAGATTGGCACTGATACTGAACTGTTTCGATGAATCGCCAGGAACAAAATCAACCATCTTAGTGTCATCTGCTGACTTAAATTTGAGCGAAGGATCCTGCTCTGTGGTTGGCTTCTTTAGAGACGTCATGTCCGTCGGGTCAACATTATCTTTATAAAATTTCAGCTCCTCCGTTGCACAAGCAGACACAGCATAAGCCGCGTCTCCTTCCTCACACTCCAAGGCTATCCTCCGGCTCCCATGCACCGTAATGGTTCTCTTGTGACCCGGCATCTTGAGTTGCAGATACACATAACAAGGCCGCACCATGAACTTGGCGTAAGCCGACCGTCCAAACAGAGCGTGATATGGGCTGTCGATTTTGACCACTTCAAAGGTTAATGTCTCTGACCTAGAGTCATGATCATCCCCAAAGGCAACCTCCAGAGCTATCTTACCAACGGGATAAGCCGACTTACCACGCACCACGCCATGGAAAACAGTGTTTGATGGCTTAAGGTTTTTATCTGTCAACCCCATGCGGCAGAAGGTTTCATAATAAAGGATATTGATGCTGCTCCCTCCGTCCATGAGTACCTTGGTGAACTTATATCCTCCGACCCGAGGTGCAACTACCAGAACCAAGTGACCCGGATTGTCAACCCGGGGCGGGTGATCTTCCCGGCTCCATACAATGGGTTGCTCAGACCAGCGCAAGTAAGGGGGAACCGCCGGCTCAATGGCATTGACTGCCCTTTTATGAAGCTTCTGGTCGCGCTTACATAAGCTAGTGGTAAAGACATGATACTGTCCACTATTCAACTACTTCGGGTTGCTCTGATAACCAGACTGTTGCTGCTGTTGATTCCCCTGGTTATTCTGCTGATTGTAACCACCTTGGTTGCCATGACTACCTTTATTTCCTTGGAACCCGGATTTAGAGCCGTCACCGCCGTAACCCGGTCCATGAAAGCCGGATCTTGAGCTGCCACCCGGCCCATGACTGTCTTGGAAAAGATTGAATTTTTGAACTCCTTCATAATGAAACAATCCTTCCAGAGGTGCCCAGACGGTCTTTCTCGCGTCCCGTGTCTTGGGTAGGGCTGATTTAATAGCTCCTCAAGGTTGATGCCTGATCCTCCATTCTGTGGGGGCGGTTTACCCTTACGATGTTGACCATTATTCTGCGCATTGGTGTTAGCCACAAAGTCAAAACTATTATCAGCCTTGCGCTTACCGTTGCCTCCCTGGTTCGCCGGGTTATGCTACTGCCCCATGGCGTTGCTGCTCTTCTTTCCCTTCCCGGCTTCTCATCATCAGACTCGGGGTCCTTGGTACCATCAGAGTCAGCATACTTAACTAGAGCCGCCATGAGAGTCCCCATGTCATTGAAGTGGCATTTGAGCCACCCTAATTTCTGCTTTAGGGGCGTGAACCGACAATTTCTTTCCAACATTAAGACCGCTGAGTCGGCCTTGATGCGATCTGACGAGTGCAGGATCGTTGAGACCCGACACACCCAATGAGTCGTCGAATCACCTTCTTCTTGGACACACAAGGCTAAATCCACAATTGACATGGGCTGCTTGCATGTGTCTTTAAAGTTCTGGATAAACTGGGCCTTTAACCCAGCCCATGATCCAGTAGAGTTGGCGGGGAGCCCCTTCAACCAAGTACGGGCCGTTCCTTCCAACATCAGGGGGAAATACTTAGCACACGCAGCTTCGCTAACATCCAGCAATTCCATGGCCATCTCATAACTCTGGATCCATGCCTTAGGAGGTAAATCGGCTATGTAATTAGGCACCTTGCAAGGACCCTTGAAATCCTTGGGCAGACGTTCATTGCGCAGAGCCGGTACCAAACACGGCACGCCCAAATTCCTAGAGGCCATGCCCGACTCTACCGAAGTCGTCGGACGAGCCGGAGAAAACTGGCGGGCCGCATACTGAGCCGCCAGCTCGGCCTCCCGACGTGCTCTACCTTGATCAACTACGTTCTGAGCATCAGCACCCCCGCCCGCCGGGTTATGTCCACCGGGCGGGTTATGGTTCTGTCCACTGCTTGACACAGCCGGCTCATCGATATGCCTGCTGTAACTCCGGCTCGGGCAAGGGGTGGAATGAATCCTGTCCCGACTATAAGAATAAGCCTGCTGCTGAACGAAAGCGGTCTGGAGGAGCTCTCTAGCCCTTCGTGTTTCAACCGCCGTCGGAGACTCGCCTTCAACCAGGAGAGCCGCCAATCGTGACGCTGTAGCGATCATGTTATCCAAAGGGTTAGAGTAATGACCCGGTGGCATTGGCACGTGCTGCGACGGGTTATTGCTCTGACGAGGAGGGTCCGTCATTCGTGGCTGAACCGGTGTGCCTGTTCCGGGTGTCTCGACCCGGTTAACCATTGCCGGGTTAATGGTTCCTACTCCTGGCGTGTTAAAGAGATTCCTTGCCTCGTAAACCGGGGGCAGATGACTCCGATGCCTCCTTCTCATGACATCATTTGAAGCGTTCTGATCTAGCATGAGCCGGTACGACTCGGACTGAATCCGCTGCGCCTGAGCATCCAAAGCGGCTCGCTCCTTGGCCATCCTTCCGTTTTCCGCGTTTAGCTCCTTCTTGGCATGTGCTATATCATCACACAATTTTGCAACCACCGCATTGTGCTGATCCTGATCCGCCGGGTTAACCACCGTTGTTAACAATGCTGTCAGTTTATCCAGCAAATCAGTTAAGGCCCGAGCCGGCGGACGCACAGGGCATCCTGCCCCGGCTGCCGTCGCTGCTACTAATCCGGAAATCAATGTCGCTGCAGTTGAAGAATGTTGTACCGGCTGCGTACCGGCCATGAAGATCGCAACCTGGTTCGGTGGCTCACAGGGGTCCAGAATACTGTCACCATCAGAACAGCCCCCAAGCCGGCCATCTTGCAGTTGGTACAATGACTCGGTCTCACCGGTGGATGACTCGCCATCTGAATAGACAACCGTCTCACCGTTAGATACCGCTTCAGATTCCGCACTGTTAATGAATCCCACGAAGGCATGCTTCATGGTGGGCTGTACCCGGGTAGGTCTTGCACGCTGAGCCGTCTCAATGATGTCGGTGCAGGTTTCCGGCTCAGGGGCCGGTTCGCCAATTTTGCCAATGAAGACGTGAATTCCGCCGAAGGGGATCCGGTACTCGTACTCAATTGAGATGGCCTCGGGGCCCCAGCCTGCATCGTCGATGTAGAGCATGCCGCGACGACTCTTGTTCATCCGGCCCACCGCGTATCCCTTGAGCCCTTCGAAGTTGCCCTCCAAGAACTTGAAACCATCGTGCGATAGCCCCATGGTGGGCGCCAACTGTCGTGGCATTGTCACGGCAGATGTCCTAGTGTGAGGACTTAGTCTTGGAGCCATCGCAACGAGATTAGCTTAAAGGGGTTAAACAGGACAAAGGACACGAGTAGTTTATACTGGTTCAGCCCCTTGCGGTGATGGTAAAGGCCTAATCTAGTTTGAGGTGGTATTGCTAGGGTTTCAATGACCAGGGAGCGAATACGCTTAGCCTAGCTCTTGATCTGTTGTTTCTTGTCCTAAGACGCCGCCGGGTCATCCCCTTATATACACGGGTTGACGCCCTGCGGTCTACAGAGTCCCAGCCGGCTCATACAACGTGTCCGGCTCGGTGACTGATCTTACTTGCCTTACAACACAAGTCCACATATACATGGCGGTTTATAACCGTGGGCCTTAAGCTGCCTTTGCGCTTGGGCCCTCTACTCAGCCTATCTATGAACCGTCATTCTGATTACGCTCTTGGGCTTCATGGAGATGAATCGTCATAAGGATGACCCGCCCCCTCCAAGCGGGTCATGCTTGATAGTCATATCCGCAACACCATCCATAGCACTCACGCTTATCTTGCGCATTTTAGAGTATCCACTTTCACTTGCCTATGAACTGTATAGGCAACCCAGAAGTCCTTTACCGCGGACGCGGCTATTCGAATAGATCATTTATAACCCTGCAGGGGTGTACTTCTTCACACATGTTTCCACCACTTAGCGTCTGCACACGACATGTGCTCGGTAGACTTCAAGCGAAAGCCAATGTGGGCGTAGACCACGACCTGACTAACCACACAAGTCCCTGGTCCAGGTTTATCGCCTATTCAGGTTCCATCCGCAGGGAGTCTGGCTGAGGTTTCCACTACGGCCCTGAACGATGTGTGCAGGGTTCCCGAGGCACCAAACATGCGTCCTGGTACACCGTGCCACGTGCCTACCGCATCACAGCCCACCCCTCGGGTCAGCGCTGCGCACGGCCTCCAGCATACGACAAACACCATAAACTACTTGCAACTCCTGGACAGAGGACAGGGGGATTAATAAGTCGAGGGGGGTCATATTTCAAGGCCCAACGTGTGGTAGTAGCTATTCATGGATCACAAACACGATCTTAGTTCCTGAGGACGGTTTCAATGAGACAACCCACCATGTACTCCTACATGGCCTCTCACCGCTACCTTTACTAAATCGTGTTCACACACTTAGCTCTCAACAGTAAGATATGTTCACCACATTCCAATTCATCCCCGATGAATCAGACCTAACTCAACTCTAAGCACTAGCAGGCATGACAATAAGCATGAATGAGTAGGCACATCAGGGCTCAAACAACTCCTACTCATGCTAGTGGGTTTCATCTATTTACTATGGCAATGACAGGTCATGCAGAGGAAAGGGGTTCAACTACCGCAGCATGTAACAGTTGAATCGTTGTTGTCCTAATGCAGTAAAATAGAGCATAAGCGAGAGAGTGGGGTTGTATCGGAATGAACAAGGGGGTTTTGCTTGCCTGGCACTTCTTAAGATAGCATAGATATTCATCGGTGTCATCGAACTCATTGTCGGAACCACGTCTACTGAGAGGGGACAACACCGACAATAGAGAAGGAACACAATCAATGCAATGCAACAATATGATGCGTGCATATGACCTGGCAAAATGAGTGTGTTGGGCTAATGCAACTCAAACAGAGGGGGTTTGAGTTATTTTGAACCAAAGGTTCAACTTCAAACTCAAATTATGAATTCAAATAGTCCATTATCATGTTTGATCTAAACAGCAAGGTTAAGTTGCTTAAACATGCATGAAACCAGTACAGATGTATAGATTGGATTTTCAGATCATTTTTCATATATAAATCTTTTCATTTTGAGCTATAGATTAATTTCTGTGATTTTTTGAAGTTTGTAACAATTTCTGGAATTTTTTGAATAAGCTTAAATCCAGAAAATTCTCTACTGCGTCAACACAGCGTCACTATGACGTCAGCAGGACAACGGGGCCGGTCCAGGTCAAACCTGACCAGTGGGTCCCGCGTGTCAGTGGTTAACTAAACTAACTAAATTTAGTTAGCAGTAACCTAGGTTAATTAGCTGGGCGGGGCCCCACCTATCATTAACCCAGGGGAGGTCAAACCCCTGGTCAAAACCGGAGCTAGTCACCGGCGTTTAACCGCCGGTGGCAGCAGACGCAGCGGAGGGGCGCGGGTTTCGCGCTCCGGCGACCAAATGGACGTCGTAGTCCATCTACGTGAAGCTGGGGATGAGCCGCATCCAGTGGTGGTGGTTGGGCTCGGGGTGGTCGGAAACTTCGCCGGCGACGACTTTGGCGGCTGCCGGAGCTCGGCTGAGCTTGGGGTCATTTCTACGACGAGCGTGGAGGCGCGGGGTTAGCTCCTACATGCTCTACGCGGCATGGTGAGCACGATGGACATGACGTCCGAGGCGTTGCATGGTCGGTGACACGTCGGCGGCGAGGACAGGCGGTGGCGCGTGTGGTTGAGCTCGGTGCGGTGCGTGTAGTGCGCGGCAGCGAGAATGGAGAGGGGAAGGATGGGCAGCAGCTCACAGCGGTCACGATGAGCGGGTCAGCGAGGTCGGGGATGAACCGGAGCAGTCGGGGCGGCGAAGGGGATCTCCGGCGATGGTGGATCGGGACGAGCTCGGTGCTCGGTCTGATCGATGGAGTGGTCGACGGCGGAGCTCTTGGACACGGCGGGGCGACGAGGAGGCGATGGTGGCTGCGGCTTCACGGTGGCGCGGGCGCTGCTGCGTCGGCCATGGCGAGGGAGAGCGATGGGGAGGAGCAGGGGGAAGTGAGGTGTTTAGGGGCTCGGGGCGACGCCGAGGAGGCCCTTCGAGGCGCTGCACTAGCGCGGCCGAGGCAGGCAGGGTGGTGGCGTTGCCAGCTCGGCGGCGTCGCGGTGTCCCTCCTCTGCCTACTAGCAGAGGTGGGTGGTGACTGGCACGGGCCAAGTGCGCCGGCCCAGTGCAGGTAAGTGGCCTCTGGCCTTTCCTCTCTCTCTTTTATTTTTTCAGTTTTCTATTTTCTGCAATTGTTTTGGTTGTATTAAAAATGCCAGAGCATTTCCAAAAATCATGAAACTGTTTGTGGGCACTGTTTCGAATATTTCCAGCAGCCCTCGTTTCTTTTCATGATTATTTGGGCATTTAGAATTATTTATAGCATTTAAATGCCCAAATGCAAATAACTTATGATTTAATTCAGTGACCCAAGTTGTCCTAGAAAAATGTGAACCATTTTTGGCAGAGGTTGTAGACCAAGACAAAAATGATGAACATTTTTAAGGGCATTTCAGGTTCATTGAAAATATTTTTAGGTTGAACCTATTTGAATTGCATTTGATGCTAGGGTTGAACATCCCCAATTCAAATTCATTTGAATTTAAACATGATGACATGATGATCAAGCAAAGACAAACAAAGACTGATCTAGGGCTATGACAACTCACCCCACTAAACAAGAATCTCGTCCCGAGATTCAAGACATGAGGCAAGAAGAAAAGGGGTCACAAAGCTATCACAGTCTTCTCGATCCAACTGCCCTTCTCGAAGATGTTCATTCAATTCCTCATATGGATCTTGACGTCTTTGCTTTCGAGATCTTCATCCAACACAATGACGACAGAAAGAAACTCTATAGGAAACGATCTACTCGAAGGTTGAGCACTCAAGATCAACTCATGGAATGAGATGTGGAAACATCTCTTGAGTTGTGACACAAAACATACATCAAGATGGATGGATAGTAACAGATGATGAAGTTCGATTTGGTAGGCAACTATTCCACGCTTAAGTAGATGGTGGATGCGTTCCAACGTAGCAAGGACTGAGTTGCCATGATTCCATAACGGGCACCTTGGGGGAGGTGACTCGTAGAATTATTCCCTTAAGTGGCAAAAAGAATTACTTTTGATCCATATACCATTGGAACTCTTCATACCAGCCTGAGGCAATTCACAATTGATCGTTTGAAGGAATTCAAAAGAATGGCATACTCAATTTGGAAAGGGAACTAGAGTTAGAAGACAACTCGGCAAACGGAAGGCACATTCCAATTGATACCGAGGATATAACCTAGTGTCTGAGCATGCTCTCAAGAACTTCAACATTTCCATATTCATCAAGGTCTTACCGACATCCGTGCCGAGGATCCTGGCAACACATCAAACTACCATGATAAATAGTGATGGATGATTGCAGATGCAAAGGAAGACAACACTTTCTCAGATTTCACCTTAGCGATGCCAAGGAAACGAAATCTGGATGTTCGACCGAGAGACATTTAGCACTCCGCTTCTAATGTTCTCCTTGATGTACTAGCTTAACCCAATACCATTCGGTATTTGGAACATCAAGTAAAGGTCCGACTTCGGGAGCTCAAGGAACCATAAGGAACAACTTATGTTCAAAGTCATACCAACTCCTCATGGAAGAATGGCGAAATTGCTAACTCAAGATACTACAATAAGAGATCTCTCGGACAAGTGTGTTGGCTATGACATCCAATTAACGATTAAAAAGACCAATATTATAATTCTTGGGAACTTCCCAACCATCATATCTGCCTGAGATTCAGATCTGGTTGGTGTCAGGATTTTCCAGACTCAGCATGTCTGGAAAAGAAGGTTTGCAACACAATTCGACGAGGTGGCGTTGCGAGATTCTCGAGAGATGAACTACGGAAGCAAACTCCAAAACATGAGTGGGTTCTGTGTCGGTGTACAAAAGTAGGGGCTCTCCTTTTGACCCCTTTCCTTGTGCACGGGCAGTCAGAGCCACGCGCCGCGGCCACGCTAAGCAGGGCAGAGGTGGGAAGCCAGAGAGAAGCCAAAGCACATGACAACCAAGGCAACGCCAAGACCAGAGACACAAAGAGCAGAGGGGCCAGGTGGACTCCCCCGACAAGACCCTTGCCGGGGCGGCCTCCGCATCCCCGGCAAGAGCCTTGCCGGGGCAACTTGCCCGACGCCAGCAGAGCGAGCCACCCTTGAGCCCAAGGGTCCCAAACGCCACCAACAACTGCATTGGACCCAGGGCTCGGGAGGCACCTCCATGGTGGCATGCAGATCTACGTCAAGATCATAAACATGTGAGATCAGATGAGGACCAGAAGACGGCGACCCTCGGCAGGATCCTAGCCGAGGAAATCCACAAGACCCCCGGCAAGAGCCTTGCGGGGGACAACTGCAGCGCCACGGCAAGACCCTTGCCGGGCCCCCGGCAAGACCCTTGCCGGGGGCATCAAGGGCCACTGCCAGGCCCGCACCAGCCAAGTATCCGCCACCGTCCCCAAGCAGCTACTAGCTCAACCAACTGGGCAGGCACCAGCGTGGCGACGGGCGGCCGCTACACCGACTCAGCAAGCACCTGTGTGGTGGCATGCTGATCTTCATGACGGCCCTGCCACCGCGCCACCTCAGCTGCCTGCCTGCCTATGTGGCGCCCCATGCATCGCTGGCCCAGGCGCATGTCGAGGCGAGGCAGGGCGGCGACGGATGGGACGGGCCTTGTTCCCGTCCCCGATAAAGCTAATGGACACCTAAGTAGCGCATTTAATGCGTTTTGTCCCCTAACGCCAGGCGTTAAGCTTGCGCACTGTACGCCTTTCCACCTCCTGTGTGCCACCGTGGCAGCCCGTTTTCCCTATAAAAGGAGGCCCAAGGCGACGAGGAGAGGGATTCAGCTCTTTGGAACTACATAGCCACCGTAGCTAGTTCGAGAGCTCAAGAACACTCTCAAATACACACCAAAGCAGGACTAGGGTATTACGCATCCTCGCGGCCCGAACCTGGATAAACGATCTCTGTGTTGACTTCTAGACCTGCTCTTCTCTCAACCCCATGCCCCGCCAACCATAGTAGGGATTCCTGTGAACGTAGGGTGGACATACAAATGGGGCATTGAACAGGAAAATAACATGCATTGTCTCAAAAAGTACTGTAGAGTTATATTACATCACTTGTTGCTGCGGTTCTAACTAAAGATAGAAATTGTCTTGGTCATGAACCTGCAGTGGCGATAAGAAACGGGGTGCCTAATCTCGGCGCTAGCCCTCCACTCTCTGAATTCCATCGATGAGGCTGATGACGGGCTCGATACGCTCCTTGAGTGGCGCGTGGTCAGTATCCTCCGGCAAGCTCTCTAGTGCGGCGTCGAAGTCAAGGGTGGGGTTCCAGTACGCCACCTTGGTGAGGACCTTGGTCATGGCACCTCGACAGAGCCTCCGGGCCTCGTCGGCCAGCGAGGCCGCCATGTTGAGGAGGAACTGCTCCAGGGCTCCGAGAACACCTTCGAAGAAAAGGGTAAGCTTGGCGTTAGGACTCACGTTGCGCTTCGGGGTGTACCTCACATTTGGCATCCCCATGGTAGCCAGCTGCGTGGTGATCCTGCCGGCGACATCTTCGAGGCGGCTGATCCAGCGATTCACGCCCGCCACAAAATCCTTGTGGCTGGCGGCTTCGTCCTTCCGCAGCTGCTTCTCGGCCTCCAGATTCTTGGCCAGGGTCCCTTCCCGGGCCTTGTCCTCCGAGAGCGTCTTCTCAAGACCCTCCAACTTCATCTTCAGATCTTTGATGGAGTCGTTGGCCGTGGAGAGCTGCTCAGCCTTCCCAAGGACTACGCCCTGCGCCTCCACCAGGGCACTGTTGAGCGTGTTCTTCTCCTCGTCCAGCTTCAGGGTCTGGTCTTTCAGCCCGTCCTGCTCCACCTCTAGCTCCTTCACCTTGTCGGTGTGAACCAGAGCCTGGGCATCGAGTGCCTCCATATGCCTCTGCTCCAGCTCTTGGGTCCGTTGCACGACGAGCTTCTCCACCTCCTCATCCTTGCCATGGAGCGTTACGGCAAGCTTCTCCTCACGCGCGGCAAGGTCCTCCTCCTGGGAGTCCAGCGCGGCCTGGTGCTGGGTTCGAGCAGCCTCGGCCACGGCAGCCCGGTTCTCCGCCGCCTCCTGGGCCTTCTCGATGTCGGCCCGCGTCATGGTGAGCTCCACCTCGCGCTTGGCCAGGTCATCCTGGGCGGCCTTCAGCTCCTCGCAGGCCTGGCGGAACCAATCCCGCATCTCGGCGATGCGCTTCTGGAGGTCCGTCTCCGCCTTCTCCGCCACTGCCATCCTGGACTTAGCCATGTCCAGGCGGGCGCGGTAGAGCGCCTGGAGCTTCTGGAAACTGGCGCCCATGGCCTGGAGGAGCCGATCTTCGTGGGAGCCGTCGCCACCAGAGCTCGACTCGTCAAATACCTCGAGCCCGGCGATGGCAAGCACCTCGTCTTCGAACACCTCTCCCTCGATGGGCGCCCTGGTGCTCGACGCGCCTGGAAGGTGGACGAACAGGTCATCGCCCACCTTCAGGTACCTGCCTGAGCCAGAGGCGGCGGAGGAGGAAGGTTGGTCGTCAACCACCTCCTCCTCGGCAGCGGCCTTACCACCCTCCTCGGTAGGCCCCTTGGCGGCCTCCTCGGCAGGCCCTTGCCGGCCTCCTCTGTGGCGGCCTTGCCAGGCTCCCTGGCAGGCCGCTTGGCCGCATCTCCAGCCGCACCCTCGGCGGCCTCTTCGGCGGCGATCTTCTCGGCTTCCGCCACGACGTCCTTGGCGATGTCCTCGATGACGGTGTCTATGTCCTCCTGGTACGCCAAGGGAGGATCTGGACATCAGGAAGAGGGTGAGGCGAAGCCAAGACACAGATTCAAGGGAAAGGAAAGCCAGGGATGGAAGGCGAACGACGAACCCGTGCCGGGCTGGGAAGAAGTGGCCCCTTTCTCGCCAACATCTGGCGCCGAGGTGGAGCCGCCGGCGCCCAAGTTCTCCTCCTCCTCCTCCGTGTGCATGGGCTCGGTGTTTGGCGCCCTTGCCGGGGACGCCCCTTGGGCGGCGTGGTCGATGCGGGCGGCGCGTTGGGGTGGCCCTCAGTGGCTCCTCCTGCTGCTGTCCTCTGATACGTCTCCAACGTGTCTATAATTTTTGATTGTTCAATGCTATTATATTATCTATTTTGGATGTTTATGGGCTTTATTATACACTTCTATATTATTTTTGGGACTAACCTATTAACCGAAGGCCCAACCCAAATTGTTGTTTTCTTGCCTATTTCAGTGTTTCGAAGAAAAGGAATATCAAACATAGTCCAAACGGAATGAAACCTTTGGGAGAGTTATTTTTGGAACGGAAGCAACCTAAGAGACTTGGAGTACACCTCAGGGAAGCTTCGAGCTGGCCACAAGGCAGGGAGGCGCGCCTGCCCCCCTGGGAGCGCCCCCACCCTCGTGGGCCCCTCGTGGCTCCCCTGACCGACTTCTTTCGCCTATCTATATCCATATACCCTAAAAACATCGGGGAGAAGAATAGATCGGGAGGTCCGCCGCCGCAAGCCTCTGTAGCCACCAAAAACCAACCGGGACCCTGTTGCAGCACCCTGCCGGAGGGGGGTTCCCTCACCGGTGGCCATCTTCATCATCCCAGCGCTCTGCATGACGAGGAGGGAGTAGTTCACCCTCGGGGCTGAGGGTATGTACTAGTAGCTATGTGTTTGATCTCTCTCTCTCTCTCTCGTGTTCTTGAGGTGATACAATCTTGATATATCGCGAGCTTTGCTATCATAGTTGGATCTTATGATGTTTCTCCCCCTCTACTCTCTTGTAATGGATTGAGTTTTCCCTTTGAAGTGATCTTATCGGATTGAGTCTTTAAGGATTTGAGAACACTTGATGTATGTCTTGCATGTGCTTATCTGTGGTGACAATGGGATATCACGTGATCTACTTGATGTATGTTTTGGTGATCAACTTGTGGGTTCCGTGACCTCGTGAACGTATGCATAGGGGTTGGCACACGTTTTTGTCTTGACTCTTTGGTAGAAACTTTGGGGCACTCTTTGAAGTACTTTGTGTTGGTTTGAATAGATGAATCTGAGATTGTGTGATGCATATCGTATAATCATACCCACGGATACTCGAGGTGACATTGGAGTATCTAGGTGACATTAGGGTTTTGGTTGATTTGTGTCTTAAGGTGTTATTCTAGTACAAACTCTAGGATAGATCGAACAGACATAATAGCTTCATGTTATTTTACTACGGACTCTTTAATAGATCGATCAGAAAGGATAACTTTGAGGTGGTTTCGTACCCTACAATAATCTCTTCGTTTGTTCTCCGCTATTAGTGACTTTGGAGTGACTCTTTGTTGCATTTTGAGGGATAGATATATGATCCAATTATGTTATTATTGTTGAGAGAACTTGCACTAGTGAAATGAACCCTAGGCCTTGTTTCAACATATTGCAATACCGTTTACGCTCACTTTTATTACTTGTTACCTTGATGTTTTTAGAATTTCAGATTACAAAAACCTATATCTACTATCCATATTGCACTTGTATCACCATCTCTTCGCCGAACTAGTGCACCTATACAATTTACCATTGTATTGGGTGTGTTGGGGACACAAGAGACTCTTTGTTATTTGGTTGCAGGGTTGTTTGACAGAGACCATCTTCAACCTACGCCTCCCACGGATTGATAAACCTTAGGTCATCCACATGAGGGAAATTTGCTACTATCCTACAAACCTCTGCACTTGGAGGCCGAATAACGTCTAGAAGAAGAAGGTTGCGTAGTAGACGTCATCCTCCTCCTGCAATCTCGGCAAGGTCAGCGCCAGTGGATCATGTCCACCAACACATGTCGACGAGGGGCGAGTGAGGAACTTAAGCCGGGGGCTGCTCCGGGGGCTACTGTCCGGGCTACTCACCACCACCAGTGGCGCCCTCGAAGTGCCCACCGGAGGCTGGCCGCCCACCGAGGACCTAGCCCTCTTCACCCTCTGGGCCAGCGTCTCCGCATCCCTGCAAGGACAAAGGCAAATATAGATAAGAACAAGACACTTACTCGTCCTCCACCTCCTCTTCTGCTGCCTTCCTCTTCTTCCTCGGGCTGAGGGACCCGAAGTCAAAGACGACCTCCGTGTCAACGTCTGCGGGGGGAGGGAAACTGATGGAGTCCGAGGACGCTTGGACGAAGAAGAGGCAGTCGCTTTCTTCTTCGCCACCGCGGCCTTCACCAACTTCTTCGCCGCCGCAGCCCTTGTCTGGCGCGCGGACCCCTTCTGGGCTTGCCGCGGTTGTACGGCCCTGCCGGGCTGGACCGGCTCGCCGGAGGTGGCCCGCCGCAGGACTCGTCCTCTCCCCATGACCGGAGGGTCGACAGCTTCATCCTTCTCCTCCGACGACTCGTCGACCACATCCTCGACGAGAGGGCCCCCAGTGCCGGCGCTGCTAGCCTCCCCAGCGGCCTCCGCCCACTAGGAGAGCTCCTTTTCCTCCGCCTCCGCCGCGGCCTTGTCCTCCATGCTGCCGGCGCTGCCAGCCTCCCTGGCAAGCTTCGCCTCCGCCGCCCTGGCGGCGACGTAGTCCAACTCCGCCTGGGTAGTGTCCTGGACGAGCCGCGGCTCGGCACTGACGTACTTCTCCTCCAGGGTGTCAAAAAACTCCTGCACCCGATCCTCCGGTGGCTCGGCCCAATTTGGGACGAGGCCGTGCACGTTGAACTCCGGCATCATGGTGATGATGTCGCTTCGACGCGAGTTGTTGCTCAGCGGGACGACCCCGCCGGCAACTTAAACAAGGGCCCCTTGGCGACCTTGCCGGCCTTCGCGTCAGCCTTCACGGCCTTGCTGGACCGCTCGACCTTGCCGTCGCAGTTCAAGTCGAGCTGGAAGAGCCGCTGGCAGAGATGGGTATGCCTCATCACCGTGAAGTTGTGGTCGAGGCCGGGGCGAAGCCTCATGATGTCGGCGGCATTCGTGAAGTGCCAGGCCGACCACCCCTTGTTATACAGTGGGGCGATCCGGCGACGGATGAAATCCGCCCCGATCATCTCAAGGGTGAGCCCGGCCTCGGTGAGGCGAAGAATCCTGGTGGTGGCAAATGTGAGCTTCGCGTTTTCAACATCGACATTGCTCCAGTCGCTTCTACGAACCACTGGCACCTGGCGAACCTGGCAGAACTCCTGCGGGTCGTCCTCCTCAATGCAGCACCACCGGCCCCGCCATTCGTCCCACCTCTCCTTCTGGGCGCCCTCCGGGTACGCCCCTTTGGACCTTGGGATCCAGGCGACGCAGCCAGAGATGGTTCTTCCCTTTTGGATTTGAGGGAAGAAATAGTGGCGGCAGAGCGCCATGTTGGGATGCACTCCGGCGAAGCCCTCGCAGGGGTGCGCAAAAAGAGCTATGCACGCCACGCCATTTGGAGTAAAACCTAGAAGGTGGAAGCTATAGGTTTGCATGATGTCGCCGTAGAAATCAAAGAAGGGGGGGGGGCAGAGGCCGCAAGAAAACTAGTCGACGAAGAACGGGTACCGATTCGGGCCAGCCTCGGCGAAGGCGGCGGGGATGACGCACGTGGTGGGATGCCCCGTCGTATCGCTTCCCATCTTGCACCCCCACAGGGGCTTGAAGTAGTCTCGGAGTTCGACCGCGTCGACCGTCGATGGAAAGTAGGCGTGCTGCATCCGCCGCACCGCCAACTCGCTCTCCGGCAGTTCCGTCTCCCCGGCATCCTTGGCCACTCCCTTGCCCTTGGTGGATTTGGGGGCCATGGTGGCTGCGAGAGGCGAGGGCCGAAGGACAGCGAAGGCGCAGCGGCGGTGAGCGAAGGCGAAGAGAAGGAGGAAGAACGGGACGGCGGCTCTGAGATTGGGGAAAACGCAGAGGGTAAGATGAGCAGCGCGCCCGCGGTTATTCCTTTTCACGGGGAAGGCGCGGGCCGCCTCCTTTCCCATTAACCACGATGTGACACATGCGTGCAGGAACCGCCCCACGCATGACCCCCACGTCACGCACGACCCCCACGTCACGCACGACCCTCCACGTCGCGCGTTCAACGCGGGTCGTGGAGAAGCGCAGCAGACGAAACAGTTACCACAGTAAAAATCCCGCCCCGATCGCCCGCGCACCGCTCTGGGCCTGGCCCAACAACGTGTTGCGCTTATGTGTGGCCTAGACCCGGGGGCTCCTGTCGGTGTACAAAAGTAGGGGCTCTCCTTTTGATCCCTTTAATTGTGCACGGGCAGTCAGAGCCACGCGCCGCGGCCACGCTAAGCAGGGCAGAGGAGGGAAGCCAGAGAGAAGCCATAGCACACGACAACCAAGGCAACGCCAAGACCAGAGACACAAAGAGAAGAGGGGCGAGGTGAACTCCCCCGCAAGACCCTTGCTGGGGCGGCCTCCGCATCCCCGGCAAGAGCCTTGCCGGGGCAACTTGCCCGACGCCAGCAGAGCGAGCCACCCTTGAGACCAAGGGTCCCAAACGCCACCAAAAACTGCATTGGACCTAGGGCTCGAGAGGCACCTCCGTGGTGGCATGCAGATCTTTGTCAAGATCAAAAACATGTGAGATCAGTTGAGGACCGGAAGACGGCGACCCTCGGCAGGATCCTAGCCGAGGAAATCCACAAGACCCCCGGCAAGACCCTTGCCGGGGACGACTGCAGCACCATGACAAGACCCTTTCCTGGCCCCCGGCAAGACCCTTGCCGGGGGCATCAGCAGGGCCACTGCCAGGCCCGCACCAGCCAAGAATCCACCGCCGTCCCCAAGCAGCAGCTAGCTCAACCAACTGGGCAGGCACCTGCATGGCGACGGGTGGCCGCTACACCGACTCAGTAAGGACCTGCGTGGTGGCATGCAGATCTTCGTGATGGCCCTGCCACTGCGCCACCTCAGGTACCTGCCTGCCTACATGGCACCCCACGCATCGCTGGCCCAGGCTCGTGTCGAGGCGAGGCGGGGCGGTGACGGACGGGACAGGCCTCGTTCCCATCCCCGATAAAGCTAATGGACACCTAAGTAGCGCATTTAATGCGTTTTGTCGATAATGCCAGGCGATAAGCTTGCGCACTGTACGCCTTTCCACCACCTGTGTGCCACTGTGGCAGCCCCTTTTCCCTAAAAAAGGAGGCCCAAGGCGACCAGGAGAGGGATTCGGCTCTTTGGAACTACACAGCCACCGTAGCTAGTTCGAGAGCTCAAGAACACTCTCAAATACACACCAAAGCAGGACTAGGGTATTACGCATCGTCGCGGCCCGAACCTGGATAAACGATCTCTGTGTTGACTTCTAGACCTACTCTTCTCTCAACCCCGCGCCCCGCCAACCGTAGTAGGGATTCCTGTGATCCCATAGGTGTCGTTCTCATCGACATTCTGCTACACACATGTGAGCACGCTGTCCTAGACAAGCATAACCATGTAGTAGTCTTAAAATAAAACACTACCGAGTTCAGTTGGGGAACCATCATTAATGATATCGAAGTCTCCACGCGTGGAAGTCCAAAGTATTAACCTTAGAACAGAATTCGTTTTTCTTGAACAAGTCAATCGGTGGCTTGGTATGCTAGGAAAGACATATAGAATGGAGGCGGCCAACCTATCAAACCATAGAGTACTTCACACATGCGAGACTAACTTGGGACGATTCCAGAGGAAGCAAAAACAAGCTTTCTCGAATTCACGGCGGCAACTTGCTACAAATGCACATGAATTAGAGGAAGTCACTTCTTTCATCAAAACAGGTGCTTCATGAGCTAGCATGAAGAAATGCTTTCAAAAGTTTCCAACACTAGCTTAATGTTCAACAAAACCATGGAGAAGATAAGAATGTTGTCGATGGGCTCAATAACAATTCATCCAGGTTTCCAAAAAAATGGAATTCCACAATTATGTGCACAAGGCGATAGCATTGGCCAGACCCGAAAGATATAATGGTGTATGCTCGAGGAAACATCCATGAGTAAGACAACATTATGAACATCGTTGATTCTGATTTGATTTGACGATAGCCCATGCTCAAATCAAAGATTGGATAGGACAATAGCGCCTACAACTGATCATGAGGATCAATCAATGAGGATATCATCTTTCTTCAACACACACACAAAATATATCCCTTAGAGACGAACTGAGTCGGATAAAGCTTTATCTTCCAACTCTCCAAGTTGTTGTTTAGCTTATCCAACTAGCTCAGGGGTATCCAACACAAATTCTTGGAGAAGGGGTGGTTTATAAGAAAACCAACATGATCGCGAGCTCAACATAACGGTGAGGGGACAACCATGGTGATATTTCCGAGATGATATTCAGAAAATCACGAACCACCAATATGTTATTAAGCTCGGCAACAATCTTGCTTCTCAGGGCAAGACGATATGATCAAAAGAGGGAGGGATTAGCACAATCCTAACCCATTGATCAAAGAGTGCACCAGAAATACAGACTAGGTAGCACAATCAATCTTAGATTGATGATTCAATAACCAACACGCGAAGAATGAAGTTATTGTCCATTAACTACCAAGCAACGGAGTTGCTAGGAGTATTGATTTCACACCTGACGATTCACTTGTCGGTATTCCGGTGACAGTAACACGGAGACCAAGAAATGAACAATGATGGCGAGAGGTATCACTATATCAAGAGTTCATAGGAGGTGGTGCAATTCCCATGATATTCTTGACATAAAGATGGTAATACCCCAAGGTAGAACAGATCAAAGGCTGGTGGCAATTTGATCTGCGGAATACAATTGCTTTGACCCAATCCTAGATATGGATGAGGTACTGGAGTTTGTTTCTCCTAGTCATTCCGTAATAGATTGGCTTAACGGATCACGGGAATAATAGGCATCGATAACACGAATGCACAACTACTCTTGTCCAACAATTGACAAACGAAGGTCAAATAACAACTAAAGAGAGACAACTCAAAGGGACATATATCTTTCTGAGTTGTGGATGCATAGATTAGTATGTCAAACAAGTTCAACATATTTCTTTCGGATAACCCATGCAGAAGAGGAAGGACTGGCAGATTCACAATTTTTAAATGGAGAACTCATCAAGAGCACTCTTGTTGTGATCATTGGTTCAAAGATCTTCTTCCATAATGGTTCATGGTATTGGAAGAATGATATACCATGGACCTCAAAGACTATCACAAAGGTTACTAATATCCTAAAGGAATGAGCAAACACTACGAGCACGAGGTAAGTAGAGTGAATCTTGGGCTCAAGAACCCAGAAATAGAATGCCTACTAACTAAGTGGCATCACGGGATGCTTTTGAGAATGATGGCGAGAATCACCACACTGGGAACACAAAATATGACTAGATTAGTAGGTGATCCTCTAAGACACCTAGGGTCATAATAATAGCTCCACATATATGTCGAGGCAACAGAGTACCTCAACTCACTGATTAGTGTGGTTAAACTGGCCCAAAGAAACATCGGGAACGGAAAGAAGGGATTTGCAAATGCATCAGACTATTTAAAACCTGGGATGACTTGGACAGCATAACGGTTGTAAATGCTCAAAAGATTTGAGAAATCCTGCAAAATAGTGCAATAACCACTCAACATCACAATATCAAGGTTCCGAGACCAACTGTTATCACACGGACGTAGTAGAAACTGAACTAAGACTTGAATCCATCAATCTTATAAGTCTACGGATTAGTAACACGTAATCTTATAAAGCTACGGATTAGTAACACGTGATCCTGATAGAAAGATGAGAAGCCTAGTTCCTTAACCCTGTAGGAAAGATAGGATGACTCGGATCAGAAGGGCATAAGGTAAAGGAGTAAAAAGAGCCTTATGTTCCCTTCCAGAATCAATTCCCTTATATAACTAAAGCATTTCTAGACTCAACTTCGACCAGTTTGGCTTGGTAATCCTACAGGCAGTCAGGCTCTGATACCAAAGCTGTCAAGACCCCGATCCAAAGTAACACCGATCTAGCATGTAACACATCATATCAATTTGCGGCGTCACGCACGGTATTCCCACGGGTGCCACCTTACCTGGCCCGGGATGGTTTGCACCTTTTGGCTCACGTATATGATAGTGTGGCTACCATCCATATGATAGATAACCCGGGCCGACATGACTAGTCGTGAATCCAAAGTGGCACTAACTTACAGGGACACGCATACATGACCCAACAACGAACGTGTCGGTCATCAACGTATGAACCCAAGTTGTAGCAAGCTACAAGGACTTAAAGGAACAACGCGTGACATTTCCCTGAAGGGACAAACACAGGAAAGAAGGACACATGCTGGCCAGCCTAAGTGTTCCGGAGCAGTAGCAAGCTACCATGGCTCAGTGGAAGCACTAGGAGACATTTCCCGGTAAGAGAGGCTACCAAGAATAAACAACTAAGTTGACGGATGCCCCACATACCAAGCATTTCAATAACATACACACAATATGCCCGATATGTGCAGATACAACATGTCATCACAACAAGACTCTATGACTCAAAGTATTTATTCAATAGGCTCCGAGGAGCCAAGCATTACAAACATGGGTCTGATGACCCAGCATTCAACTCATACAAGCAATAAGCACATGCGGAAGCTCAACTTGTCTGAGTACAGACAACTACAAATGAAAGAGGCTGAGAAGCCTGACTATCTACAAGACCCTCCCGAGGGCACAAGATCGTAGCTGAGGTAACAAGCTAAACGTCGAAGTCCACGCGGAACTACTAGTGAGACTGAAGTCTCTCTACAAAAACATAAATTAAGCAAACGTGAGTACAAATGTACCCAGCAAGACTTACATCAGAACTAGCTACATATGCATCAGTATCAACAAAGGGGTGGTGGAGTTCAACTGCAGCAAGCCAGCTTTGACTTAGTGGCTAACCTAAACTACGACTGATGGTAACTCTTTTGAGGTGGTGCACACGAGTCCACATATTCACCAATCAATACACCACTATGGATCCGCTCCCGTCTCCCTACAAGAACGCCATCCATAGCACTCACGCTTATCTTGCAGATTTTAGAGTATCCACTTTCACTTGTCTATGAACTGTATAGGCAACCCAGAAGTCCTTTACCGCGGACGCGGCTATTCGAATAGATCATTTATAACCCTGCAGGGGTGTACTTCTTCACAAATTTTTCCACAACTTAGCGTCTACACACGACATGTGCTCGGCAGACTTCAAGCGAAAGACGACGTGGGTGTAGACCACGACCTAACTAACCACACAAGTCCCTAGTCCAGGTTTATCGCCTATTCAGGTTCCATCCGCAGGGAGTCCGGCCGAGGTTTCCACTATGACCCCGAATGATGTGTGCAGGGTTCCCGAGGCACCAAACGGGTGTCCCGGTACACCGTGCCACATGCCTACCGCATCACAGCCCACCCCACAGGTCAGCGCTGCGCACGGCCTCCAGCATACTATAAACACCATAAACTACTTGCAACTCCTGGACAGAGGACGGGGGGTTAATAAGTCGAGCGAGGTCATATTTCAAGGCCCAACGTGTGGTAGTAGCTATTCATGGATCACAAACACAGAACTCGGTTCCTGAGGACGGTTTCAATGAGACAACCCACCATGTACTCCTACATGGCCTCTCACTTCTACCTTTACCAAATCGTGTTCACACACTTAGCTCTCAACAGTAAGACATGTTCACCACATTCCAATTCATCCCTGATGAATCAGACTTGACTCAACTCTAAGCAGTAGCATGCATGACAACAAGCATGAATGAGTAGGCATATCAGGGCTCAAACAACTCCTACTCATGCTAGTGGGTTTCATCTATTTACTGTGGCAATGACAGGTAATGCAGAGGAAAGGGGTTCAACTACCGCATCATGTAACAGTTGAATCGTTGTTGTCCTAATGCAGTAAAAGAGAGCAGAAGCGAGAGAGTGGGGTTGTATCAGAATGAACAAGGGGGTTTTGCTTGCCTGGCACTTCTTAAGATAGCATAGCTCTTCATCGGTGTCATCGAGCTCATCGTCGGAACCACGTCTACTGAGAAGGGACAACACCGGCAATAGAGAAGGAACAGAATCAATGCAATGCAATAATATGATGCATGCATATGACATGGCAAAATGAGTGCGTTAGGCTAATGCAACTACAAACAGAGGGGGTTTGAGTTATTTTTAACCAAAGGTTCAACTTCAAACTCAAATTCTGAATTCAAATATGCATTATCATGTTTATCTAAACAGCAATATTAAGTTGCTTAGACATGCATCCAACTAGTACAGATGGATAGACTGGATTTTTCTGATCATTTTCATATATAAATCTTTTCATTCTTCACTGCAGCACTGTGACGTCAGCAGGTCAACGGGGACGGTCCAGGTCAAACCTGACCAGTAGGTCCCGCGTGTCTATGTTCAACTAAACTAACTAAATTTAGTTAGCAGTAACCTAGGTTAATTAGCAGGGCGGGGCCCCACCTGTCATTGACACAGGGGAGGTCAAACCCCTGGTCAAAACCGGGGCTAGCCGCCGGCAGCAAACACGGTGGAGGGGCGCGGGTTTCACGCTGCAGCGACCAAATGGACGGCGGAGGCCATTTGCGTGAAGCTGGGGACGAGCTGCATCCAGTGGTGGTTGGGCTCGGGGCGGCCGGAAACTTCATCGGCGATGACTTTCGCGGCTGCCGGAGCTCGGGTGAGCTCGGGGTCGTCGCTACGACGAGCGTGGAGGCGCGGGGTTAGCTCCTACATGCTCTACGCGGCGCGGTGAGCACGATGGACATGACGGCCGAGGCGTTGCGTGGCCGGAGACACGTCGGCGGCGAGCACAGGCGGTGACGCGTGTGGTTGAGCTCGGTGCGGTGCGTGTACTGTGCAGCAGTGAGAACGGAGAGGGGGAGTATGGGCAGCAGCTCATAGCGGTCACGACGAGCGGGTCAGCGAGGTCGGGGATGAACCGGAGCAGTCGGGGCGGCGCAGGGGATCTTCGGTGATGGCGGAACGGGACGAGCTCGGTGCAGTGTCTCCGGGGCGAGCGAGCACTCGGGGCTTGGTCTGATTGACGGAGTGGTCGACGGCGGAGCTCTTGGACATGATGGGGCGACGAGGAGGCGACAGTGGCTGTGGCTTCACGGTGGCGCGGGTGCGGCTGCGTCGGCCATGGCGAGGGAGAGCGATGGGGAGGAGCAGGGGAAAGTGAGGTCTCCAGGGACTCGGGGCGGCGCCGAGGAGGCCCTTCGAGGCGCTGCGCTGGCGCGGGCAAGGCAGGCAGGCATGGTGGTGGCGTGGCGAGCTCGGCGGCGTCGTGGTGTCCCTCCTCTGCCTATTGGCAGAGGTGGGTGGTGACTGGCACGGGCCAGGTGGGCCGGCCCAATGCAGGTAAGTGGCCTCTGGCCTTTCCTCTCTCTCTCTCTCTTTTATTTTTTTTAGTTTTCTATTTTCTGCAAATGTTTTGGGTGTATTAAAAATGCCAGAGCATTTCCAGAATTCATGAAACTGTTTGTGGGCACTGTTTGGAATATTTCCAGTAGCCCTCATTTCCTTTCATGATTATTTGGGCATTTAGAATTATTTATAGCATTTAAATGCCCAAATGCAAATAACTTTTGATTTAATTCAGTGACCCAAGTTGTCCTAGAAAAATGTGAACCATTTTTGGCAGAGGTTGTAGACCAAGACAAAAATGATGAACATTTTTTATGGGCATTACAGGTTCATTGAAAATATTTTTAGGTGGAACCTATTTGAATTCCATTTGATGCTAGGGTTTGAACATCCCCAATTCAAATTCATTTGAATTTAAACATGATGATCAAGCAAAGACAAAGAAAGACTGATCTAGGGCTGTGATAACGCCCTAATGCATGCATGTCCGAGCACACGATGAACACACACAGTCACCCTCAAGTGCTCAACCTATACGTGCATGCACACACATACTCAGCCAGGGTGAGCTAGTGACCGTATAAACACCAGAAAATGTATATATTGAGAGCAATGAGTGTATTATGAAGTCCATGACCATATTTTTACAAATATACAGTGACAGGTAGTGTATTTCTCTCGTTTCAAATTAAGCCATATTAACCGGAAAGGAGGTAGTATGGACTAGCATTACTTTGTTGTGTCCCGTCAACTTGCCGAACGAGGAGAAGCTTGCGTGCGGTGGCTCGCAGGACAAGGAGAAACTTTTGACTAATGCAAGCTCTCCCTCGCTCAGGCGGTGTACGCGCAATAGTTAATTCGGTGTCAGATTGCCCGAAGCATACATTGTACTAGTACCATTATTGTTTGACTTCCCGAAGAGGCGAACAACCAAGCGCAAAGTTTACTAGTACTAGTACTACTACTATAGAGGTATGTACTAATACTAGGAACCAGATGGTGGAGCATCTGCACTTTTATTTTCTTTTAAAATGTGATAAAGCAATCTTCAACACATTTGGTTCTCTTCGAGGGTTCTCGCATGTGATAATGGAAGTTGATCGCATGGAACACTCGCCACAATTCTCGCTTAATTCTGGCTCATATCCTGTTACAAATAGGAGTGCTCGGTAATATTTTCTCTTTTTTTGTTACTCAGCATGTAAATAGGTTAGCATACCTTGCAGCACATCTTTGTGCGAACCGTGCTTGCTGCACTTTGAATGTGATCGAGAGCTGGCTTGATGAAACACCTCGCTTCATTTTTCTTTTTTTGCGGGGTACCTCGCTTCCTGGTGACCAGTCTCTTGGTTGATCGTCCTAAGAATTCCTATATATGAATAAAGCTCCCTCATTTACCCGCAAAAAATATTAAGCCATATTAACCAGAAAGGAGGGAGTATGGACTAGAACTACTTTTTGGTGTGTCCCGTCAACTCGCAGAACGAGGAGAAGCTTGCAGGACAAGGTGAAGCTCACTTACACCCACTCCGTCTACCTCAAGCATGGTGGCTCGCAGGATGAGGAGAAGCTTTTGACTAATGCAACCTACCCTCGCCCAAGCGGTGGACATGCATGCAGCAGTTCATTTGGTGTCAGATTGCCAGAGGCATACACTGTAGTACCATCATTGTTTGACTTCACGAAGAGGCGAAGAGCCAAGTGCAAGATTTAGTAGTATGAGTAGTACTACTACTAGAACCGCATGGTGTAGCGTCTGTACTCTT
Source organism: Triticum aestivum (assembly GCF_018294505.1). Lineage (NCBI taxonomy): Eukaryota > Viridiplantae > Streptophyta > Magnoliopsida > Poales > Poaceae > Triticum > Triticum aestivum. The sequence continues at coordinate 283,327,003 of NC_057811.1, forward strand.
GTTTTATTTTATCCTCTGATAAAATACACATTTATTCGGGAGAAGCGTGGAAAACGGCAGCCCGATAGTAGTATTAAAAAACATCGAGCATGTAATGATGATATCGATCAACCATTCTAGAATATATCTTGGCCTCCGTGCGAGCCCATCTGCGTGTTCTCGCTCCCCGTTTCTCTGAAGGAACGATGGGTTGGCCATTTTGCTGTCAATTGAGATCGGTTTGCTCACACTCCGGTCGCACATGTCAGTGATATGCCAAGAGGAAGTGCGTTGACTGACTGGCCATACACATACTTGGTTTTGCACCTTCATACTACTTCTCCCTCCATTACAGTTTATAGGGCGCGCTTCATTCTCATGCATTTCCACCACCAGAGAGACTTTAGACACATTTGGTTTAATGCTCAAGTAATTAGGGCGTGGTAACTGCAATCAAGTCCACAATTTTCTCTCGATGTACTAGGTGTGTACGCGGAGTGGAGTAAGTGCATGCATGTGTGTACCCGGGGTGGAAGCACTGCATGCATGTGTGTACGCATTATTTCCTCTAGTAATGGACGCCGTGCTATAACTACCAATGCTATTTTTCAGGCCGATCGCAAGTCGCCTTGGTCCCAGAGATTGTTGAAGCGCGCTCTATAAACAGTGACGGAGGGAGTAGTATGAGCGGATTCAAAGACGAGCGTATTGATGGTTGATTCTTCCGAGCAACTTACAGTGGAAAAGGGTGGGCTTATGAATTGACTGCTCATTACTCACTATTAGTGCGGTGCAACGATCGGGCTGAGTCTCCCATGCGGTTATGCACTACTCACTCTGTTCTTAAATACTATGGAGTATTTGTCTTTCTAGAGATTTCGACGAGTGACTACATACGAAGCAAAATGGGTGAATCTACACTCTAAAATATGTCCATTTGAAATTTCTAAAAAGACAAATATTTAGGAGCGGAGGGAGTATAATTTTGTGCATGGCACATGGACCCGGATGCTGAAGAGGTTTATGGCAATGCTATCAAGCTTCTAGCATTTGTTTACATAATTGACGTACTATACAAATAATTTTCCTGCGACATGAAATTGTACAATGCTCTGAGCTTTCAGCTTTTGTTTTGTGTGTCTTGCCATCCATGCTCTTTTGGAAAAAATAAAAAAACTAACTTCCTTGCTAATGCATCTCAATGATTAGCAGATCAGAGCTAATATTTACATGACAACTGAAGACAAAGTTGTGAGAAGGTGTTCAATTAAAATTGATGCATGCTTTCATCGGCAGCAACTTCCCCCCAGCTCGGTCTAAATCAACAAGGCATATTGGGAAAAAAAGTAGATGTCTGGAGGATGCAACATTCCTATCATTTTGTGTAGTACCACTAAAATAGAGTTGAGCGTCCCTGTTCCAAAGATATTAAGTGTGATTACAATAATAAATGACTGTTGATGAAACAATGAACACACAAATAGAAACTAGTCACCTTTGCAGTCTCACTTAAGACTAACTAGTTGGAGAAGATTAAGCAAATAGTTGGAGAAGATTAGCCTCGGAGTTGGATTAGGAGGATAGAGGAAAACCAATCTCCTTTTGTGTAGTCGCACTAAAATGTAGAGACGTTGCCCGTGTGACATTTTAGTACAACTGCACAAAACACTCTTAAGAAAAAAGTGATTTGTGTAGTTCACCAAAAGGTCACCATAGCAACGAGGTGAAATAGATTGCCCTGTTTGCACAAAAGAGGTAGAAAGGAAACAATTACTGGCCAATAACAGTTGATGACACATACGACAACAAAGAAGAAGCATATTCCCTGTCCTAAGGGAAGATAACAACACGGTTGTGTTTGTCTAAAACGGTGTGAGGACGAGATTGCAATATGGAAAGTACGCCTTTCGAACTACATTTTGGGCAAAGAACTATTGAAGATCCACATGCAATATTTTCCACAAGCAGCGATATGGGAAGACGGGTAGTGGAGCAAGGACGGAGGGGATACCTGGGGGTCGTCGGAATGTAACTAGGAGAGCGGCGGTGGGCGGGATCTGCCCATACTGCGGCAACGAGCAAGTGGCCTAGGCCCTACCGCGCCGGAGCTTGGTCAGAGAAAATGGCGGGTACCACAGATCGTGACGTGCTGCCTCGGCGCCATCGAACGGAGAAACAATGCACATCCTCCCTTTCCGCCGGTGGACGGGATGCGGCCGGATCAGTGACCAACGGTGAGAGAGAGAGAGGCCACCGCCGCCTTGTGTGAGATACTTTGAAGAGAGACAAACGCCGGTAGGCAGGCTCCAATGTATATAGTGGAGCGGGCTACCTTTTTCTACATAAAAATCATTTTATATTCTATGTATGTGCCATTGAGCGATATAACTTTATTTAAAAATAACGCGCCAACGCATCAAGTCAAACGTTATTTCGTGCACGCGTGGTACACGACCTCCGTAGGTAAACAAATGCTACACATGCTCAAATTAGCATGTGGGCTGCCATTTCGTACAAAAATGAGCTCCACCATGTACCTGCGCGGCTGTGGCTGGGCACGAAGCATGAGTACGTGCACCTATTCTCTTCGTGTATGTACACCACCTACGTGGGGTTGTATGAGAGAGATACAAACATATAGAGATATGTTGTGTGGGTTCGTGAGTGTTTTTTGGGTGAGGGGCGTGAGAGATAGACAGGGAATATGTGTCGATGATATTTCAATCAAAAAATGTAGCATATGCAACGTGTGTGAAATAGAGGCCTGGATATATCATATATATAGAGGGGGCGATCCACGAGAAGAGAGTGGAGGTATCATCAGCGTGAGGTATCCACAGAATCGAAGAGAGGGATGATGGTGTGTGTGTGTGCGCGCAATCAATAAAGAGTGCCATCGAATTTGTGTGCCCACATCAAAGATATAGGGTGGCTGGCCTACTGGAACATGGTATAGGTAGGACAGATGCAGTTTCTCTCTGTGACATGGATACCTACCTACAACGCTCGACTATCGGTGTGTGTGGGGGGGGGGGTGGGTGGGGTGTTGGGGAACGTAGTAATTTCAAAAAAAATCTACACACACGCAAGATCATGGTGATGCATAGCAATGAGAGGGGAGAGTGTTGTCCACGTACCCTCGTAGACCGAAAGCGGAAGTGTTAACACAACACGGTTGATGTAGTCGTACGTCTTCACGATCCGACCGATCAAGTACCGAACGCACGGCACCTCCGAGTTCAGCACACGTTCAGCTCGATGACGACCCTCGAACTCCGATCCAGCCGAGTGTTGAGGGAGAGTTTCATCAGCACGACGGCGTGGTGACAATGATGATGTTCTACCGACGCAGGGCTTCGCCTAAGCACCGCTACGATACTATCGAGGTGTAATATGGTGGAGAGGGGCACCGCACACGGCTAAGAGATCAATGATCAATTGTGTGTCTAGAGGTGCCCCCCTGCCCCCGTATATAAAGGAGCAAGGGGGGGGGTTCGGTCGGCCAAGGGGAGAGGCGCGCCAGGAGGAGTCCTACTCCTACCGGGAGTAGGACTCCCCCCCTTTTCCATGTTGGACTAGGAGAGAGAGGGGGAAGAGGTGGAGGGGAGGAAGGAAGGGGGGGGGCGCCGCCCCCCTCTCCTTGTCCTATTCGGAACGGGGGGGGAGGGGCGTGCGGCCCTGCCCTGGCCTCATCTCCTCTCTTCCACCTAGGCCCCCTAAGGCCCATTAAGTTACCGGGGGGTTCCGGTAACCTCCCGGTACACCGGAAAAATCCCTATTTCACCCGGAACACTTCCGATATCCAAACATAGGCTTCCAATATATCAATCTTTGTGTCTCGACCATTTCGAGACTCCTCATCATGTCCGTGATCACATCCGGGACTCCGAACAACCTTCGATACATCAAAACATATAAACTCATAATATAACTGTCATCGTAACGTTAAGCGTGCGGACCCTACGGGTTCGAGAACTATGTAGACATGACCGAGACACCTCTCCGGTCAATAACCAATAGCGGAACCTGGATGCTCATATTGGCTCCCACATATTCTACGAAGATCTTTATCGGTCAGACCGCATAACAACATACGTTGTTCCCTTTGTCATCGGTATGTTACTTGCCCGAGATTCGATCGTCGGTATCTCGATACCTAGTTCAATCTCGTTACCGGCAAGTCTCTTTACTCGTTCCGTAATACATCATCCCGCAACTAACTCATTAGTTACAATGCTTGCAAGGCTTATAGTGATGTGTATTACTGAGTGGGCCCAGAGATACCTCTCCGACAATCGGAGTGACAAATCCTAATCTCGAAATACGCCAACCCAACAAGTACCTTTGGAGACACCTGTAGAGCACCTTTATAATCACCCAGTTACGTTGTGACGTTTGGTAGCACACAAAGTGTTCCTCCGGTAAACGGGAGTTGCATAATCTCATAGTCATAGGAACATGTATAAGTCATGAAGAAAGCAATAGCAACATACTAAACGATCGAGTGCTAAGCTAACGGAATGGGTCAAGTCAATCACATCATTCTCCTAATGATGTGATCCCGTTAATCAAATGACAACTCATGTCTATGGCTAGGAAACATAACCATCTTTGATCAACGAGCTAGTCAAGTAGAGGCATACTAGTGACACTCTGTTTGTCTATGTATTCACACATGTATTATGTTTCCGGTTAATACAATTCTAGCATGAATAATAAACATTTATCATGATATAAGGAAATAAATAATAACTTTATTATTGCCTCTAGGGCATATTTCCTTCAGTCTCCCACTTGCACTAGAGTCAATAATCTAGATTACACAGTAATGATTCTTACACCCATGGAGTCTTGGTGCTGATCATGTTTTGCTCGTGGAAGAGGCTTAGTCAACGGGTCTGCAACATTCAGATCCGTATGTATCTTGCAAATTTCTATGTCTCCCACCTGGACTAAATCCCGGATGGAATTGAAGCGTCTTTGATGTGCTTGGTTCTCTTGTGAAATCTGGATTCCTTTGCTAAGGCAATTGCACCAGTATTGTCACAAAAGATTTTCATTGGTCCCGATGCACTAGGTATGACACCTAGATCGGATATGAACTCCTTCATCCAGACTCCTTCATTTGCTGCTTCCGAAGCAGCTATGTACTCCGCTTCACACGTAGATCCCGCCACGACACTTTGCTTAGAACTGCACCAACTGACAGCTCCACCGTTCAATGTAAACACGTATCCGGTTTGCGATTTAGAATCGTCCGGATCAGTGTCAAAGCTTGCATCAACGTAACCATTTACGATGAGCTCTTTGTCACCTCCATAAACGAGAAACATATCCTTAGTCCTTTTCAGGTATTTCAGGATGTTCTTGACCGCTGTCCAGTGATCCACTCCTGGATTACTTTGGTACCTCCCTGCTAAACTTATAGCAAGGCACACATCAGGTCTGGTACACAGCATTGCATACATGATAGAGCCTATGGCTGAAGCATAGGGAACATCTTTCATCTTCTCTCTATCTTCTGCAGTGGTCGGGCATTGAGTCTTACTCAATCTCACACCTTGTAGTACAGGCAAGAACCCTTTCTTTGCTTGATCCATTTTGAACTTCTTCAAAACTTTGTCAAGGTATGTGCTTTGTGAAAGTCCAATTAAGCGTCTTGATCTATCTCTATAGATCTTGATGCCTAATATATATGCAGCTTCACCGAGGTCTTTCATTGAAAAACTCTTATTCAAGTATCCCTTTATGCTATCCAGAAATTCTATATCATTTCCAATTAGCAATATGTCATCCACATATAATATCAGAAATGCTACTGAGCTCCCACTCACTTTCTTGTAAATACAGGCTTCTCCAAAAGTCTGTATAAAACCAAATGCTTTGATCACACTATCAAAGCGTTTATTCCAACTCCGAGAGGCTTGCACCAGTCCATAAATGGATCGCTGGAGCTTGCACACTTTGTTAGCTCCCTTTGGATCGACAAAACCTTCCGGTTGCATCATATACAACTCTTCTTCCAGAAATCCATTCAGGAATGCAGTTTTGACATCCATTTGCCAAATTTCATAATCATAAAATGCGGCAATTGCTAACATGATTCGGACAGACTTGAGCATCGCTACGGGTGAGAAGGTCTCATCGTAGTCAATCCCTTGAACTTGTCGAAAACCTTTCGCAACAAGTCGAGCTTTATAGACAGTAACATTACCGTCAGCGTCAGTCTTCTTCTTGAAGATCCATTTATTTTCAATGGCTTGCCGATCATCGGGCAAGTCAACCAAAGTCCATACTTTGTTCTCATACATGGATCCCATCTCGGATTTCATGGCCTCAAGCCATTTTGCGGAATCTGGGCTCACCATCGCTTCTTCATAGTTCGTAGGTTCGTCATGGTCTAGTAACATAACCTCCAGAACAGGATTACCGTACCACTCTGGTGCGGATCTTAATCTGGTTGACCTACGAGGTTCAGTAATAACTTGATCTGAAGTTTCATGATCATTATCATTAACTTCCTCACTAATTGGTGTAGGTGTCGCAGAAACTGGTTTCTGTGATGATCTACTTTCCAATAAGGGAGCAGGTACAGTTACCTCATCAAGTTCTACTTTCCTCCCACTCACTTCTTTCGAGAGAAACTCCTTCTCTAGAAAGGATCCATTCTTAGCAACGAATGTCTTGCCTTCGGATCTGTGATAGAAGGTGTACCCAACAGTCTCCTTTGGGTATCCTATGAAGACACATTTCTCCGATTTAGGTTCGAGCTTATCAGGTTGAAGTTTCTTCACATAAGCATCGCAACCCCAAACTTTAAGAAACGACAACTTTGGTTTCTTCCCAAACCATAGTTCATATGGTGTCGTCTCAACGGATTTCGATGGTGCCCTATTTAGAGTGAATGCAGCCGTCTCTAAAGCATAACCCCAAAACGATAGCGGTAAATCAGTAAGAGACATCATAGATCGCACCATATCTAGTAAAGTACGATTACGACGTTCGGACACACCATTACGTTGTGGTGTTCCGGGTGGCGTGAGTTGCGAAACTATTCCGCATTGTTTCAAATGTAGGACAAACTCGTAGCTCAAATATTCTCCTCCACGATCTGATCATAGAAACTTTATTTTCTTGTTACGATGATTTTCAACTTCGCTCTGAAATTCTTTGAACTTTTTCAAATGTTTCAGACTTATGTTTCATTAAGTAGGTATACCCATATCTGCTCAAATCATCTGTGAAGGTGAGAAAATAACGATATCTGCCACGAGCCTCAATATTCATCGGACCACATAGTTGCTCTCTCCATAGTTCCGGAGAACGGTGTTTTAGTCATCTTGCCCATGAGACACGGTTCGCAAGTACCAAGTGATTCATAATCAAGTGATTCCAAAAGTCCATCATTATGGAGTTTCTTCATGCGCTTTACACCGATATGACCTAAACGGCAGTGCCACAAATAAGTTGCACTATCATTATCAACTCTGCATCTTTTGGCTTCGACATTATGAATATGTGTGTCACTACTACCGAGATTCATTAAAAATAGACCACTCTTCAAGGGTGCATGACCATAAAAGATATTACTCATATAAATAGAACAACCATTATTCTCTGATTTAAATGAATAACCGTCTCGCATCAAACAAGATCCAGATATAATGTTCATGCTCAACGCTGGCACCAAATAACAATTATTTAGGTCTAATACTAATCCTGAAGGTAGATGTAGAGGTAGCGTGCCGACGGCGATCACATCGACTTTGGAACCGTTTCCCACGCGCATCGTCACCTCGTCCTTGGCCAGTGTTCGCTTAATCCGTAGTCCCTGTTTCGACTTGCAAATATTAGCAACAGAACCAGTATCAAATACCCAGGTGCTACTGCGAGCTCTAGTAAGGTACACATCAATAACATGTATATCACATATACCTTTGTTCACCTTGCCATCCTTCTTATCCGCCAAATACTTGGGGCAGTTCCGCTTCCAGTGACCAGTCTGCTTGCAGTAGAAGCACTCAGTCTCAGGCTTAGGTCCAGATTTGGGTTTCTTCTCCTGAACAGCAACTTGCTTGCTGTTGTTCTTGAAGTTCCCCTTCTTCTTCCCTTTGCCCTTTTTCTTGAAACTAGTGGTCTTATTGACCATCAACACTTGATGCTCCTTTTTGATTTCTACCTCCGCTGCCTTTAGCATTGCGAAGAGCTCGGGAATTGTCTTATTCATCCCTTGAATGTTATAGTTCATCACGAAGCTCTTGTAGCTTGGTGGCAGTGATTGAAGAATTCTGTCAATGACGCTATCATCCGGAAGATTAACTCCCAGTTGAATCAAGTGATTGTTATACCCAGACATTTGGAGTATATGCTCACTGACAGAACTATTCTCTTCCATCTTGCAGCTGTAGAACTTATTGGAGACTTCATATCTCTCAATCCGGGCATTTGCTTGAAATATTAACTTCAACTCCTGGAACATCTCATATGCTCCATGATGTTCAAAACATCGTTGAAGACCTGGTTCTAAGCCGTAAAGCATGGCACACTGAACTATCGAGTAGTCATCAGCTTTGCTCTGCCAGACGTTCATAACTTCTGGTGTTGCTCTTGCAGCAGGCCTGGCACCCAGCGGTGCTTCCAGGACGTAATTCTTCTGTGCAGCTCTGAGGATAATCCTCAAGTTATGGACCCAGTCCGTGTAATTGCTACCATCATCTTTCAACTTTGCTTTCTCAAGGAACGCATTAAAATTCAACGGAACAACAGCACGGGCCATCTATCTACAATTAACATAGACAAGCAAGATACTATCAGGTACTAAGTTCATGATAAATTTAAGTTCTATTAATCATATTACTTAAGAACTCCCACTTAGATAGACATCCCTCTAATCATCTAAGTGATTACGTGATCCAAATCAACTAAACCATAACCGATCATCACGTGAAATGGAGTAGTTTTCAATGGTGAACATCACTATGTTGATCATATCTACTATATGATTCACGCTCGACCTTTCGGTCTCAGTGTTCCGAGGCCATATCTGCATATGCTAGGCTCGTCAAGTTTAACCTGAGTATTCTGCGTGTGCAAAACTGGCTTGCACCCGTTGTAGATGGACGTAGAGCTTATCACACCCGATCATCACGTGGTGTCTGGGCACGACGAACTTTGGCAACGGTGCATACTCAGGGAGAACACTTTTATCTTGAAATTTTAGTGAGAGATCATCTTATAATGCTACCGTCAATCAAAGCAAGATAAGATGCATAAAAGATAAACATCACATGCAATCAATATAAGTGATATGATATGGCCATCATCATCTTGTGCTTGTGATCTCCATCTCCGAAGCACCGTCATGATCACCATCGTCACCGGCGCGACACCTTGAGCTCCATCGTAGCATCGTTGTCGTCTCGCCAACTATTGCTTTTACGACTATCGCTACCGCTTAGTGATAAAGTAAAACAATTACATGGCGATTGCATTGCATTCAATAAAGCGACAACCATATGGCTCCTGCCAGTTGCCGATAACTCGGTTACAAAACATGATCATCTCATACAATAAAATATAGCATCATGCCTTGACCATATCACATCACAACATGCCCTGCAAAAACAAGTTAGACGTCCCCTACTTTGTTGTTGCAAGTTTTTACGTGGCTGCTACGGGCTTAGCAAGAACCGTTCTTACCTATGCATCAAAACCACAACGATAGTTTGTCAAGTTGGTGTTGTTTTAACCTTCGCAAGGACCGGGCGTAGCCACACTCGGTTCAACTAAAGTAAGAGAGACAGACACCCGCCAGTCACCTTTAAGCAATGAGTGCTCGCAACGGTGAAACTAGTCTCGCGTAAGCGTACGCGTAATGTCGTTCCGGGCCGCTTCATCTCACAATACTGCTGAACCAAAATAGGACATGCTGGTAAGCAGTATGACTTATATCGCCCACAACTCACTTGTGTTCTACTCGTGCATATAACATCAACGCATAAAACCAGGCTCGGATGCCACTGTTGAGGAACGTAGTAATTTCAAAAAAATTCTACGCACACGCAAGATCATGGTGATGCATAGCAACGAGAGGCGAGAGTGTTGTCCACGTACCCTCGTAGACCGAAAGCGGAAGCGTTAACACAACGCGGTTGATGTAGTCGTATGTCTTCACGATCCGACCGATCAAGTACCGAATGCACGGCACCTCCGAGTTCAGCACACGTTCAGCTCGATGACGTCCCTCGGACTCCGATCCAGCCGAGTGTTGAGGGAGAGTTTCATCAGCACGACGGCGTGGTGACAATGATGATGTTCTACCGATGCAGGGCTTCGCCTAAGCACCGCTACGATATTATCGAGGTGTAATATGGTGGAGAGGGGCACCGCACATGGCTAAGAGATCAATGATCAATTGTGTCTCTAGAGGTGCCCCCTGCCCCTGTATATAAAGGAGCAAGGGGGCTTCGGCCAGCCAAGGGGAGAGGCGCGCCAGGAGGAGTCCTACTCCTACCGGGAGTAGGACTCCCCCCTTTTCCATGTTGGACTAGGAGAGAGAGGGGGAAGAGGTGGAGGGGAGGAAGGAAGGGGGGTGCCGCCCCCCTCTCCTTGTCCTATTCAGACTGGGGGAGGGGCGTGCGGCCCTGCCCTGGCCTCCTCTCCTCTCTTCCACCTAGGCCCACTAAGGCCCATTAAGTTACCGGGGGGTTCCGGTAACCTCCCGGTACTCCCGAAAAATCCCGATTTCACCCGGAACACTTCCGATATCCAAACATAGGCTTCCAATATATCAATCTTTATGTCTCGACCATTTCGAGACTCCTCGTCATGTCCGTGATCACATCCGGGACTCCGAACAACCTTCGGTACATCAAAACATATAAACTCATAATATAACTGTCATCGTAACGTTAAGCGTGCGGACCCTACGGGTTCGAGAACTATGTAAACATGACCGAGACACCTCTCCGGTCAATAACCAATAGCGGAACCTGGATGCTCATATTGGCTCCCACATATTCTACGAAGATCTTTATTGGTCAGACCGCATAACAACATACGTTGTTCCCTTTGTCATCTGTATGTTACTTGTCCGAGATTCGATCGTCGGTATCTCGATACCTAGTTCAATCTCGTTACCGGCAAGTCTCTTTACTCATTCCGTAATACATCATCCTGCAACTAACTCATTAGTTACAATGCTTGCAAGGCTTATAGTGATGTGTATTACTGAGTGGCCCAGAGATACCTCTCCGACAATCGAAGTGACAAATCCTAATCTCGAAATACGCCAACCCAACAACTACCTTTGGAGACACCTGTAGAGCCCATTTATAATCACCCAGTTACGTTGTGATGTTTGGTAGCACACAAACTATTCCTCCGGTAAACGGGAGTTGCATAATCTCATAGTCATAGGAACATGTATAAGTCATGAAGAAAGAAATAGCAACATACTAAACCATCGAGTGCTAAGCTAACGGAATGGGTCAAGTCAATCACATCATTCTCCTAATGATGTGATCCCGTTAATAAAATGACAACTCATGTCTATGGCTAGGAAACATAACCATCTTCGATCAACGAGCTAGTCAAGTAGAGGCATACTATTGACACTCTGTTTGTCTATGTATTCACACATGTATTATGTTTCCGGTTAATACAATTCTAGCATGAATAATAAACATTTATCATGATATAAGGAAATAAATAATAACTTTATTATTGCCTCTAGGGCATATTTCCTTCATGGGGGAGACCTAACTATAGAGATACAATGGCTGGTATATGTGTGGAGGAGGATAGAGACCTACCTTATGTATTGAGGGAGATCGATCGGCATCCATGCATATGTGCAGGAGAGGAATAATGTTGGGCGAGAGACAGAGCTAGTGTCAGAGGGGTTGGTGGTGGAGTTGCTTCTAACAAATGGTGGGAGAAGCTTGCTAGACAAATGGAGGGCACGCCTGCAATATCAATAAGAGAGGGGATGCCTGCCTGTCTGTGCATGTGCGTGTGAGAGACAGGTCAGGAGGCATGCACGAGTGATGAGGGAGGACGATATGGCTATGGTAAGAAGACGTAACTACATAGGAAGATCAATCGTCCTTTGTCAGAGAAAGGAGAGACATAACTTGTGAGGTACGTCGATCGATGGGTGGGGAAAAATAATTAAAGTCGACCTAGGTATATGTAGGGAGATCGATCGATATACATGCATGTATGAGTTAGAAGCAAATAAGGCCCAGAGAGAAGGATAGAGAGAGAGGGATGCAGCTAGGAGGTGGTGCGAGAGGCATACTATATCAAGGGGGATGGATTGTGCGAGTACGAGATCGATGAAAATAGGGGCGGTTGTGAGGCATGGACGGTGAGAAGAGAAGAGGGAAAGCTTGTGTTTGTGGTAGGCACACCCGGCTAGAGAGGCATATGGATCAATGAGTGCCGTAAAGAAGGAGTTGGGGGGCCTACACACACCGTGGGTGAACGACCTAAAGTGAATAGACGAATTTGCACGATGGAGCTAGAGAATGCTGAGGGAGGGTGACAGAGATGCGAGCATGTGCATGCATGAGACAAAGTTAGCGCTAGCTATAAAGATAAGAGGATTTTGTGGGTGTAAAAGACGAATGGAGATCATAATTCATTATAAAAAGTGAAATCAAATATTTGAAGAATTTATCATAGTGTTTTAAACCGACGCATGTATGAATATAAAACGGTGATACACGTGGTGTGGTTATGAACATGTTATACTACATATAATATATTTTATATAAAAAACAGAGTTGGTGATGATGGTGTACCTGCCATCCTACAATATAGGTCATCCGATTTATATGTGACGGATAGGAAGGAGACTATGGAAATTTTGAAAAAAGATACCCCTCACCCCTCTCCACATTTGCAAATAAGGCCTCCCCTCGATCATCTTGATGTTCGGTGCAACGCATGGGCATCTTGCTAGTACTACATATAATATATAGAACATTGATTATAATTTGGGATAATGTGTGGCTTTTGCAGCTCAGGGCTAAATACTTGTCATAATGTAGGGGGCGGGGCACTATACTTTGTGTGATAAACATGGTGTATGTATGGAACATGGTTTAGATTATGAATATCTAGTTAGTACATCAAATGTACTATTATTTGGAATCAACATCAAGTGTATTCAAAAAATTGAATTCGAGTTCATATAGTACACATAGTTCATATCTATCTCTATAGTAATCATGTGGTGTGTTGTAAGGTAATACGCGGATGATGGTTGAAGTTGGCAACAATCATGATTGTAGATTCTTATTCAAATAGAGAAATGAATTAAAATTTAGTTCGAATTGCAGCGGTAGTATAGACATTTGGAATGCACTAAATGTTGGTATGAGTAGGTTACATGCATTATACAGCCAGCGAAAAAATTTAATTGGACATAACATGGATTCATAGCTTTGAATAGCATTTGTATAGTAAACCGGGACAAGACTCTCTCTTTGTGTGGTGTGAATAATTATTTTTCGTTTTTTCGTTGAGGGAAGTGGGAATTGATTTGGTACGTACAAGTACAATATTACACGTTAGGCTTGTCCCTAAAATTCAACCCACGCCTTGTTATATCCCGAAAATTCATATATCATGCTCCCAAAACTCACGCCTTCACAAACCGCGCCTTGCTATCCCCAAATTACAACATGCGCGAAAACTCCTCCAGCTGCCAAATCCCGATACGTGAAATCCCCCTTCTAACCTTGAGCCGAAAGGGCCGCTAGTTCAAATTGGTGGGGGTACTTTTGTAACACACCCTAAATTTTGTACAAGCGCGTCCCAAGTCATGGTTCCCCCCTCCCATCACCTCCTTTTTGCCATTCGAAATCCCACGCCATCATAACCTCTCTGTTGCCCACCCCCTCCGTCCTCCAGCTCACCGCTGCCCAGCCGGAGCCTCTTCCCCGACGACGTCATCCACATCAACAACTCGACATCCCTCATCCACCTCCCCGGATGAGGATCCGTCATCCATCTTGTCGTCCCATCGGTTCAGCCGCCCCGTCCTTCACCTCCAAGGAGCTGCTCCGATGATCGCCTCGTCTATCGCGGCTGCTCCATCCCCACAGCGCCGCCTTAACCTGCTCCATGGAACCGCAGGATCCTCACCGACTCCTCGGACGAAGCCGAGGCCTACTCAACGCCACCAAAGAGGTTGTACACTCATCGCATCGCACCTTCTCCTTAACTCGACCTCCCGTCGCCGACGGTGCTCCATCCAGCACCCCCATGGCATGACTACCTCGAAGCCGGCGCCGCGAGCGACATCTCCATGGCGGCTCTCCCCCAGTGTGAGGCCCCTTCAGCGGTGGCGTCCATACCAGCCGGATCTGCTGCTGCTGCTCCAGCTCTCGCTCGCTCGCGCTGCTGCTGTTGCCGCTCCGGCTCTCACTCGCTCGCTCGTGCTGCAGCTGCTCCGGCTCTCGCTCGCTCGCGCTGCTGCTGCTACTCTCCCCCTCGCTTGTGCTGCTGCTCTGCTCCGATTTACCTACACTTCAGTCGACTGAATCGACTTTTGGGTCAGTCGATTTTCAGGGGGTGGGGGGCTCGCCGGAGTTAAGGAAGAACCACCCGCAGCGGGGAGGGGGGCTCGACGGAGAGGTACCCCAGTATCTATCTTAGGGTTCAAGGTGGGGGCGGTGGTCGCTGGCGGTGGAAGGGCGCGGAGGTGGCGCGGTGGCGTGGGTATCGCCGGAGAAAAAGCTCGGGCACGGGGGGGGGGGGGTGGGGGGCTAGAGGGCTGGCTGGGGCGGCGGCGAACCGGCGGTGAGGAGTGGTTCCGGGGCGGCGAGGCGGCGCTCCCGGCCGCGGGCGGCAGGGGCCGGCGGTTGGGCCGGTGGTGGCCGGCGGCTTAGGGGGGTGCAGGTCGAATATGAACTACAGGCCCTCCCTAAACTACATGTGAAGTGCCTCTCTACTACCATTGCGTTCAGTTTCGACAGTAACATTTAGATTCCACAGTAAATTTCAGTGTCGACAGTTAAGTTCAGAGTCAACAGTTTTTACCTCATCTATTGTAGTCAGGTGTTTTTGGTGATGTAAATTTTACATCTAACACTTTTTGGTAATGTATTTTAGATCATCTATTGGAGATGCTATTAGAATCCCACTTTAGATTAACGATGTATGTCTTGTACTGCTTCAGCCTCGACGTCTTACGGCTCGCCGTAGCTGCTCCAATGACGGAACCATCCATCACAACAGAGCAGTGCCCTGGACGCCATCTACAGATTCCTCAGATCTTTCTCCACACCTCCGACAGCCACCTCTGCCTCAACTTCTTCAGCGACCAACCCAATGATGCTGAGGTCGACACAGCTACGGCAAAGAGGTTGTACACTTGTTGCATCACTTATTACTCTACATTCATGTCGATCCATTAGGGCTATTTTGGTTCAAAGGAAAAACTTAGCAAAAGGAAATTTTCCAATGGCACTCAACTATTCAATTATTCATGCATTTTATTAAAAGGAATGGAGCAAAACTTCCACCTGGACCTACTTTTCAAAATCCTATGCCTGAAAACAAGACCAAGTGCATTAGTGGCAGAATAACATTCTAACTGTACACGCTTTTATATGGTTTCACTTTAATTTGGCCATGTTTCTTTGCATTCCTCTGCTCTTCCAATTCTTGTGAACCAAACACCCAAGTTGAAAAATATCATGTGTTTACAAATACTTTGTTTCCCATGTGCATTCCTATCCTATTCCGGTGTTTTTCCTATCCCAGCGTTTTTAGAATCATGCAAGCCAAAGGAGCCCTTACTGAATTACTTCAGTTACACGTAGGTGTCGAAGAAAAGTTTGTGTGGTTTGTCCTGCTCCTGCCGCAACATCGTCCACCTCACCTGAGCTGCTCCATCGACAGAAGCGTCCACCAAACCAGACATCACGACTCTTGACTGTCTTTCGCCACCTCAGATCCCCTTCCCTGCCGCTGGCACCCACCGCAACAACAACATCACCATCATCGACTCAGCAGATGAACCCGAGGAGTACACGGGTCCACAAGAGAGGTCGCTCTCTTTTGTTTCTGCTTATGTTATGCATTGCTTAATATTACCTGCTACTTTCTCGTCCTGTTCACATCTTAGACTCCAAGTCAGGTCCAAATTAATGTTCAAACTTGAGTTATAAATTAGTTGTGGGGCACATATCGAGGCAGCAATGAATAGTATCTTTGTCTATTATCTGGTTCACCTAGGGTATGCCTATGTTGTTCATCTTGGGTGGGTAACAAATAGTAAGCAATCATCATCTGTCTTTTTATTAAATTAAAGCAATCATCAGCCTGCTATCATTATTTTTGGATCTGTCCACTGGTTGTTACCATCACTCTAGATTTCTGCATGCTCTCCTTACATAATCTCACTATCTTTTTTCATATGCATGTCAGATATTGTACACAGTCATGCTGAACATGTAGAGAAAAAGAGAAGAGTTTTGCGCGACAATACAATGTCATAGAGACATCGCTCCATGGTGGGTTCAATGGCAAACCCTCCCCCCTCTCCAGATTGTAATCCACAGGAAGATATCTGTTCTGAGGCGGATTCAGACGCAGCTGACAACACCTATTTACCCCCAAGGTGTTTTCTCTAACTTGGCATGATGATGTTAGTCATATCATGCATATGTTGCCTTGCAGTGCCTACTTTCGACATCATATATGTCATCTGCTTAGTTTAGACATGTTCTGTAATGCCACCTGTTTAGTTTCTATATCATATATGGGAATTATGCAGTCTCATGTCTTTTAGCCAGCCATAATATATGTGAAATGTGCAATGCCATCCTGTTTATTTGAATGATATCTTGCCCATCCTTTTCTTCATTACATTCCCATTTGTCGACAATGTTTGTACATTAAACTACTCTTCCTATGAATCATCCATTTGAGTGGGTGATGGAAAAATCTAGAGTGAAAACAAGGCGTTTAGAGCAGACAGTGCTACCTGTCGAAGTAGATCTCTTGCTGGGTCCCGATAGCTCCTCAGAGATGGATTCAGAGACACATGACCAGTCCTATTCCCCCACCGAGGTGTATGTTCTAACTTGGCACGGTTATACTGCTCATATCATGCATATGGTGTCTTACATTGCATAGTTTAGACATCATATACACAATATTCAACACCATGTTCTTAGTTTAGACATCATATATGCGAATGTCGTCTGCTTAGCACATAAATCACATATGTGAATTAAATCATGCGATCCTGATTACTTAGATAACATGTATGTGAATTATGTCATGCGATCCTCTTTAGTTATTCATCATATCTTTGAATTATGTTATGTTATGCTATCCAGTTTAGATAGACATCATATATGTGAAATTATGTCATGCTGTCCGTTTTAGTTAAACAATATACATGTCAACTATTTTATGCCCTCTTTTTTCCACACTATCTATTGCATATGTCTCTCATACAATGTCTATACATTCATGGCAGTATCTAGCGGAGTAAACACGGTCTTCAAATAAAACAGTGCTACCTCTTGGTGGAGATAGCACCCCGGTTGTACATGCACGAGAACCAGCCCTACCACACATAACCCAGACTCTCGCAGATTGTACCCCTACTGCGATGGAAAGAGAACCAGATTCACCCAATCTAACCCCAACCCTAGCAGATAGTAACGCAGTTCCTATTGACACAGCACCATCTCCACCACAGAGCCCCCAAAGAAGAGCAGTTAGTAAGGCAGCTCCAGTGCCCAAAGCGCCAGTACTACCATGGCGAACCCCAACTCCACCAGTTAGTACACCTATTCCCATGGAGGAAGCACAACCAGCCATCCGTAGTTTAGCATCTATCGCATTTGATGTTGTTAAATCCTATGTGCGTATCTTCCCATCATGGAAATATTATACTGAAGATGAAGGAAAATGCCAGTTGCAGGTGTTTTTCCAGGAGTTATGTGTAAGTAATGTTATTCATGGCAATTACTTTGCTTTGTCCCATACATTCTACCGACATGATGGTTATAATACAGCAAATTTCCCATTTTTCTCTATAGAGAAGGACCCATTTGGAAACTCGGGATGAGGTAACCTGTGCTAATACCTCTGCTATCTTCAAGAATGCTTGGTGGCAGTATTAGAATTACCTGAGGAAAACATACTTCACTGGCAAAGAAACTAGTCAAATTCCCTTACGTTCTCCTAAGACACATTTACTGGACGCTGACTGGGAACGCCTTGTTCTGTACTGGTCCCGATCCAAGAATGTGGTAAGGTCTATGAGCTCATTTTTTAAGTACTATATGCTTGGGTCTTACCGTACTCTTTTCATGTAGAACAAGTGCTTAAACCTGAAGAACAACTGTTCTCATTTAAGATTCCATTGCTATCATGCATACTTCTTTGCTCTTGTATCATTGTATTTACTCATACAAACTTATTTTTAAATTGAAGGATCCAAATCGAAACTCCAATGGCACAACAGGTATGTTTACACATGTTTCTTTAAAAGGTTTTCTCTTATAAATAGCTCTGTTGATTTCAATTTCAATTGTGTATACAGTTGACTTCTCATATCATGCACATTACTAGCATCACAACAGAGCCAATAGTGTTGTTGTACAGGTAGACCCATGGTACCCATCAGAAATCTTGTTGTGCCGTGTAGTTTCCCACGCTTTGTATTCTTTCAGTGCTGCTTTCTCCTGAACTGATATGATTTGAACCGTGTCTCTATATTGATTTGGAAAGACAATGCAGTGACCATAGGACATAGATATATGCGTGCACTACTAGGGAAAACCTTATACACAGAATCTTACCAGCAGCACGGTTTAAAAACAAACACTACTGCTAATTAGCAGTAGCACTGTTCGAAAGTGCACGCTACTAACACCAAGTTAGTAGTAGCGCGCTAAGGTAAAAGAGCGCTACTACTACAATTGCCTGGGAGTTGCCTCCAAACTATGTATTGTAGTAGCGCCCTTCACATACATTTGCTACTGCTAACTTGCCTAGCAGTACCGCGTTATTCCAGAACCCGCTACTGCTAAAGTCCCATCCCCTCTCGCACCTAAGTTTAATCCCATACTGCTAAATGAACAGGGTTTTTACCACCTTAAATACGTACTTCTCAAACCATCACAAGCACTTGGTCTCCATCGAACTCTATGTGTAGGATCTGTGGCCGCAATAGGAATCTTCACCGGTCCTTAAAAACCGGGGAAGATTCGTATTGACAATTTAGATTCTACACAAAAAGATCATTGATGAATAGTGTATTTTTGAATTTTTTTACATGCCTAGTCTTAGCAGTAACGCATTTTTCAGAAGGCGCTACTGGTACAGGCATGGCAGTAGCGCTTCTACTGCTATACGCGCTACTGCTATAGAGATTAGCAGTAGCACTTTATCCTGTCAAGCGCTACTGCTAAGTTGAATTTTACCTCCCCCCACCGCCCGCCCCCACTCTCCCTCTCCACTCTCTTACTCCCACGCACCCCCCGTCGTCCACCGCCGCCGCCTTCCACGACCACCGTCGTCGCCCGCTGCCGCCGACGCTCTTGCTCCTCCTCCACTGAGGTAATCCCTCCACCTCCGGCCGCCCCCTCCTCCCTACCGCGCCCCTCCCTCCACCTCCAGTCGCCCCCTCCTCCCTCCTCCCGGATCCTCCGGCCGCCCCCTAATCGCTCCTCCCTCCTCCTCCGGCCGCCCCCACCTCCCCCCTCCCTCCCCCTCCTGTCGCCCCTCCTTCCTCCTCATCCTCCCCCTCCACTCCTCCTCCGTCCGCCCCTCCTCCCTCCTCCTCCCTCCTCTTCCTCCTCTCTACTCCCTCCTCCTCCCTCCTCCCAACCCCCTCCTCCCTCCATCTCTCCTAAACCCTAAACTTTTTTTGTACTGTTCTTGTATAATGTAGTTTTTTATTGTTTTTTAGTTAGAAAATTAATTATTTTTATTTATAGTAAGTGCTTAGTTGTACTAGTTTAATTAATAGAACTATTTATTTTTAGTAAGAAAATTTAGGTATATGAGATTTGATGATCTAATTATAATTTTACTATAGAAGTAGTTTATTTTTAGTAAGAAAATTAATAGAACTACTTTATTTTTAGTAAGTGCTTAGTTGAACTAGTTGAATTAATAGAACTAGTTGAATTTATGTCATTATCACTTTGTCATCAAAGAATGCTATATGAGATTTGATGATCTAATTAAAATTTTACTCGGTGGAATATGCAGGCTTTGTACGGTCGTGACTCATTGCAGTCATCGTCATCCGAGCTACCTCTACTTCCTCTACACTCGAGTCGGTGAGCTAAAAGTCCACCTCCTCTTTATCCACTTCTCGGTGTGTTGAATAGAGTAGAACTACGGTATTTAGTCGGTGAGCTCATGTGCGAATGCTTATGATAATTGATCTGGATGGAATTGCTAGTTTAAGCATGCTAGGAAAATCCGAGTGGCCTATGTTTTGCCAGAGTGTTGATTCATTTCCGTTCCGGCAAATTTCAGGAGCTCGATATGTCCTATTTTAGCAACGGTCGTGCCGGTGTTTTTTGTGAATTTAAGCATGACTTGTGCTAGAATATGTAGGAAATATTGAGTGCCCTGGATTTGTGTGTTGAGTTTCCTGCTAGTTGCCTTCGATTGATTTTCAATTAATGTTTTAACCATGAACATAGGAAATGTCTGACGACGAAAAGGATTTCGGTATTTACGAATACTGTGAAGACAAGCGAGGCCTGTGAGACAGAATCTTCCAAGTTGATGATAGGCGCTTCAGCATCAAGCTGGACGAGACCTTCGAAGTGGATATAGTAAGTCACAACGACAAGTCTTTTTTCGTAATTAAGCATGATTTCTGCTTCATTTGCTTCAAATTATAATTTAATTTTTTTACTATTCTACTAGCATATCCCCTGCCATGCAAGAGTTTTTCTCTTGGATAAGATATGTTTCAGTCCTATGAAAACTATGGAGGTAAAGAGAGTTTACTTGAAGACCGAGCATGGTTATACTTTCGATGCAAAATTATACAATGCAGACACCTACACCTATTTTGAATGCAAAAGTTGGCAAGCACTATGCAAGGCTTATGTATTTGAGCCTGATATGGTCATCACCTTTGATATTCGTCCGGAAGATGATATTGAAGTTAATAGAGACAACTGGGTCGATGTGCAGACGCCTCCAGTTCTACCACTATGTGAGTTTCTCAACCATATTTATGTCTTGGATATTATTTATTCAACAATAGTTGACAACTAATTTATATTGACAGCTTATTTCCATTCAAGCAAACATGTCCGGCACTTGGTAGACATGACCTTCCACTGTCCCGGGGCTGAACTAAACTGCGAGGAGATATGTCATTATGTTTCCTGGCTTCAGGATATTGATGTTGTCAAGACAAATTATTTTCCTGGACTTAAAAATCTTAGTACTCAAAACGTGCGACCAATAGTGTTCGTATTGAACTAGGTCACATCTATTTAGGAAAGATGGTAAGATTTTTACTATTTGTCCTCAGTGCATCTTTTGCATACATTATTTTTTAAGCTAAACTTCATTGCGAAGTATGTTACTACGATGTTCTTCAACAGGGACTCCCGATGAATGTTGTGCCTCATTGGATCGAGACTAAAGGTCGCATGAGTATGGTTAGTTTACGGCCAAGACATCCTACATTGGACTTTAGTGCATTCAAGATTTCTCAAAGAGAGGAAGTCTTAATAGTCAAAGACTGGAGCAAAATTGTGAAGGATCGCAGAGAAGTACTAGGGGGCAACAATCAGAAGCGCAGCCCACAATTAGGAGACAGGTTCATCTGCCTGCTCCAATATGATGAAGCAGGAGTGCTACACATGTTTTATGTTATTTTACCTGACAGGGAGCAGTAGGAGTGATTAGCTAGTTAGAATGAGTTCGAAGATGATGATGTGCTACACTATGACTATGATGATTAAATAGATAGTGTTGGTGGTAATGACTATGATGATGATTACATAGCTTGTGTTGGCGGATTAGATTCAAGTGGAGGCAACATGTGGTGCACATCAAAAGTACTACTAGTCAAAATTAGATCAAGTTTGGATTAGTAGTATACTTTCGACATGCACCACATGTTGCCTCCACTTGGACCTAATCCACCTTCATTTCCGACACTGTTATGAACATAATGATATAGCAACCGCATAATTGGTATTGTACCAAAATTTGTATAACGGTGTATAAATACACTAAAAAAATGAAAAACAAAATACTAGTAGCGATGGACAGGAAACACGCTACTACTAGCTAGATTAGCAGTAGCGCTGGAGTAAGCACACGCTGCGGCTATATGTCTTAGCAGTAGCATGTGCCGCACGCGCTACTACTAAGGAATAGCTGTAGCGCCTTACTAGTAGCGCGGTTTTCCCGCGCTACTAGTAGGCATTAAACCCGCGCTACTACTAGGCTTTTCCCTAGTAGTGTTGTTTGATGCTTTTATAAATTACTACTTGGCAATAGAAGACTTGGTAGTTTAATCTTGTCCACCTTACTAATGAACTAGTTCACCGAAATGAGTTTCACATACTAGTACATGCTAAACCTGGTATGTGTCTGCTTGTTTCTTCTTTTAGAATGTTGACAGAATATTGGGGAAGAGTGCCTTATTAAGAAGTAATGCAGATAAGGTTCATGATAGTGAGACATCCTTGTTGGTCTCCAACAAAGCTGAAAAAACAGCTTAGGAAAACTATCTTGAAGATAGTGAGACAACCCCAAAGTCATGTCTTGGTTTAGTGTTCGAGTTACTGGCCACTACCGCTGGCATAAGCTATTCAAACTCACTGTCTGAATCAGTTCGGTTTCTTGAGTCTCAACTACAAGCTAAAAGACATCGATCAGCTGTGCTGCGACAAGAAGCGGAAGGACTGCAGAAGTCCCTGGAGCATTCAGATGCATACTTTCTGGTGCAACAGCAAGCGTTGGAGGATTTTAGCGCCAAACAGGGCAAAGCTAATAAGCTTGCTAAGCTTATTGCCAGCATGGTGGATACCCAGGATAACATTTCTTGAGCTCTTCCGAAGTTGTTTCAGTTATGGACTTGTTTTGTTGCCGCATTTATTTGCACTGGTGGCCAATTTAGACGGCCAGTGTATGTAATATGCTACTTTGTTCCCTATATTTGCACTGGTGGTGAACTTTGATGCCCTGAGGATGTAATATGTGTAATAGCCGTAATAGCCTAGCGTTAGTTGCCTACTTATTTATTTCCTTATTGTCTAGTTTAGTTGTTTTCTTGTAGTCACTGCAGTTATTTTTCCGCGTTTTTCTAGTGGCCACAATAACCTATTTTTGATAACTAGGCCACAATAACCATGGCAACACACGGACTATTTTAACCATGGGCCTCCTGCGGGCCGTAGGATCCATGGGCCTTCTACGGGCGGGATCCATGGGCCTTCTCCGGGCCGTAGGATCCATGGGCCTTCTACGGGTCGTATGATCCATGGGCCTTCTATGGGCCGTAGGATCCATTGGCCTTCTACGGGCCGTAGGATCCATGTGCCTTCTACAGGGCATATAATAATTTCACCAAACATGGGCAGTACTACTCGTTGACCATAACGAGCCGTTAATAGGCTGTATTTGATAACGCTACAAGAATAGCCCAACGGGTTAATGGGCCACAAACGGGTCGAATGTAACCATGGGTTGAATTTGGCCCACAAACGGAACAGGCCAGTAACGGACCGTAACTAACCAAATTCTAGAAATGAGCCCAAGAATAAATGGGCCCTTAGAAGACCTAAAGTTAACATGGCCTGGAAACGGCCGACGGAATAATGGGTCGTTAATGGGTATAAAGCGATACATTGTTCATTATGGGCCAGTTTCATCTCGGGTCTTTAATGGGCCTAGAGTTACAAAGGGCCTCCTATGGGCCGAAAGACGTCATGGGCCATACATGGGCCGGAAGTTACAATGGGCTAGTATCATATTAAATGGCCCAGAGGACGCTACTGGGCCAAATTCCGCTAGGCCATGAGTTAGCGGGCTGTAAATGGGCTATATGCGAACATGCCGTTAACAAGCTTTCCGTGGGCCGGCTCGCTACCTTTTGACCAACTCAAATGGGCTGGCCTTTTCACTGGAATGGGCCTCTATTGGGTCGTGCCACGTGTAGATGAATCATAGGCGCCTTCGGTCCAATGAGTGGACGACATCTGTCCCAACCGTGAGCCGACACGTGGTTACTCTGGCCATTGAGAATTTTACATATGGAAAATCCCCATTGGTCCGGGCTGTTAATGGGTTATCGGATCCAAACCGGAACACGATAGCTTAACGGTGACCCGTTATGGTGGATGCCACGTGTCGGTCACCCTTGTCGAAAGCACTTCTATGACGCGTGATTTATCGTCAAGGAAGTGGACACTTCCGTGATGATAATTTTGATAATGTCATGGACCACTTCTACGACATCACAGGTATGACTATCTTTATTCTGTCATAAAATCGTCATGGATGTACTTGCATGACAGAAAACGTGACCTACTATGACAAACACGTATCATCACGAAAATGTATTTTTTTTGTAGTGATATCTTTGGTCAGAATCTTGGTTTAAATATGGGGCAAGGTCATATTGATCAAGGCGACTTCATTGAGCTTAATGATTTGCATTATGAGGTTCAACAACTAAACCAACAGGAATTTGAGGAACTTAATGATTTGTTAAACCCAACCCTACTATTCACATGCCACTGGAGCCTCTGGATCTTAATTTACCCATAGCTGAAGATAACAGTGACCCGACGGCTACCTTCAGCCTACATTCTGAAGGGACTACTAGTGGATCTATCCAAGGATTGGGTAACCAACAAGCTCCTGATATCGATATCAATCTGATAAATGCTCCTGCTAGGTTTAAAAATTACATTGATATGCGGGTGGATCATCAGTTACTAGTTCATCCTGGTGACCCTAATCAATCTCTGGTTTTACCTGCTGCTCAAAACCAATATTTGCCTCAAGCTCAGATGTTCCAGAACTTGCATGTTGGTATGATTTTGATAGAGCCTCATGTGGAATTCTAGGATCTGCCCAAGCATGCTGCACCTAAACTATCTGTTACCCAAAAGGGGGGAAAACCAATGAAGTTTCCAGAGGATATACAGTTTGAATGCTCTGTTCTGGAGAAGGCAAATACTTACATGGTTTGTTCCACGGCCATGCCTATTAATGTGGTCCTTTATTCCCTTGACACACACATAACTGAATCCAGTGTACATTCTGCAGAAATTTCTCATGATACTCCAGCCATGGACGTGGAGGAAGACCCACCTCAGGGAGTAGAGGATATACCACTACATATAAGACTGGGGATGAGCCTACTTTTGAACATGTTTCCAATGATAATCTGGTTGTCTCCACTATTTTCTCCCGAGAGGGGGAGAGGGCTTGGAAAGATTTCTTCTGCCAAATTCTGAGACCATAACATCCATCTCAGTCCTTGCCGAGGGAGTCCTGTACTAGGGGGTCCTCGGGATGTCGGCCTACCTCTGGTGGGCCGGACAGGTGGGGTCGCTATACAACTACCACAAGGCCGAGCTATAAGGTGACTCCGTCTCTGGATAGGAAACCCTCAAAGTCTTTGTGTGTACTCCATGTCAATATAGAAGATACGGCATGTTTATTCCCTTGTCGTAACCGACCATGTGTAACCCTAGTACCCCTGGTGTCTATATAAACTAGATGATTTTGTCCATACAGGCTAGAATAACAATCATCATCCTACTCGCCTAGGGTTTAGTTCATCTGATCTCGTGGTAGATCGACTCTATAATCATCCTTTACACTTCAATATAATCAAGCAAGACGTAGGGTTTTACCTCTTAGAGAGGGCCCGAACCTGGGTAAACATCGTGTCCTTCGTCCCTTGTTCCCCATTGATCTTAGGTACATCACACACAATTTTTCCCATTAAATCATTTGCGATAGCATTGCCATTGCACACAATATTAAAAAAATTATCGTTTGCGTTATTGGATGCATCGCACATGGTCCGTAGAACAAACTGTGTGGCAAAGGTTGTCCATCACACACAGTTTTTAAGTGGTAAACGTTTGCGCAAGGTGGCCTAGCGCAAACAGTTTTCAAGAGAAAGTCGTGTGTGATTGTTCATTGATCCAACACGGTTTTACTCCTAGAAACTGTGTGTGTTGCCTGAGGTCATCGCCCACGGTATTTTTTTAATAACCGTTTGCAATAGCAAAACCCAATTAGCAGGTTAATTCGCCATTAGCAGGCTAATTTCCCTATTATTAATAATCCATTTATTAATCTAATTGACATTCATATTCAGCACGTAATATATTTCATTTCCATATTAAGGAAGCAAAATTTCATAATTGAAATACATCAGAGTACAACATGATATAGCTTCAGCACTCAGCTACCCATTACACGACTACACCAGCACCAAGTTTCACAAGCAACATGTAGAACCTTTCAAAATTAGCATCATAGGCGGTATATAGACGGATGCATCTCATCTGGAAAACTGCTGAAGCGGAAGGCGAATATATTGATCCTTCATTCATGTTGAAGGTCTTTGCAACTTTAGGCTAGTGCCTGTGGATGATTGACCGTCCGTCCTTTGTCCTCTTCAGAAACACTTGAATATTCAACAGTTGGTGTTGTATGAAAACCTTCCTCACCTCCTGACCATAGAGGTGGTTTGAGAGGTAATCATCATTGAACTGCTTTGGAAAGGCCTGAAAACAAGGATGTGTATAAATATCTTCTCTATATTGGAAATGGGGCAAAGGAATAAAAAAAGGCAAGGTATAATAGTTAGTACCATCCTGTAGTGAACTAATGTCTTCTTCATTGTGCAAACAAAGATCTTGTTGTTTTTTGTCGCTAATTTCTTTATCCTAACAATCTTTCTGGGTTTCTGACTTGATTGATATTCATGGACAACTCATTTCCCCATATGCAAAAAGGGTCGAACAGTGGGTCAACACTTCTGACAGCAGGACCTACATGTGCAAGACGAAATTGTTAAAAACCTAAATATTAGAATGGTTGCTGCAATTGCACAATAATGTGCTATTAGACAACGGACCATGCACATGCAGTTAACTAAACACCACAACAAATGAACCAAACATTAACTGAGCACCACATTGCACAATATAACATACTCCTAATAGAAGATTAGACAATTAACCAAACCAAGCATGCTTAAGAACTTGGAAATATAGCAATTGTATTTGTTTCTCATGTATTTAGTACAGCCACATTCGATTTATTTCTCACATGGTATACAATAACAGAATGCAGCCACAACAATTGAACATCGCATTGCAGAATTGAACCAAACAGTTAACTAAACACCACAACAAATGAACCAAACGTTAACTAAGAACCACATTGCACAATATAACATACTCCTAATAGAAGACCAGACAGTTAACCAAACCAAGCATGCTTAACAACTTCGAAATATAGCAATTGAATTTGTTTCTCATGTACTTAGTACAGCCAAATTCAATTTATTTCTCACATGGTATACAATAACAGAATGCACCCACAACAATTGAACATCGCATTGCAGAAATGAACCAAACTGTTAAATAAACAACACAACAAATGAACCAAACGTTAAATGAGCACCACATTTCACAATGTAACATACTCCTACTAGAAATCAGACAGTTGACCAAACCAAGCATGCTTGAGAACTTGGAAAATTGCACACTGAGGAATTGAACATCACATTTGCAGAATTGAACCAAACAGTTAACTGAACACCACATTGCACGACATATAGAACATATACTCTAGAGCAGAAGATAGCATGGTAAAAGTAGATAGCACAATTCACTAGAATTTGTTAAGGAAAGGAAGTAGCTAGCAAACTGAACATGGGTCGTTATAGTGAGCTAATAAGACAAGCTACTCCTTATTGTTGGAGATATCGATGATGATTGGCTCCTTGGACATGGAAGAGGGCGAGGCCTCCTCTTCGTGGGTGCCCTCATTGTAGTGGTGAGTTGCCTGAGCCGCTCCGGGCACCAACCTGCTGGCTCTCGAGATGAGGTAAGCACGTGCACGCTGAGAAAACACCTCGTAGTCTTCGTCGGAGGCGCCGACGGTGGCCTTGAGAAAATGTCACAAACTATCGTTTAAAGAAGCCAACCGCGTCGCGGCGTTGACGCGCGAGGCGTCGACGGTGGCCTCGATGGCGAGGTGCTCCTCCAAGATCTGGGGGTCAGCGCGAATGGCAGCCATCGCGACCTCATCCGCGCGTGCGACCATGATTTGCTTCTCCGCTGCCAAATGCTCCTTGAGATCCTGGCAATACTGCATGCACCATGGCTTAGGGCGGCGCTTATTTGGTGGAGGGGTCGGTGATTTGGGTGGAAGGTGTCGCGATCGCGCCGGCGGTCGGGGCATGTGGGATGGGGCAGGGGGAGGAGGATGGGGGTCGGGTGTGGATTACCTGCCTGGATAGGCAAGGCCGAGCAGCGTGAAGGAGGGTCACTGGCGAGGAGGCGGCGCTGCAAGCAAGGAGTGAAGGTTTCCACTTGGAAAGGAAGGCGGAAACAGGGGAAATGTGGCTTTTGGTAAGGGGGAGGGCGGCGGGGAGGTAGATATTTCCGCGGAACCCGAAAATTTGGAATCGCTTTAGCGAAAAAACTGGCGCACAAAGTGTCATCAGACACGGTATCTTATTCAAAGCGGGCTGTGGACTGTAGCCGTCGCACCTTCTCGGGTAAGCCGTATGCGTACTATAATCCGACGGTGCTCCAAGATATTTTGTGCTGCATCTGACACGTTTGGTGATAATAAACTCTGTGGGGTCTACTTGATTTTTCGTCATGATTTGTATTACATAATGGGGTCACAACAGCAATGGACGGTGTTTGAATTGCTAGACCTTTTATCTACAATGAACATGCAACTAT
Organism: Triticum aestivum; assembly: GCF_018294505.1. Lineage (NCBI taxonomy): Eukaryota > Viridiplantae > Streptophyta > Magnoliopsida > Poales > Poaceae > Triticum > Triticum aestivum. The sequence goes on from NC_057811.1 coordinate 283,355,961, forward strand.
ACGTGTGTCGTAAAAAATTGGAATTATTCAGGCGAGTGCGTGGCGATCTTATCCCCTCCTCGACGCCGGCGAGGGGGTCAGGCGGGGACGCGCCCCTGTTCCGACACGGGTCGGGGGAACAGGGAAGGGAGACAAGGCAGGGTGGCCGGGCCGGCTGTTGGGAAGCTGGGCCAGGTGGGCCGGTCTGGCCTGTGAGCTGGGCCGCCTGGTCCAGTGGCGGGCCCTTTTCTCTTTTTTTATTTGTCTTCTGCTTTTGTATTTTCTTTTCTTTTATTTCTTTTCCTTTTCTGTTTTATTTAATTTAGGGCATTTAAGTATTTTATAAAATTGGGTCTTCTACACCAAAATTACCTATGCCATATTTGGCACTGTCCGAACATTTTTGTTTCAACTTTTGAAAACTTTCGTTGTTTGACATATTTTGAATTTGACTTTTGAAAGGGTTTTGAACTAACGAGAGATTGGCAACAGTAATTAGAGATGACATGGCACCATTAGGAGAGTTTTACTGTAGCCTAATTATGCGGGCATTACAAATCTCCTCCACTACAAGAAATCTCGTCCCGAGATTTAAGAGGCGTAAGGTGGGGAGGTTCTGGTTACGAAGTTCTATCGAGTGTTGTTGGTCTTCGTTGCTCTTCTCAAAGAGGTAGATCCATAACGCTGATGTCTTCATACTTCAGCTTGAGGTCATCAAGATGACGCCGGCATCCTTTCTTCGGGAACTCCATCGTCCTTACGAAAAGGGTAAGGGGGTAGCTCTACAACAATAGAATGTTATAAAGGAAAATCATCTGGGGGTATCTCAAGAATGAACACATGAGTATCTCTCGAGTCGAACAAATGAAACACATCGAGAGCAAAGTAAGAAGGTACCATAAAAAGTTTCAAGCGGTTAGACAATCGTCGTTACCTGAAACATCGTGTGAAAGGGGTTCAGTGCAACGAGAATTATTTTTGAGTCTGATACCAGAATTGACGATTTCTCGGAAGGTGGCCCATGTATTACCCATGAGGATACATGCGAGGAGTATATTTGGGAACAGGGGGTGTACAGGAGAGTCAGGTTTCAATCCTGTGGAACTGTGGGTTATGGGCCCACCATGTGGATTAAAAGCAGGAAGGGCTGTGACGTCTTGCACGATCATGAAAGCAAGGCATGTCAGAGGATAGTATGTCGGTTATGTCGGCAACAACATCGGTAGCAAGGGCGAGGGACGAAGAGAACCATTTTCCTGCTCGTTGAACGAGGCGGACCAATAGGCAAAGTTCTCATCCATCGGTGGTTACCGGAATGTCATCAACAATAGTAACAGGGTCTTGCTGACAGAATTGTACATCGAGGGGGTTACATAAGCAAGAGAATATTACTCCTTAGACCATATAGATCACAAGAAAGGTTAAACCAAACAATGGAAAGGAAATATGATTATCAGATTGAACAGAACAATGAAAAGGAAAATGTTTTAAACACATATTTCAACGGTATATCCTTCCCAAGGACAAGCAGAGCATGATATCCATGTCAGGATATAATGTAGAAAACTCTTTAGGTAGGGGAGAGAAATTTCATGACATTACCCATACAGCGGTGTTTGGATAATTGAGCAGGAAACATTTAGCATTGGGCTTCAAATGTTCTTATTGAAAATCGGAGTACCACAGACAAGCTTCGAGATAGCATTGACATGGTCTTCAAGCAAAGGTCGGACTTTTGATGCAGGAAGGATCCATCAGGAACAACTTGTAGAATAAGTCTTACAATTTCCTCATGGATGAATGGATAACCTTGCAGAAAAGGAAACTATAACACTAGGTGCTCCGGCCAGGTGTGCTAGGCATGACATCACCTTACCCGGTCATGTAAAGATGTTATAACTCTTGGAAATATGTTCCAACCATCATATCTGACCGAGATTTACATCTGATTGGTGTTAGGATAACTCAGACTCAGGATGCCTGAGAGGAAAGGTGCAACCCAAATTGTCGCGACGACATTGTAAGATTCTCGGGAATTGACCAAGGAAGTGAGTTCTGAGACAAGGGTTCGTCATCGTTAAACCAAGGAGAGGACAAGGAGGTGGCTGATGATCTCAGCGACAATTCATTGGGATTTCGAAAAGATGGATTTCCACAATTATGTAAACAAGGAGATAACATTTGTCGGATCAAATGATATAATGAGGTATGCTCGAGGAAAACATAGACAATTAAACATTGGTTGAAAAGTGCACCCGAAATATGGGCTTAGGTAGTACAATCAATGCTTAGAATGGTGATTCGATAACCAATGGTCTAAGAATGGAATGTCGACCATTAACTTCAAAGCAATAGGACCGCTAGAAGTTTCGAATTCGCACATCCAAGTTCAATTGTCAGTTTTTTGATTGGAAACAACATGGGGCCAAGAAGGAATTGTGATGGTGAGAAGTATTAATTGTATCAAGAATTCTCAAGAGGTGGTAAAATTCCCACGACATTCTTGACATAAAAGGTGGTAATATTCCAAGGTAAAGAAGAACAAATATTGGATAGCAAGGAACTCCAGGTATAACACAAAACACAAACAAGTTTGTGTTGGAGGGAAGGCAATAAAGTGGCCGATGATAACACAATTCATCGAGGGCAAGGATGGTATTTCTCATCATGAATCCGATTGATATCCTGGAAGAGCTCATAAGGTTGATGATGATCACGACACATTTGTCGAGAGATTTCATGAAGATGTATTCAATCAGCGACGACATCAGGCCAAAGGAATGATGAAGCAAAGGGTTATTGGAACCAAGGGTACGTCATAAACTCAGAATCCAGATTGTGGTTCGAGGTGAAACGATAAGACAAGGAAATCAACGTAAGCTTAGCTTATTGTCGAAAGATGTGCTCCGGTAATAAGGAACGGGTGGCACGGTTAAAATTTAGCACGATAATGATATAGCCAATCAGGCTAGGAATGACTTGAAGGATTATTAAACTCATAAGCCACGAATAGAGTTATTGAATCGGCGTGCTGAATGGATTCACTTATCGGTGTTCTCAAATGACTATTAACTCATAAACCGGGAGCACCGGAATCGGCAAGAATAATAGTTGATGAAGAACTCATAAGAAATCGTGATATTCTCGAGATACCTGAGGGTATACTCGAAGGTAGAGCAGAATAGAGGTTGGATAGATGTATTGACCTGCAGAAGACAAGTACTTCAACTTCTCCGAGAAATGGGATCAAAGAAGAAGAATATGGTCGGAACCATAGCTGCAGGGGATCCAATTTAATGACACCAAATGAATTACCCAAATGATTAAATATTTTGCAAGAAGCTTCCATGATAAGTTCCACATCGGGTCCATGGGCATGAACACAAGTTCAAGGTCGACTCCCACTTCTTCAATGTATAACCTTCCATTCACCTCTCATATTTCGAAAATGACATTAGTTGTTGAAAGTTTTACCTAGTGCAATACCAGATAAGTATGACCCGTGAAATCTTCCGGGCTCACACAGATTAGGGAAGGCGTTGGTTCAACCCATCGGGGCATCTTAGGAACATATACCACAAACTTCAGAGTAAATAATACAAGCTCGAAAGTAGCACAAGGTTGAGAAAGCAGAGGATACAATTTACCCAAGGCATTATGTATCCGCGGACGGCTCAGAAGATTATTGAATATGAAGGACGCTGTTAGATAAAATCCAACAAAGTACCTGACGGTCCATAACAGTGTTAATGTGAGTACCGGCACAATCAAAGGAAGAAACAATGCAAAGGCACTGGATTATAGAAACAACTGACTAATTCAAAGTTCAGATGCAAAGGACTTTATGATTTCCAAATCAAGGGATCAGAAGCAAACGCTCTGATTAAGGATGGATAACTTGAGTAAGCTTAGGGGTACAACCGACGATAATTTGATTGGTTGAGATCCAGCTCATGTTAAAAATGACGTCTGGGTGGGAAGGATGAATTCTAGGATATGATTGAGGATTGCGAGCATACGCAACATATTGAATCAATGGACTCAAAATGATATTGACAAAGGATGCTAATAAGATTACCGGACTTATGGGATTAATCATAATGCTAGTAAGCAAGCATTTCAAGAGCATTAGGATGTCAAGGATTTTTAGAAGAACGAATGGTATTTTGAAGACATTTGTGAAATACAGGAATCAACTGTGGATGAACGGATACTTGATAAGTGTGAGGAATTATCCGTAGGGGGATTCATGTGGTAAAGAACTGCAAGGCAGTGAGCTCAAAGGATTCTCGGGACAACAGAGAGTATTTCGGGACATCTTGTAATAACAAGATCAACGGGGAATGATTGTATGAATGGAAAGTGTATTCAGTTTTCATAGGGGTTGGCGCCGGAAGGAAATCGCAAATGCGATGGCACAAAGACTCGAGAGAACATCGTAGAGTAACTTCGGAATCTTCTAGTGCAGCAGGCGATCATCTGAAGTGAGGGGCTCTCCGGGAGAAATTACTTTCGAGAACCTAAAGTTAGTTTTGTTTTTAGCAAAATCATTTAACCCGAATAGAAGAGAGCTCAGAGTCCCAGAGTAAAGATCGAGGAGTAAAAGATCCTAATACCACCCAATGGTGACATGGGCCCATAAGCCGCACAGCCATGTTAGTAAAAGTTTTGCAATGTCTAGACTCGACTTCGGCCAAGGAGTGTGGAAGGGGGATTCCTACAGGCAGTCGGCTCTGATACCAACTTGTGATGCCCCCGATTCAATCGTACACTAATCATGCACGCAAACGTGTACGATCAAGATTAAGGACTCACGGGAAGATATCACAACACAACTCTAAAACATAAATAAGTCATACAAGCATCATAATACAAGCCAGGGGCCTCGAGGGCTGGAATACAAGTGCTCGATCATAGACGAGTCAGCGGAAGCAACAATATCTAAGTACAGACATAACTTAAACAAGTTTGCCTTAAGAAGGCTAGCACAAACTAGGATACAGATCGAAAGAGGCACAGGCCTCCTACCTGGGATCCTCCTAACTACTCCTGGTCGTCGTCAGCGGGCTGCACGTAGTAGTAGGCACCTCCGGTGTAGTAGGAGTCATCATCAACGGTGGCGTCTGGCTCCTGGGCTCCGGCATCTGGTTGCGACAACCAGGCAGAAAGGAAAGGGGGAAAAGAGGGAGAAAAGCAACCGTGAGTACTCATCCAAAGTACTCGCAAGCAAGGAACTACACTACATATGCATGGGTATATGTGTAAAGGGCCATATCGGTGGACTGAACTGCAGAATGCCAGAATAAGAGGGGGATAGCTAATCCTGTCGAAGACTACGCTTCTGGCCACCTCCATCTTGCAGCATGTAGGAGAGAGTAGATGGTAAGTTCACCAAGTAGCATCGCATAGCATAATCCTACCCGGCGATCCCCTCCCCGTCGCCCTATTAGAGAGCGATCACCGGGTTGTATCTGGCACTTGGAAGGGTGTGTTTTATTAAGTATCCGGTTCTGGTTGTCATAAGGTCAAGGTACAACTCCGGGTCGTCCTTTTACCGAGGGACACGGCTATTCGAATAGATAAACTTCCCTGCAGGGGTGCACCACATAACCCAACACGCTTGATCCCATTTGGCCGGACACACTTTCCTGGGTCATGCCCGACCTCGGAAGATCGACATGTCGCAGCCCCACCTAGGCACAATAGAGAGGTCAGCACGCCGGTCTAAATCCTATGGTGCAGGGGTCTGGGCCCATCGCCCATTGCACACCTGCATGTTGCGTGGGCGGCCGGAAGCAGACCTAGCCTAGCAGGCATTCCAGTCCAATTCGGCGCGCGCCGCTCAGTCGCTGACGTCAAGAAGGCTTCGGCTGATACCACGACGTCGAGTGCCCATAACTGTTCCCGCGTAGTTGGTTAGTGCGTATAGGCCAGTGGCCAGACTCAGATCAAATACCAAGATCTTGTTAAGTGTGTTAAGTATCCGCGAACGCCGACCAGGGCCAGGCCCACCTCTCTCCTAGGTGGTCTCAACCTGCCCTGTCGCTCCGCCACAAAGTAACAGTTGGGGGCCGTCGGGAACCCAGGCCCACCTCTACTGGGATGGAGCCACCTGCCCCTTCAGCCCCCATCTCCGAACAGTATCATCAGTACTGTAACAGTTTAAAGTATATAGCATATGCCCGTGATCACCCCCGAAGTGATCACGGCCCAGTAGTATAGCATGGCAGACGGACAAGAGTGTAGGGCCACTGATGGAATACTAGCATCCTATACTAAGCATTTAGGATTGCAGGTAAGGGTAACAACTATAGCAACAATGACAGGCTATGCAGCATAATAGGATTAACCGAAAGCAGTAACATGCTACACTACTCTAATGCAAGTAGTATAGAGAAGGAATAGGTGATATGTGGTGATCAAGGGGGGGCTTGCCTGATTGCTCTGGCAAGAAGGAGGGGTCGTCAACACCGTAGTCGGTCGGGGCCCAGCAGCGGCGTCGGTCTTGTAGTCTACCGGAGAGAAGAGGGGGAAGAAACAATGAATACAATGCAAACAGATGCATAACGATGCATGCCATGACAAAGCGTGATGCTAGGTGTGCCCAAACGCGGTAGTAGGTGATACCGGTGAAGGGGGAAACATCCGGGAAAGTATTCCCAGTGTTTTGCATTTTCGGACAGATGAACCGGAGGGGGAAAGTTCCGAGTTCGATATGTTAGGGATGTGTGGCGGACGAACGGGCTGTGTATCCGGATTTGGCGGAGGCTTACGGAGCGGCACACACGGTGGCCCTTGGGTGTTTAGTAGCTGCAGGGGTGTCGCCGGAGTTGGTGAAGAGCGGCGGTGTAGCTTGTCGGAGCAGAGGAGGAAGACAGCGACGTCGTGGGCGTTGCGGTGGCTCCGGACTCCAACGGGGTGCACCGGTCGAAGCAGCGGACGACGGCGGCCCTTGGAGACACAGTGGGGCGGCGAGGTGGGCAACGGTGGCCGTGGCTAGGCCGGAGCCATGGCGGCGGTGGTGCTCGGATGCGAAGGGAAAGGAGAGGCAGCGAGGTGGATCTGAGGGGAGTGGGAGGCGCAGGGACCGAGAGGGCGAGCGGGGGCGAGTGGGAGATGGGATCAAGGAGGCGAGTGCGTGGCGATCTTATCCCCTCCTCGACGCCGGCGAGGGGGTCTGGCGGGGACGCGCCCCTGTTCCGACCTGGGTCGGGGGAACAGGGAAGGTAGACAAGGCAGGGGGGCCGAGCCGGCTGTTGGCAAGCTGGGCCAGGTGGGCCGGTCTGGCATGTGAGCTGGGCTGCCAGGTCCAGTGGGGGGCCCTTTTCTCTTTTTTTTTATTTGTCTTCTGCTTTTGTATTTTCTTTTCTTTTATTTCTTTTCCTTTTCTGTTTTATTTAATTTAGGGCATTTAAGTATTTTATAAAATTGGGTCTTCTACACGATAATTACCTATGCCATATTTGGCACTGTCCGAACATTTTTGTTTCAACATTTGAAAACTTTTGTTGTTTGACATATTTTGAATTTGACTTTTGCAAGGGTTTTGAACTAACGAGAGATTAGCAACAGTAATCAGAGATGACATGGCATCATTAGCAAACTTTTACTGTAGCCTAATTATCAGGGTGTTACACACATGCTCTAATGCATATAAATTGGTTGAAAAATCAAATCTGTGCCCCTGGGTGCATGCTTAGGTCTCATGCAAGAAATGGGAATGAATTTCAAACACCCTGCCACAGTCACTCGGCCGCAAACATTGAGATACCTGGTTTTTAAGTTCTAGTAAATCCAAAGCTCGTCTGAAATTCATGAAACTTGGCATGCTATCAGGGAGCGGCATCAACATGCCATGGCAAATTTTTTGTCCCATTTGGGGTAGGTTTGGGGATATGCTTCTCACAAACCAGAGCTTCTCACAACAAGCCTGATTGTTTCGGTAGGGAATGTCCCACCTTTGGGGACGAAACGATATCCATTGCCTCTTATTTCTTTCAAAAAAATTCTCGTGTCAACACAAAACAACTGGAGTGTTGTGCCAATTTTTTTGATTTTTCGGGGCTCGTTTGGACGTTTTTATGCATTAATTGAGTTTCCAATGCATTTATGTGCATAATTCAAATTTGAACTACATGCACATGCTCTAATGCATATAAATTGGTTGAAAAATCAAATATGTGCCCTTGGGTGCATGCTTAGGTCCCATGCAAGAAATGGGAATGAATTTCAAATAGCAGGGCACCGTTGATTGTCGGCAAAACGTTGAGACACTTTGTTTTTAAATTCTAGTAAATCCAAAACTCGTCTGAAATTCATGAAACTTGGCATGCTATCATGGAATGGCACCCAACATGCTGTGGTATTTTTTGTGTCCATTTTGAGAGAAGGTGCACTCGAATAATAGCCAACAAAGGCATTTTGAAAAAATAGCTGCCACTTTAATATCTCAACGTTTCTATAATTCATATCGTGTGCGTTCAGTCAACCATTCATGTGACACCACGTGTCTTCGTTTTAATGGCTATAGGAGTTGCCATGCGGACAGCTGCTTGACCTTGACTGAATGGCAGGCGTGCGAGCGGAGTCCGGTGTGAAGGCTCACCGGGAAGCGTGCGAGCTGTACGCTGTGCGGGTTCACGGGAAGCGAGCCCTTTGACTTCCATTGCCGCCCGCCCTCCTCTCCATTAATGGCGCCCGAGCCACTGTTTAAAACGGGCGGCCTTACTGGTCGCCTCCCATTCCCCTCCCTCCCGCAGACCTCCACCAACGCCATGACGCAAATGATCATCTGCCACTAGTCTTCAAGGTTGGTGAAGTCGACTTCGAGCCGGAGGAGATAGAAAATAAGGAGGAATGGGGCCTCATGGACATGGCCCAGAACGAGCTGGCCGCAGCGGTTGCTGCCCCCGCTCCCATCCCAGCTCCCATCCCCGCGCCCGTGCCAGCGACCATCCCCGTAGCATTGACGGGCTGGTAGCCGAGCACTATCGCAAAGCTGGAAGCCGCGGGCGTCAGCAAGATCTCCGTGGACCTGTGCGAGCTCGTGTACATGCCAGCACCAGCGCCCGTGCCCGTGCGCGCCCCTCCACCCACCGTGGCGCCGGCCCCCGTGCGTTTGGCTGCACCCACCGCGCCCGTGCCCCTGCCCGTGTGCGCCCCTCCACCCACCGCGGCGCCAGTCCCCGTGCGTTTGGATGCACCCACCCCGCCCGTGCTCGTGCCCGTGCGCACGCCCCCCTCAGTGGCATGTGACGCTGCCGTCGACCGCTACCTCTCAGCGGCGCTAGTTGCCGTCCTCCCGCGCCCCGCCCGTCGATCGCGCGACAACATGATGTTTGATTTACAAGTGAAGAACATTTTGTGCTGCCTTGAAGACCTAAACAACGGCGTCCCGGAGGACAACAACGACAATGACAGCTCGGCACGCCACCTCCGCCGCCGCCGGAAATAGTTTATTTGGGGTTGAATACTGTATCTCGAATTCTCGACCATATGAATATAAATTCGCAGTGTAACTGAATGAAAGATATGGTTTGAACGAACTTGCGTTTTTCTCTCTTAATGTACACACTTATCAAACGGTTTTCTTTAAAAAAAAACATCAATGGTTTTTAAATATAAAACACTCATCACAAACATTTTAGTTAGAACACCCGTATGCAAACCGACAGCTTCCCCAGGAAGCCAAGGGAAAATGTGCCGAGCAGGATTTCTGCATTCCTTAAACACAAACGTTTTAGTTAGAACACCCGCATGCAAACCGACAGCTTCCCTAGGAAGCCAAAACAAAATGTGCTGAGCAGGATTTCTGCAGCTCTTGATCGCAAACTTTTTTTATAGAACACCCGTATGCAAAGAGAGAGCTATGGTCTTCCCCCTTAAGTCGAGGAAAAATCCACAACGCAGGATTTGTGCATCCCTTCAACGCAAACGGTTGTTTTGGATGACCCGTGTGCAACCACGTACAAACAATTTGATAAGATTTGCATCTGTTATATTGGGTATGTTGCCATTTGTCAAACTGGAAAGATTGACATTTGTTGATCTAGTAAAATTGCCATTTGTCAATCCTTGGAACACTGCGATTCGTCAAAATATGAAGCTAAAAATCACTAGCAGTATCTAATTTTTTGCAACTAAATTTTAGTAATTAATCTTAGATGGAGGCGAGTTCAGCCGGGCGTGCAGCGGGCGGTGCAGTACTATTTGATTTGACAGCGGGCGGCACAGTTCCCGATACGGCTTTAATGCAGACGAGGGAGAGGGTAGCGGTTCCTGAAATGTTGAACGGCCAATGATGCATCCTCCTTCAATTAGCATCGTGTGAATGCATGAGGGAAGTAATGGGAGGAGGACTAGGAAAAGAGGCTGCATGATGTGAATGCAACACAGTTTAAACTCATATAAAGGCGCCTCTCCATTCCAATGCATCTACCACATCGTACGCACCTAAGCACCTACACTAAGCACAAAAGTGCTCACTCCAGACCCATGGGGGCGATGCGCGCGAGCGGCCAGCGGCTGTGCCAGATGTTCCACGACGCCAGCCCGCAGCATGGCCCCGTGGATCGTCTCCAAACGGTGTTGGCGACCGGCTGGTGGATGGCCGCCGTCGACGCCAGCTACAATTCTCATTTGGACCAGATGATGGTTCACACCACCAACAGGTTCACCGTCATCAAGAGGCTCGCAGACGACATCGCCGTACTCCTCCAGCCCATGTGCCCGGGCTCCTCATTGCCAGCCACCCTAATCGGCCTCCATGGTGGGAACCTCTTTCAAGCACTGGTGGCCCTGCGACTTCCCGTCGACGCCATGAAGAATGTCCACCTGGAGGTCGCGCTCGCCGCGAGGCGCCTCGCCCTATAAGAATCCGTCTACCTACACATCCATGTGTACGAGCAAATCGTGTACATAGGTGTCTACAAGGCTAGTGAGGAGGCCACGACGTTGACCTCGCCACAAAAGCCGCCGCTCCTTAGCCGCCGATCGGTGGCCCGGCGCAATGAGTTGAGGAGGAGGAGGTCGTACGTTGATGGATGCATCTTTCTTCTTGCCTCCTGTAACCACCACTGCGGTTGCATCATTGTGGCCTTAATTCTTATTGTGCTATTGCATTCTCGTTCCAGTCAATACAGACATGTGCGATCCCTTTGCTTAATTATATGCATCACTGTAACTAGTACTCCATCCATCAATTTATAAGTTGTGTTGCCAGGGTCTATCTCGTAACTTTTTGATAATTTTTGTTTTTTGAACACATGTTGATTGGCTTGAATGAAGGTATATCCCGCCGTTAGGCACCGCAGTGCACTGTGCTCGCTGTTAGGCGCCGCGGTGCACTCTACTCGCGTCCGTAGGTGCGCTCTGCTCGCGTCCGTCGGCGCGCTCGGCTTGTGGACAAATTTTCCTTGCATGTTCAACTACTATATATATATATGTGGTTGCTCGCCGTTGAGGCCACCGCGGAGCGCTCTGCTCGCGTCCCTCCGAGCGCGCTCTGCAAGCGGTTGGGCGTGTGCACGATCACATCGGGGGCCCCATATGCATGCGGTTGCGCCGCGCGCGTTGCCACGCGATGCAGTTACGTGCGGCACGATGGAGTTACGCGCTGCAAATTAGAACTGCCATCAGGGCCTGCCGATATTCCTGGCCGTCCGGCTTCCCCTTTAATCCCCGCGGCCATTATAACCTTAGTCTCCTCAACCTTTCGATCGCGCCCCACAACACAACAAGCACACCCACGATGACACATAGAGAGGGGATGTCCAGCGGCGCTCCAATGGAGTTCAGCGAGCATAGAGTGGAGACCCATGCGAGGGAGACGGATCTCTCGGTGGTGTACACCATCGACCCGGCCATGGTGGACGACTACATCAACAGCGTTGAGCAGTTGCTTGCTCGAGACAAGTACAAGGTGGTCGGCATCGACCTCCACTACACCGCCGGTTGTCCTGGCATAGATCAGAAGGTTGCCGTTGCCTAGTTGTGCATGCGCCATCATGTCCACATCTACCACTACTGCATGGCCATAGAGCCTTGCGAGCGTTTCAACAGGTTTGTCAACAACACCGACTACAAGTTCGCCATGGTGGAAACCACTGACGATGTAAACACGCGCAGTATTACGAGCATGGCCAGCAAGAACCTTGTCGAAATCCGTGACCACTACAGGGTCTGAGGCAGCACGAAGAAGGACTCCTTGGTCAAACTCGCCTCGGCCATCATTGACCCCTACTACGAAAAGATGAAGAAGGATGCCCAGAGAACAAGTCCCCTATCCTGGCACAGGGCCTGGATGCGGCAATTGGATGAACCTCACCTCAGGTTCACGGCCAAGAGCGTGTACACATGCTACGACATGCACAGGCGGATCGTTGACATGAGGAAGTGCCATGTTACCCAAATCGACGAGCCCGGATCGAGCCACAAGCAGAGCAAGCGTCACAAGAAGTAGATGATGATCAGATGATCGTTTATGATAGTTAATCATGCATGTAATATATAATTTACATTATTGGTGTGTGGAAATGTCATGTGTGTAGTAGCCACCTATGTAATTATGCATGTAATAGTTTACTTTGGTGTGTGCAAATGCCATGGTTGTAGTAGCCACCTATGTAAGTGGATGTTTAATTTGGTTATGCAAGCATGTCCTTATAAGTGTGTGTGTGTGTGTGTCTATATATATATATATATATATATATGTTGTTGTTCTAAATGCAATCCCATCACACAACACACACGTCTTATTAGCAGCAACCGTCTGTGTTATTATCGGTCTTCGCACACATTTCTGATTATAGACCTGTTTGCCGTGTATCACACACATCTTGTTATATTGAACCGTTTATGTTCTCTTGTCTCAACACAAACAGTTCATCCGAGTGAACTGCATGCCATATATCGCACACACCTTGATCCGGGTGACCGTTTCTTTTATGTTGCCTAATCACGAACAGTTCATCCGAGTGAACTGTATGCTGTATATCGCACACACCTCCATCTAGCAGCCCGTTTCTTTTGTTCCTCCTCATCGCAGGAAGTTAATTGAACTGAACCGTATGCCCTGCATCGCACACGCAACTAAAATATGAACCAGGTTTGATGCATCCTCCATCGCAAATGTTTTGCACCTTTTTTTACGGGTTTTTTACACCACCGTTTGCGATTATGGCATCGCACACAGTTTCGTTGAAGGGTCTCTGATCATAGTGTCGCGTTAGCAGCATCCTGCAGTAGTGCATCTTCATCCCCGGCTAGCTTTTCGCGTTCGGCGGCATCGTTCTACACACCGACTCGACCGGTCATCTCGACCAGGTCGATAGCCTCGCCCCTGAGCACCAGATCAGGTTTGGTAACCTATAGTACATCGCCTACGCTCGTGGCGATCTGTATTCATCGGCTTCGCAACCTCATCTGAGATGCCCACAAACCCTGAAGCATCGACTTCGGGACCTCTTCCCGATCCAATCTCGGGATCGGCTCTTATCTCACAACTAGCTTCAAGCCTAGATGCGACAACCATGTTCGAAGACCGGTAGTCATCTTTGGCCAGACTCACCCTCCTTACCACGGATCTGGCTTTGAGCCCTCACGCAAGTTCGGCGTCCAAAGACGAGGGGTCAGCCCTGGCCGAACTCACCCCTCACCTCACCATCACACCGGAGACAGACTCCAGAGAAACCTCATACGCTAATCCAGCTACTCTCGCCCTATTAAACGGGGCACTAGATCGGATCCAGATGATGACTAACTTGGATGGCCCATCCTTTGCCTACACTCAGCGGGGCCTCGAGGCAGGCCACATGGAATTGTATGTCCCACCCACCACCCACTTAGTAGCCACTATTGAGGACTTAACTGGCATGATAGACTACGCCTCTAAGGAGGCCGACGACCTAGACGAAGATTGTGAAGCCATGGCCCATGCTGACACTACCCCTTCTGTCACTGGCCAATGGACGGCCACCTCCACCTATGATGTTTACATGGTGGACACTCCCAGGGACAATGGCGATGGCACTAATAACGGTGACAGCGGCCCCAGGAGATATAGCAACAAGTTGGGCGAGGATCCTCTCAAACGCCAAAGACAACACCAACGATCCAGGGGGCGTCGGGGCAGAGAAAGCAATACGGGCACCGGAGAAGACGGCACCCCAGAAAAAATGGAGAACCTCGGCGATCCAGCTACCGCCGAACAACAGCCAGACTATTCGAAGTAGCGTGAGGCGCAGTTCGATCGCAAGGACCCTAATGACTCCGAGGACAAGCCGGTTGGAGAGGCCAAACACCCACCCACTCCTCCTCGTCAAAGAGGCAAGAATTCAAATACGACTTACGCCATGACCTGGATGCTAGAATAGGTCAAACAAGCTCCATTTGCAGATCGAAAGAATACCCTCCTGATAGACGGGACAGATACCAAGCTTGGCTCGATCGAAATGATAGGGTTTGGGAGCAGCACCGTGCCCGGATGGCAACAGAACTTCGGCGCCACATGGCATAAGTCAGGGGCGCCGCTCACCCGATGTGCTTTACAGATGAGGTAAGCAGCATCAGTTCCCTAAGGGATTTAAACCCTTAACATCGAACAATATGATAGGACTACAGACCCGACCGTGTGGATCGAAGACTTTCTTCTCCACATTCACATGGCTCGAGGAGATGATCTCCATGCCATAATATACTTGCCACTAAAGCTCAAAGGACCAGCCAGGCATTAGCTGAAGAACTTCCCTGAAAACTCCATAGGGAGTTGGGAAGAGCTTGAGGGTGCTTTCCAAGCTAACTTTCAAGGCACTTATGTCCGTCCTCCAGATGCCGATGACCTGAGCCACATAGTCCAACCGCTCGGTGAGTCAGCTCAGCAGTTTTGGAATCGGTTTTTGACCAAAAAGTACCAGATCGTCGATTGTCCGGAAGCCAAAGCCATAACTGCATTTAAGCATAATATCCGGGACGAGTGGCTAGTGCGCCAGCTCGGCCAGGATAAGCCAAGGATCATGTCGGCACTCACCTCTCTGATGACCCCCTTTTGCATCGGCGAAGGTAGTTGGTTGGCTCGTAGAAGCACCAACCTAGAAGACCTCGGCACCTCGGAAGTTCGGGACGGAAACGGGAAACCACGGCGCAACAGGCATAAGCGTCGCCACAATGACTGTGAAGCCGAAGACACGGCAGTGAATGTCGGATTCCGCAACCCCAAATCAGGACCGCGGAAGAAGCCCTCCAAATGCATTCAGGATGGACCCACTAAATTGGACATAATCTCGGACAGGCCCTGGCAGATCCACGACGCCTCTGACAAGCCCGCCAATCACACCAACCGTAACTGTTGGGTGATTAAACAGGCCAGCAAGCTCATGGCCGAGCTCATAGGCAAAAGTCCCCACAGTGAGGATGATGAGGAACCTCGCAGGCCGAACAATGGAGGCTCGAAACAATTCCCTCCCGAGGAAAAACGGTGAATATGATCTACGCCACCCATATCCCTAAGAAGAAGAGGTAACGGGCACTTTGGGACGTCTACACCGTGGAGCCTGTAGCCCTGAAATTTAACCCATGGTCGACATGTCTGATCACCTTTGACTGAAGAGACCATCCGACCAGGATCCGTCATGGAGGATCGGCGGCCCTGGTTCTTGACCCCATTATTGATGGATACCACCTTAGTAGAGTCCTCATGGATGGAGCAGCAGCCTCAATTAGTTTTACGCACATACACTGAGGAAAATGGGTATTGACCCGTCAAGGATAACCAAATAACACTACCTTTAAAGGGGTAATCCCAGGTGTGGTGGCCCGCTGCTCGGGCACCCTAACCCTGGAAGTGGTGTTCGGCTCACCGGACAACTTCTGCAGTGAAGACTTGATCTTCGACATTGTCCCCTTTTGCAGTGGCTATCACGCACTCCTTGGCCGAAAAACGTTTGCTCGTTTCAACATTGTCCCCCACTATGCGTACCTAAAGTTAAAGATGCCTGGACCCAAGGGCGTCATCAGGTCAACGGCAATACGAAGCGCTCACTCCGGACAGAGGAACATATAGCAGCTCTGGCAGCCGAAGACCAAACCGGCATTGAAGGGCCGAAGTACCAGCCCGCCATTAAGGCACGAGATGCAAGTAAGCGGGCCCGAGCCCTGTCCCCATTTAGGGAGCCTCCCTACGCTCGACGTAAATAGGGATACACACCCCACAACATGCCCACCACAGTCGCACGCTACATGCCTCGTAAGCATAACTTCGCGCTCAAGATACCATGGGTAACTGTGGGACCTAACTAAACTAAACACCAAGTATTTGGCTCAGCCGAGCTATGGTCACATACGTCTTCGGACGTTGAACAGGTACCATCTAGGACCTATCCAGCATCAAGCTAGAATAGTACATCGACCTCTCAAGGCTCCATGTCAAGGGCCCGTCGGCCAGTTACCACCCCCTGTGTGGAGTTCTTCTTCCCAACAGAAGCAAAGGTGCAGACATGCAGCATGGCACAGTAGGGGCATCAATCCACACATCAAGGCCCTGTGTAAACCTTTCATCGGTAAAACCTTATTTCCTTTTATTACAAAGTACCTGTAATAGATGCTTCGGTAGTTCAAATTGTACGACTCGACGTCATGAGCTCATTGGAAATAAAGACCATCTTTTACGTTCCTCTCGCAGTCATTTATATTGCACCTTTTTCGCTCTTTGACGCCGCTATAAACTAGCTCGACACAAATTTTCTCTAAGATGGAATAGGCTAATAGACCGGGGGCTCGATCGTAATACTTGCTCTATGCATCAAGTCTGGCACTAGTTTTTCTCCATGTGTTCGGCGTCTCGAATATTGCATTATATGAATCGGTTCCGAATTATGTCTTGGGTCAATAGTTGGGTTGCCCGGCTCCTGTGCTTACCTTCTTACGTTCCGCACGTTCAGCTAAGATGGTAAAGGGAGAACCACTGCAACTGTACTTCTGGCTAGCCTGGTTAAGTACCTCAGTGGAGAAAGCCAAAAACTGACTATCATAATAAGAAAGAACTGGTCGGCGATCCGACGACAAGTGTCAAACTAAAAATCGATGGCGATTACCCCATGTCATACGAAGGGTTTGTCTTCTCACAAACCAAGTGATAATGGTATATACCTCGGCTCTCCCGAACGTCACAAACACTGGGGGCTAGTCACTAGCCCCCGTAGTCAAGCTCCTATGGCTAAGTGAAGGTAATAAAACCGCATAGTCTGATTGCCTTGTTTCACTTACGCACTACAACCTCCGGGCACCGAGACGTTGGCTAAGGGTCACAGTGCGGAGGAGGAAACACCCCTCATAGTATCTACATGGGGGCTGAAGCCGACGACTGGTAACTTTCAGATTCAAAACGGCCGCACAGGAGTCAAAATAAATCAAAACAGACACAAGTATGATAAACCATACAAAATAGCCGCATTAGCAAAAGGCCCAATTATCATTTAACATATAATAGTATGTTCATTCAAGGTTTACTTCTTTGGGACACCAGTCCTCTATCGCCCGAGCACCATCCATCACGATGGGGAAATACCGCTCAGGATGTCGATGCCCCTTTCCAGGAGGTGGGGGACCGGTGGCCATATCCACTGGCTTGATCTTAGGACAATGCACCATGGTCTTCGCAAAGGCCATTTGAGCTCCCTCAACCGAGGAGGCTGCATCGCGCAGCTTCTACACCAGGCCGAAGTAACTGCTCGGTATGGGCTCTGCAGGCCATAGCCGGACACAAAGGTCCTCATGGCCGGTTTCGCCATCCGATGCAGTTCCATCAGTTGCTTCATCTGGTTGCTCAGGAGGGAGGGTGTTCGGGCATGTGGAACTGCGTCCAGAACAGTTTGTGCTCGATGTCACCCACCTGAGCGGCGTAGTACCTTAGTGCATCAGCCACACTCCTGGGAAGCTCTGGAAATGCGCCTGAGGAATGCCAGACTCGTTTGACCAATGCAAACCTGTGGCCGCAAAAGGAACTCTGCAGTAAGTATGGCTTGCCATCAACAATTTGCTTTAATGGGCGGGGCTCTTCTCGGGCGCCCCACGCCTCCGTCCTTGCCTCCTGGATCTTCTACCCTATCTTGGACAACTCGGTGGTTTGATCCTTATTTTTATTCTCAAGGTCCTCACATTTAGTGATGGCAACCTTGAGCTCTTTGCACTTAGGCTACCCTGGCCTCGTGCTTGTCATTGACGATTTTCCTCGTCGTGAGTTAGGCGGTCGCTTGTTCAACCACCGCTTTCTGTTCGGCAGCATCTTTCTTGGCCGTCGCCAGTTCGGCCTTGAGGCTCTCGACCTCCGCGACGACAGCTGCAGCAATATTTAAGCACCTCTTGCTTAGGGTTAATCCGAATACTTTGCTCAATGTAAAATTACTAAGTCTCGATCGGGCTAACGGTGCGCCTCGTCAAACCGCTTCTTAACAAGGTCGAGCTCCTCATCGGCGATTTTGAGCTTCCGATTCATCTCATCAAGCATTGCGGCATTAGTAGCTGCTGCCAAAGACGAGGCCTAAAATAAAAAACCGATCACATCATTAAGACTCCCGATCCAAGAATTTTCGATCCTCCCCCAGGTTTTTCAATCCTGATAGAGTCTCGGTAGCAGCTATATATGAGGACTGATCAAACTTTGCTCGCAAATTCCGCTCTGTGGAAATAATATTATGTGGCTTGCCTTGAAGACCGTCAGAAGGCCGCTGAAGGCTTCCTTTAGTCCACTGTTGACGGCCGAGTACTTCACAGAACCACGCCCATCAGGGCGCATTGTTGCACGATGATCGAGGAGTTCTTCGCAGCGTCCTCTGTCGGTGTCAAAACCGGTGGATCTCGGCTATGGGGTCCCGAACTATGCGTCTAGGATCGATGGTAACAGGAGACGGGGGACATGATGTTTACCCAGGTTCGGGCCCTCTCTATGAAGGCAATACCCTACTTCCTGCTTGATTGATTTTGATGAATATGAGTATTACAAGAGTTGATCTACCACGAGATCGTAATGGCTAAACCCTAGAAGTCTAGCCTGTATGACTATGGTAATGAGTCTCTACCTATCCGGACTACGCTCTCCGGTTTATATAGACACCGGAGAGATCTAGGGTTACATGGAGTCGGCTACATCAGAGGGTATCTACATAGTCGGTTGCCAAGCTTGCCTTCCACGCCAAGTAGAGTCCAATCCGGACACGGGTACAGTCTTCGGTCTTCATGTCTTCACAGCCCATCAGTCCGGCCCACGGATAACAGGCCGGACACCCGAGGACCCCTTAGTACAGGACTCCCTCAGTAGCCCCTGATCCTGGCTTCAATGACGAGGAGTCCGGCGCGCAGATTTGTCTTCGGCATTGCAAGGCAGGTTCCTTCCTTCCGAACTCCAGAATAGTCTTCGGATGTAGTAAGTATATCCGGACCTATGCATATAATTGCAGAGAATACAATATTCCATGAGTCCAATTTGCTGATAACTGTTACGACGTCGTATCACGCCTGCCCGGTTACTATTTCCAACCGTTGGCTAGGACGTCGCCCCACGTCTCGGGACGCGGTTTTACTGGCACGTCTTGTCAAGGTAGAGATCGTGTCCCCTTATTCACGGGATTTTCATTAATGCAGGCGTGGGTAACCCAACCGTCCCCTAGGTACAACTCTTTGGGGATAGGTAAGTTTCGAGACCCAGGTGGAGACGCTCAGTATTTGGGGTCTTTATATAGGGACCTAGTCTCGTATTTTTCTTTTGCGCTTGCTTCTTCCTCAACCCCAGCCACCTCGAGTTCTAACCCTCGGGTTCCAATCTCCACCAGCCCCAATCATGTCCGGATCCAGCCGTCCAGGCCGGTGGGTGGCTTCTTCTGTCACGGAGGAGGATATCGCAAAGCTCCGCGCGATGAGGTATCTGACCCTAGAAATCCTTCATCGGCTTCCCTCAAAGGGGCAAGTTATTCCTACCCCCAAATCCGACGAGAGGGTAGTATTTGTGTCCCACTTCCTCCATGGGTTAGGGTTCTCGATTAACCCCTTCGTCCGGGGGCTCATGTTCTACTATGGGCTAGATTTTCACGATCTAGCCCCGGACTCTATTCTCCTCATCTCGACATTTATCGTCACGTGTGAGGCTTTCCTCCGGACTCCTACGCACTTTGGTTTGTGGCTCAAGACCTTTGACGTGAGGCCGCAGGTGACAGAGGAGGAGCAGGCAGAGTGCGGCAGTGTCATAATAGGCAAGCTTGCTAGCAAGGTTTGGTTTGAAGATCTTTCGCCAAGTCTTCCGACCTATGGCAGCAGGGGTGGTTTTATATCAATGAGCCACGGGGCTCCAAGTGGGCGGCTACGCCTGCGTACTGACCCGGCCCTCCAATTCAGCTTGCTTCATGGATCAATAAGGGATTGGACTGGGGATCCGTCAATGAAGTGCAGACTCTGCAAGGTCGCATCCGAAGCCTTACCGAGAAGGGCATCGATATTGTGAATGCCGTTCAAGTAATGCTAGTCCGTCGGACCCTGCCATGTCAGCGGTGGCCTCTCCGTATGTGGGAGTTTAATCCAGAAGGGCGGCGGACTCTTCAGCACTTCTTCGGCACCACGCACGAAGGAATGTGGAAATTATATTTCGGAGAACAAGAGCAATGGCCGAACACCACCGAGGATGTTGGCCTTGACTGCAATCATCCGGATACTGCGGTAAGTATTCAATCTCCGAACACCTTCCATTCAAGCATCTCTTGACAAGATACTGAACAATCCGTCCCAATACAGGACTGGGTAAGGAAAGCGGTGTTAATCTGGTGTCCGGTGCCCCTTCCCGAAGACTCTGTGACCGCCCTGCTGATGAGAATGCTGATTCCGACACCGTACCAGGTGTCTGCAGAGGGGGGCGAGAGCGGGGAGCCCAGAGGTGATTCCCGCCCTGAGGATGAATTAGATGCTATGTTCGGGGAAACTGATACCCTTTTGGCCAAGGGCAAAGGTGCAGAGGAAGCCCTCCATGGCAAAAAGAGGGTCGCTTCCGAAGATCAGGAGGGGAAGCCTTCCAAGAGAGGAAAACTGCCATCGTCGGGTGGCCTGGGCCGGGCGACCGATGCTTCCATAGGGCTTTATGACGAGGACGAACCTCTGGCCAGACCGTAAGTGAAGCTAGGGCACTTTAAACGTACCTCATTCTTTTCCTATTAGTGAAGTAATCATCCGACATATGTACATCCACGCAGGTTAACGCCCGGTGTTTCTCAATCGTCCTCCTCCTCGGGAGACCTTCTTCCGGAGATGATGGAGAGCGATACGCCTTCTCCGGCCTCATCGCCCAATAGGGCAGTTGATTTTGAGGTATCATCCCGGAGGACTCCTCCCGATCGACAAGTAGTGCAGGAAATGAAAAAGCCGCTACCCGAAGGTGGTGCCTCTGTCACTCAAGGTTCGGGAATCAAGAATGATGGCCCCGAACTGTCCGGTTTATAGCCGGAGACGATTCTGGAGGCGAGTAAGCGGATTCCTTCAAAGGAATGTCGTACTCCGGCGGCGGTTTCTGAAGACCCCGGAGCGCCGGAAATGCTGACGGACATGCTGCAACAAGCGTCCATTTCAGAGGAGCACCGTGCCTTGATGGTTACGGTGGTCGAAAAGGTTCTATCCATGAAGAGAGGATTGAACGAGGCCTTCTCGAGCCTTCTAAGAGGTTTTGAGGTTTGTGATGTAGTTTTGTCAATTGAATAACATTGACAGAATGCACCTGTTGTATATTCAGTACCCCTGAGACTCGGATTGCCTTTCGAAGGAGGCGATCGGAGGATCAAAAAGATATGCTCAGGTACTAACCTTGACTTAACTTGGAATACAGGTTGCCTCCCCTCCTGCGGCTACCCGAAATATGGAAGTGGCCGAACTGCAGCGAAAGCTGGATATTGCGGAAGATGACATTGCATTGATCAACAGGCGTCTTGACGACTTGCAAGGTATATATTGCGAGCGTTCCTTACACCAATGTGCTTGTAATTTAGGCCTGACGCCGAAAAGAGTTTTATATGAAATGCATGAGTGCAGATGGTGCTGCCGCCATTGAAGCTCTTCGGGCAGAGCTAGCCCGGGCCAAGGAGCTGGCCCGGTGGAGTGATGCGGCTGCCGAGAAGGCATCGACTGATCTAAGAGCCGAACAAGCAGCTCAGCGCCAAAATGAGGAGAAAATATCCGCACTGGCGCTTGAATTGAAGAATACTTCCAGCCGCTGTGAGTACCTTGAGAAGGAGAATAAAGCCAAAATGGCTGAACTTGATAAGGCCGTACAAGAGGCAAGTGAAGCTCAAGCTCGGTCTGAATCTAGGGCAGCTCGTGAAGAGATTCGGCAGGCTAAGGAGATAGCGGCCGGTAAGCCCTTTTTGCTTCAGACTAAGTTTGGCGATCCGGACTATGCTCAGCTGAACCAGGTCTGGAGTTCTCCGGCTGAATTTTTGGACTTGCCGGAGAGTTCTTCCGATACGGCGCAATTTTACCAAGCACAAGAGGGGTATGCAACGGAGAAGCTTTTCTTGTCATAATTTGGCGCATCAAAGCGCCCTCTGTTGCTGAATGAACAGATGTCCCAATGGGCCGAGCTTCATAGGATATCCGGCGACGCCATGAAGAACGTCATAATCCGGTTGTGGCCGAATGAGGCTGTTCCAAAGAGCTACTTTGTCCTGGTGCAGCGTCTTGTTGATGCGGTGCCTCGTATCGATGATGCGAAGCGGTCAGCGTGCGTTGAAGGTGCACGGATGGCCTTTGCTCGAGTCAAGACGTTCTGGGGGAAGATGAAGGACGTCGATGTTGCGGCGAAGAGTCCGCCCAAGGGCAAGGACCGTAGTGAGTCAGAGCATTATTTTGAAGATGTCCTGGAAGCCGCCCGCCTGATAGAGGGTCAATGCTCGAAGAACATAATGTTCGAGTGAAGTGTATTAGAATTGTAAAAGACAATTTTATAATTGATCTATTTTTATATTTTTGCTCAAACGCTTGAATTCCTCCTGTGTGGCCGTTTTAATATAATCTGAAAGTTTTCCAGTTGTCGGCTTCAGCTCCCTCGTAGGAAGTACGGGGGTGTTTGGAAAAGCATTTAATCACTCTTTATCCAACGTCTTAGTCCGTGAAGGAGGCGATAATGCAGCGAACCAGGCAATCGGACTATAAGGCGTTAACACTTTCACTTAGCCATATGAGTTTTATGGTGGGACTACGACATAGCCCCTAGTATGTATGCGGCGTGTAGTGCCTGACATATTTGATCTAAAAAAGATCCCTCGTGTGACACGGAGAATCGCTAAGGATTCCAAGAAGTCGTCAAGTGGTTGACCAGCTCTCCCCGCATCATGACAGTCAGTTTTCGGCTTTCTCTACTGAGGTGCTCATCCGGTTTAGAGCAGGGCACAATCGCAGCAGTTCTCCCTTTACTACCCTAGCCGACAGAGCGGAACGTAGGGTAGCAAGCACAGGAGCCGGGCAACCCAACTATTGACCCAAGACAATGATTCGGAGCTGATGCATATAAGGCCAAACTTGCGACGCTGAAGTACGCTATAGAGCTATTCGGACTTGTACTGGCAACTCATTCGTTCCCATTCCGAGCCCCTGGCCGGGTATGCCGAGGTGCATCTGTAAAGCAGCCGTTGAGGCTGTACACATTGTTGAAAGAGTATGAAAGGTTAGTTCGGATGAGGTTTACCGGGAGCGGAGCAATATTCCAATGATAAATTTATGTATATGTATATAAAAAGAGGGAAACCACAAACCCGGCTATTTGACATGCTCGGGGTCGGGAACAGAGGAAAAAGGGCATAGTACAGGCTCGGAATAAAGAGTGCGGTCTACGAAAAGTTATTTTGGACCTCCTGTCGCACGTCTGCGCAGCCCATCCTCGGGGAGGGGAATCCCTAACGGAAGTATCCCCTTAGGTGAGTGTACGGATCTGAACTCCGATAGAGTCCGTTGTAGATGCTTTCCTGTTGGTCACCTGTTCTTAAGAAATGATACAGAAAAATAAGGAAAACAGATAAAAAAACGTTACGGGAATGCTTGCAGGGTTGTCCGTATTGTGCTTCCGCCGATGCCCATGGTATCTTGAGTGCGTAGTGATGTACGCGTGGTGTGAATCTTGCGAGTATAGTAGGTGGGTGGCGGAAACCGAACTGCTATTTCCGTTCCGGGAGTGGTCGAACTTCATAGGGAAACTATTTCTGGCCCCTGGTGTGTGGCTGGCGAGCCGCTCCGTCGTCTTTATCGCCTGGTGGCCTCCTCCCCTTATGAGCGACGTTAAGCTTGCCTGCCTGCTTGAGGACCCAACAGTTTCTGTTGGTATGATTAGCTGGCTTATCAGGGTGGCCGTGAATCTGACAAGGTCGGTCCAATATCCTCTCAAGGGTGGATGGTCCATCCTGGTTTGCCTTTAGGGGCTTCTTCCGTTGACTGGGTTGCGGATTGTGAAATCCGGCGTTGATCGCTGTGTCACGTGATCTTTCAGTATTATTGCGGCTGTTGTGTTCGGTTCGTCGTGGCTTACCGTTGCCGTCTCGGATTTCGGAAGTGCCCGGGTCGCTGGTGTTGTAGCCTTTACGAGCTTGCCAATTGTCTTCTCCCGCACAAAAGTGAGTCATTAGAGCAGTAAGGGCTGTCATGGATTTGGGTCCTTCTTGGCCGAGGTGGCGTGCTAGCGATTCATCTCGGACGCTATGTTTGAAGGCCGCGAGGTCTTCCGCGTCCGGAGAGTCGACGATTTGGTTCTTTTTGACTAAGAACCTGGTCCAGAGCTCCCTGGCTGACTCGCCGGGCTGCTGGACAATATGACTTAAGTCGTCGGCATCTGGTGGACGGACATATTTTCCTTCGAAGTTGTCTCTAAAGGCGTCTTCAAAATCTTCCCAGTTGCCAATAGAATTTTCTGGCAAACTATTTAGCCAGTACCGAGCTGGTCCTTTGAGCTTGAGATGTAGGTATTTAATGGCGTGAAGGTCGTCTCTGCGAGCCATGTGAATATGGAGGAGGTAATCCTCAATCCATACCGCGGGATCTGTTGTTCCATTGTATGACTCGATGTTAATGGGTTTAAACCCGTCTGGAAACTCATGCTCCATTACCTCGTCAGTGAAGTAGAGAGGGTGTGCGGCTCCTCTATGTTGGGCCACACTATGAAGCACCTCCGGCGGACTCCGTTTACAGTGTTCGGACCGGGCGTGGTCAGCTCTGTTGTGTCCGAATAGGTAACCATCATCACCGGTCGGGGCATGTCCCCGCGATCTGTATATCGATTTTGTGTGTCTTGTTCTACCCTCCAGGTCTTGTTGGATGTCGTGAGTATTCCCCGAGCTGTTTTGTTCTTGTTTTGACGGCCAGATGGGTTGGTATGGTGCTCTGCTTGGGCTGCTGCTTTATCCAGACCGAACTGTGGTCGGCCTACCGCATTATTCGATGGTGGTGTGGGCTCCAACGCTCTACCATCGTATTGAGGGAGCCACCTACCCTTGGGGTGGCTTTTGTCTGGGACGCTAAGGCCGTATTCTTCGACGGCCAAGACCTCGGTCCATCTATCATTGAGCAAATCTTGGCTCGCTTGAAGCTGTAGGTGCTTCGTCCTTAGGCTCCTTGTAGTGGCTATGAGCCGGCGTTTAAAGCGCTCCTGCTCGCGAGGTTCCTTAGGCACAATAAAATCTTCATTGCCAAGGATCTCCTCTTCCTCGGAGAGTGGGAGATAATTGCTATCCTCTGAACCTGCATATGTGGCCTATTCATCATGGCTGTGTTGCCCGCCTTCCTGTTCCTCCTGTTCGGATCCAACCTCAACAGGGTCTTCATTGTCTAGAGTGTTATCTTCTCCGGTGCTAGTATTGTTTTCTCTTGAGCGACGTGACTTAGGGCGGCGCAGGACGCACCGGTGTTCAGACTGTGTACCAGGAGGTTTATCCTCAACTGGGTCTACCTTGTCATCGTTGAGAGTGTCGTTGGGTGTGTCTACCATACACACGTCGTACCATGAAGTGGCCAGTGAGGGAGTCCTAGATTAGGGGGTCCTCGGACGGCCGGACTATATACTTTAGCTGGACTATTGGACTATGAAGATACAAGATTGAAGACTTCGTCCCGTGTCCGGATGGGACTCTCCTTGGCATGGAAGGCAAGATTGGCAATACGGATATGTAGATCTCCTCCCTTGTAACCGACTCTGTGTAACCGTAGCCCCCTCCGATGTCTATATAAACCGGAGGGTTTAGTCCGTAGGACAACAACAATCATACCATAGGCTAGCTTCTAGGGTTTAGCCTCTATGATCTCGTGGTAGATCAACTCTTGTAATACTCATATCATCAAGATCAATCAAGCAGGAAGTAGGGTATTACCTCCATCGAGAGGGCCCAAACCTAGGTAAACATCGTGTCCCCCGCCTCCTGTTACCATCCGCCTTAGACGCACAGTTCGGGACCCCCTACCCGAGATCCACCGGTTTTGACACCGACATTGGTGCTTTCATTGAGAGTTCCACTGTGCCGTCACCGTAAGGCTTGATGGCTCCTTCGATCATCGGCAACGATGCGATCCAGGGTGAGGTTTTCCTCCCCGAACAGATCTTCGTATACGGTGGCTTCGTACTGCGGGCCAACTCGCTTGGCCATCTAGAGCAGATCGAGAGCTACGCCCCTAGCCATCAGGTCAGGTTCGAAAACTTGAACTATACTGCCGACATCCGCGGATACTTGATCTTCGACGGATTCGAGCCCATGTCAGGTGCGCCGCACAATCACGACGAGCATGACTTAACTCTGCCGTCGGACAGTGTTCGGGAGATCACACTTGCTACTACTCCGGCCCTCAATCCGGAACAAATTGCGCCATCTAAGGACGGGTGGATAGACC
This sequence comes from Triticum aestivum, assembly GCF_018294505.1. Classification (NCBI taxonomy): domain Eukaryota; kingdom Viridiplantae; phylum Streptophyta; class Magnoliopsida; order Poales; family Poaceae; genus Triticum; species Triticum aestivum. The sequence continues at coordinate 283,382,823 of NC_057811.1, forward strand.
CCGCCACAGAGGCCGCACTCTCAGTGGCGATAGAGCCGAATACTGACTTCACCTCCTATGAGAGCCGTGTTGCCGAACCATTGGATTCGTCCCCGGCCACGGCCTCCGAGCCGCCCGCGTCCGTGCCTATCGAATCCGATTGGGCACCGATCATGGAGTTTACCTCCGCGGATATCTTTCAGCACTCGCCTTTTGGCGATGTGCTAAATTCATTAAGGTCTCTCTCCTTGTCAGGAGAACCTTGGCCGAACTATGTCCGGCTAGAATGGGATGCGGACGACGAAGAAATTCGCTCCCCACCCACCACCCACTTAATAGCCAATGTCGACGATTTAACCGACATGCTCGACTTCGACTTCGAAGACATCGACGATATGGACGACGATGCAGGAGACGAACAGGAACCACCACCCACAGGGCGCTGGACCGCCACCTCATCATATGATATATACATGGTGGATACCCCCAAAGAAGGTAATGGCGATAAGACAGCGGAGGATGACCCCTCCAAGAAGCAACCCAAGCACCGACGTCAGCGGCGCCACTCTAAGTCCCGCCATAGCAAAAGTAGCGATACCGGCACAAGAGACAATAACACTTCGGATAGTGCCAAAGACGACGACAATCCCCTCCAGCCAGATTTAGAGCGGGAGGATGAACAAGCTAGCCCTCCAGAACAGGCAGCAGAAGGAGAAATGGAGGATGACAATTACATGCCTCTCTTCGAAGACGAGGTGAGCCTCGGCGATGAAGAATTTATCGTGCCTGAGGATCCCGTCGAGCAAGAGTGCTTCAAGCGCTGGCTTATAGCCACAGCAAATAGCCTGAAGAAAAAGCAACAACAGCTTCAAGCTGATCAAGATCTGCTAGCGGATAGATGGACCGAAGTCCTTGCGGCCAAGGAATACGAACTCGAACGCCCCTCCAAGAGTTACCCAAAGCGCAGGTTGCTACCCCAACTCGAGGAGGAAGCATTAAAACCCACATCACCAGGATATGATGCGGCTGATCGGCCACCTCATGGCCGAGACAGAGGGGCATATCAGCCCGAAGTCCAGCCCACACCCCGTCGCCAGACAACCAAAAACACCAAGGCCCGGGGCAACACGCGGGACCTGCGAGACGTATTGGAAAACAAAGCAGCATACAAGATCAATCTACGGATCACGGGGTCGCGCCCCAACGCGTGACGATGATCGTCACGCCGGATACACTAAAAGCAAATCCGGCTGGGCCGAACACAGCAGACAAGACTCGTATGAACTGCGTCGTGATATAGCCCGGCACAGAGGCGCCGCACACCCCCTATGCTTCACTGATGAAGTAATGGATCATGAATTCCCAGAGGGTTTTAAACCCGTAAACATTGAATCATATGATGGCACAACAGACCCCGTGGTATGGATCGAGGATTTCCTCCTCCACATCCACATGGCTCGCGGTGATGATCTGCATGCCATCAAGTACCTCCCACTAAAACTCAAAGGACCAGCTCAGCATTGGCTGAATAGCTTGCCATCAGACTCCATTGGCAGTTGGGAGGATTTGGAAGATGCATTCCTTGACAACTTCCAGGGCACTTACGTGCGACCACCGGATGCTGATGACTTGAGCCATATAACTCAGCAGCGAGGGGAATCGGCCAGGAAATTCTAGACCCGGTTCCTAACTAAGAAAAACCAAATTGTTGATTGTCCGGATGCAGAGGCCTTAGCGGCATTTAAGCATAACATCTGTGACGAGTGGCTCGCCCGACACCTCGGCCAAGAGAAGTCGAAGTCCATGGCAGCCCTCACAACACTCATGACCCGCTTTTGCGCAGGCGAGGATAGCTGGCTGGCTCGCAGCATCAATACATCAAGGAATCCTGGCACCTCAGATGCCAAAGATACTAACGGCAGACAACGCCGTAACAGACACAAGCGCCGCAGCAACGGCGATAACGCCGAAGAGACGGCCGTCAATGCCGGATTCAGTGGCTCTAAATCCGGTCAGCGGGAAAAGTCGTTCAAAAGAAGATCTCCGGGCCCGTCCAGTCTGGACCGTATACTCGATCTCTCATGTCAAATTCACGGCACCCCCGATAAGCCAGCCAATCACACCAACAGAGAATGCTAGGTGTTCAAGCAGGCCGGCAAATTGAATGCTGAAAACAAGGACAAGGGGCTGCATAGCGACGACGAGGAAGAGCCTCGGCCGCCGAACACAGGAGGATAGAAGAGGTTCCCTCCACAAGTGAAAACGGTGAACATGATATACGCAACCCATATTCCCAAGAGGGAGCGGAAGCGTGCACTAAGGGACGTCTATGCGATGGAGCCAGTCGCCCCAAAGTTCAACCCATGGTCCTCTTGTCCGATCACCTTTGATCGCATGGACCACCCCACTAGTATCCGTCATGGCGGATCTGCCGCATTAGTCCTTGACCCCATCATTGACGGATTTCACCTCACTCGAGTCCTTATGGACGGTGGTAGCAGCTTGAACCTGCTCTATCAGGATACAGTGCGCAAAATGGGCATCGATGCCTCAAGGATCAAACCCACAAAAACCACCTTTAAAGGGGTAATCCCAGGAATAGAGGCCTATTGCACGGGCTCAATCACACTGGAAGTGGTCTTCGGGTCTCCGGACAACTTTTGAAGCGAGGAGTTAATCTTCGATATCGTCCCCTTTCGCAGCGGCTATCACACACTACTCGGACGAACCGCATTCGCCAGATTCAATGCGGTACCACATTATGCATACCTCAAACTCAAAATTCCAGGACCACGTGGGGTTATAACAGTTAATGGAAACACAGAGCGCTCGCTCCGCACGGAGGAGCACACTGCAGCTCTCGCAACAGAAGCGCAAAGCAGCCTTATTAGGCAAGCTGAGAATTCGGCGAAAAAGACCTCGGACACCTTCAAGCGAGTCCGGAGTACCCCACAGGCGGATCAGCGGGCACGTTTGAGGCTCGACTAGCAATTCGGCCTCCGTCCTAGTCCCAGTCAAGTGGCGAAATCTGTGCCACGCATACATAACTATGCACTCAAGATACCATGGACATAGGCGGAGGCACCAATACGGCACATCCCACCATGCGGCTCAACCGCCCCAGGGGTTGTATACCTTTATCATTTCTCTGTCTTTCAGGACCTTATTCTCTGGAAGCCCTTTCCGGCAGTCCAATTGTTGGACTCATCGCAGTAAGGAAATACCAAGGAAGCAAGACGGTCTGACGTACAAGGGAATCCCCAGGTGGTCTCTGATAACGATCAAAATACCTGTTTTACATACCCGCACGCAACTTGCCATTGGATAGGACATGTCAAATGGCCCTATTTTCTGCTTATTGCGCTACTTGTATCCGTACGCTTTGACGTACTATTTAATAACAATACGTAGCGTTAGCCTATTATTGCATTACCCTTTCTTTTTTTTCTTTCTCTTCTCTGCTTAATTATGACAGATTGCACCCGTACATTCTAGTACGACTAGTATGCCAGGGGCTTCAGCATAACCCATAATACGGCATGAGAAGTCCGAACACTTTCGACAGTGCGGCGCCCCGAACTTATAGCATTATATGCATGAGCTCCGAATCATGTCTTGGGTCGATAGTTGGGTTTGCCCGGCTCCCTTGTTTTGGTACCTTACGTTCCGCAAAATCGGCTAAGGTAGCGCTGGGAGAACTACTGCGATTGTGTCCCGGTTATTCCGGACAAGCACCTCAATAGAGAAAGCCGAAAACTGACTGTCATGATGAGGCGAGAGCTGGTCGCTGTTCGAGAGGTCTCAAGTCCTTAAAGACTTTTTCTGCTTCGGGCGAGGAGTCGGCCTTGCCCGACTTAGGCATATATAGCGCCCCAAATTCGGCCTTCCGAATACTAGGGGCTTCGCCAAAATTTAAAATTGTAGACTTCTATGGCTAAGTGAGTGTTATAAAGCTTTATAGTCCGATTGCCTGGTTCACTATGCTGAACACCTCCTTCGAAGGACCCAAAATTGGGATAAAGAGTGTTCATGTTTATCCCAAACACCCCAGTACTAGTTACATGGGGGCAGAAGCCGACGACTGTCCAACCCTCAGATTTCATAAATGGCCGCACAGAAGGTAATATTTTAATATAACAAGCGTTGCATAGCGCAAATGAACTCGTTTCACATTACAGGATCACATGAGTACATTCATTCGAATATTACATCCTTAGCACATTCCTCCGCCACAAGGTGGGAACCCTTCAGGACACTGTCATAATACATTTCGGGGTGGCGATGCTCCTTCACCAGCTTTACGACGTCCAGCTTCGCCCAGTGCACCTTCGCCCGGGCAAAAGCCCTGCGTGCACCCTCGATGTAGACGGACCGCTTTATGACTTCAAGCCGTGGGAAGGCGTTCACAAGCCGCCTCACGAGACCGAAGTAGCTATCAGGCAGGGGCTCGCCAGGCCACATCCGGACTATAAGACCCTTCATGGCCTGTTCGGCCGCCTTGTGGAGCTCGACCAGTTGCTTCAGCTAGTCGCTCAAGGGCATGGGGTGTTCGGTCCCAGTATACTGAGACCAGAAAAACTTCTCCGTCGAGCTCCCCTCCTCAGCCCGGTAGAACTCCGCGGCATCCAACACACTGCGGGGAAGATCTGCGAATGCTCCTGGAGAGCTCCGAACTCGGGTAAGTAAAAGGAAAGTTTCCTTCACATGCTTGCTTTGCATAATGACTGCCTTACCCGCTGCTATCTTCTTAACCGCCTCAATTTCCTGGAGGGCCTTCTGGGCTTCGGCCTTGGGGTTTTGTGCGCTTTCGAGGGCATTCGCAAGCTCGGACTCTCGCGTCTTAGAGTCAAGCTCCAAGGACTCGTGTTTTTTGGCGAGAGCCTGGAGCTCTTGCTGCACCTCGCCCACCCGGGCTTCTTGCTTTTCTCGCTCGATGCGCTCCTTGGCCGCTTTGTCTTCGGCCTCGGATAGCGCCTTCTGCAGGGTCGCCACTTCGGTCGTGGCCCCTAGCAAAATTCATGGCGATCCTATTATTCTAAAACCAAATCTTAATAATGTACAGACGGGGTATGACTTACCTTTGTTCTCTTCAAGCTGCCTCTTGGTAAGGCCGAGCTCTTCCTTGGACCGCTCAAGATCCTACTTCAGCGCAGCAACCTCTGCAGTACGTGCGGCAGCGGCTAGCAGTGAAGCCTGCATATGCACATAGACATATTCCGATTAGACTCTTGCAGTCATTATTTGAACCTCTATTCGGCCTTTCTTCGCGAACGCCAAATAGAGCATCAGGGGCTACTGTCGATGCGGTAATATTTTCTTATAATTTGATTACTTACCTAATAGTTAGTCCGCTTTTGGCAGACTGAACTTTCTCGATCACCGCACTCATGATAGTGCGGTGCTCTTCGTCGATGGAAGCGCCGCGAAGCGCTTCCAGCAAGTTGTCCGGTGCCTCTGGATGGACAGAGGCCACCGGCACAGGCGGCTTGCCCCTCTTAACGAGGGGTCGCCTGACAGAGTCCGGAACCACTGGAGGTTCCGGTGCAGTGTTCTGCTGGGGACCGAATTCGGAGCCCATGGGAGTCTTGCTCCCCTTGCGCCCAGGGTCCGGAATGTCGCCTTGAGGCAGCTCCAGGACTACCTCCCCTCGGCTCGGTGCCCTTTGAGACAACACCTCAACGTTGTCCGTAGGGCGAGGGGAGGAGGCGGTCGGAAGTGAATCGCTATTCATATCTGACGGGTCCAAAGAACCATCCGACGAAGATACGTCGATATGGGCTCGAGACGGACTGCATAATCATGTTCGGCGCGATGAGAAGCAGTGCAATAAAACATACCATGAATTACTATGGTATCCTAATACTTACGACTTCGTCAGGGGCTTGTCCCTGGGCAACCACTCGTCGTCGCTATAGGCGGCCGTCGTGGAGCAGTCCGGGAGAAGGGTCCTTCCCTTCTTGGACCCTTCGGCCTCCCCGGATGGGGCGGCCTTCCTTTTCTTGTCTCCCCCGGCTGGGGGGAGAACTTTCCTCTTCCTCCTCCTCATTTTCGTGGGAGGAGTGTGCCTTAGTGTTCTCGGACGATGAGTCCAATATAACCTTGCGCCGGAGACCCTTCCGGGTCCCCGTGGCCTTCTTCTTGGCCTTCTTCACCGGCACCTCGTAAGGCGCCGGAACCAGCATCTCTGTTAGGAGAACATCTGCTGGATCTTCAGGCAGGGGGCTGGGCAATAGTTCTGCTCCGCTGTCTCTACCCAGTCATGTTAAATGGCGTGGAGACTTAGATCCCCACATGGTTAAACTGGGGAAAATAAACATCTTATGAGATATAAAAGACTTACCAGATTGGCAGGGCGCTTTGCGCTGAGTCCGCGGTCCTCGGTAAGGGGAGGAGGTACCTCGGCGCCCTTGAATAGCACCTTCCAAACGTCCTTGTGCGTCGTGTCGAAGAGCTATCGCAGCGTCAGGTGCTCGGCCGGGTCGAACTCCCACAAATTGAATGCCCATCATTGACACGGGAGTATCTGGCGGAAGAGCATGACCTGGACCACGTTGACGAGCTTGATTTTCTTGCTCATCATGTTTCTGATGCATTTCTGGAGTCCGGTCAGCTCCACCGATGAACCCCAGGATAGGCCCTTCTCTTTCCAGGAGGTGAGTCGTGTGGGGATTCCGGATCGGAATTCAGGGGCCGCCACCCAGTTGGTGTCGCGCGGCTCGGTGATGTAGAACCACCCCGATTGCCACCCCTTTATGGTCTCCACATAGGAGCCTTCGGGCCAGGTGACGTTGGGCATTTGGCCACCATAGCGCCTCCGCACTCCGCTTGCTGGGCGACCACCACCTTCGGTTTAACATTGAAGGTCTTCAGCCACAGGCCGAAGTGGGGCCTGATGCAGAGGAACGCCTCGCACACGACGATAAACGCCGAGATGTTGAGGATGAAATTGGGGGCCAGATCGTGAAAGTCCAGCCCGTAGTAGAACATGAGCCCGCGGACAAACGGGTGGAGGGGAAATCCCAGTCCGCGGACGAAGTGGGTAAGAAAAACCACCCTCTCATGGGGTTTTGGCGTAGGGACGATCTGCCCCGCATCTGGCAGCCGGTGTGCGATATCCGCGGCTAGATATCCAGCTCCCCGTTGCTTTGTGATGTTCTCCTCCATGACGTAGGAGGCCATCCACTTGCCTCCTACTCCGGTCATGCTTGGAGTGGTTTGAGGAGAAAAATGCGAACTTGGGCGCTGGAGCTCGAGTGCGCAAGAATGGATGAGCAAGGAGGAAGAAGGCGTGGGTGAAAAGGGGGAATACTTGTCCCTTTATAAGGGCGGAAGAAGCTATGCGTCCTGATAAAGTCGCTTATTCCCCAAGCGCCGTAATTGATGGCGCGGTTGGGTTACCCACACCCGTATTGATGAGAATCTCGCGATAAGGGGACACGATCTCTGCTTCGACAAGACGTGCCAGGAAAACCGCCTCGCAATATGTGCAGTAGCTGGTTGAGAAAAACGGTTCGAATAATGACCGGGCCGTGGTATGATGTCATGCTGCCGAACGTGTCAGCAGATTAGATTTGTGGAAATATTATTCTCTCTACGAAGGTATGTGGAATTTATTTTGAAGAGCCGGACACTGTCCTTGTGTTCAAGATCTTCTATGGAGTATTCGGAGGAAGAACCCGCCTTGCAATGCCGAAGACAAATCTCCGCGCCGGACTCATCGTCATTGAAGCCTGGTTCAGGGGCTACTAAGGGAGTCCTGGATTAGGGGGTCCTCGGACGGCCGGACTATATACTTTAGCTGGACTGTTGGACTATGAAGATACAAGATTGAAGACTTCGTCCCGTGTCCGGATGGGACTCTCCTTGGCATGGAAGGCAAGATTGGCAATACGGATATGTAGATCTCCTCCCTTGTAACCGACTCTGTGTAACCGTAGCCCCCTCCGATGTCTATATAAACCGGAGGGTTTAGTCCGTAGGACAACAACAATCATACCATAGGCTAGCTTCTAGGGTTTAGCCTCTATGATCTCGTGGTAGATCAACTCTTGTAACACTCATATCATCAAGATCAATCAAGCAGGATGTAGGGTATTACCTCCATCGAGAGGACCCGAACCTGGGTAAACATCGTGTCCCCCGCCTCCTGCTTGATGTAGGGTATTACCTCCATCGAGAGGACCCGAACCTGGGTAAACATCGTGTCCCCCGCCTCCTGTTACCATCCGCCTTAGACGCACAGTTCGGGACCCCCTACCCGAGATCCGCCGGTCTTGACACCGACAGCCAGCCCGCGTCTAGCGGGTAGTGAGTTCTGGCCTTGCCCCTCATCGTCGTCCATACCGTCGATGTCTTTGGAGCCAGGGTCAAGCGTGTTGGTTGGGTCTTCGACAGTGGCTATGAAGTGGGTGGCGGGTGGGAAGCAAAATTCTCCATCATCCGCCGCAAGTTCGAACCGAACATAGTTCGGCAGCGAGTCACCTGCCAGGGATAGGTTTTTAGTGAGTTTAGTACGTCGCCCATGGGCGAGTGTTGGAAGACGTCTGCGGCGCTGAACTTGAAGATCGATAACCGATTGAGTTCAGTATCCGCAGACTCGCAGGGTTCGGAACTAGTCACTGGAGATGAGTCCGGGGCTCCATTGATGCAGATATCATATGAAGTAAAAATTGTGTGTGGCTCCAACGCCACGGGATCAGCAGCCTCCGTGACGGGGTTGAGCTTCCCATCCTCGGATGACTCGATCTGTTCCAGATCTAAGGCCGGAGCTGTTGCAGGAGCTATCTCCTGGATGGGGCGTGATGACAGGTTTAAGCCATGCTCATCGGGGCGAAGGGGAGCGGTGGCCGCGGTCTCAAATCCGTTGAAGATCAAGTCTCCACGGATGTCCGTGACGTAGTTTAAGCTTCCGAATCTGACCTGATGGCCAGGGGCGTAGCTATCGATCTGCTCCAGATGGCCGAGCGAGTTGGCCCATAGTACGAAGCCGCCGAATACGAAGATATGTCTGGTGAGGAAGGTTTCTCCCTGGACAACGTCATCACTGACGATCGAAGGGGCCATCGAACCTTTCGTCGATGGCACAATGGAACTCTCAATGAAAGCACCAATGTCGGTGTCAAAACCGGCGGATCTCGGGTAGGGGATCCCGAACTGTGCGTCTAGGATCGATGGTAACAGGAGACGGGGGACACGATGTTTACCCAGGTTCGTGCCCTCTCTATGGAGGTAATACCCTACTTCCTGCTTGATTGATTTTGATGAATATGAGTATTACAAGAGTTGATCTACCACGAGATCGTAATGGCTAAACCCTAGAAATCTAGCCTGTATGACTATTGTAATGAGTCTCTACCTATCCAGACTACGCTCTCCGGTTTATATAGACACCGAAGAGATCTAGGGTTACATGGAGTCGGTTACATCAGAGGGAATCTACATAGTCGGTTGCCAAGCTTGCCTTCCACGCCAAGTAGAGTCCAATCCGGACACGGGTACAGTCTTCGGTCTTCATGTCTTCACAGCCCATCAGTCCGGCCCATGGATAACAGGCCGGACGTCCGAGGACCCCTTAGTCTAGGACTCCCTCATCCTCCATCACATCTGGCCACCTAGCCGCAGCCCAGTCTCTGGTGTTCGGCGTTGGTGGCCGGGCCCCGGCTCCCCCTTCGATGGGGGCGGAATTGATGCCTCTGAGGGCCTCGGGGACTCCGGAATCATATTTTGGGAGGACTCATATCGATCAAACTCCCCCTTCTTGTTCACCAGGAGAGATCCTCCCTCATGGTCGTCGGTGACTGAGGTGTTAGCCTCGGCCATGATGCCGTCGCTGCCACCTCCCATGTCCGGGCCAGGAGGGTTCCTTCAGTACAGCACCTCCCCAGTCTCTCTGATGACTAGAGGAGGTATAGAACGCAATGCAATAACACTCTCCGCCAGTTGGGCTGGCGGAGAAGTCCCCTCTCAGACTTGAACAGTGGGGTGGTCACACGGTGAGCTCTAGCATGCGATGCATATACACTATCAGTAATAGACTAATGAAACAAGCGTCTGGGCAATCTTTGAATTCGTACCTTTGGGTAGGGGCCTTCACCCTGGGGTTCCTTTTCAGAACCTCTTCCAACGTTGTGGACTCCTCGTCGGTATCTGAGCTATTGTCCGGCAGGAGCAGCTAGACCTGTGCACTTCTTCTTCGGGGAATGGGGAGGCTGCTCCTCCACAGCATCGTCCGACGCCGCCCTCCTCCTTCTCCCACTCCCGAGTGGAGGGAGTGTGGGTGTCCTCGGGTGTTCGGATGCGCTCTTGGGCGGAAGCCTTCCCTGGGCTCCTTGCCTCTTTCTTCTTCTTCTTCTTATTTTCTTTCTTCTCCGGCGCCTTGTACGGTGCCACGGCTAGCATCTCCTCCAGCTGGGCCGACCTGGGGTCTTCTGGCAACGGAGCTGGACTGTTGATCTGCTTGGCCATCTCGAGCCAACCCTATAGAGTTGAGAGAACATGGGTTAAATCCCTTCGAATACAAACTTCCGAACATAGAACGGATAAATCTTCATTATCTCGTTTGGGGGTTGCACGGCGTCGATGTCGATGTCTTCCTCCTTGGTCGGCCACGTCTTTTGGGGCTTGAACAACACCTTCCACAACTTGTCGTGGGTAGTGCCATAGAAGTGATGCATGATGGTCGGATCCTCGAGCTTGTATGACACATTGGGGTGGAACTTTGCTGGCAAGGAAGAAGGCGGCGGCAGAGCATCACCTGAACCATGTTGGTCAGTTTGCCGCCAGCATTTATCATGTTGGAGATGCGTTTCTGCAGCGACTCCACTTGTGGTGTTCTGGGAACGGGGGTACCTAGACTTTCTTGCCTGCGGCCCATGGCGTGGCTCCATCAACGACCTAGTACGGCCCAGCTTCAACATCAACAACTCAAGACCCTCACAAGGGGCCAAGACTCGCGAGGCGGACGACACCAAGACCTTCATGGGGGCGGCCTCCCCAGGTTGGCTCCTGAGGAGCGGAGATATCTATGCAAGCCTCACCTCACGAGGTTCAGATGATGTGAGCCATGACGACCGCGGCCAGGCGGGCGCCAGCGGGCACAGTGTACCAGTTTCCTCTTTGGTGCTAAGGAGGCAAGCGCAGGCGCGGGGTCCCGAGGAATCAGCGAAAGGTTTCCATTCCCGTGCAGCAAGACCAAGACCGCCAGGACGGCAGGATGGAAGTCATCGTCGAGCCCACCACGGCGTCACCACCAGAGGCTTTTGCAGGCGAAGACCACTTTTGTCAGGATAGCATGTACTAGTTGTCTCCCTTCGAATTTGGCCGTTGTGGGATCCCTTCCCGCCCTCCTTTGGGAAGAGGACCAAGGTCCCTATAAATAGAGCAGCACCACCACCATGGTAGACGACGGAACATTCAGATCGTCCTCGCACCGACCAGCTCATCGAGCACAAGAACACTTCTCCTCCTCATGTTGTTCTCCCACTACTAGTTCATCCTCAGCCCCTCGAGGCCAATCCACCATAAAGCAAGAGTAGGGTTTTACACCACAAGGTGGCCCGAACCTGGTAAACTGCTGCATCTCTTTTCATTCAGTTCGTCGAGCTAGGCTGTGAGATTAGCGCGTAGGCAGACAGGGGAGGACGAGTTCTTCGCATGCACCCCAGAGTTTGAACCTCTCAAGGGTCTACGGAACTCGAAATCCGACATTTGGCGCGCCAGGTAGGGGTGCGTCGGAGCCTCTCTTCCGCCGGTCGACTCGCCACCGCTCCACCGCTTCCATGGCTGACGCCCCTCGAGCCCGTGTGTCGAACTAAATAGCCACGGGTAGCCTAACCGACTCCCCCTGGCTCTTCGAAAAATTATCAGGCCAATCGAGCCTTCAAGCATCCAGAGCATGGGGCCGCCTTCCTCTGGCCGGCTATCCCCAAGGCCGACTACCAGAAGGCGACCCAGCCTCAAAAACCTTCCCGAAGAAAGCTACGGGATGGCCGCCTCCAGGAAGCTGGCCCCAAGAGGACCGACTCCCAGAAACCGGCCATGAAGAGGACCGACTCCTAGAAGCCGGCCATGAAGAAGACCGACTCCCAGAAGCCGGCCAAGACTGCACCCACATAACGATGATAAGACGGGGCATGGCCGCAGTACAGCCCACTACCCCCGAATCCCGGAACATGCATGGCCACAGGGCGCCGTACGGGTCAGCCATCCCCCGTCCGGCGCGGCACTGTAGCCATGTTGACCTCAACATCACCCACGACAGGCGCCAGTACGGCCCGCGGGCGGCGGGCCCCTTTAGCTAGAGAGACACTCGAAGGCGGCCCGGCCTACCCTAGTTGGCCCGGGGCATAGCCGGCTACCTCCCTCCCTCGAAACATGTGCATCATTAAGGAGACAAGACGAGGTGAGGCTACAGTGAGAGCCCGCAAGGCGGCGGCACTGTAGCCACGCTTACCTCGACAAAGCCCTCGTCATCAGGGGCGAGGCAACAGTAACCAGCCGCCGACAAGGCACCCAGGCGGTGGGGCCGGCCTGTCGGCCAAGAGGCCGGCAGCTGGCGGGACCCACCAGTCGGCGGGCCCTAATGGCCGGCGGAGAAGCCGGCGAGCACAGACACTGACGGCTGGGACCCGCGCCCAGCCGGATTACCATTGTACCCCTTGGGGGTAGGCCTATATAAATGCCCTGGGACACCCATGCAAAGGGTGGATCTCATAGAGTTTTACACACCACATAGAGAGAAAAGGAGAGCTAGCCTTGCCCTTCTTCTTCCCTAGCCAAACAGCTCAAGGAGCACTTGTAGCTACTCGTGTTGATCTAGTGATCATGCGGAGACCCCGCAGAGCAGGACTAGGGGTGTTATCTCCACGGAGAGCCCCGAACCTGGGTAAGATTCGCCGGCGTGCATGTCTTCGCCTTATCCCGTTTCCAGGAACCGGCGATGTCTTACTGGCTCCCACAATGATAAGCCACCAGTTGGCATATGTCGCACCTACCACCCGACCTTTGGCGCCCACCGTGGGGCCAGGTGCACCGTCGTCCGGAGACCTGTTCTGGACGGGAACCCTTTTTCTCCCCCGCGAGCGTAGCCAGCCCGCTACGCCCGATGGCGCTTGCCCTGACGCGCAGCAAGGCGTCGACGATGCCTACGCAGCGAGCTGCCTCGCCGACCTTCTCGGCAAGACTCGCATCTCCGACGAGCCCGCGTCCGACGCGGGCACAGACTACCCCGAGAGCCGCCTCGTCAGCCTCCTCGACCAGCTCCACGTGTCCAGCGAGCTTGCTGTGGACTTGGAGTCGGTCGGCTCCACCGACCCGATGCTTGTCGACTCCGACACGGCATCGCTTGACGCCTTCCCCACCGACGTGGTAATCATCGACGACCCTCTCCCTCGAGCCGACAGTGGCAGCAGCGCTGTCACTGAGGTGCTAGTTATCAGCCACGGCGCCGACTCGGGCGAGAACGCCCACGACGCCCTACAAGCGGCGTTGCACGACTTGTCCGTCCCCATCCCGGCCGACGCCGACGCCGAGACTCTGGAGGCACGCCGCCTCGCCCTCATCGCGGAGGGCCAGAAGATAGCATCCATGAGACGCCTCACCGAGGCTCACCAGCGCGAAGTCGACCCCGCCGCCTTTGGTACGCCACCCCCTGGTGGGCCGAGCCGAGCCGGCCTCGTCAAGAAGCGCGGCGCGGCCATCGCCAGCATGCTGGGAGCAGACCGCCCAGTCTACGCCACGCCACTTGAGAACCTGCGTGCCGCTCAGGCGGCCGCAGAAGAGCTGAACGGGCTGGGGGCTGATGAGCTCCCCTACATGACTAGACGCATCCAGCAGCTGATCGACACGGCCGCAGAACGGCATGAAGCCGGCGCCCGCCCTGAGAGTCCTCCCCCGCGCCGAGAACACGCTGCGACATCCCGGACGCCGACTGCAAGCGGCGCCCGCACAAGGAAAGACAAGGAGCCGGCTGCTAGCCGCAGCCGGACTCGGGTCACCATCGAGCGCGACGCAGAAGGCCGCCCCCGAGCGGTGGAACGACAGGGCAATCCACCTCCCCCCCCCACCTCGTGGGGAGAGATATCCCACCCTGCCGCCTGTCACGCATCCGACTCTCGGTGGCCGACTAGGCCACCGCGAAGGAGTCGGCGAGAATGATGCCCGCCATCGGATCGACCGCCTAGCGTGATCCCTGGCGCTAGAAGAAGAAGATGATGTCGGCCCGCCTTTCTTTGGCCCCTGCATCCGCGACGAGCCCTTCCCCAAAGGGTTCTCACTCCCCAAAGACACGCCAAAGTACAACGGCTCCGTGAAGCCGGAAGATTGGCTGGTCGACTACTCTACCGCAGTCAGCATAGCAAACGGCAACAGGCGCGTTGCCGTGAAGTACGTCCCTCTCATGCTTCAAGGCACGGCACGCACCTGGCTGAACACCCTCAAGCCCTACAGCGTCAACAGCTGGCTAGACTTCACGGAAGTCTTCGTACGCAACTTCACCAGCACATACAAGTGGCCTCCCAAGCCCCGCCAGCTCTCCTTATGCGTCCAAGGGCCCAGCGAATCGACTCGCGACTACCTCACGCGTTGGGCTGAGCTCCGCAACTCCTGCAAGGGGGTGCACGAGGTTCAAGCCATAGAATACTTCACCGCCGGGTGCCGAGAGGGCACCCTCCTCAAGCATCGACTCCTCTGCGATGAGCCGACTACCCTCGACGAGCTGCTGATCATAGCAGACAAGTACGCCATGGCCGACTCCTCGATGAAGACCGAGCTCCGAGTGGACGCCTCTGGAAAGGTGCTCGCTCTGGCTCCCAAGACGTCGGCTGGTGACTCCAACTGACGCCCCTACCAGAACGACGACAAGCGCAAGGCCCCTATGCTGCCTTCCACCAGTCGGCAGGTGGCCACCGTCGAAGACGAGCAGCCCAAAGAGTGGCCCGCTCCCAAGAAGAAGGGCGGCAGGCCGGCTTGGCAGCCGGACTTCTCCTACGAGCAAACTCTCGATGCCCCCTACAAGTTCCACAGCAGCGCGAAGCCGTCCAACCACACGACCCGGAAGTGTCATTGGCTCATGCGGATATCTAAGGGCGAGGGGCTGGTGCCGCCTCCAGCCCCCCAGCAGCCAGCTGTTCGACCAGCAGTCGGAGCCATTCAGGATGAGTTCCCAGATGAGCACGCCGCCTACGTCGTCTTCATGAGCCAGATTGAAGACAAGCGCAGTCGGCGCCGACAGCACCAAGAAGTCAACGCGGTCGCCTCCAGCAACCCCGAGCTCATGCATTGGTCTGAAAGGCCTATCAGCTAGAGCCGGGCCGATCACCCAGAGGTGATGCCGTCTCCCGGCTCCTACGCATTGGTGTTGGATGTCACCCTCGCGACAGAAAGGCAAGCTGCCCCGTTTCTCCCGTGTGCTGATTGATGGTGGAAGCAGCATCACCATACTGTACCACGACACCATGGAGAAGTTGAACCTCAAGGTGAAGCTGCTCATGCCAAGCCAGACTCTGTTCCATGGCATCGTACCCGGCCTGTCCTGTTCCCCAATCGGCAAGATCAAGATGGATGTTCTTTTCGGAGACAAGGATCACTTTCGCCGAGAAGTGATCTGGTTTGAAGTAGTGGATCTAGAAAGCCCTTACCACGCCTTGCTTGGCAGACCAGCCCTGGCTAAGTTCATGGCTGTGCCCCACTACGCCTACCTGAAGATGAAGATGCCGATTTCAAAGGGGATCATCACTATAGCCGGAGACTACAAGAAGTCCATCGAGTGCGCTGCAGCCAGCAGCCGACTGGCCGAGTCCCTCGTGGTTGCTCAAGAGAAGAAGATGCTGGACCGAGTCGTGGCCATGGCCGGCAAGCAGCCGGCCCTGTCCCCCAACCCCAAGGAATATGATGCTCAGGGCTCCTTCCAGGCGGCCAAAGAGACAAAGAAGATACCTCTGGACCCGGAGAACCCGAAGAGATTTGCGGTCTTGGTGCAAACCTGGACAGTAAATAGGAAGGCGAGCTCCTTGACTTCCTCCGTGAGAATCGAGACATCTTTGCATGATCCCCAATGGACATGCCGGGTGTTCCGAAGGATTTCGCCGAGCACAAGCTACACGTCTGAGCGGACGCGAAACCAGTCAAGCAGCCTCTCCGCCGACTGTCGGAGGAGAAGAGAAGGATCGTAGAAGAAGAGATAGCCCGGCTCCTGGCTGCCGGCTTCATTATGGAGGTGTTTTTTTTCCAGAGTGGCTTGCCAACCTGGTCTTGGTGTTGAAGAAGAACAACGAATGGCATATGTGTATAGATTACACCAGCCTCAACAAAGCCTGCCCCAAAGATCCGTTTGCCCTACCACGGATTGATCAAGTGATAGACTCCACAGCCGGATGCGAGCTGTTGAGTTTCTTGGAGTGCATACTCAGGATACCACCAGATCAAGTTGGACCCAGCCGACCGCCTGAAGACCGCCTTCATAACACCATTTGGAGCTTTCTGCTACCTGACTATGACATTCGGCTTGAGAAATGCCGGTGCCACCTTTTAGTGTTGCATGCAAAAATGCCTCCTCAAGCAACTCGGCAGAAATGCCCACGTCTATGTAGACGATATTGTGGTGAAGACGGAGAAGCACGACACCCTACTGGAAGACCTCAGAGAAACATTTGCCAACTTGCGCCGATTCCAAATCAAGCTCAACCCCGAGAAATGTGTGTTTGGAGTACCAGCCGACCAGCTTCTAAGCTTTTTTGTCTCCGAACGCGGCATTGAGTGCAACCCAGTGAAGATCAAGGCCATAGAGAGAATGGAGATTCCTACCAAGTTGCCAGATGTTCAGAAGTTTACCGGGTGCCTGGCCTCCCTAAACCGCTTTATCAGTCGGCTAGGGGAAAAGGCTCTCCCCCTGTACCGACTCATGAAGAAGTCCACCCACTTCGAGTGGAACAACCAAGCAGACCAAGATTTCCACAAGTTGAAGAAGATGCTGACCACACCACCTGTCCTGGCAGCGCCGACTAAGAAAGAGCCCATGCTCCTTTACATTGCTGCGACTAGCCGAGTGGTCAGTACAGTCATCGTGGTCCAGCGCCCAGAAGAAGGCGGAGCTCAGTTAGTCCAGAGGCCGGTATATTATTTAAGCGAAGTATTGTCCACCTTGAAGCAAAACTACCCGCATTACCAGAAGATGTGCTATGGAGTGTACTTCGCCGCCAAGAAGCTGAAGCCCTACTTTCAAGAGCATCCCATCACGGTCGTATGCACCGCCCCGCTTGCCGAGATCATAGGCAGCCGGGATGCATCCGGCCGGGTGGCTAAGTGGGCCATTGCGCTGGCTCCTTGCACGATCTTCTACCAGCCCCGCACCACCATCAAGTCCCAAGCATTGGCCGACTTCCTTGTCGACTGGGCCGAGACCCAGTACCTACCGCCGGCTCCCGACTCCACTCATTGGCGGATGCACTTCGACGGATCCAAGATGCGCACCGGCTTGGGAGCCGGCATCGTCCTCACCTCTCCCAAGGGCGACAAGCTCAGATACACATTGCAAATTCATTTTGCCGCCTCCAACAATGTGGCTGAGTACGAGGTGCTCATACACGGGCTCCGACTAGCCAAACAGCTCGGCATACGCCGGATCCTGTGTTATGGCGACTCGGATTTGGTGGTCCAGCAGTTATCTGGCGACTGGGACGCCAAGGACGCGAACATGGCGAGCTATCAATTCCTCGTCCAGCAAATTAGCGGATACTTTGAAGGGTGCGAGTTCCTCCACGTGCCACGGGCCGACAACGAGCAAGCAGATGCCCTGGCATGGATCGGCTCCACCCGACAAGCTATACCGACCGGTGTCTCTCTCCAGCGCCTCCTCAAACTGTCTGTCAAGCCGTCTCCAGAATCGGACTCTATCTTCGTACCGCCTGCCCCCTGATGCAGTCGGATCCGACTAGGGGAACCCAGCAGGCGGCTCGGGGACTTTGACAAGCGGCCCGGGGACTGCCATAGTCACACCCGGCTCGGGGACTTCAGAATCCGGCCCGGGGACTGCAGCAGTCGGCCCGGGGACTACAACGACACAACAGGCGGTGGCCGACTCCAACTCTCCACCACCCAACCCACCCACCCGGGTCATAGTAGCCGTACTGACAACAGAAGAAGTCACAGCTCCATCATGGGCCCAGCCCATCCTCAACTTCCTAGTAAACAGAGAGCTGCCGACTGATGAGATCTCGGAAAGACTAGTTCAACGCCGAGCTGGAGCATACGCAATAATAAACAGAGAACTTGTTAAGCGTAGCGTCACTGCAGTCTTCCAGCGCTGCGTCGAGCCAGAGAAGGGCATAGAAATCCTCAAGGATATCAACCAAGGCGAATGCGGCCACCACGCGGCCTCAAGATCACTTGTCGCCAAAGCTTTCCGCCATGGTTTCTTCTGGCCGACTGCTTTGGAAGATGCCAAGGAATTAGTCAAATGCTGCAAAGGATGCCAAGTCTTCAGCTCCAAGCAACACCTGCCGGCTTCTGCACTCAAGTCCATCCCCCTCACCTGGCCCTTTGCCGTTTGGGGGCTGGACATGGTGGGCCCATTCAAGACAGCCCGCGGCAGCATGACACATCTGCTTTTCGCCGTGGACAAATTCACCAAGTGGATTGAAGCGAAGCCAATCAAGAAGCTGAACGGGCCGACTGCCGTGACATTCATCGCAGACATCACTACTCGGTATGGTGTACCACACAGCATCATCACCGACAACGGCACGAATTTTGCCAAGGGAGCACTGGCACGTTTCTGCGCGACACAGGGCATCCGACTGGACTTAGTGTCCGTTGCCCACCCATAGTCAAACGGCCAGGTCTAGCGAGCAAATGGCCTCATCCTCTCCAGCATCAAGCCCCGACTGGTCGTACCACTGGAGCGTTCGGCCGGCTGCTAGCTCGATGAGCTGCCGACTGTCCTCTGGAGTCTGCGTACTACCCCGAACAAGTCAACCGGCTTCACTCCTTTCTTCCTTGTATATGGTGCCGAGGCTGTCATCCCAACTGACATCGAGTTCGACTCGCCTCGGGTCACCATGTACACGGAGGCGGAGGCCAAGGAAGCGCGAGAAGACGACATCGACCTGCTGGAAGAAGGCCGGCTGTTAGCACTCAGCCGGTCCGCCATCTACCAGCAGGGTTTGCGCCGTTACCACAACCGGAAGGTCAAGCCAAGATCCTTCCAAGAGGGCGATCTTGTGCTCTGGCTAATCCAGCGAACAGCCGGCCAGCACAAGCTCTCGGCCCCTTGGGAAGGCCCTTTCGTCATCAGCAAGGCCCTAGGCAACGACTCCTACTAATTGATCGACGCACAGAAGCCGAGAGCACGCAAGAGGGATGATTCCGGCAAGGAGTCGGAACGACCATGGAACGCCAATCTCCTGAGAAGATTTTACAGTTAAAAGCAGTATGTATCATGCTACCTTTTTGTATTAAGTACTAGACAACGGGGCCCCCGAGGCGCACTCGGGGACTGCCCTCCTTTATCTATGAATGACGAGTGTCATACCCCTGAATGTACTATCACATTTGATTCTGTATCTGGCACCGGGTTCGACTAGTCGGCCCGGGGACTGGCCGCCTTGAGTTATATTAAAAGTTCTACCTAAAGTCAGACAAGTAGCGTGCCAGCACCCGAGCCCTCTCTTGTTGTAAGTCGCAGCTCGAAGAACCGACTGTCCGACTGGCAAGAGCCAAAGGCAGGAAAACGGCTAAGGACTAACAAACTTATATAACACAAGCCGGCCTCCCACAACGCCTACCGGCTGTCAAAACAGCCGGCTGGCCGGCTTCCCAGTCACTTCGCTACAATCCAGGAAAGCTAGAGTACTTGCCCTCCCAACCGGCCAAGCACCCCTCCAGCCACAGACTGCAGAGCAGCTGTCCGGCTAGGAAGGCAGCAACCAAGGGAGGGCGGCAAAGGAAACAGCCAAAGGATGAAAAGCAAGAACAATGGAAAGCTAAACACATGCATGATTATATTTACACATAAGGCCTTCAACAGGCCGGCAGTCAATATAGTTTGAATACACCCCCAGTGGGTGGAACTGCGCAAACTTAACAAAATATTATTCAAAGAGTAATACAACAGGAAAGTAAAGGCGGGAGATTAGGCCAAAGGCGCAGCAGGGGAGCCGGGCTGGTCGGTGGAGATGGCAGCGCCGGCTGGAGGAGTGGCCGGCTGGCGAGTCTCGGCTTGATCATCGCCGGCTGCAGGCGGTGCGCTCGCACGCGCCTTGTTGCTGGAGGCATGGTCAAGCTGAGGCTGGCCGGCTGCTCCACCATCTGGCACGGCGTCTTCACCCTCCTCCTCCTCCTGCTCGCCCTCGTCGCTGGAGTCGATCTCCTCTGCCGAGTCCTCGCCATCTGCTGGGTTCAGCCCGAACCACTCCTCCGGCTGGGCAACGCCATTGTCATCCACCTCAGGAGCAAAGGCACTGGTGTCGGTGTAGTCGGCGATCGCTGAGGCACGCTGGATGATAGCCGGCCCCACCGGCTCCAGCTCCGTGTCGGCCTCCTGCTGCCAGGTGGCCAGCTGGTCCAAACTCAGCTCAAGATACCAGGCTTTGACGAACTCCAGCGCCCGCCTGGCGCCTGACCGAGCCGTAGAAGCCTTCCAGTCCTCGAAGCGGCCGGCCGCTACGTCCAGCCAGTCGGCAGTCCGACTGGGGGTGCGGGGAATCACCTCGCCGGGCCAGAGAGCGGCCAGCACCTGTGCCCCAACACGCTGAAGCCGGCAGAGCATGCGGTGAGACGGCTGGAGGCGGGCTTGAATCGCTAGGAGCTGTTCCTCAAGCGACCGGCGAGCGTTCGACGCGATCTCAGCGCCAGCCTGCCTTTGCGCCTCGCGGTGGGCCTCGATGACCTGGTTGGCGGCAGTAGAGTTGCCAGGGAAGTACTCTGCACAAGAAAGAAGAGAAAAATACCAAGTTAGAGAGTGAACCAAACGGCAAGCGGCAAGCAAGGAACGAAGAAGAGGGCGGCCTACCATCAACCAAGTCTTTGATCTGACCGTAGCCGTTGATCAACGACTGCCTTGACTCAGCCCACCTCGCCGCCTCGGTCTCATACTCGGCTTGGAGGGCGGCCTCGCTATCCTACACCGCCTTCAGGGCCGCCTTGTGGCTCTCCTCCTGGTCGGCCAGCTTCTTGACCAGGCGGTCACGCTCCTGAGCCAAGGCGTTGAACTCGGCTTCCTTGGCGCGAAGGGCGGCCTGAGTCCCACCCAGCTGCTCCCTCAGTTTGGCGTTGGCCGCTGCAGATAAGGCAGAGAAGAAAAGAGCAACAAGAAAGAAGTCGTCAAGAAAGATCCGACTCGACTGCTCAGCAGTCGGCCCGAATCTCGGGGACTACACCCAGTGGGTGCGCTGATGCGCCCCCATGTGAGATAACAGATGAAGCACTTACCCTGGCTCTCAGCTAGATCAGCAGTCTTCTGGGTCAGCTCCCGAGCCTGGGAGTTGAAGGCAGCCGCACGGAGGTCGTGGTAGTCCTGCAAGTCGGACAGAGAAGCGAATGAGAACAAGATAGCAAACAAAGCCTACCAAGAAGTTCCAAGCCGCCTGCTCATCAACCGACTCGGAACTCGGGGACTACACCCAGTGGGTGCGCTGACGCGCCCCCACGGAAGAAACCAATATCAAGAAGCAAAAAACGGGAAGACTTACCCGAATGGCCGCCCGTGTCGCGAGGAACTCGTCATTATACTGCCTCAGCACTGCGGCCTGGGGCTGAAGCCGGTTCCGGACTTCTTGCGCCGCCACATTCACCACGGCCGTCCCACCACCTGGAGTCCACCCCGAGCTGGCGCTGGCCGTCTACACGTCCTGGGCCGACGAGCTAGGGCCCGCGGCCTTCTGCGGGTCCGGAGCCGAAGTTGCCTTCCCCGCGCGCTGGCGCGATGGCGTCCGGACCACCAGGTCCGTCCTCACATACGGCTCACAGCACCACCGTGTTTGGAGTGAGGTGGTGCGGCTGGAGTTGATAAAACTCGAGGAAGGAGCGGAAGAAGGGGCTCGCGGGCAGACCGAGGCCGCGCAGGAATTGCGAGCGAAAGATTACCCGCTCGCCTTCCTCCGGCGCCGGCGTGATCTCCTTCTACGGCGCGAGATGGACCCGCACCTGATCCTTGCCGGGCAACCGCCGCGTCTTGTGGAGGAAGTCGATGTGGTCCATATGGACGTTGGAGCCGTCCCAGTCTCCGCCGTACTGCATGATGGCGAGAAGCTGGCGAGAAAGGGTGCGGCGGCAGAGAAAGCATGGCCCCGCGGCGGCGAAGCTGCGGGGTGGTGCAAAGATTGGTGGGACGGCGCGGCGGCAAGATGCTGCTGCGACGGAAAGGAGGAGGAAGAAGATGGCGGGGAGAGGACGAGCGTGCGAGCGTCTGCCGCTTCCCCTCCCCCCTACTTATAGCCTCGTGCGGCAAAGCCGAGGAGGCGAGGCGTGGGGGGAACGTGGGATTAACTGCGCCCACTCCCCCACGTCCCATGATTATTGCGCCCTAACGACGTGCAGAAACTGCCGCCGGAAGGCGTGCGGCCTGCTTTGGGCCACAGAGAATCCGCGCCTGGGCCTAGGCGTAGGAGTGGTGGGCCCCCGGCCTGCGGCGACGTCCTATCACGCGCGTGGGTTGGCAGGCTTTTTTCAGCCGGAGGATGCCACGTGGTTCGCGGGCGGCGAGCGGCCGGCCCGCGGCCCGGCGCGCGCACCAACCGACTCCCGCCTTCAGACTTCAGAAGTTTCGCCAAGACGGCACGCCCAACTGAAGCCGGCTCCCAGCTGCTGGCTCGTCAAGATAAGAAGCTGACCGAGCTTCTCGACCTCCTCTCAGCCTCGAAGCCCAACCAGATTCGGGGACTACTGTCGGAGTAAATGGCCACGGTTAGCCTAACCGACTCCCCCTGGCTCTTCGAAAAATTATCAGGCCAATCGAGCCTTCAAGCATCCAGAGCATGGGGCCGCCTTCCTCTGGCCGGCTATCCCCAAGGCCGACTACCAGAAGGCGACCCGGCCTCAAAAACCTGCCCGAAGAAAGCTACGGGATGGCCGACTCCAGGAAGCCGGCCCCAAGAGGACCGACTCCCAAAAGCCGGCCATGAAGAGGACCGACTCCCAGAAGCCGGCCATGAAGAAGACCGACTCCCAGAAGCCGGCCAAGACTGCACCCACCAAGGCTGCACCCACATAACGGTGATAAGACGGGGTATGGCCGCAGTACAGCCCACTACCCCCGAATCCCGGAACATGCATGGCCATAGGGCGCCGTACGGGTCAGCCATCCCCCGTCCGGCGCGGCACTGTAGCCATGTTGACCTCAACATCACCCACGACAGGCGCCAGTACGGCCCGCGGGCGGTGGGCCCCTTTAGCCAGAGAGACGCTCGAAGGTGGCCCGGCCTCCCCTAGTCGGCCCGGGGCATAGCCGGCTCCCAATAGCCGGCTACCTCCCTCCCTCGAAGCATGTGCATCATTAAGGAGACAAGACGAGGTGAGGCTACAGTGAGAGCCCGCAAGGCGGCGGCACTGTAGCCACGCTTACCTCGACAAAGCCCTCGTCATCAGGGCGAGGCAACAGTAACCAGCCGCCGACAAGGCTCCCAGGCGGTGGGGCCGGCCTATCGGCCAAGAGGCCGGCAGCCGGCAGGACCCACCAGTCGGCAGGCCCCAATGGCCGGCGGAGAAGCCGGCGAGCACAGACACTGACGGCTGGGACCCGCGCCCAGCAGGATTACCATTGTACCCCTGGGGGGTAGGCCTATATAAATCCCTCAGGACCCCCATGCAAAGGGTTGATCTCATAGAGTTTTACACACCACATAGAGAGAAAAGGAGAGCTAGCCTTGCCCTTCTTCTTCCCCTAGCCAAACAGCTCAAGGAGCACTTGTAGCTACTCGTATTGATCTAGTGATCATGCGGAGACCCCGCAGAGCAGGACTAGGGGTGTTATCTCCACGGAGAGCCCCGAACCTGGGTAAGATTCGCCGGCGTGCATGTCTTTGCCTTATCCCGTTTCCAGGCACCGGCGATGTCTTACTGGCTCCCACAATGATAAGCCACCCATTGGCATATGTCGCACCTACCACCCGACACCGTGCTGAGCGTCGGGTCGCCCTCGCCGTTCTCGTGACCCAGACGACGCCTGCTGGCGGGCCTCCCCGTCATTCCCCATCGCCTGCCGCCAACGCCGCCACCGGCCCGACGGGGCATGAGCAGATAGCTTTGTTGCTGCACCCCTCCGTGTGGCGTGATGGGCGCACCGCTGCCCCGTTGCTGACTCTGGCTGATTCATCGTCCCATGCTCGTCACGGCCCGGCGGATGCGCAGGTTACGCTGCTCATGGCGCGCAAGCTCCTGCGCTACCGCCCCATCGACGACCTCTACGAAGACTGGCTACACCGCATCGCCGAGCTTGTTAGCGCCGCCGGGAGCTCTCCTGCACCGTCTCTCTAGCTGCCACGCCTGCCGCCTACTGTGGGTGACATAGCCCACGGAGCACCTCCTCCACCTCCCTGTCAAGACGTCGCCCTTGGGCCGAGGCGCGAGGCCCCGCGGCGCGACCCGCCATGCAGGGCGCCGGCGCATGAGGAAGAAAGCTGCCAGGTGGTCCAGCGGTCGCAAGGCGAGGCGCGTGCGCTTCCAGCACCGCCGCGTCAAGACCGCGCGCCGCCTGTGGTGGTGGTGCACGATCTCCAAGATCAAGCTCCACCTCCACGACGGGCACCCGTGACCACGGTGTGTTGCCGCGCCTTCACACCCGAGCTACGCAGCGTCGTCTGGTAGGAGAAGTTCAAGCCCGACCTGCCTCCATGCTACGACGGCACCCTCAACCCTACTGATTTCCTGCCGTTCTACGAGCTGAGCATCGAGGCGCCAATGGGGATGAGCAGGTTATGGCGAACTAGTTCCCCATGGCCCTCACGGATGGCGTGTGCTCGTGGCTCTTGAACCTGCCCGTGGGATCGATCTCCTCCTGGGGCGAGATGCATGAGCGTTTCGTCACGAACTTTCAGGGCACTCGCAACCGCCCACCGGCTGCGGGAGACCTGTGGCGCATCAAGCAGCAGCCAGGCGAGACCTTGCAGAAGTACATCCACCGCTTCAACAGCGTTCGTCTGAAGATCCCCAAGGTGTCGGACGAGGCCATCATCTCCGCGTTCACTGATGGCGTCCGCGACGTCAAGATGAAGGAGGAGCTCGCCATACACGAGGACCTGTGCACGGCCCTGAAGGTGTTCAACATGGCGACCAAGTGTGCGAGAGCTGAGGAAGGAAGCCTCTCCCTCCTCGAGCGCCCGAAGGCTGATCCAGAGCCCAAGAAGGCCAAGGCCAAGGACGTGAAGTGCAAGGGGGCAGCCGTGCTCGCGGCCAAACCAGGGATGAAGTGTGGTTGCGATCACCCGGAGTCATCCAAGGGCAGCCGCCCTTTCTGCGTCTTCCACAACATGCGCAACCACAACACCAACGACTGTCAGGAGCTCAGGGCCATCCGCGACGGGCACCTTGGTCGTCGCCCCGAGCGCAATGATCGAGGCTACGGCCGTGGAGGAGGCCGAAGTGGAGGACGCTGGGATGATTGCGGCCCCGCCAGGAGTGGCGCGATCAGCCTCGTGAGGAACGATGGCAGGGCCAGCCTCGTGAGGGCCCCTGGAGGGACTAGCCTCATGAGGACCGTCCTCAGGGGAACGCTGGCCTCCCTCCACTGCCGCCACCGCCAAGATGGAATGACGACCACCACCAGGACGAGGGGGCTAGGGGCTTCCAAGAGCCTCGTGCCATCGCCTACATCCTGGGTGGCGCTCAGGCCCCTGCCTCTCATCGCATCTTCAAGAAGTTTGCCCGTGAGGTGAACATGGCCCTACCCAAGCTCGAGGCTAGGCGTCCGCTCAGGTGGTCCAAGTGCACCATCACCTTCAGCTCGTTCGACCAGCTCAAGTGCGCGGCAACTGTCAGTGCCCTCCCGATGCTCTGCTCGCCCGTCATCAGCGATGTCCTCATCACCAAGACTCTGCAGGGCTTAATGTTCTGTCCATCGAGACGTTCGATCACCTCCAAGTGCCCTATGACCAGCTGCAGCCCACCAAGCCCTTCTCAGGAGTAACCACGGCTCCACTACCCCGATAGGGCAGATCCGCCTCCCTGTCACCTTGGGAAAGCGTGACAACTACTGCACAGAGCTCATGAACTTTGACATCGCCCACTCCGCCTTCCCTACAATGCCATCTTTGGGTATCCGGCCCTGGCCAAGTTCATGGCGGTGACTCATCATGGTTACAATTTCCTCAAGATGCCAGAGAGCCGCGACGTCATCACGGTCGCCTCCAAGGAGAAGGATGCAGTGTGCTCTCTCGAGCGCGCCTACCAGGTTGCGGCAGTCGAGAATCCAGACGATGAAGGCACCGTCTACCCTCCTAAGGCTATCCCCAAGAAGAAGAAGAAGCTGCTCCGCCAAGAACCTCCGGGGAGCGGTGTGTAAAGCGGCACCACCTCAGGACCTGCGCCCACGGATGGGGTGCCTCCTTCTCTTGCATAGGAAGGCGCACCCAGAGCCCCTCTCAGGCTGGGCTCGGGGGCTCTCCTCTGGAGGGCCTCTAACCTAGCCAACGTCACGAGGGAGGCGCTCGGGCATGATACGTCTCCAACATATGTATAATTTTTGATTGCTCCATGCTATATTATCTTCTGTTTTGGACATTATTGGGCTTTTTATTCACTTTTATATTATTTTTGGGACTAACCAATTAACCGGAGGCCCATCCCAGAATTGCTGTTTTTTGCCTATTTCAGAGTTTCGCAGAAAAAGAATATCAAACGGAGTCCAAACGGAATGAAACCTTCGGGAACGTGATTTTTGGAACGAACAAGATCCAGGAGACTTGGACCCTACGTCAAGAAACAAAGGAGGAGCCCACGAGGTAGGGGGACGCGCCTACCCCCCCCCCCCAGGGCGCGCCCTCCACCCTCGTGGGCCCCCTGTTGCTCCACCGACGTACTCCTTCCTCCTATATATACCTACGTACCCCCAAACGATCAGATACGGATCCAAAAACCTAATTCCACCGCCGCAACCTTCTGTACCCACGAGATCCCATCTTGGGGCCTGTTCCGGAGCTCCGCCGGAAGGGGCATCGATCACAGAGGGCTTCTACATCATAACCATAGCCCCTCCGATGAAGTGTGAGTAGTTTACCTCAGACCTTCGGGTCCATAGTTATTAGCTAGATGGCTTCTTCTCTCTTTTTGGATCTCAATACAATGTTCTCCCCCTCTCTCGTGGAGATTTATTCGATGTAATCTTCTTTTGTGGTGTGTTTGTTGAGATCGATGAATTGTGGGTTTATGATCATGTTTATCTATGAACAGTATTTGAATCTTTTTTGAATTCTTTTATCTATGATTGGTTATCTTTGCACGTCTCTTCGAATTATCAGTTTGGTTTGGCCTACTAGATTGATCTTTCTTGCAATGGGAGAAGTGCTTAGCTTTGGGTTCAATCTTGCGGTGTCCTTTCCCAGTGACAGTAGGGGCAGCAAGGCACGTATTGTATTGTTGCCATCGAGGATAACAAGATGGTTTTTTTATCATATTGCATGAATTTATCCCTCTACATCATGTCATCTTGCTTAAGGCGTTACTCTGTTTTTATGAACTTATTACTCTAGATACATGCTGGATAGCGGTCGATGAGTGGAGTAATAGTGGTAGATGCAGGCAGGAGTCAGTCTACTTGTCTCGGACGTGATGCCTATATACATGATCATACCTAGATATTCTCATAACTATGCTCAATTCTGTCAATTGCTCAACAGTAATTTGTTCACCCACCGTAAAATACTTATGCTCTTGAGAGAAGCCACTAGTGAAACCTATGGCCCCCGGGTCTATCTTCATCATATTAATCTTCCAACACTTAGTTATTTCCTTTGCTTTTTACTTTGCCTTTTATTTTACTTTGCATCTTTATCACAAAAATACCAAAAATATTATCCTATCATATCTATCAGATCTCACTCTCGTAAGTGACCGTGTAGGGATTGACAACCCCTTATCGCGTTGGTTGCGAGGATTTATTTGTTTGTGTAGGTGCGAGGGACTCGCGCGTAGCCTCCTACTGCATTGATACCTTGGTTCTCAAAAACTGGGGGAAATACTTACGCTACTTTGCTGCATCACCCTTTCCTCTTCAAGGGAAAACCAACACAGTGCTCAAGAGGTAGCAAGAAGGATTTCTGGCGCCGTTGCCGGGGAGGTCTACGCAAAAGTCAACATACCAAGTACCCATCACAAACGCTTATCTCCCGCATTACATTATTTGCCATTTGCCTCTCGTTTTCCTCTCCCCCACTTCACCCTTGCCGTTTTATTCACCCTCTCTTTTCCGTTCGCCTCTTTTTCGCTTGCTTCTTGTTTGCTCGTGTGTTGGATTGCTTGTTTGTCACGATGGCTCAAGATAATACCAAATTGTGTGACTTTACCAAACCAACAATAATGATTTCCTTAGCACTCCGATTGCTCCTCTTATCGATACTGAATATTGTGAAATCAATGTTGCTTTGTTGAATCTTGTAATGAAAGATCAATTCGCCGGCCTTCCTAGTGAAGATGCCGCAACTCATCTAAATAGATTCGTTGATTTGTGTGATATGCAAAAGAAGAAAGATGTTGATAATGATATTGTTAAATTGAAGCTATTTCGTTTTTCGCTTAGAGATCGTGCTAAAGCTTGGTTTTCATCTTTGCCTAAAAATAGTATTGATTATTGGAATAAGTGCAAAGATGATTTTATCTCTAAGTATTTTCCTCCCGCTAAGATCATCTCTCTTAGAAACGACATTATGAATTTTAAGCAACTTGATCAGGAACATGTTGCACAAGCTTGGGAGAGGATGAAATTAATGATACGTAATTGCCCTACTCATGGTTTCAATTTGTGGATGATTATACAAAAAAATTATGCCGGATTGAATTTTGCTTCTAGAAATCTTTTAGATTCGGCCGCGGGAGGCACTTTTATGGAAATCACTTTAGGAGAAGCTACTAAACTCCTAGATAATATTATGGTTAATTATTCTCAATGGCACACTGAAAGATCTACTAATAAAAAAGTGCATGCGATAGAAGAAATTAATTTTTTAGTGGAAAGATGGATGAACTTATGAAATTATTTTCTACTAAGAGTGTTTCTTCTGATCCTAATGATATGCCTTTGTCTACTTTGATTGAGAATAATAATGAATCTATGGATGTGAATTTTGTTGGTAGAAATAATTTTGGTAACAACGCGTATAGAGGAAACTTTAATCCTAGGTCTTATCCTAGCAATTCCTCTAATAATTATGGTAATTCCTACAACAACTCTTATGGAAATTTTAATAAGATGCCCTCTAAATTTGAGACTAGTGTTAAAGAGTTTATGAATTCACAAAAGAATTTCAATGCTTTGCTTGAAGAGAAATTGCTTAAAGTTGATGAATTGGCTAGGAACGTTGATAGAATTTCTCTTGATGTTGATTCTTTAAAACTTAGATCTATTACTCCTAAGCATGATATCAATGAGTCTCTCAAAGCCATGAGAATTTCCATTGATGAGTGCAAAGAAAGAACCGCTAGGATGCGTGCTAAGAAAGATTGCTTTATGAAAGTGTGTTCTTCAAATTTCTATGAAAATAAAGATGAAGATCTAAAAGTTATTTATGTGTCCCCTATTAAATCTTTGTTTTGCAATATGAATCTTGATAATGATGGGACTGAATATGATCCACCTTTACCTAGAAGGCGTTCCAAAAATTCGGAGTTTTTAGATCTTGATGATAAACTTGATAAAAGTGGGATTGAAGAAATCAAAACCCTAGATGTTAATAAACCCACTATTTTGGATTTCAAGGAATTTAATTATGAAAATTGCTCTTTGATAAATTGTATTTCCTTGTTGCAATCCGTGCTAAATTCTCCTCATGCTTATAGTCAAAATAAAGCTTTTACCAAACATATCGTTGATGCTTTGATGCAATCTTATGAAGAAAAGCTTGAGTTGGAAGTTTCTATCCCTAGCAAACTTTATGATGAGTGGGAACCTACTATTAAAATTAAGATTAAGGATCATGAGTTCTATGCTTTATGTGATTTGGGTGCTGGTGTTTCCAATATTCCCAAAACTTTGTGCGATTTGCTAGGTTTCCGTGATTTTGATGATTGCTCTCTAAACTTGCACCTTGCGGATTCCACTATTAAGAAACCTATGGGAAGAATTAATGATGTTCTTATTATTGCAAATAGGAACTATGTGCCCGTAGATTTTATCGTTCTTTATATAGATTGCTATCCTTTATGTCCTATTATTCTTGGTAGACCTTTCCTTAGAACGATTGGTGCAATTATTGATATGAAGGAAGGGAATATTAGATTCCAATTTCCATTAAAGAAAGGCATGGAACACTTCCCTAGGAAGAAAATAAAATTACCTTATGAATCTATTATGAGAGCCACTTATGGATTGCCTACCAAAGATGGCAATACCTAGATCTATCCTTGCTTTTTATGCCTAGCTAGGGGCGTTAAACGATAGCGCTTGTTGGGAGGCAACCCAATTTTATTTTTAGTTTTTTTGATTTTTTCTTCTGTTTAGGAATAAATATTTGTTCTAGCCTCTGTTTAGATGTGTTTTTATGTTTTAATTAGTTTTTGTGCCAAGTTAAACCTATAGGATCTTCTTGGATGATAGTTATTTGATCTTGCAGAAATTTCCAGAAACTTTCTGTTCAAGAAAATAATTGTAAAAAATCACCAGAACGTGATAAAATATTGATTTCAATTGCTGCTGATCAATAAACAAATTGTCTAGGTCTTCCTATTTTGGCTGATTTTTTGGAGTTCCAGAAGTTTGCTTTAGTTACAGATTACTACAGACTGTTCTGTTTTTGACAGATTCTGTTTTTCGTGTGTTGTTTGCTTATTTTGATGAATCTATGGCTAGTAAAATAGTTTATAAACCATAGAGAAGTTGGAATACAGTAGGTTTAACACCAATATAAATAAAGAATGAGTTCATTACAGTACCTTGAACTGGTATTTTGTTTTCTTTCGCTAACGGAGCTCATGAGATTTTCTGCTAAGTTTTGTGTTGTGAAGTTTTCAAGTTTTTGGTGAAAGATTTGATGGATTATGGAACAAGGAGTGGCAAGAGCCTAAGCTTGGGGATGCCCATGGCACCCCCAAGATAATCTAAAGACACCATAAAGCCAAAGCTTGGGGATGCCCCGGAAGGCATCCCCTCTTTCGTCTACTTCCATTGGTAACTTTCCTTGGAGCTATATTTTTATTCACCACATGATATGTGTTTTGCTTGGAGCGTCTTGTATTATTTGAGTCTTTGTTTGTTATTTTACCACAATCATCTTTGCTGTACACACCTTTTGAGAGAGACACACATGATTCGGAAATTATTAGAATACTCTATGTGCTTCACTTATGTCTTTTGAGTTATATAGTTTTGCTCTAGTGCTTCACTTATATCTTTTAGATCATGGTGGTGGATTTGTTTTATAGAAACTATGGATCTCTCATGCTTCACTTAGATTATTTTGAGAGTCTTAAAAAAATAGCATGGCAATTTGCTTTAATATCATGAGAAAATTGATGCTTGATAATTGTTTTGAGATATAAAGGTGGTAATATCATAGTTGTGCTAGTTGAGCAATTGTGGAATTGAAAAATACATGTGTTGGAGTTTGCGATTCCCGTAGCATGCACGTATGGTGAACCGTTATGTAACGAAGTCGGAGCATGAAGTATTTGTTGATTGTCTTCCTTTGTGTGGCGGTCGGGATCGCGCGATGGTTAACTCCTACCAACCCTTCCCCTAGGAGCATGCGTAGTAGTACTTTGCTTCGAGGGCTAATAAATTTTTGCAATAAGTATATTAGTTCTTTATGACTAATGTGAGTCCATGGATTATACGCACACTTACCTTTCCGCAATTTTCTAGCCTCTTCGGTACCGCGCAATGTCCTTTCTCACCTTGAGAGTTGGTGTAAACTTTGCCAGTGCATCCAAACCCCGTGATATGATACGCTCTTTCACACATAAACCTCCTTATATCTTCCTCAAAACAGCCACCATACCTACCTATCATGGCATTTCCATAGGCATTCTGAGATATATTGCCATGCAACTTTCCACCTTTTCATTTATCATGACATGCTCCATCATTGTCATATTGCTTTGCATGATCATGTAGTTGACATTGTATTTGTGGCAAAGCCACCGTTCATAATTCTTTCATACATGTCACTCTTGATTCATTGCATATCCTGGTACACCGCCAGAGGCATTCATATATAGTCATATTTTGTTCTAAGTATTGAGGTGTAATTCATGAGTTGTAAGTAAATAAAAGTGTGATGATCATCATTATTAGAGCATTGTCCCAAGTGAGGAAAGGATGATGGAGACTATGATTCCCCCACAAGTCGGGATGAGACTCCGGACTAAATAAAAAAAGAGGCCATAAAAAAGAGAAAAGGCCCAAATAAAAAAATGAGAGAAAAAGAGAGAAGGGACAATGTTACTATCCTTTTACCACACTTGTGCTTCAAAGTAGCACCATGATCTTCATGATAGAGAGTCTCTCATTTTGTCACTTTCATATACTAGTGGGGAATTTCATTATAGAACTTGGCTTGTATATTCCAATGATGGGCTTCCTCAAAATTCCCGAGGTCTTCGTGAGCAAGCAAGTTGGATGCACACCCACTTAGTTTCTTTTTGAGCTTTCATACACTTATAGCTCTAGTGCATCCGTTGCATGGCAATCCCTACTCCTCGCATTAAAATCAATTGATGGGCATCTCCATAGCCCGTAGATTAGCCTCGTTGATGTGAGACTTTCTCCTTTTTTGTCTTCCCACATAACCCCTACCATTATACCTTATTCCACCATAGTGCTATATCCATGGCTTGCGCTCATGTATTGCGTAAGAGTTGAAAAGGCTGAAGCGCGTTAAAAGTATGAACCAATTGCTTGGCTAAAACCGGGGTCGTACATGATATGAATATTTTGTGTGGGGAAGATGGAGCATAGCTAGACTATATGATTTTGTAGGGATAACTTGCTTTGGCTACGTTATTTTGATAACACATAATTGCTTAGTTAGTATGCTTGAAATATTATTGTTTTTATGTCAACATTAAACTTTTATCTTGAATCATATCAAATCTGAACATTCATGCCACAATGAGAATAATTATATTGAAATTATGCCAAGTAGCACTCCGCATCAAAAATTCTGTTTTTATCATTTACCTACTCGAGGACGAGCAGGAATTAAGCTTGGGGATGCTTGATACGTCTCCAACGTATCTATAATTTTTGATTGCTCCATGCTATATTATCTTCTGTTTTGGACATTATTGGGCTTTACTATTCACTTTTATATTATTTTTGGGACTAACCTATTAACCGGATGCCCATCCCAGAATTGCTGTTTTTTTTGCCTATTTCAGAGTTTCGCAGAAAAGAATATCAAACGGAGTCCAAACGGAATGAAACCTTCGGGAACGTGATTTTTGGAACGAACAAGATCCAGGAGACTTGGACCCTACGTCAAGAAACAAAGTAGGAGGCCACGAGGTAGGGGGCACGCCCTCCACCCTCGTGGGCCCCCTGTTGCTCCACCGACGTACTCCTTCCTCCTATATATACCTACATACCCCCAAACGATCAGATACGGAGCCAAAAACCTAATTCCACCGCTGCAACCTTCTGTACCCACGAGATCCCATCTTGGGGCCTGTTCCGGAGCTCCGCCGGAAGGGGCATCGATCATGGAGGGCTTCTCCATCATCACCATAGCCCCTCCGATGAAGTGTGAGTAGTTTACCTCAGACCTTCGGGTCCATAGTTATTAGCTAGATGGCTTCTTCTCTCTTTTTGGATCTCAATACAATGTTCTCCCCCTCTCTCATGGAGATCTATTCGATGTAATCTTCTTTTGCGGTGTGTTTGTTGAGATCGACGAATTGTGGTTTTATAATCAAGTTTATCTATGAACACTATTTGAATCTTTTCTGAATTCTTTTATGTATGCTTGGTTATCTTTGCACGTCTCTTCGAATTATCAGTTTGGTTTGGCCTACTAGATTGATCTTTCTTGCAATGGGAGAAGTGCTTAGCATTGGGTTCAATCTTGCGATGTCCTTTCCCAGTGACAGTAGGGGCAGCAAGGCACATATTGTATTTTTGCCATCGAGGATAACAAGATGGGGTTTTTATCATATTGCATGAATTTATCCCTCTACATCATGTCATCTTGCTTAAGGCGTTACTCTATTTTTATGAACTTAATACTCTAGATGCATGCTGGATAGCGGTCGATGAGTGGAGTAATAGTACTAGATGCAGGCAGGAGTTGGTCTACTTGTCTCGGACGTGATGCCTATATACATGATCATACCTAGATATTCTCATAACTATGCTCAATTCTGTCAATTGCTCAACAGTAATTTGTTCACCCACCGTAAAATACTTATGCTCTTGAGAGAAGCCACTAGTGAAACCTATGGGCCCCGGGTCTATCTTCATCATATTAATCTTCCAACACTTAGTTATTTCCTTTGCCTTTTACTTTGCCTTTTATTTTACTTTGCATCTTTCTCACAAAAATACGAAAACCATTATCCTATCATATCTATCAGATCTCACTCTCGTAAGTGACCGTGTAGGGATTGACAACCCCTTATCGCGTTGGTTGCGAGGATTTATTTGTTTGTGTAGGTGCGAGGGACTCGTGCGTAGCCTCCTACTGGATTGATACCTTGGTTCTCAAAAACTGAGGGAAATACTTACGCTACTTTGCTGCATCACCCTTTCCTCTTCAAGGGAAAACCAACGCAGTGCTCAAGAGGTAGCAGGGCACCACGTGGAGGCGTGCTTCAGCGCGCGCTTCCGCCAGGAGGGCACAAGGCACAGGGTTCCAAGTGCTCAGGAGTTCATCACCAAGGCAACCGAGGAGCTTCAAGAGGTGAGAGCCATGTGCGGCGACCGCTGCCCACCACCCGGTATGGCTCCTTGTCCTCGCGAGGACAGCGAGCTGTGTCGGAGTTATTGGCCATGGGTAGCCTCATCTGCCCCCATGACATTTCAAGACATCGGGGCCAACTGCGCCCCTCAGACCTCAATGCATGATCGCCGTCTTCTTGAGGCCGGCTGGTCCAAGCGGACGGCTGCCGGAAGGCGGCGGGCCCCAGAAGACGGCCACGAAGTGGGCCGCCTCCTAGCAGGCGGCCTCCCGAGAGGCCGGTTCCTAGCAGGCGGCCCCATGCGCCCTCAAAGTCTGCACCCTCCTGAATGCGATGAGACAGGGCGTAGCTACAGCGAAGCCTGCCACCCCCGAATCCAGGACAGGTCGTGGCCAAAGTGCACCGTACCAACCGGAGATCTCCTGCGCGACGCGGCACTGTAGCCCCTCCGCCCGTGACATCACCAAAGTCAGAAGGACCATGCTCCCACGACGGGCTGTCGGTATGGCCCGCAGGCGGCGGGCCCTACCTCCAAGTGAGAAGCTAGAAGGCGGCAAGCCTGGCCAGCCGGCCAAAGGGGGAGGCCGGCACTCAGAAGGCGGCCCTCCCCTTCCTAGGATTTTGTGCGCCATTAACCAGAAGAGATGGGGAATGGCTACAGTGGACGCCCGCCAGGCGGCGGGACTATAGCCACGCCTTCCCCGACAAAGCAAGCGTCATTAGAAGCACGGCTACAGTGATGAGCAGCCAGCGAGACCCGCAAGTGGCGGGCGCGGCCTGTCGGCCAAGTACAAGACAGCCGGCGGGGCCCACCAGTCGGCGGGCCCTAGCAGCCAGCGGAGAAGCTGGCCACAAGAGACACTGACGGCATGGGCCTTCACCCGGCCAGTTTACCATTGTACCCCTGGGGGGTAGGCCTATATAAACCCCCCAGGGCACCCATGCAAAGGGTTCAGATCCTTAGACTACACAACCACACACATAGAGAGAGTAGAGAGCTAGCCTTTCCCTTCTTCCTCCTCTAGCAATCAGCTCAAGGAGCAACTTGTAGCTACTTGTTGAGATAGTGATCATGCGGAGACCCTGCAGAGCAGGACTAGGGGTGTTATCTCCTAGGAGAGCCCCGAACCTGGGTAAAGTTCGCCGGTGTACGTGTCTACGCCTCATCCCGCTTCCTGGCACCGGCGACGTCTTACTATCCCCCACCATGATAAGCCACCCGGTCGCATATGTCACACCAAAACCTTGACATTTGGCACCCACCATGGGGCTAGGTGCACCGTCGTCCGGAGATCTATTCTAGACTGGAACCCTCTTCCTTCCTGGCGAGCGCAACCAGCCTGGTACGCCAGACGGTGTTTGCACCAACGCGCTGCATGGCGCGGAGGTCGCTTGCACGGCGAGCTGCCTCGCTGACCTTGTTGGCGAGATCCGCCTCTCCGACGAGCCTGCGTCCGATGCAGGCACGGACGGCCCCGAGAGCCGCCTCATCAGCCTCCTCGACCAGCTCCACATCGCCAACGAACCTGCCTTCGACTTGGAGTCGACCGGCTCCACCGACTCGATGCTTGTCGACTCCGACACGGCATCCCTCGACGCATTCCCCAGCAATGTGGTGGTCATCGACGACCCTCTCCCTCGCGCCGACAGCGGCGGCAGCACCGTCACGGAGGTGCTCGTCATCAGCCACGATGGAGCTTCCGGTGACGGCGCCCGAGATCCGCTCGAGGCGGCACTATGAGACATGTCTGCACCCATTGCAGAAGATGCCGACACCAAGACGCTGGAAGCTCGCCGTGTCCAGCTCGTCGAGAGCGCCAAAAAGCTAGCCAGCATGAGACGCCTCTCGGAGGCTTACCAGCGCGAGATGGACCGTGCTGTTGGCAGCACGCCGGCTCCTGGCGGGCCCAGCCGCATCTGCACGGTCCGGCAACACGGCGCGGCCATTGCCAGCATGTTCGGGGCAGACCGCCCCGTCTACTCCATGCCCATGGAGAACATACGAGCTGCCCAGGCGGCAGCAGATGAGCTGGACAACCTCGAGGGCGACGAGCATCGCCACATGACGGAGTGCATCCAGCGGCTCATTGACGCGGCTGCTGAGCAGCAAGAAGCCAGTTGCCATGTCGAGGAACCCAACCGGCGGAACGACGACCCGCCTCCTCGCTGAGAGCACGGCGCGACATCCCGGACGCCGACTGGCGGCGCCCGCGGACGACGAGACAAGGAACCGGCTGCAAGCCGCAGCCGGACGCACATGACCATCGAGCGCGAGCAAGACGGCCGCCCACGAGCGGTGGAGCGACCAGGCGACTATCAACCTCCCCTGGGCAGAGAAAGGCGCGTCTCCCCGCCGCCTGTTGATCATCCGAGTCTCGGTGGCCGGCTTGGCCCCCGAGAAGGAATCGGAGAAAATGATGCCCGCCACCGGATCGACCGTCTCAATCGATCCCTGGCGCTAGAAGAAGAAGACGCGCTGGGATCGCCCTATTTTGGCCCCCACATCTGCGACGAGCCCTTCCCCAAAGGTTTCACGCCCAAGTACACCGGCTCCGTGAAGTCGGAAGACTGGTTGGTCGACTACTCCTCGGCCGTCAGCATAGCGAACGACAACAAGCCCGTTGCCGTGACGTACGTTCCGCTTATGCTCCAGGGCACTGCCCGGACATGGCTGAACAGCCTGTAGCCCCGCAGCATCAACAGCTGGGTAGATTTCACTGAAGCCTTCATCCGCAACTTCACCAGCACATACAAGCGGCCACCTAAGCCCCGCCAGCTCTCCTTGTGCGTCCAAGGCCCCAGCAAATCAACTCGCGACTACCTCACGTGTTGGGCCGAGCTACGCAACTCTTGCAAAGGCGTGCACGAGGTGCAGGCCATCGAGTACTTCACAGCCGGGTGCAGAGAAGGCACCCTACTCAAGCACCGACTTCTCTGCGACGAGACGACAACCCTCGACGAGCTGTTGATCATAGCACAAGTACGCCACGGCCGAATCCTCCATGAAGACGGAGATTCAAGTTGATGCATCCGGCAAAGTGGCTCCTCAGGCCCCTCGGACTCCGGCTGGTGACACCAGTCAGCGTCAGCAACAAAACGACAACAAGCGCAAGGCGCCACAGCCGGCTTCCACCAGCCAGCAGGTGGCGACAGTCGAAGACCAGCAGCCGGAGGGGCAGCCTGCTCCTAAACGTTAGAGGGGCGGCAAGCCAAACTGGTTGCCCGCCTTCTCCTATGAGCAAACCCTTGATGCACCCTGCAAGTTCCACAGCGGCGCTAAGCCGTCCAACCACATCACTCAGAAGTGTCACTGGCTCACCCGAATCTCCAAGGGCAAAAGATTGACGCCGCCTCCGCCTGCTGGCCAGCCGCCGCCACCTCCTCCTCCGCAGTAGGCGGCCCGGCCAATTGCCGCCATCCAAGACGAGTACCCAGAAGAGCAAGGAGCCTACATCGTCTACACCAGTGTGGCCGATGACAGGCACAGCCGTCGCCAGCAGACCCGAGAGGTGAATGTCGTAGCTACTGAAGCCCCAGAGTTCATGCACTGGTCAGAAAAGCCAATCAGTTGGAGCCGAGCCGATCATCCAGAAGTAATGCCTTCTCCGGGTTCCTACGCTCTGGTGTTGGAAGCCACCTTTGCTATGGAGAGGCGAGCTTCTCGCTTCTCCCGAGTCCTGATAGACGGCGGTAGCAGCATCAACATCTTGTACCGCGACACCATGGAGAAGTTGAACATCAAGCCGAAGCATCTCATGCCCAGTTGGACTGTCTTTCATGGCATAGTTCCTGGCCTTTCACACTCACCAATCGGCAAGATCAAGATAGATGTCCTCTTTGGAGACAAAGATCATTTCCGCCGAGAGCCCGTCTGGTTTGAAGTAGTTGACCTAGAGAGCCCTTACCATGCACTGGTTGGCCGACCTACCTTGGCCAAATTCATGGCGGTGCTGCACTATGCTTACCTCAAGATGAAGATGCCAAGCACCAAAGGGGTTATTACCATCTCCGGAGATTACCAGAAGTCGTCCGCCTGTGCGGCCGCTAGCAGTCGGCTGGCCGAGTCCCTTGTGATCGCTGCCGAGAAGCGGCTCCTTGACCGGGTTGTGGCCATGGCTGGCAAGCAGCCGGACATGTCCCCTGATCCCAAGGAGTCGGAAGGCTCCTTCAAGCCAGCCAAGGAGGCAAAGAAGATACGTTGGACCCAGAGCACCCGGAGAGGTACACTGTCATAGGTGCAAACCTCGACAGCAAATAGGAAAGCGAGCTCGTCGATTTCCTCCGTGAGAATTGGGACATCCTTGCATGGTCTCCTAAGGACATGCCGGGTGTTCCGACGGATCTCGCGAAGCACAAGCTACACGTCTGACCTGACGCCAAGCCGGTCAAGTAGCCCATCCGCCCCCTGTCGGAAGAGAAGAGAAGGATTGTTGGTGAAGAGATAGCCCGGCTCCTAGCAGCCGGCTTCATTATGGAAGTATTCTATCCGGATTGGCTGGCCAACCCAGTCCTTGTACTGAAGAAGAACAACAAGTGGCACGTGTGTATTGATTATACCAGCCTCAACAAAGCTTGCCCCAAAGATCCATTTGCCTTGGCAAGGATTGACCAAGTGATAGACTCCATAGCCGGATGCGAGCTGTTGAGTTTTTTGGATGCATATTCAGGGTACCACCAGATCAAGTTAAACCCGGCTGATAGGCTGAAGACCTCTTTCATCACGCCATTCAGAGCCTTCTGCTACCTATGGCGCTTGGCTTGAGGAATGTCGGCGCCACGTTTCAGTGTTGCATGCAGAAGTGCCTCCTCAAGCAGCTCGGCCGAAACGCCCATGTCTATGTGGACGATGTCGTGATGAAGATGGAGAAGCGTGGGACCCTCCTAGAAGACCTCAAGGAGACTTTTGAAAATCTGCGCTGATTTCAGATCAAGCTCAACCCAGAGAAGTGTGTGTTCGGAGTACCAGCCGGCCAGCTCCTCGGTTTCCTTGTCTCCGAACGCGCCATCGAGTGCAACCCTGTGGAGATCAAGGCCATCGAGAAGATGGAGAAGCCTACCAGACCGAGAGATGTTCAGAAGTTCACCGGTTGCCTGGCATCCATCAGTCGCTTCATTAGTCGGCTAGGCGAGAAGGCACTTCCCCTGTACCAGATCCTGAAGAAAACCACACACTTCGAGTGGAATGACAAGGCGGATGAGGCTTTTCTCCAGCTCAAGAAGATGTTGACCACGCCGCCTGTCCTGGCCGCGCCGGCTGCTAAGGAGCCCATGCTCATCTACATCGCCGCCACCAGCCGGGTGGTCAACACAGTCATGGTAGTTGAGCGCAAGGAATACGGCAAGGTTCCGCCGGTCCAGAGACCGGTGTATTATCTGAGTGAAGTGTTGTCGGCTTCCAAGCAAAACTACCCCCACTACCAGAAGATGTGCTACGGCGTGCACTTTATCGCTAAGAAGCTAAAGCCATATTTTCAAGAGTACCCCATCACGGTTGTTTGCACTGCCCTGCTTGCTGAGATCATAGGTAGCCGAGATGCTTCGGGCCGAGTGGCTAAATGGGCCATCGAGTTGGCTCCCCACACAATCTTCTACCAGACTCGCACTGATACCTCTCCAACGTATCTATAATTTTCGATTGTTCCATGCTATTATATATTGTGTTTTGGATGTTTAATGGGCTTATTTATAGACTTTTATATTATTTTTGGGACTAACCTATTAACCGGAGGCCCAGCCCAAATTGCTGTTTTTTTTGCCTATTTCAGTGTTTCGCAGAAAAAGAATATCAAACGGAGTCCAAACGGAATGAAACCTTCGAGAGCGTGATTTTTGGAACAAACGTGATCCAGAGGACTTGGAGTGGAAGTCAAGAAATCAACGAGGAGGCCACGAGGCAGGGGGGCGCGCCTACCCCCTAGGCGCGCCCTCCACCCTCATGGGACCCTTGTGGCTCCACCGACCTACTTCTTCCTCCTATATATACCTACGTACCCACAAACCATCGGAGAGCACCACGAAAACCTAATTCCACTACCACAACCTTCTGTACCAGTGAGATCCCATCTTGGGGCCTTTTTCGGCGCTCCGCCGGAGGGGGCGTTGATCAC
Source organism: Triticum aestivum (assembly GCF_018294505.1). Taxonomy (NCBI): domain Eukaryota; kingdom Viridiplantae; phylum Streptophyta; class Magnoliopsida; order Poales; family Poaceae; genus Triticum; species Triticum aestivum. Next base: position 283,423,937 of record NC_057811.1, read on the forward strand.
GGAGGGCTTCTACATCAACACCATAGCCTCTCCGATGATGTGTGAGTAGTTTACCTCAGACCTTCGGGTCCATAGTTATTAGCTAGATGGCTTCTTCTCTCTCTTTGGATCTCAATACAAAGTTCTCCTCGATTCTCTTGGAGATCTATTCGATGTAATCTTCTTTTGCGGTGTGTTTATCAAGATCCGATGAATTGTGGGTTTATGATCAAGATAATCTATGAACAATATATGAATCTTCTCTGAATTCTTTTATGTATGATTGGTTATCTTTGCAAGTCTCTTCGAATTATCAGTTTGGTTTGGCCTACTAGATTGATCTTTCTTGCAATGGGAGAAGTGCTTAGCTTTGGGTTTAATCTTACGGTGCTCGATCCCAGTGACAGTAGGGGAAATGACACGTATTGTATTGTTGCCATCGAGGATAAAAAGATGGGGTTTATATCATATTGCATGAGTTTATCCCTCTACATTGTGTCATCTTGCTTAAAGCGTTACTCCGTTCTTATGAACATAATACTCTAGATGCATGCTGGATAGCGGTTGATGTGTGGAGTAATAGTAGTAGATGCAGGCAGGAGTCGGTCTACTTGTCACGGACGTGATGCCTATATGCATGATTATACCTAGATATTCTCATAACTATGCTCAATTCTATCAATTGCTCGACAGTAATTTGTTCACCCACCGTAATACTTATGCTATCTTGAGAGAAGCCACTAGTGAAACCTATGGCCCCCGGGTCTATTTTCCATCATATTAGTCTCCCATCAACAAGCTATTTCTATTACCGTTTGTTTTGCAATCTTTACTTTTAATCTTTATCATAAAAATACCAAAAATATTATCTTATCTTCTCTATCAGATCTCAATTTTGCAAAGTGGTCGTGAAGGGATTGAGAACCCCTTTATTGCGTTGGTTGCAAGGTTCTTATTTGTTTGTGTAGGTGCAAGGGACTTGAGCGTGGCCTCCTACTGGATTGATACCTTGGTTCTCAAAAACTGAGGGAAATACTTACGCTACTTTGCCGCATCACCCTTTCCTCTTCAAGGGAAAACCAACGCAGTGCTCAAGAGGTAGCAAGTAGGATTTCTGGCGCCGTTGTCGGGGAGTCTACGCACAAGTCAAGACATACCAAGTACCGATCACAAACTCTTATCCCTCACATTACATTATTTGTCATTTGCCTGTCGTTTTCCTCTCCCCCACTTCACCCTTGCCGTTTTATTCGCCCTCTTTTCCGCTCGACCTTCTTTCGCCATGTCTGAATCAAAAAGGGCTAGGGGTTCTCTCCCGGGTTTTACTACCTTGGATAACCCCTCTGTCCTATCTAAGCTCATAAAGAATGATGCTATAGAAAGACCTACCAGGGTCATCAATGAGAGTCTGAATAATTTTGATGAAGATGATTCTGGAATATTCCATTATTTACTTGATGAGTCTTTAAAAGATGCTTGGGATAGGTTACTAAGAATCCGGGCTAGCTATGTACCCCAATATCAAATTGAAATATACTTAAAAAGTTTTTATGTTGCCTTACCTTCGTCGTTTAAGCATGTCTTAGACTCTATTTTTGAATAAGGTTTTCTTGAAGGGGATGCCATAGATACCTATGAAAGGTGAAAACCATATTTGGGCACCCCACGAATGAGAAGGTCGATTCTACCTCTCTTTTGCTCTCTTATCAAAGTGAAACTATCAAAGAGATGAAGGCTAGCTTAGATGCAAATTTTCGTAACGTTCTTAATCTTTCTTCCACCATTAATGGCCATGTGCTCTATCAGAATAGAAAGATTAATGCTTTTTTGGTTCTGTTTAGGAATAAATAATCCATCTAGCTTCTGTTTAGATGTGGTTTTGTGTTTTAATTAGTGTTTGTGCCAAGTAAAACCTATAGGATCTTCTTGGATATTAGTTATTTGATCTTGCTAAAAAAGTCAGAAACTTTCTGCTCACGAAAACAATTGTTTAAAATCACAAGAATGTGATAAAATAATGATTCCAATTGCAGTAGATCAATAAACAAATTATCTAGGTCGTCCTATTTTGGTAGACTTTTCTGAGTTACAGAAGTTTGCGTTAGTTACAGATTACTACAGGCTGTTCTGTTTTTGACAGATTCTGTTTTTCGCGTGTTGTTTGCTTATTTTGATGAATCTATGGCTAGTAGTGGAGTTTATGAACCATAGAAAAGTTGTAATAAAGTAGGTTTAACACCAATATAAATAAAGAATGAGTTCATTACAGTACCTTGAAGTGGTGTTTTGTTTTCTTTCGCTAACGGAGCTCACGAGATTTTCTGTTAAGTTTTGTGTTGTTAAGTTTTCAAGTTTTGGGTAAAGATTTGATGGATTATGGAACAAGGATTGGCAAGAGCCTAAGCTTGGGGATGCCCAAGGCACCCCAAGGTAAAATTCAAGGACAACCAAAAGCCTAAGCTTGGGGATGCCCCGGAAGGCATCCCCTCTTTCGTCTTCGTCTATCGGTAGCTTTACTTGGGGCTATATTTTTATTCACCACATGATATGTGTTTTGCTTGGAGCGTCTTGTATGATTTGAGTCTTTGCTTTTTAGTTTACCCCAATCATCCTCGCTGTACACACCTTTTGAGAGAGACACACATGATTCGGAATTTTTTAGAATACTCTATGTGCTTCACTTATATCTTTTGAGCTACATAGTTTTTGCTCTAGTACTTCACTTATATCTTTTAGGGCACGGTGGTAGTTTTGTTTTATAGAAATTATTGATTTTGCATGCTTCACTTATATTATTTTGAGAGTCCTACAAAACAGCATGGTAATTTGCTTAAATTGTGAAATTAGTCCTAATATGATAGGCATCCAAGATTAGTAAAAACTTTCTTATAAGTGTGTTGAATACTAAGAGAAGTTTGATGCTTGATGATTGTTTTGAGATATGGAGGTAGTGATATTAAAGTTGTGCTAGTTGAGTAATTGTGAATTTGAGAAATATTTGTGTTGAAGTTTGCAAGTCCCGTAGCATGCACGTATGGTAAACGTTGTGTAACAAATTTGAAACATGAGGTGTTCTTTGATTGTCCTCCTTATGAGTGCGGTCGGGGACGAGCGATGGTCTTTTCCTACCAATCTATCCCCCTAGGAGCATGCGCGTAGTGCTTGGTTTTTGATGACTTGTAGATTTTTGCAATAAGTATGTGAGTTATTTATGACTAATGTTGAGTCCATGGATTATACGCACTCTCACCCTTCCATCATTGCTAGCCTCTTCGGTACTGTGCATTGCCCTTTCTCACCTTGAGAGTTGGTGCAAACTTCGCCGGTGCATCCAAACCCCGTGATACGATACGCTCTATCACACATAAACCTCCCTATATCTTCCTCAAAACAGCCACCATACCTACCTATTATGGCATTTCCATAGCCATTCCAAGATATATTGCCATGCAACTTTCCACCGTTCCGTTTATCATGACACGCTTCATCATTGTCATATTGCCTTGCATGATCATGTAGTTGACATCGTATTTGTGGCAAAGCCACCATGCATATTATTTCATACATGTCACTCTTGATTCATTGCCCATCCCGGTACACCACCGGAGGCATTCATATAGAGTCATGCTTTGTTCTAGTATCGAGTTGTAATCATTGAGTTGTAACTAAATAGAAGTGTGATGATCATCATTCATAGAGCATTGTCCCAAATAAAAAAAGTGAGAAAGGCCAAATAAAAAAAGGCCCAAAAAAAGAAAATAAAAAGGGGCAATGCTACTATCCTTTTTCCACACTTGTGCTTCAAAGTAGCACGATGATCTTTATGATAGAGAGTCTTTCGTTTTGTCACTTTCATATACTAGTGGGAATTTTTTATTATAGAACTTGGCTTGTATATTCCAACAATGGGCTTCCTCAAATTCCCTAGTTCTTCGTGAGCAATCAAGTTGGATGCACACCTACTTAGTTTCTTCTGTTGAGCTTTCATACATTTATAGCTCTAGTGCATCCGTTGCATGGCAATCCCTACTCCTTGCATTGACATCAATTGATGGGCATCTCCCTAGCCCATTGATTAGCCGCGTCAATGTCAGACTTTCTCCTTTTTTTGTCTTCTTCACATCACCCCCATCATCATATTCTATTCCACCCATAGTACTATATCCATGGCTCACGCTCATATATTGCGTGAAAGTTGAAAAGGTTTGAGATTACTAAAGTATGAAACAATTGCTTGGCTTGTCATCGGGGTTGTGCATGATGAGAGCATTCTTGTGTGACGAAAATGGAGCAAGACCAAACTATATGATTTTGTAGGGATGAACTTTCTTTGGCCATGTTATTTTGAGAAGACATAATTGCTTAATAAGTATGCTTGAAGTATTATTACTTTTATGTCAATATTAAAATTTTATCTTGAATCTTCCGGATCTGAATATTCATGCCACAATTAAGAGAATTACATTGAAAATTATGCTAAGTAGCATTCCACATCAAAAAATCTATTTTTATCATTTACCTACTCGAGGATGAGCAGGAATTAAGCTTGGGGATGCTTGATACGTCTCCAATGTATCTATAATTTTTTATTGTTCCATGCTATTATATATTCTGTTTTGGATGTTTAATGGGCTTATTTATACACTTTTATATTATTTTTGGGACTAACCTATTAACCGGAGGCCCAGCCCAAATTGCTGTTTTTTTGCCTATTTTAGTGTTTCGCAGAAAAAGAATATCAAACGGAGTCCAAACGGAATGAAACCTTCGGGAGCGTGATTTTTGGAACAAACGTGATCCAGAGGACTTGGAGTGGACGTCAAGCAATAAATGAGGAGGCCAAGAGGCTGGGGGCGTGCCTACTATTGGGGATACACATAACAGGTAGGCCCATGAAGGGTCGAAATATCATGAAGCATGGGGTCCACACAACATGTGGGTCCAGGTAAATTTCATACAGACATACTATCCATTCGGACAAGCAGCATACTATCCACTCGACCAAGCAGCATACCATCCACTCGGATGACAGTTCACCACTCAATCGTATGACTCACTCGGATATACAACGACCAGCAGGCAGCAAAGCAGTCGGCATCATTCTCATAGTGAGGGCTTGATAGTGGGCTGGCATTATGGCATTCATGCCCCACTTTGTAACATAGGAGGTGAGGGGGTGGCGCACTCTATATAAGACACCCCCCACCACTAGACTAGGGGGGCTTTTTTCTTCATTCTCTCTCTCTTTTTCACCATTAGTCTCAGGACTACGGGGATCCGTTCTCCTCTCATTGTAATCTCCGGATACATACTAAGATAAAACAAAGCCTCTCCGGAGCACGAGATGTAGGGTTGATATCTCCCCCGTGAGAGGCCCGAACTCGCTAACCACCGTGTCACCCATATGCATCTCGATAGATCATGCTCCTTTATCCAAACCCTATATTATTGTCAGAATCGTTACCATGACAGTTGGCGCCCACCATGGGGCATGGCGTCTATCGAGCCATGATGCAGATGGTTTTTTATTTATTCATCTATGTTTATTTTATATTCCTATTGTTCATACTGTTCATCTCCGCAGTGAGTAACGGGAGCATCAAAAAAGGAGGAGAAAAGATACATCTTCACCGGACGTCATGCCGATCGATTCAAGAATGTACAAGAATCAAAGAGTAACAAACGCCGGTTCAGGTGGTCGTCTCGCGCGGACCTGATGCAGCACGGAGCATCAGCTGCACGGCGCGGACACACGGCGGCTCCGCTCTTCGACATCCTCCTCTATCGTCCCGATGGACTGCTGCGCCTAGCAGCGCGCCGCTCCTCCTTCCGATTGGTGGCTTGGCTGCAGCTTCTGTGCGGGCTAGGTAGTCCCAACCGGTCGGCCCACTCCCCGAGTGATAAAGCGTAGGAGCCAGCAAGCGGAGCTTCGTCCTCGGCAGATGCGGCCGCGCCTCCACAACGGCTCAGCGGTGACAATGGGGCCGACAGCTCGGTGGTGACCTCCGTAGGGAGCCTCAGGCCCGGCGTAGCTCCCCTCGCACGCGGCCTCGCTGGACAGCGCCGTTCCGCACGTCCATTCCAAAGCCGCTGCCGCTGCCATGGCCGACCAGGGAGCTCTGTGCCCCGCCTTTAACTCTCCCTTCTAACCATAATTCCTTCCCGTTTATTACCTGCATGCAGGGGATAGCATGCATTAACAGCCTTAACTCTTGCCTAATTAACGTCTCCTACATGCACATACAGGTTCAGGACGTGAGCCTCATAGCTCTTCCGATGAGTTAATTGACCGCCTCATTAATCGGCCAGTTAGTGGGGATTTCCAGCGTCGGTTACCTGATTATCGCGGCCAAAGCACGCTCTACTTCCGTTATTTCTGCACTAGTTAATGGGTGCATGCATGCATGCAGGTATAACCACACAACATTTTAATCGTGACTTTACTTACAAACTTGCAGGGTCACCCCCGATGGATCTTTCAGTCGGACAGTAGCGAACCAGGTTCGTTCAGAGTTCAGTCAGATAAAGCCACTCGGACACAAACTCAAGTTCACTCGGCCACGGACCTGAGTTCGCTTGGACGGATTCCTCGTCCAGTACCTGAGCGCAAGTCAGAGGAGGAGGCGCGTCGTCACTCTGCGAGACGTGTCTACATTACTCAGATGTCTACATCACTCAGATGCCCTGCGTCTCGCCACTCTGCAGAACGCGTCTACTTCACTCGGACGTCCCGTGCATCGTCACTCCGCCCTATTGGGAATGTCTTCATCAACTTGTTCACTCGGCCGCATGGCGCACCGTCAAGCAGTTGGGTACATCTTCGACAACATGCTCGACTCGGCCACCCTGTGCACCGCCAAGCAGTTGGGCACATCTTCATCAGCTTGCCCGCTCGGCCGCCCCGTGCGTCGCCGCTCAGTTGGGCACATCTTCATCAACTTGCCCGCTCGGCCGCCCCGCGCATCGTCACTCCGCGGGACGCGTCTATTTCACTCAGACGTCCCGCGCATCGTCACTCTGCAGGATGCGTCTAACCCAATCGGACGCCCCGCCCGTCGGCACTCTGTGGAACGCGTCTACATCATTCGGCCGCCCCGTGCGTCGCCACTTGGTTGGTCACCTCATCACCATTCGGCCGCCCCGCGCATCGCCACTCTGTTGGTCACCTCATAGCCATTCGGCCGCCTCGTGCGTCGCCACTCGGTTGGTCACCTCATCACCATTCGTCCGCCCCGCGCATCGCCACTCTGTTGGTCACCTCATAACCATTCGGCCGCCCCGCGCGTCGCCATCGGTTGGTCACCTCATCGCCACCCGGCCGCCCCGTGCGTCGCCATCGGTTGGTCACCTCATAACCACTCGGCCGCCCCGCGCGTCGCCATCGGTTGGTCACCTCATAACCACTCGGTCGCCCCACGCACCACCACCAAGTCCCAAGCGCTGGCCAACTTCCTCGTCGACTGGGCTGAGACCCAGTACCTGGCGCCAGCACCGGACTCCACCCATTGGTGGATGCACTTTGATGGTTTGAAAATGTGCACCGGTTTGGGCGCCGGCATCATCCTCACCTCTCCCAAAGGCGACAAGCTCAGATACACACTGCAAATCCATTTTTCCGCCTCCAAAAATGTGGCCGAGTATGAGGCACTAGTACACAGACTCCAGCTTGCCAAAGAGCTCGGCATTCGTCGGATTCTGTGCTACGGTGACTCTGACTTGGTGGTCCAACAATCGTCTGGTGACTGGGACGCCAAGGATGTGAATATGGCAAGCTACCGCTTCCTCATCCAGCAACTGAGCGGATATTTTGAAGGGTGCAAGTTCCTTCACGTGCCACGAAACAACAACGAGCCAGCCGGTACCCTGGCATGGATCGGCTCCACCCGTCCAGCAATACCAGCCGGCGTCTCCCTCCAGTACCTCCGCAAGCCGTCGATCAAGCCTTCTCCAGAATCAAAATCTATCTTCGTGCCGGCTGCTCCTGAACAAGCCGGATCCGACTCAAAGGCTGTAGCAGTCGGCTCGGGGACTTCGGCAGTCGGCTCGGGGACTTTGGCAGGCGGCTCGGGGACTGCAGCAGTCGCACCCGACCCGGGGACTTCAGATCCCGGCACGGGGACTGCAGCAGTCGGCCCGGGGACTTCAACGACACAGCAAGCGGCGGCCGACTCCAACCCGCCACCCCCAACCCAACCACCCTCGTACAAGTGGCCATAGTGGAGGTAGAAGAAATTCAAGCACCATCATGGGCAGAGCCCATCCTCAAGTTTCTGGTGAACAAAGAGCTGCCAACTAATGAGATCTCGGCCCGACAGGTGCAACGTCGGGCAGCAGCATACACCATCATCAACAGGGAACTCGTGAGGCGCAGTGTCACTGGTGTGTACCAGCGCTGCGTAGAGCCGGAGACGGGCCAAGAGATCCTCAAGGATATCCACCAAGGCGAGTGTGGCCACCACGCGACCTCAAGATCACTTGTGGCGAAAGCTTTTCGCCATGGTTTCTTCTGGTCGACGGCTCTAGAAGACGCCAAAGACTTGGTCAAGAAATGCAAGGGGTGCCAGAAGTTCATTTCCAAGCAACATCTGCCGGCTTCTGCACTCAAGACCATTCCCCTTTCCTAGCCTTTTGTCGTCTGGGGACTGGACATGGTGGGACCGTTCAACACAGCACGTGGCAGTATGACTCATCTGCTCGTTGCCGTCGAAAAATTCACCAAGTGGATAGAAGCAAAGCCAATCAAGAAGCTGAACGGTCCGACTGCTGTGAGTTTCATCGCAGACATCACCACTCGGTACGACATACCTCACAGCATCATCACCGACAACGACACAAATTTTGCCAAGGGCACCTTGGCCCGTTTCTGTGCGACGCAGGGCATCCGAGTGGACTTAGCGTCGGTTGCCCACCCGCAGTCAAAAGGCAAGGTTGAGCGAGCAAACGGCCTCATTTTGTCCGGAATCAAGCCCTGACTAGTCAAGCCTCTGGAGCGTTCGGCCTGCTGTTGGCTCGACGAGCTGCCGGCCGTCCTCTCGAATCTGCGCACCACTCCGAACAAGTCAACCGGCTTCACACCCTTCTTCCTTGTATATGGCGCCGAGGCTGTCATCCCAACTGACATCGAGTTCGACTCACCTCGCGTCACCATGTACACGGAGGCGGAGGCAAAGGAAGCACGAAAAGATGGCGTCGATCTGCTGGAAGAGGGCCAGCTGTTGGCACTCAGTCGGTCCACCATCTACCAGCAGAGTCTACGCCGCTACCACAGCCAAAAGGTCAAGCCAAGATCCTTCCAAGAGGGAGACCTTGTGCTCCGGCTGAGCCAGCGAACAGCCGGCCAGCATAAGCTCTCGGTCCCTTGGGAAGGCCCTTTCATCATCAGCAAAGCCTTGGGCAACGACTCATACTACCTGATCGATACCAGAAGCCCAGGGCGCGCAAGAGGGACGACTCCGGCAAGGAAACAGAGTGCCCATGGAATGCAAATCTCCTTCGAAGATTTCACAGTTGATGCAGTATGTACCATGCTACCTTTTGTATTAAGTACAAAGACTTCGGGTCCCTCGAGGAGCACTCGAGGGCTACCCCTTTTATCTATATGATAAGTATTATGCCTATGAATGTGTTATTTCATTCCTCCGCCTGAAACCGGGTTCGATTAGTCGGCCCGGGGGCTTGCCGCCTTGTACTATGTCGGTGTTTCCTGCAGTCGGACAAGTAATGTGCAAGCACCTAAGCCCTCTCTAGCCACAAGCCACAGCTCGCAGAGCGGCTGTTCGCTTAGCAAGAGTTAAAGGCAAGAAATAGTGCTCACATGAAAAATGGCTAAGGACCAAAACATCGACATAGCACAGGCCGGCCCTTCGCCTCACCGACCGCCTGCTGAGCAGCCGGCCGGCCGGCTTCCTAATTAGCTTGCAACGTTCCAATCGGCCAAAGTACTTGTCCTCCCACAATGGTGAAATACTTGACCAGGCCGCCGTCCGCAGAGCGGTTGTCCGGCTGGCAAGTAGGAAAACCATGGGAGGGCGGCAAAGGAAAAAGCCAAGGAATAAAAAACAAGAAAAGTCGGAACTCGCCAAAAGCATAGCTTGTGCGGGACATAATTTACATACCAAAAGGCCATCGGCCAACATTCAACATAGTTTGAATACACCCCGCGGGTGGAATTGTGCGAATTTAACAAAAGTTAGTTGAGAAAACTACTAAGCAGAAAAATCTACGATAAACTGGCGGCCTAGACCAAAGGAGCAGCAGGCGAGTCCGGCAGGTAGGTGGAGTCGGGGGCGCCGGCTGGTGGAGTGGCCAGCTGGCGAGTTTCGGCTTGGCCACTTTCAGCAACAGTCGGTGTGCTTGCGCACGGCTCGGTGCTAGAGGCGCGGTCGAGTTGAGGCTGGCCGTCCGCTCCAACCTCCGACGCGCCGTCTTCATCATCCTCGTCTTCCTCGTCTTCCCCTTCATCGCTGGAGGCGATCTCCTCTGCCGAGTCTTCGCCTTCATCCGGGTTCAGTCCGAACCATTCTGGCGGCGCCTCGGCGCCGTTCTCGTTCAGCTCAGGGACAAAGTCACCGGTGTTGGTGTACTCGGCAATCGCTGTTGCGCGGATAGTGAGGTCACGCTCCGCCGCCACCAGCTCGGCGCCGGCTTCCTTCCAAAACGTGGCCAACTGGGCTAGATCTAGCCTAGGATACCACGCCTTGGCGAACTCCAAGGCCCGTCGCGCTCCTGCTCAGGCCGCGGAGCCCTTCCACGCCTAAAGACGGCCGGCGGCCGCTTCTAACCAGTCGGCGGTCCGACTGGGGGTGCGTGGGGCTTGCCTGTCTGGCCATAGGGCGGAGACCGCCTGAGTCCCAGCACGCTGCAACCGGCGCATCATCCGGTGGGCCAGCTGGAGACGAGCCTGAATGCTAAGGAGCTGCTCGCCAAGGGTCCGAGGGGCGTCGGTAGCAATCTTCGCGCCCTCCGCCCTTCGCTCCTCGCGGCGAGCCTCAATGGCCTGGTTGGCAACAGTGGAATGGTCGAGGAAGAAGTCTGCACAAGCGAATAGTAAGTCAGGAGTCAGAAGCTAGAAGCCGGCTCGCTAGACAAGCCAATAGTTGAGAGAAGAGAAGAAAACTCACCATCGACTATGTCTTCGATCTGGCCGTAACCAGCGGTCAGTGCCGCCTCCGTCTCAGCCCAACCCGTGCGCTCAGTCTCAAACTCGGCCAGGAGCTTGGCTTGGTTGTCCTCCGCCAGCTTCAGGGCTGCCTTGTGAAGCTCCACCTGGTCCTTCAGTTCCTTGGCTAGGCTGTCACGCTCCTGGGCCACCCTGTTGCACTCGTCCTCCTTGGCACGCAGCACGGTGTTGGCTTCACCCAATTGCTGCTGCAAGATGGCGTTGGTTTCTGCAAAAACAATCAAGAAGGAAGAAAAGTAATTGCCGGAAGATCCGACCCGACTGCTCAGTAGTCGGCTCACATCTCGGGGACTATAGCCCGCGGGTGCGCTGACGCGCCCCCGCAGAGAAAAGAAGATGCAGTGCTTACTCCGGCTTTCCGCCAAATCGGCGGTCCGTCGGTCCAGCTCCCGGACGTTGGCGTTGAAGGTGGCCGCGCGGATGTTGTGGTAATCCTGCAACAAAGCAACAGGAAAAGAAGTGAGCCGGCCCGGAACTCAGGGACTACACCTAGTGGGTGCGCTGGTGCGCCCCCACCGACGATTACATGAATCAAAAGACAAAAAGCAAGTTACGTACCCGGACGGTGGCCCACGTCTTCACGAACGCCTTCATGCATTGTGAGAGGGCGGCGGCTTCGGCCTGGACATCTTGCGCCGCCTTGATCAAGGCGCTCGTCCCGCCCCCGCGCACCCACTCTGCCGGTGCGGCGCTGGTGGCATCGGCTTCAGGGGCCGATGAGCTGGCGCACCCGACCTCCACCGGCCTCGGCGCTGATGCCGCTTTCTCCACACGATGATGCACCGCAGTGCGGGTCGTGGGAGCCGAGCCCACTACCAGCTCACCTCCGGCTGGCGTTGCCAATGGGGCGGCCGGCTGGCTGCCCTGCGCGTCTGCAGTCGACGGTCGCAGATGCACCTCTACCTCTGGGAAGATGACATCGCCGCCTTCCCTCTCCATGACCGGCTGCTTATCGCCGGCTCCCGAGCTGGTGCCGAGAACTCTTGCGCTAGTGGCGCGGAGCGCAGGGGGGTGATGAGCTGCGGGATCTACTGGCATGTGGCATCCTCCGCCCCTTCCTTGGCCGCGGCGTCGGCTTGGGCCTTGGCCGCCGCGTCCGCGTCCGCTTGCACCGCCTTGGCTACGGATGCCTCGTCGGCCTCCGCCTTCTTGGAGGCGGCTTCCTTCTCCTCCCACACCTCCTGTGCGTCCCTCTCCTGTGCGTCCCGGAAATCGGCGGCCGGGTCTATACGGCGGTTGTTGGTGGAGCCCTCCGCCGCCCTGACGATGGAGGCTGAGGTTGACCGCTCAAGAGAGAGCGGGGCCCTGCTCAAGAGAAGGGTGGGAAGGATATTCAGAAGGAGTCGACAAGATAATAGAACAAAAGAAGACACAAGAAAGGCTAAGCACTTATGCTGACACCATCGGAGGCTGCTTGGGGGCCTTCTGGAACTTGGTCGCCTTCGTGGCGGCCTCGCGCCGCTTGGTCGCAGCGGCCAAGTGCTTGGCCTTCTTGGGGTGGCTGCTGAATAGAAGCGCACCTCGGCGCTTCGGCCCACCACCTGGTGCGGTTGGTATGGCTGAGGAGCTTCCATCTGCCCTGTCGGAAGGCGGCGGGCGGCGGGGCACCTCCTCCTCCTCCTGCGGAGCCGCCTGCTCCACCACCACCACCATCTGTGGCGTCGTCCTCTAGGGCGGCCGCCCCCAAGTCGGGGTCTGCCACGTCGCTCACTTCCCGGTTCGGCATGAAGTCGACGTTGGCCTCCAGCTGGGAGGGGAGGACCTACATCATGGTCGAGCTGGTCACCCGGCAAGAGAGAACCCGGCAAGAGAGAGCCCGGCAAGAGGAAAAGAAAAGAATCAAGAGCTTACCATAGGCGGCGGATCTGCGGGAGTATGTCCGCTTGCCGAACCGCCACTCCTCTGGCTCGAGCTTGAGGTTGGCAATCTCATTCACCAGATAGCCCACCTCGGCAGTCGGCATCTCCTTGGTGCACATCTGGCATGGGTCGCGATGCCCACTCATCTGGCTTATGATGTGAGGCCGGCCTTGGATCGGGAGGACTCGGCACACCACGAAGGCGAGTAGCAAGTCGGACGCCTTGAGGCCCTCCAACTCCTTCATCACCTTGAAGTGGGCGATGGCGGCGGAGGCGTCGGGCGACAGCAGCTTCGGCTTGAAGCCCCAATTGGTGCGGGGCTTAGCAGGCGGATCGGCCACGTAATCCAGCAGGTTGATGAAGTCGATCGCCGGGTTGACGTTCTTCACGTAGAAGTACGACTTCTGCCACAGCTTGACCAACTGTATCAGCTTGATGGCTGGGAAGGCGTTTCTAGCACCCGAGCGCCGCACAACAATGAAAGCCCCACACTGAGCCGCCTCCTCCTTCGCGGAGGTGCCAAGCTTGGTGTAGAAGAAAGCCCCCCAAAGCTCGATGGTGGGGCGGATGCTTAAGTACCCCTCGCAGAGGGTGACGAAGGCCGACAACCGCACCACCGTGTTCGGTGTGAGGTGGTGCGGCTGGAGTCGGTAGAAGGTCAGGAACGAGCGGAGGAAGCCGCTCGCCGGCAGGCCGAAGCCACGGAGGAAGTGTGAGCGGAAGATGACGCGCTCGCCTTCCTCCTGCGCCGGCGAGATCTCGTCGGTGGGCGGCACGTGCTTCTTGATGTAGCCCGCGCCGGGCAGCCGCCGCATGTCGCGGAGGAATGTGAGATGGTGTCAGGACCCCCATTCTAAGTCACACCGATCTAGCATGTAACACATCATATCACTTTGCGGCCTCATGCACGGTATTCCCACGGGTGCCACCTTACCTGGCCTGGGACCGTTTGTCCCTTTTGGCTCACGTATATGATATTGTCGCTAGTATCCATATGACAGAGAACCCAGGCCGACATGACTAGTCATGAACCCAAAGAGGCGCTAACTTACGGGGATAGGCATACATGAACCAGCATCGAACGTGTCGGTCATCAGCGTGTGAATCCGGGCTGTAGCAACTGGGCTAACAGGACTCCGGGAACCTGGGCTGTAGCAGGCTAGCAGGACTCCGAAAGTCACCGCGTGACATTTCCCCGAAGGGACAGACACAGGAACGAAGTGGGACACATGTCGGCCAGTCTAAGTGTTCCGGAGCAGTAGTAACTGGGCTAGCAGGACTTCGGTAAACCGGGCTATAGCAGACTACCATGGCTCAGTGGAAGCACCAGACTACATTTCCCCATAAGAGAGGCTACCAAGGATAAACAACTAGGTTGTCGGATCCCACACATACCAAGCATTTCAATCATACACACAATATGCTCGATATGTGCAAATACAACATGGCATCACAACAAGACTCTATGACTCAGAGTATTTATTCATTAGGCTTTGAAGAGCCAGATATTACAAACATGGGTCTGATGACCCAGCATTAAAGTCATACAAGCAACAAGCACATGCGGAAGCTTATCTTGTCTGAGTACAGACAACTACAACTGGAAAAGGCTAAGAAGCCTACAAGACCCTACTGAGGGCACAAGATCGTAGCTGAGGTAACAAGCTAAACGGAGAAGTCCACGCAGAACTACTAGTGAGACTGAAGTCCCTCTGCAAAAACATAAATTAGGCAAACGTGAGTACAAATGTACCCAGCAAGACTGACATCAGAACTAACTACATATGCATCGGTATCAACAAAAGGGGGTGGTGGAGTTTAACTGCGGCAAGCCAGCTTTGACTCGGTGGCTATCCTAAACTACGACTTCGAGTAACTCTTTTGAGGTGGCGCACACGAGTCCACATATTCACCAATCAATACACCACTATGAATCCGCTCCCGTCTCCCTACGAGAAGGCCATCCATACCACTCACGCTTATCTTGTGCATTTTAGAGTATCCACTTCAAGTTATCTATGAACTGTACAGGCAACCCAGAAGTCCTTTACCGCGGACACGGCTATTCAAATAGATGATGTTAACCCTGCAGGGGTGTACTTCTTCACACACGCTCTCGCCACTTACCACCATGTACACGTCGTGTATCTCGGCAACCTTCAAGCTGAAGCCTGGCAAGGGAGTCGGCCATGACCTGACTAACCACACAAGTCTCTCGTCCAGGTGTATCACCTATTCGGGTTCCATCCGCAAGGAGATCCAGCCGGGGTGTCGCTCACGGCCCCAAATGATGTGTGTAGGGTTCCCAAGCCCACCTCGACGGATGGATCAACGCTTGGTACACCGTGCCATGGTGCCTAGTCTGTCCCAAGCCCACCTGTACCGGGTGCCACTTGGTAGACTACTAACACAACCTGCAAACACCAGAAACTAGTTGCAACTCATGGACAGAGATCAGGTTGATTAATAAGTCGAGAGAGCTTGGAGTGCCCGGAGCCCAATGTGTGGTAGTAGCTGCTCATGGATCACAAACACAGAACTCAGTTCCTAAGGACGGTTTCAATGAGACAACCCACCATGTACTCCTACATGGCCACTCACCGCTACATTTACCAAATCGTGTTCACACACTTAGCTCTCAATAGTAGGACATGTTCACCACATTCCAATTCATCCCCGATGAATCAGTCCTGACTGAACTCTAAGCAGTAGCAGGCATGACAACAAGCATGAATGAGTAGGCACATCAGGGCTCAAACAACTCCTACTCATGCTAGTGGGTTTCATCTATTTACTGTGGCAATGAAGGTCATGCAAAAGAAAGGGGTTCAACTACCGCAGCATGTAACTGTTCAATCGTTGTTGTCCTAATGCAGTAAAAGAGAGCAGAGGTGAGAGAGTGGGATTGTATCGGAATGAACAAGGGGTTTTGCTTGCCTGGCACTTCTGAAGATAGTATAGTTCTTCATCGGTGTCATCGATCTCATCATCGGAACCATGTCTACTGAGAGGGGACAAAAACCGGCAAACAAGAAAGAACACAATCAATGCAGTGCAACAATTATGATGCATGATTTCGACATCGCAATATGATGTGATTTGACCTAATGCAACTAGCAACAAAATTAAGTGTAGTTGGTTTGAACCCAAGGTTCAAATTCAAACTCCACATATGGTTATTTAAATGTCATTCATTCGATTTGTCCTAAACAGTAGCCAAAAGTTGTTCTAACATACATGAAAATTATACAGATGGATAGATTGGATTTTTCTGATCATTTTTCATATATAAATTATTTCATTTGGAGTTACGGTTGAATTACTATGAATTTTAGGAGTTTTGAGTAATTTCTGAAATAAATAAATCATTTCTGATTTATTTTAAAATCCAGAAACATTTACTGCGTCAGCACTATGTCACGGCGACGTCAGCATTGACCAAAGTCAAAACTGACCCATGGGGCCTACCTGTCATCGAGTCAGTTAACTAACAGGGTTAATTAACCTAAACGAAACCTGTTAGTAGGGCTAGGCCCACTTGTCAGTGACTAGGGGTTAGTTAAGCATGTGATTAACCCTAAACTAATGAAGCCACGTCACCTAATCCGGGGTTAACCGCCGGCGGATGCAGCCAACAGCGGCGGCACGCCGTAGATGCTCGGGCTCGCGCTACAGTCAGTGGTTTGCGGCGGGGTTTGGCTCTACGCGAAGCGCACGCTCGCGCGCTTCCAACGCAGCAAGCGGCGGTGGCTGGGGTGCACGGAAAAGACGCCGACGGCGAGAAGCGTGGCGGCCGGAGTTCGGTCAAGCTCGGGGTCGGTGTTGCGGTGCACTGTAGGGCATGCCGGTGGATGGGTTAGCTTCCTAGGAGTTCCAAGAACGCGTTGAGGTGCTCGGGCACGAGCTCTGCTAGCGGTACCCACAGCAGCGTAATGGCCGGAGGCAGAAGCTTGCGGCCATGGCCGAAGGCAGCTAGGCACGGGAACGGAGGGGGCGAGCAAAGGGAGAAGATCAGGAGCTCACAGGGAAGTAGCACAGTAGGTCAGAGGGCTCGGGGACGCGCTGGTTGCTGCAAATCGATCGAGGGCGGCCGTCGGGGCAGACGAGGAAGATGGCGACACTAACGAGCCTGCAGGGCATCCACGGTCCCCGGCTTCAGCTCGGAGATGAAGTGCTCGACGGCGGACCTTCCGGGCACGGCGTGGGTGGGCACAGGGACACCGGTGGGCGCAACATCGGCAAGCGGCGGGGACAAGCTCGTTCGGCTGGGCGAGGGAGAGAGAGCCAGGGGAGGAAGGAATGAACGAGAGGAACAAGGTAGAGGATCAGGGGGCTGCGTGGCGACGTCCAGAGCCTCTAGGCGTTGAGGGGCAGCTAGGCAGGCAGGAGGTGGCTGGCGCGCGGTGGCCACAGGCCCTCCTGCCTACTGGCAGGAGGTTGAAGACAGTGTGGCGGCTGGGCTGGGCCGGCTACCGTGCTGGGCCGGCTGGGCTGGACAGGTAAAAAGGCCCGGGTGGGTTTCTTTATCTCTCTGTCTTTCTACTTTTGTTTCTGTTTTCTAGTTTTTTGCTGTAGCTTTGAGCTTAGGAAAAATACCAAGGCATTTCCTAAAATACTGAAAATATTCATGGACACTTGCTGAATTATTTCAGTGGCCCAAAAATAGTTGCAACATTATTTGAACATTTAAATTATGTATAGTATTTAAATGCCCAAAGTCAAATACAATATGATTTAATTCAAAAATCCAGAATGGCCTAGAAATATGTGCATCATTTTTGGCAGAGTTTTCACCTTTAGCAAAAATCATGAACTTTTCTAAAGGGCATTTGGGTTCATTGAAAATATTTTTATTGAACCTATTAAGCATTCATCGCTTTCACTATTAAGCATTCAACGCTTCCAGAAATCCTGAATGCACTCATGTGCACTATAGGATATCTTGGCCGTAAGCTAACAACTGACATGCGACCTTTAGTCTCGATCCACTGAGGCACAACTGTCATCGGGAGTCCCTGTTGAAGAACATTGTATAGTAATTAATATACTTAGCAATGAAAGTTTAGCTTGAAAAATAATGTATGCAAAAGATGCACTGAGGACTAATAGTAAAAATCTTACCATCTTTCCTAAATACATGTGACCGTAGTTCAATACGATCACTATTGGTCGCATGTTTTGGGTACTAAGATTTTCAAATTAAGGAAAATGATTTCTCTTAACAGCATCAAGATCCTCAAGCCATGAAACATAATGACTTATCTCCTCGCAGTTTAGTTCAGCTCCGGGACAGTAGTAGGTCCTGTCTACCAAGCGCCGGACATGTTTGCTTGAATGGAAATAAGCTGTCAATAGAAATTAGTTGTCAACTATTTTTGAATAAACAATATCAAAGACATAAATATGGTTGAGAAACTCACATAATGGTAGAACTGGAGGTGTCTGCACATCGACCCAGATGTCTCTATTACCTTCAATATCATCTTCCGGACGAATATCAAAGGTGATAACCATATCAGGCTCAAATGCATAAGCCTTGCATAGTGCTTGCCAAGTTTTGCATTCAAAATAGGTGTACGTGTCTGCATTGTATAATTTGACGTTGAAAGTATAACCAGCATGCTCGGTCTTCAGGTAAACTCTCTTTACCTCCATAGTTTCCATAGCACTGAAACCTATCTTATCCAAGACAAAAATTCTTGCATGGCAGGGGATGCGCTAGTAGAATAGTGAAAATTTAAAATTATAAGTTGAAGCAAATGAAGAATATATAAGTCATGCTTAATTACGAAAAAAGACTTGTCATTGTGACTTATTGTATCCACTTCGAAGGTCTCATCCAGCTTGATGCTGAAGCGCCTATCATCAACAAGGAAATTTCTGTCGCACAGGCTACGCTGGTCTTCACAGAATTCGCACTTAATGAAATCTTTTTCGTCGTCAGACGACATTTCCTATGTTCATATAGGTGAAACATTAAACACTTACTAGTTCTATTAATTCAACTACTTCTATTAGTTCAACTAGTTCTATTAATTCAACTAATTAAACTAAGCATTTAATAAAAATAAACGTGTTCTATTAATTTTCTTACTAAAATAAAGTAGCTAGTTCCATATAATAATATTTTAATTAGAACATCAAATCTCAGATATCTAAATTTTCTTACTAAAAATAAACTAGTTCTATTAATTCAACTAATTCAACTAAGAATTTACTAAAAATAAATAGTTCTATTAATTTTCTTACTAAAATATATAAAGTAGCTATATATATAGTAATATTTTAATTAGATCATCAAATCTCATATACCTAAATTTTCTTACTAAAAATAAACTAGTTCTACTAATTCAACTAGTTCAACTAAGCATTTACTAAAAATAAACTAGTTATATTAATTAAACTAGTTTAAATAATCTCATATACCTAAATTTTCTTACTAAAAATAAACTTGTTCTATTAATTTTCATACTAAAAATAAACTAGTTATATTAATTCAACTAGTTCAAATATCATATATATACCTAATTAATATCTAGCTAATTCATCTAAAATTGACATTAATATTTAACATCTTTTCCATATAATTCATCTAACATTAACATTCTAACATTCTTATCTACGTAATTTATCTAACATTAATCTAAACAACAGAAAACAGAAAATAAGTAAAAACAATATGTGTGTGTGTGTGTCTGTGTGTGTGTGTGTGTGTACGAGCTGGGGGCGGCGGCATACGGGCGGCGGCGCGAGACGGCAATGCGACGGGGACGGTGCGACGACGAGCGGCAGGCCGGGGGCGACGGCGCGATCGAGACGGCGACGTCGTACGGGGCGGCGGGGGCGACGGCGGTGACGGCGACGACAGGCGGTGAGGGTGACGGCGACGACGGGCGGCGGGGGCGACGGCGCGCGGCGGGGGAGACGGCGCGCGGCGGGGGCGGCGGCGATGTCGCGCGAAGTAGTTGGAGAAGAAGTGGTGGTCGATGAAACTAAATTTTTTGTAAGTGCCATATATATATAGGAGGGGCCTTTAGTACCGGTTGGAGCGACCAACCGGTACTAAAGGCCAATTTTTGCCAGGCCAAGGGGCGGGAAACTGCCCCTTTAGTACCGGTTCGTGGCTCCAACCGGTACTAAAGGCCCCCCTTTAGTACCGGTTGGAGCCACGACCCGGTACTAAAGGTGTGCGCTGGCGCAGGAGCGGTGCGGGCAAGTTTAGACCCACTTCGCTAGCCAAGGGGCGCCCGCACCAGTTTAAAAGCCCCGGCGCGCCTGCTGTCTCGAACTCCTCTCTATAGCAGGCTTCTGGGCCTAACTTTGGCGCGCTACCCGTTGAGCCTGCAGGCCCTTCTGGGCCTGTATTTGCAAACCCTAGGGTTGGCAGGCCCAGCGGGCAGCGCCCCAACAATTTTTTATATAATTTTCTTCTATTTGTTTCCGAGTAATTTTTTTTGCTGTACTTAGTTTCTTTGTGAATATAAAAAAATTATATAGTTTTTTCTTTTCTGCATTATTTATTTTCTGCTATTCATTTTGTAGTGATTTTCAATTTGTAGTTTTATAAAAAATTATATAGTTTTCAGTCATTTTATAGTTTTTTCTGCATTATTTTCTGCTATTCATTAAGTACTGAACGCAAAAATAGGCTGGAGTTCAAATAAGTTTAAAAAACATTGAAGTGCCCATGTAACAGATGAGTTCTCGTCCGAAACCCTGATACTCCGAAAGAGATTGTCCAGTATGTACACGAGGTGCGTCCAGTTTTCGCCGTGACCCTCTCTACTCTTTTGCACATGCTATGTGGGCGAAATGATGATACCATGCCAAGTTCTAACATTTTTAGAGTTCATTTTGTAGTGATTTTCAATTTCACCGTCATTTAGCTCCCTAAACAAATCGGTAAATGACTGAAAAACAGCAAATGATGTCAGAACGTGTTGGAAATTGATGACGTCGCTTTGAAAGATGCATACTGAACACAAAAATAGGCTGGAGTTCAAATAAGTTTAAAAACATTGAAGTGCCCGTGTAACAGATGAGTTCTCGTCTGAAACCCTGATACTCCGAAAGAGATTGTCCAGTTTGTACACGAGGTGCGTCCAGTTTTCGCCGTGACCCTCTCTACTCTTTTGCACATGCTATACGGGGGAAATGATGATACCATGCCAAGTTCCAACATTTTCAGAGTTCATTTTGTAGTGATTTTCAATTTCACCGTCATTTAGCTCCCTAAACAAATCGGTAAATGACTGAAAACAGCAAATGATGTCAGAACGTGTTGGAAATTGATGTCATCGCTTTGAATGATGCATACTGAACGCAAAAATAGGCTGGAGTTCAAATAAGTTTAAAAAACATTGAAGTGCCCGTGTAACAGATGAGTTCTCGTCTGAAACCCTGATACTCCGAAAGAGATTGTCCAGTTTGTACACGAGGTGCGTCCAGTTTTCGCCGTGACCCTCTCTACTCTTTTGCACATGCTATACGGGGGAAATGATGATACCATGCCAAGTTCTAACATTTTCAGAGTTCATTTCGTAGTGATTTTCAATTTCACCGTCATTTAGCTCCCTAAACTAATCGGTAAATGACTGAAAAACAGCAAATGATGTCAGAACGTGTTGGAAATTGATGACGTCGCTTTGAAAGATGCATACTGAACGCAAAAATAGGCTGGAGTTCAAATAAGTTTAAAAGAGAGCAGAAGCGAGAGAGTGGGATTGTATCGGAATGAACAAGGGGTTTTGCTTGCCTGGCACTTCTGAAGATAGTATAGTTCTTCATCGGTGTCATCGATCTCATCGTCGGAACCACGTCTACTGAGAGGGGACAAATACCGGCAAACAAGGAAGAACACAATCAATGGAGTGCAACAATTATGATGCATGATTTTGACATGGCAATATGATGTGCTTTGACCTAATGCAACTAGCAACACAATTAAGTGTAGTTGGTTTGAACCCAAGGTTCAAAT
This sequence comes from Triticum aestivum, assembly GCF_018294505.1. Lineage (NCBI taxonomy): Eukaryota > Viridiplantae > Streptophyta > Magnoliopsida > Poales > Poaceae > Triticum > Triticum aestivum. The sequence continues at coordinate 283,445,931 of NC_057811.1, forward strand.
TCAAACTCCACATATGGTTATTTAAATGCGATTCATTCGGTTTGTCCTAAAAAGTAGCCAAAAGTTGTTATAACATGCATGAAAATGATACAGATGGATAGATTGAATTTTTCTGATCATTTTTCATATATAAATTATTTCATTTGGAGTTACGATTGAATTACTATGAATTTTAGGAGTTTTGAGTAATTTCTGAAATAAATAAATCATTTCTGATTTATTTTAAACTCCAGAAACATTTACTGCGTCACCACTATGTCACGGCAACGTCAGCATTGACCAAAATCAAAACTGACCCATGGGGCCTACCTGTCATCGAGTCAGTTAACTAACAGGGTTAATTAACCTAAACGAAACCTGTTAGTAGGGCTAGGCCCACTTGTCAGTGACTAGGGGTTAGTTAAGCATGTGATTAACCCCAAACTAATGAAGCCACATCACCTAATCCGGCTTAACCGCCGGTGGGCCCAGCCGACGGTGGCGGTACGTCGTAGATGCTCAGGCTCGTGCTACAGTCGGTGGTTTGCGGCGGTGTTTGGCTCTACGCGAAGTGCACGCTCGCGCGCTTCCAACGCAGCAAGCGGCGGTGGCTGGGGTGCACGGAAACGACGTCGACGGCGAGAAGCGCGGCGGCCGGAGTTCGGTCAAGGTCGGGGTTGGTGTTGCGGTGCACTGCAGGGCATGCCGGTGGGTGGGTTAGCTTCCTGGGAGTTCCAAGAACGCGTTGAGGTGCTCGGGCACGAGCTCTGCTAGCGGTAGCCATGGCAGCGTCATGGCCGGCGGTAGAAGCTTGCGGCCATGGCGGAAGGCACCTAGGCACGGGAACGGAGGGGGCGAGCAAAGGGAGAAGATCAGGAGCTCACAGGGAAGTAGCACAGTAGGTTAGCGGGCTCGGGGACGCGCTGGTTGCCGCGAATCGATCGACGGCGACCGTCGGGGCAGACGAGGAAGATGGCGACAGTGACGAGGCTGCAGGGCATCCACGGTCCCCGGCTTCAGCTCGGAGATGAAGTGCTCGACGACGGACCTTCCGGGCATGGCGTGGGTGGGCATAGGGACGCCGGTGGCGCGACATCGGCAAGCGGCGGCGACGAGCTCGTCCGGCTGGGCGAGGGAGAGAGAGCCAGGGGAGGAGGGAGTGAACGAGACGAGTGAGGGAAAGGACCAGGGACTGCGTGGAGACGTCCTGAGCCTCCAGGCGTCGAGGGGCAGCTAGGCAGGCAGGAGATGGCCAGGCGCGCGGTGGCCACACGCCCTCCTGCCTACTGGCAGGAGGTTGAAGACGGTGCGGCGGCTGGGCTGGGCCAGCTACCGTGCTGGGCCGGCTGGGCTGGACAGGTAAAAAGGCCCGGGTGGGTTTCTTTATCTCTCTGTCTTTCTACTTTTGTTTCTGTTTTCTAGTTTTCTGCTGTATCTTTGAGGTTAGGAAAAATAACAAGGCATTTCCTAAAATACTGAAAATATTCATGGACACTTGCTGAATTATTTCAGTGGCCCAAAAATAATTCCAACATTACTTGAACATTTAAATTATTTATAGTATTTAAATGCCCAAAGTCAAATACAATAAGATTTAATTCAAAAATTCAGAATGGCCTAGAAATATGTGCATCATTTTTGGCAGAGGTTTTCACCTTTAGCAAAAATTATGAACTTTTCTAAAGGGCATTTGGGTTCATTGAAAATGTTTTTATTGAACCTAGTTGAATTCATTTGGTGCTAGGGTTTCAACAATCCCCATTTCAACTTCCAAAGAAATTTAGACATGATGCATGGATGCTTGTGCAACTATTTGCAACCAAATTCTAGGGTTGTGACAGATGGTCTTCATGGACGTTGGAGCCGTCCCTGTCACCGGAGCTCTCCATGACGGCCCGAGCTCGACGAAGACGAACGGCGGTGACGAGCGCGCGAGCTCTCCGTGAAGCAGAGAGAGGGCTTGGAGAGGAGAAGCTCGAAGGCGACGGCGAGCCGCGGCAGCACTTCGACGGAGCGCGAGTGTGGCGGCGGTGAAGAAGAGGTAGAAGCAAGAGGAGGCGAGGGAGAGGAGAGCGCGCGTGCCTTTGCCGCTCCCCTCCTCCCCCGTTTTATAGCCCCTTGCTGCGAAGCTGAGGGGGCGGGGCGTGGGGCTGTGGGATTAACTGCGCCAACGTCCCCACGACCCTGCATTTACCGCATGGTAAAGACGCGTGGTAATGGCACGTGGGATCCCAACCGCCCCGCCTCGGCCGCAGCGGATCCGCGCGCGCGCCGAGGCCTGGTAGTGGCAGGCCCAGCCTGCAGCATGTCCCGTCATGCTCGTGGGCTGGCAGGCCAGCCTGGCTGGCTGATGCCGTGTGGCGTGCGAGCGGCGGGCGGCAAGCCTAGATGCCTAGCTAGCGCGCCACCGGGTTCCTGCCTTGGCGGTTCAAAATTCATCAGGCGGCCATCTGCCGCATCCGACCCCTAGCAGTCGGCATACGAGAAGACGGACAAGACGAGCAAACAAGACTACACAGAGTAGGAAGCTAATGGGGCACCCCGCCTTGTCAGCCGCAGCGACCCACCAACTTCGGGGACTACTGTCGGAGTTATTGGCCATGGGTAGCCTCATCTGCCCCCCATGACATTTCAAGACATCGGGGCCAACTGCGCCCCTCAAACCTCAATGCATGACCGCCGCCTTCTTGAGGCCGGCTGGTCCAAGCAGCCGGCTGCCGGAAGGCGGCGGGCCCCAGAATACGGCCATGAAGCGGGCCGCCTCCTAGCAGGTGGCCCCAGACGCCCTCAAAGTCTGCACCCTCGTGAATGCGATGAGACAGGGCGTGGCTACAATGAAGCCTGTCACCCCCGATTCCAGGATAGGTCATGGCCACAGTGCGCCGTACCAACCGGAGATCTCCTGCGCGGCGCGGCATTGTAGCCCCTCCGCCCGTGACACCACCCTAGTCAGAAGGACCATGCTCCCACAACGGGCTGTCGGTATGGCCCGCAGACGGCGAGCCCTACCTGCCAGTGAGAAGCTAGAAGGCGGCAAGCCTGGCCAGCCGGCCAAAGGGGGAGGCCGGCACCCGGAAGGCGGCCCTCCCCCTTCCTAGGAGTTTGTGCGCCATTAACCAGAAGAGATGGGGAATGGCTACAGTGAACGCCCGCCAGGCGGCGGGACTGTAGCCACGCCTTCCCCGGCAAAGCAAGCGTCATTAGAAGCATGGCTACAGTGATGAGCAGCCAGCGAGACCCGCAAGCAGCGAACGCGGCCTGTCGGCCAAGTACAAGACAGCCGGCGGGCCCCAGCAGCCAGCGGAGAAGCCGACCACAAGAGACACTGACGGCCTGGGCCTACACCCGGCCAGTTTACCATTATACCCCTGGGGGTAGGCCTATATAAACCCCCCAGGGCACCCATGCAAAGGGTTCAGATCCTTAGAGTACACAACCACACACATAGAGAGAGGAGAGAGCTAGCCTTTCCCTTCTTCCTCCTCTAGCAAACAGCTCAAGGAGCAACTTGTAGCTACTCGTTGAGATAGTGATCATCTGGAGACCTCGCAGAGCAGGACTAGAGGTGTTATCTCTTAGGAGAGCCCCGAACCTGGGTGAAGTTCGCCAGCGTACGTGTGTACACCTCATCCCTCTTCCTAGCACCGGTGACATCTTACTATCCCCCACCATGATAAGCCACCCATTGGCATATGTCGCACCAAAACCCCGACAAGTTGCGCGCCTGCGTCAACATCCCTGGGCTCAACAGGGTCGCCTCTCATAGCCGTCCCGCGTCGGTCGGTGCGAGGGTCCACCTCACAACTACGTTCGCATGCCTTTTGGCTTGCCGAACGCGGCTGTTACGTTCCAGTGCCACATGCGGAGCGTCCTGGCGGCTCAGGAGGCCACGCACCAGGCGGTCCTAACGGAAATGGCGACGGTTCTTCATGAGCCTCGCGGGCCTCCGGGGCCTCCCGAGGTTCAGGACCTAGGTGACTCATGAGGAGCGACTTCTGCAGCATGCATCTTCAGCTACATCAACATCTCTTTAGCAATGGTGCCAGGTGACATTTTCTGATTTGTTCAGTTGGGGGCGGCCCTCCGACTGCATCATCCACAAGCCGCATGGGTCTGTCCCTGTGGCATGTATCGTTTTTCACATCTATTAGAGTTGGCTTACCTCCTTCCATGGGTTGCTTTATGATTACCATCTGCCTATCCGGTACTTCGTTGTCGTGAACGTCATACGCCCTTGCAAACCCACCCACAACCGCCTCATGATTAAGGGCAGGCACGGCGTCTGTGCTGGAGTCCGTCCCTGCAGTGTCGCTAAACCCAAGAGGCTGCGCTCTGGCTCACGGGCCAGCTCCCGTGCACGTCACGTCCCATGGTCCTTGGTGCCTTGTTCTCGCATGAGCTAATCGCGGGCGGATGAGCAAGGGCGTGCGACCCGGTGCCTCGTTACCACGGGAGTCGCGCGCTGGTTGTCTTTCTTCAGGACTTTCGCATGAGAAGACTGGGCACCGTGTCTGTGCTTGGGTTCGTCCTTACAGCGTCGATAAACCCAACGACTAAGCTCTGTCTGGAGGGCCGGCCCCATTCACGTCACCTCCGGGGGCCGTTGGTGTTTGGCCTTCTCATGTGATAACCTCAGGAGATTCATTCAGCGCAGGTTGCCTAACCATCTCGCAGGGCCATCACAAGTGTTCCGAATCAAATTCAGGTGCAACCCGCCTTGAGTAGGGCCTCCTGAGTCCCGCGCTGGCTCACGAGTGCCCATACACACGTCCTCTAGCCCTGCCGTGCAAGCCACGTGTCAGGGCAGGGTTGTACAAGCCTCGGGGGCTCCACTCAGAGGGAGCCCCACACACGCCCAGTCGAAGCACCATGCTCCGTGATGGTAGTCGACACGGTCGAGGAGCGGCTATGCCCGTGCAAGTGCAGAAGCGCCATGCTCCGCGCTGGTGATAAACAACTAAGGGCGGCCCCATGGCCGCTATAACCTCAGGGAGCCGCCAGGCTTAGTGTTCAGCCTCCCCACAACGCTTTCCCTTCATGAGAGTCGTGCGAGGGGGCTGGGCACGGGGCTACACTCAGGTCACGCCTAGCGTACGCCGCCCTGCCAGGTCCCTCGGACCTGGTCTTCGCACGCCCCTCCCGAGCAGGACCTCGGCCAGGAAAGTTATGGAGGTCTGTTCGTATGTCAAGGGGGACTCCTGAGCATCGCGACTCAGGAGCCTAACTGGTCACGTAGCCCCTCACCCGTTGGTCTCGTCTTGGTGATCCGGACGACCCAACGGCGGCTGAAGTATGGGCAGAGTCGGGGCCTACCGACGCAGAGCGCTAAGGCCTACTCTTGCATCTCCTACCCGAGGGCTGTTTGCACGTCAAGGGGGACTCCTGAGCATCGCGACTCAGGAGCCTAACTGGTCACATAGCCCCTCACCCCTTGGTCTCATCCTGGTGACCTGGACGATCCAACGGCGACTGAGGTACGCGCGGGGCCGGGCCCTGCCGACGCAGAACTTTAAAGCAAACGGAAAAGAAATAGCAGAATCCTAGCAAATTATTACAAAACATACTGTCTCTTAAAAGTACCAAGCATAAGTTTTTATGCCTCCACGAGGCACGATACATGTTGCAGGACTTAAACAAAGGGGAGCGTCGCCGTTGAGCCTCTTCTTCAGCCTTGGACACTGCCATCGCCCACGAGGAGAGTCCCGTCATCAACGACGTCACCGTCACCCGTGCCGTCAGCCGTGGTCGCGGGGTCGACGGAAAGGAACTTCCGCAGCAGGGCCTCCACCTGGTCCTTCATGGCTTCGGTAGCGGAGGAGTAGCGCTCCGGGTCCATAGGCTCAAGCAAGGCACCAAAGTCGAAGCTGGGGTCAAGAAGATGGAGGTGGCTGAAGACGCGTGTCACCACCGAGGTGGAGAGCGCGCGGGCTTCCCCTTCCACCATGGGGCCAACCCCAACAACAACGCCCTTGAGCGCCGTGACGAGCTTGGGGAGCAGCTCGGCGGGGCCTTCTCCCGAAGTCACCAACGGCTCCTTCAACCCCCTCCCGTAGAGATCCCGCACTGCCTTGCGGGACCTCTGCTCGAGGGAGTCGAAGGTGACATGCCCTGTGGTGGCTGCTTCCTCAGCCTCGGTAAGGAGTTTTACCCTAGCTTCCAGCTGGACATTCTCCGCCTCCACCTCTTCCTTCAACTTCTCCAGGCGGCCGTGCTCCATGGCATGCTTCTGGGCTGCTTGCTCCAGCTCGGTGTCGCGATCGGCAACTGCAGCTTCCCAGGCCTTCATCTCCTCCCCCCGCACCTCGAGCCGACGGGCCTCGGCAGCCTGCCTGTCGCGGAGGGTCTTCAGCTCGGGCCTCCGCCGCTCGGCAGCACTCCTCGACGGCCTTGGCGTCCTTCACCGCCGCGTCGCGGGCAGCCGTGGCTAGGCCGGCTACCTGCTTGCCCTCCTCTAAGGCCGCCACGGCCTGGCCCCAAGCCACCCTTACAGACGTGTCGGCCCGGAGCCATCCTGAGATCAGCTCTAGGTGCCCCCGATGCCCTGCGCCGGTCAGGCCCCTGAAGATCACCCTGAAGTTGATCCAGCATGTAGAGGGCCTCCTCTAGAACACCGGGCGCGGCGAAAGAATCACGGCCCAGTGGCGTGATGGATGGGGGAGGAGACGGTGCCAGCGCCAAGACCGGTGAGGCTGCAGCGGCAGAAAGGGCCGGGGGCTCTGGAGCCCTCGGGGCCTCAGCAGGCGAGCTGAGGATGCGCGCCTCCAGAGTCGTCCGGGCCTCCGAGCCTCGGGAGGACGACCCAGCCGCAGGAGCGCACGGGCCGGCCCCGTCCTTCTGCGTCGGAGGTGTCGCGGCCGCGGCAAGCTGCTTGGCCTTAGTAGTCCTGGCCTCCTCCTCCTTCTTCTTCGTCGCCGGTGTTGGCCTGGCCACAGAAGAGGGAAACATCAAGACACTACAACAAGAGCAGGAAGCAAAGACAAGACGGCGCGCTTACTGGTGCACGGCGTCGTAATCCCTCGCCCTCTTCAAGAGTGCCATGCCCGCTGGCTTCATGGTCATGGGAGTTGTCCTGCAAGCCTCGGGGGTGGGCGAGGGCCCGGCACCCGGATCTGCACCAGCATCGTCGGCGACGAGGCGGAGGCGTTGCCTTGGGAAAGCAGCACCGACCTGCCCTTCTTTGGGACCCCCCAGCTTCAGCTCCTTCGGAGGGGTGCCCCTGGACCTTGTGGTAACCTCGACGGAGCGTGGCGACTCCCGAACCGGGTGCTCGCCTGCGTTGTCGTCATCGGAAAGGACGCGGAGGATATCGGTCTAGCACGGGGGAGAGGTCTCCCCCACACCTTCCCAGGTCACCTCCGAGTCCGCACTCTCCTCCTCCTCAGGATCGCCAGAGGACACCGGTACCGGGAAGCCCAAGGGCTAGGAAGGCTCCAGCGGCGCAAGCCCCGGCTTGTTGAAGACGGGCATGGCGGCGGCCACCTTCTCTCCATCAGGGCGGCGGTACAGCAGAAGATGTGTGTCCGGGGGGGAACCCTGGTCCTTCACGAGCAAGGTGTGCACGACCTTGTTTAGCTCCTCATCGGACAGGTTGTCCAGGCGCAGCCGGAGGTCGCCTTCTGTGCCCTTGAGCCTCCATATGGGGCGTGAGTGCGCCTGGAGTGGAGCCAGGCACTGCCTCAGGAACTCCTTGACGATCATGGCTCCCGTCAGCTTCTCCACCTTCGGGTCGTCCGTCTTCAGGTCGGCCACTATTTTCTCCAGCAACTGCTCTGCCCGGGGATCTGTGAGCTTCTCATGAGACCGTCCTTCCTGGGGCGTCGGCAACCTGGTCGGCAGCTCCAGCCGAGGGTATGAGCACTCGGCATCCATGAAGATCCACTTGTTCCAGAAGTCCTCCACCTTCTTTCCGGCACGCGAGATCACGTTGCTGCCATTGGCCACGATGAAGCTGGCGCACCACGAGCACTAGCTGCCATTGACCCGGAGGTAGAAGAAGTGGCGGAACAGCGCCACGGAGGTCATCACCCCCACAAACGCCTCGTAGTAAAAGGCGAAGATTTACAGGAGAAGGATGGAGTTGGGGTGAAGATGGAGGGCGTGGAGCTTGTAATGGCGAAGGATGGCGTAGAAGAAACTGGAGCAAGGGAGAACCGGCCCGGCGAAGACACTATGCAGGAAGAAGGGGTAAAAGGTGCTGCCAAAGGTTTCCGGCTTGGTGGAGCCAACCAGGAGCACCGTCTCTCCCCCCTCGTTGCTGCTGCTCGCCATCAGCTGGAGCGCGGCGGCGAGGTGCTTCTCCTCGGCAATGGTGGACGCGCTCAGGGCTATCTCTAACCAGGAGGCTTGACGCATAGCCACGGAGGAGGGCTTTGCCTTGTCGGTGGCCATCGGTCGTGGACTTGGGGAAGAGATTCGGTGGATTTGGAGGTTTTCTGGGCAGACGGAGAAGGGGATCCGGAGCAAGGAGAAGGAAAGGCAATGAAAGCTCTGCAGTAAGGGCCAGCCTTTTTGTCAGCCAGGAACGGTTGCCGAGGCCGCGTGGGGAAGCGGAGACGCCCACGTCCCATCAATCACCAAGCGTCGACCGAGGCCGTAGGCACTTAGGGCCCACGGCGCTCCGCACTTGCCCTTTAGCTTCGCCTCGAAGCCAAGTCCTAGCGCCTTGGGCCCGGGGGCTACTGTTGGTGTTCTGGGAACGGGGGTACCCAGACTTGCTTGCCTGCGGCCCATGGCGTGGCTCCGTCGACGGCCTGGTACGGCCCAGCTTGAACATCAACAACTCAAGACCCTCGCGAGGTGCCAAGCCTCGCGAGGCAGGCAACACCAAGACCTCCGCAGGGGGCTGCCTCCCCAGACTGGCTCCCGAGGAGCGGAGATATCTATGCAAGCCTCACCTCGCGAGGTTCAGATGACGTGAGCCATGATGACCGCGGCTAGGCCGGCGCCAGCGGGCGCAGTGTACCTGTTTTCTCTTTGGTGCTAAGGAGGCAAGCACAGGCGCGGGGTCCCGAGGAACAGCCAAAGGTTTCCATTCCCGTGCAACAAGACCAAGACCGCCAGGATGGCAGGACAGAGGTCATCGCCGAGCCCAGCACGGCGTCACCACTAGAGGATTTTGCAGGCGAAGACCACTTTTGTAAGGATCCCTTCCCGCCTTCATTTGGGAAGAGGACCAAGGCCCCTATAAATAGAGCAGCACCACCACCATAGTAGATGATGGATCATTCAGATCATCCTCGCACCCACCAGCTCATCGAGCACAAGAACACTCCTCCTCCTGAGGTTGTTCTCCCACTGTACTAGTTCATCCTCAGCCCCTCGAGGCCAATCCACCACAAAACAGGAGTAGGGTTTTACATCGCAAGGTGGCCCGAACCTGGGTAAACCGATGTGTCTCTTTTCCATTTAGTTCATCGAGCTAGGCTGTGAGATTAGCGCGTAGGCAGACCAGGGAGGATGAGTTCTTCACACGCACCCTAGAGTTCGAACCTCTCAAGGGTGTGCGGAACCTGAAATCTGACATCCACCTCCGTGGGGGATCCCTAGTCAAGGCCCTTCTTGGTCCACGAGGTTAGCCTCGCCGGCGGTCCGGATCTGAATTCAGGAGCCACTGTCCAGGCCGCATCAAGTGGCTCTATAATGTAGAACCACTCTTTCTGCCAGACTTTGCCAGTGTCTATGAATGTGCCCTCCGACCACTCGACCTGAGCAAGGTTACTGATCATCGCCCCACCGCAGTCCGCCTGTTGGCCATCGACTATCTTAGCCTTGATGTTAAAGACCTTCAACCACAAGACAATGTGTCGATGGACCCGCAAGAGGCCTCGCAGATGACGATGAAGGACGAGATATGAAGGAAAGAGTTTGTGGCCAGATCGTGGAAATCTAAACTATAGAAGAACATCAGCCCCTTCACAAAGGGGTGGAGAGAGAAGCCCAGTCCGCGGATGAAGTGGGGGACGAACACCACCCTCTCGCCTAGTCGAGGCGTGGGGACGGCCTGGCCCTCCTCTGGGGCCCGATGACCGATTTTGGCCGGGAGGTAGCCGGTGTGCTTCAGGTCCTCGATGTTGTCGTTAGTGATGATGGAGCCCTCCCACTTTCCCTTGGCACTGGATCCGGCCATGGCCGAAGTAAGGAGCTGTCTTGGAGGGATTCCTCATGGAAGAATGCCACAGGGTGCTGGAGCTCTATAGATTGGGAAATTGATGGCGAGAGGAAGGAGAAGTCGTACACCGATAGCGGTGGTCGTTTCCCTTTTATAAGCTACCGCAATGCCAAAGGTCCTTTTACTGCACCGCAGGCCTCGCCACTTCCCGATATACTCGTGACATTATGCGCAAGTTGGATAATCAAAATCATTGATCATATCCCTTAAAAAACGGGGCACGGTCTCCACTTTGATGAGATGTGCCAATGAAGGAGTTGCCTTGAACCGCGCATCGAGTGCTCACAACGGTTCGACGTTTGTGACCGACCGCGACCTTTCGCCCAAAGTTGTCAAGCGAAGGCACTATTCACACTTAAGCGGTTGGCCTTCGAGGCTAAGTAACATCAACAATCCGGATTCCGGATACAACTTAATTGAGCACATGGCCGAACTTAGCCGAGTGGTTTTAGGAGGTTCAGCCAAGGGAGATTGTTCCGAACACACAAGAAGAACTTGCTTCCAAGCCGGAGACTGCAGATATGGGAGGTACAAGACGCCAGCATTGGAGGCTAGTTCGGGGGCTACTGAGGGAGTCCTCGGGCTGCCGGCCTACCACATGTGGGCTGCTATAAGAATGCCACAAGGCCGAGCTATAAGGTAACTCCGTGTCCGGACAGGAAACCCTTGAAGTCTTGGTGTGTCCTCCAAGTCAAGATAGAAGATTCGGCATGTTTATTCCATTGTTGTAACCGACCATGTGTAACCCTATTACCCCTGGTGTCTGTATAAACCAGAGGGTTAAGTCCATAGAGGCTAGAACAATGATCATCATCCTACTCGCCTAGGGTTTAGTTCATCTGATCTCATGGTAGATCGACTCTGTAATCATCCTATACACTTCAATATAATCAAGCAGGGCATAGGGTTTTACCTCATAGAGAGGGCCCAAACCTGGGTAAACATCATATCCTTCGTCCCTTGTTCCCCATTGATCCAAGATCCACAGCTCGGGACCCCCTACCTAAGATCCGCCGGTTTTGACACCGACACCTGGACCCTAGGTGGATGTGGGGACCCCAACTCATAAGTCATGATCACTGAATGCCCATGTACAGTGATTCCAGAGATCAATGCTAACTGAACACACAGAAACTGAATAACAAGATTCTTACATCCAGTACATACCGTTTTACTCAAATTATGAACATTATGGTCAAGTGTTACATAGATAAAGCCTCAAGGGCTTATCAACAGGTAAAACGAAAGTAGCGGAAATCTTCATCGATAATTAGAACCCATGCCATCTGCCTTAACCCTACAGGCATTATGATTGGGAAAGCGTCCTAGTTCGCATGTACGTCACCGAAGAACTCTTCCTCATATTCCTACTCTTCCATGCCTGGCCAAGTAAATAGCCAGGGACAAGCCAATGAGTACGTTTGAATATACTCGCAAGCAACCAATGAATGGTAACAGAATGACATATGCATGATAATATCACTATGCTGGCATGCTGGTGGTAAGCTAGTTTTTCTCATGCAAGTATGATCAACATTTATCAAGGACATGAAAATGCGTCTGCAACAAGTATCAGGAGGTTACAGACATCAACATCGAGAAGGAGTTACGAATAACTCATGCTCAAGCTTATCGTGACTTCCTCACGAATCACATCGACAATATTACCAAACCGTGTTGTTTGTCAGAAACATATGGACATAGTCTAAGCAGCACCACCCAACTGTCCTTGACCGTGGACACGGCTATTCGAATAGTTTGACACTCTACAGAGGTTTCACACTTTACCCACAAGATCCGGGTAACTTTCGTATCATCCACGACCTGCGGTACCTCAAGTACCCAGGGTAAGCATCCGATCACTACCTTTCCCTAGCCGTGACTAACAGAGAGTCCACTCGATTGGTAGCAGCCCCCGTGCCAGACATTGTCACATGATGAATTTTGTGGAGCCATGCTACCATAATTTTTCACTTAACACAAGCACGGGGTACCAATGGCGTGTCCGGTGCCTTATGAAAAGAGCCATGGCCGCCTATCCAAGCACGACCCCGTTCCGAGAGTGACCACGCCACTCCTGTCACTAGTAATGCGGGCATCCATGCTAGCACGAACTAGGTAATCAATAATGCCCTTTCCCATAGAAGGGTAGATTGGTTGCACATGTTTGGTTGGGATGGTCGTCAAATCTTAAGTCTAATTCGTCTCTGTAAACAACACTTTCATCAAGCCTTGGTACACTACTTCTCCACCAAGTAGTGACCTAGTTCATCACCATCTCCCAGCAGCATTAGGGGCACCCGATGGGGTTTTCAAAGGATTGTAATCAAGAGATGATCATGGAATAGATGCAACATCATGTGTCATTATCAAGTATTTTTCATCACATATCTAGCACAAGGTAGAGCTATGACCATGCAAGTACCAACGGGCATGCAGCAATGCAACGATTATACCAAGCTCATATTCAACAATGTCATCATGCATACGGAAATTTATCGATGAACAAGAGGGGTGAATCATGGTCAAAGGGCTGCTTGCCTTTGTTGGCTTGGTCTTCAAAGTCTTTGAGTCCTTCTCCTTCTTCTTCTCCAACTATGTCGTCAAACACGGGATCTATTCATCGCAAAGGAACAACGAGAAAATAAGGCAAAAGCAAAAACAGAAAAATGAAAGTGCTCATAAAAATGTCAACTTATTTTTGTTAAATATTAGGATGAAAACTAAGAATGCAAAAAATCTTAGTTTTGGATTTGGAGTTATGGAATAATAGAAATGGGTTTTCCGAGATGGATTTGAATGCTCAAATTTGAATTTAAATTTGAACAGTACATACAAGTTTGTTGGGTATGTATGCAAGCTACACCAATAAATAGGTGGGATTTTTAGAAGAATATAGGAGTTGGAATTATTTCATTTGGAAAATTATTTTTATCTATGTAATTGTAAGTTTCTAGAAAAAGAAAAAGAAGAAATGGCACTCTGAAACTGGGCCTATTTAGCCACAGTGCAGCAGGCCCAGAGGGGATCCACCCCACGTGGCTAGCCACATCGAAGGCGTATTCAAAGAATACGGCTCCAGCCGACGCAACGTACCGCTTCGCCGCGGGGGAGATTTGAACCTGACGTGTGGGGCCCACCCGTCGGAGTGTGAGGCTGACCGACGGGCCCCACAGTCATCGTCGTCAACCTTGGGCCAGAGAGGGCGGCGAGCTCACCAGCGTCGCTGTGGTCGACGACGAGGCGATTTGAGGGCACCAACGTGCTCAGGACAGAGTCGCCGTTCGTGTGGAGGTGGAGTTGGTTGCCGGGGTGTCGGGGGTTCGCCGGCGACGAGAAAGCCGACATGGCTTCGGGAGGTTCTTGCCCCGGTCGATTTCGGCTGCAATAGAGAGGGGAAACAAAGGGGAAACCGTGAGGGAGGTGCGGCGGTTCTAGATCGAGAGATAGAAGAGGCGGAGAGGGCATGTACCCCGAGATCGACGGCGACCCGAGGCAGCGGAGCTCGAGCTCGATCTCGAGCTCGAGCGCTTCTGAAGAGGAGTGGTTAGTGCAGGGGGTTGATTAGGAGCTTCAGAGCGAAAGTGGTGAGGAGAGGAGGGCTTGGGGAGGCCTTATATAGCGTGCCCGAGGCTCACTGTGGACTCCTGCGCCGGCGAGGACGCAGTCGAGGCTAGGGGCCATGGGAGTTCGCAGGGGAGCGTCCGGGGCGTTTGTGGAGGAGGTCTATGACTAGGGGGAGGAAGAGAGAGAGCGAGGGAGGGCCGGAGTGGTCGTGCGGGTGAGGCTGCTCATTGGAGCTCTCGGGCGGCCGGCGCGCGTGTGGAGGGAGGCAGCAGGAGGAAGAAAGAGAAGGGGGACAGGGGCTTAGCGTGTTGCGGATGCCGAGGGGCTCTGGCAGGCGTGTGGGGGAGGCCCGAGATCGTCGGGGGCATCAGGCAAAGGGTGGCTACACTGCAAGGGCGCACTGTAGCACGCTCCAGAGCGTGCCTTTGGCCGGCATGGCCATTTTTTTAGGCACCCTGGCATGGCCTATAGTCTCTAGGGGGTTGAGGGAGTAGTTAACAATGGGGAGGCAGCTTTGGATGCTCTGGAGGTGCTCCGGAACAGAGGAGGAGTTGAGAGAGAGATATATAATGGGGTTGTCCAAAGAGAGAAAAATGGGGTTTTCACCCACCAATGATTGAGCCATGGTCATGCAAAACTTGATGGAGGTAGAAGAGAACTAGAAGGAGCTGTGGTAAAAAGTTGAACTCGTGGAGAATAGTGGAAGGCGTCAAAACAGTGGTTTTGGTAAAATAACAGAAGGTGTTTGATGATGTGTTGGGCAAGTGAATGAATTCTTCTTGACATGAGAATCAGCAGGGTTAAATTTTATATGCAAATGAGGTTAATCACCAAGTTTTAGTCCATTTGGAGAAAGTTGCCAATGTAACTTTGGCAAACCCTAGAAATCAACAGAAATGGTTTTACCAAGATTTAGTCATGCAAATACTTTCTCCTTGATGCACCACTTGGCGTAGTGTCATCATTTGAGGATTTGAGCATGCCCACAAAAAATGGGATCAAAAGGAGACACTTGGCAATGTAGAGTTGCTCAAATTTGGTTCTGGACAAAGAGGGTTTTGGGGCACTTTAATCAAGTTATCTTCTTATCCAAATTGTGCCATTTGGTATAGATGAATAATCAGACCATTTGACCATGTGTACCAAGTTTGGGAGCATTTGGACATGTTTGCTAGCGAAAAGTTGTTCAAACTTGGAAATGGACAAAAATCGTTTTGAGGGTGTTTCATGGGGTTATACTATTCTCCATGACATGAGACTTGTCAAGATCATCAAGTAGGCCATTTGTTACATGGTGGAATTTTCTTGGATTTAATGGAGAATATTTCCTTTGTAAATATTTCAAAATCCTGAAATATCCAGAAAGGGTTTTTGAGGGATTTGACTAATGTTTTGGTCATGACCATGTGTTGAAACTCATTCTAACCTATAAGGTTGCTAGCCAACTTGGATCCAGAATGATCCCCCGAATTTGTCCACTTCTGGCCATCGGATGTTGGTCAATCTGGTCTTCGGGCTCATCTCCAATGTTGGATCTACATTGATTCAACTTTACCTCGCCATTGTTTTTCCAGGGCAAATGACTGGTGGGCTCATGCGGTGTGGCTATTGGCTGGGTCAACTGTTTAAAAGTGTGGGACGAGCCTCTCCTTACGCGCCGTGTGCACGTTGATGTCTACTACGCGACTTTATTCTTGTAGACACGTGTTGGGCATCCAAGCGCAGAGTTTTGTAGGACAGTAGCAATTTTCCCTCAAGTGGACGACCTAAGGTTTATCAATCCGTGAGAGGTGTAGGATGAAGATGGTCTCTCTCTCAAACGACCCGGCAACCAAATACAAGAAATCTCTTGTGTCCCGAACACACCCAATACAATGGCAAATTGTATAGGTGCACTAGTTCGGCGAAGAGATGGTGATACAAGTGTAATATTGATGGTGAAAATATATTTTTATAATCTGAATAAATAAAAACAGCAAGGTAGCAAATAGTAAACGGGCACAAAAACAGTATTGCAATGCTTGAAAATGAGGCCTAGGGTCCGTACTTTCGCTAGTGCAATCTCTCAACAGTGCTAATATAATTGGATCATATAACCACCCCTCAAAGTGCGACGAAGAATCACTCCAAAGTTCCTATCTAGCGGAGAACATAAGAAGGAAGTGTTTGTAGGGTACGAAACCACCTCAAAGCTATTCTTTCCGATCAATCTATCCTAGAGTTCGTACTAAAATAACACGAAGCTATTCTTTCTGATTGATCTAACCAAGAGTTCGTACTAAAATAACACCAAAGCAAATTCATATTCATAATACTCAATCCAACACAAAGAACTTCAAAGAGTGCCCCAAGATTTCTACCGGAGAAACAAAGACAAGAACGTGCATCAACCCTTATGCATAGATTACCCCAATGTCACCTCGGGAATCGGCGAGTTGAGTGCAAAACATATATTAAGTGAATCAATACGATACACCATTGTCACCACGAGTATTCAATGGCAAGACATATATCAAGTGTTCTCAAATCCATAAAAGTATTCAATCCGATAACAACGAAATCTCAAAGGGAAAAACTCAATTCATCACAGCAAGATAGAGAGGGGAAAACACCATATGATCCAACTATATTAACAAAGCCCGTGATACATCAAGATCGTGACATTTCAAGAACACGAGAGAGAGGTTAAACACATAGCTACTGGTACAAACCGTCAGCCCCGAGGGTGGACTACTCCCTCCTCATTGTGGTGGCCGCCGGGAGGATGAAGATGACCACCGGTGATAATTCCCCCTCCGGCAGGGTGCCGGAACGGGTCTAGATTGGTTTTCGGTGGCTACATAGCCTTACGAAGGCGAAACTTTTGATCTAGTTTAACCCCGAAGGGTTTTGGAGTATTTGTGAATTTATAAGGTAAAGAGGGGATGCGGGAGGCCACCGAGATGGGCACAACCCACCTGGGCGCGCATGGGCCCCCAGACGCGCCCTGGTGGGTTGTCCCCCCTCGGGGCACCCCCCAGGTGCAGCTCTAGCCCAATGGATGACTTCTGGTCCATAAAAATTCTCCAAAAAGTTTCATGGTGTTTGGACTCCGTTTGATATTGATTTCCTGCGATGTAAAAATCAAGCAAAAAACAGCAACTGGCACTTGGCACTGGGTCAATAGGTTAGTCCCAAAAAATGATATAATGTTGCTATAAAATGATTGTAAAACATCCAAGAATAATAATATAATAGCATGAATACTTCATAAATTATAGATATGTTGGAGACGTATCAGCATCCCCAAGCTTAATTCCTACTCATCCTCGAGTAGGTAAATGATGAAAGAAATAATTTATGAAGTGTGAATGCTAGCAAAGTGCATAAGTTTGATCAACGACAATTTCAATCACTTTTCCTAGCATCATAACAGCAATTCTTTCTTATAAAACTTCTCATGTTATAGTGGCAACCAATTCACGTGTTAAGGTTCAAACAATGAATTCTCTTGAAACTCAACAACCTATGTTCTCTGTCACCAAGCAATTGTAATTCAACTTATTGAACAGAGTTTAAGTAAGAGCTCCACATACTCAACCATCTTATAGTCTTCTATCATTGCTAACACTCACCACATACACATGAGAAAAACATTTCAACCAAACACATAGAAAGATAAGGGCTTATTGTTTTGCCTCCCAACGTATTCACCTCAAGGGTGATTACCACAATAATAACTCATGCTACCCATATTCAACTGGACATATGTGCCTAGATCTTTCCTCACCACATGATGCTTGCCAAAAGAGAAAAATAAAAAGGAATAGAGAGAAAAACTTTTTCTCTTTGCATAAAAGTAAATACTGAAAAGTAAAAGATAATAAAGGTTTTGACAGCAAATGGATTGGCTGGATAAGAGAGCTTTTGTCATCTGGCACTTCTTCTGTCATTCTGAATGGAGTGTCTAGAAAGCAATTTATCTGTAGAAGGGGTGTGAGGCAGGGTGATCCTCTTTCACCCCTTTTGTTTGTTCTTGCAGCTGATCTGCTACAAACTTTGGTGAATAACATGCTGAGAAATGGAGAGATTTATTTGCCTATTGAAACCCATGATAGGATTTTCCTATTGTTCAGTATGCTGATGATACTCTTCTCATTGTACCTGCTGTGGACTCATAACTCCTGGCTCTTAAGGACATGCTGCAGGATTTTCATGCCTCGACTTGGCTCAGAGTTAACTTTCATAAGTCATGTATTTTGCCCATAAATGTGGATGAGGCAAAAACTGCAAGATTGGCTGCTGTTTTTGGTTGTCAGGTTGGGACCCTCCCTTTTACCTATCTTGGGCTCCCTGTGGGTACAACTAAACAAAGGATACATGACTTAATCCCAGTGGTGGATAGGGTTGAAAGAAGACTGTCTGCTAGTTCTTGCCTTCTCAATCAAGGGGCAAGACTACAATTGCTTCAATCAGTTTTGTCCTCCTTGCCCAAATATTTTCTTTGCATTTTATGTCTACCAGCTGGTATTATCAAGCAAATCGAAAGAATTATGAGACAGTGCCCATGGAGAGGCAACTCTGACACTCCCAGACAATCCTTGGCAGCTTGGCCTCTAGTTTGTAGGCCTAAAGATAAAGGTGGCATGGGGATTATCAACCTGAACATCCAGAACAGAGCCCTTCTTACCAAACATCTGCCTAAGTTTTATAACAAAGCAAATATTCCTTGGGTGTCTCTCATTTGGAACACATATTATGATGGAGTTGTGCCCCATGGAACAGTGTTGTGTGGCTCCTTTTGGTGGAGGGATATCATCAAACTTAATGAAGCTTTCAGGCTGCACTGTCAGGTTACTATAAACATGGGAGACTCTGCTCTATTCTGGTTTTATGCTTGGATCTTCTTGGGATCATCTGTTCCTCT
This sequence comes from Triticum aestivum, assembly GCF_018294505.1. Taxonomy (NCBI): domain Eukaryota; kingdom Viridiplantae; phylum Streptophyta; class Magnoliopsida; order Poales; family Poaceae; genus Triticum; species Triticum aestivum. The sequence continues at coordinate 283,464,551 of NC_057811.1, forward strand.
TAGGGAAAGTTTTCCCAGGCTCTTCTCTTTTGCCATTGATGATAAGGTCTCTGTTAGAGATGTTCTCAACACTCTTGATATGTCTGAGCTATTCCATCTGCCCTTATCACCAGAAGCAATGGAGGAAATGATCACTGTACAGAATGGCCTGCTTGACATGAATACTGATGACAGTATCAATGATTCTTGGTCATGGACCCCAGGCAAAGGAAAATTTTCTGCCAAGAGCTACTATGCAATGATGCATGCCCACCTTCCTATTAATATGCCGGCCAAATGGATTTGGGAAAGTAGATCAACAATGAAAATCAAGGTTTTTGCGTGGTTAATGCTTAATGATAGGCTCAACACCAGAGATTTGCTGGTTAGGAGGCACTGGAGATCGCCTCAGGAAGACAACACTTGCCCCTAATGTCATGCTCAAGCCCATGAGGACAGAGATCATCTATTCTTCACCTGTCAATTCAGCTCAAGGGTCTGGAATTATTTGCAAATTCAGTGGCTAGCTGGTTTGTCTCCTTCACAGTGCCTGATTGCTGCCAGGAAGAGTTTTGGACAGCCTTTCTTCAAAGAGGTTGTTTATCTAGCTGCTTGGAATGTGTGGTTATTGAGGAATGGAAGAATGTTCAGAAATGAGAGGCCTACCTTTGCAGCATGGAGGAGGAATTTCATCCATGATATTACCCTGCTCTCCCAATGATTCAAGACTAGTTTAAAGCCTTTGTTGTTGCTTTGGATTAATTCTTTGCCCTATATGGCTTCTTGTAATTATGTAACCCAGCATGTAATTATGTACATAGGACCATAGGTAAGTAGTCTAACTTTACTTACCAGAACCTTTTGTATTTTGTTGGTTGAGTTTTAATAAAATACTGTGGGGCTGTTGCCTCACAGTTCCCAGTCAAAAAAGTAAAAGATAGGCCCTTCGCAGAGGGAAGCAAAGGATGCCATGCGCTTATTTGTTTGTATGCTCAACCCATTAGTGCAAAAGAACGTCCGTTATATTGCCCCTTATGATAGCAACCTTTATTATGCAGTGTGTCGCTTTTATTCTTTGCCATCACAAGTTCGTACAACGCTCAATTTTCTCTTACACTAAATGATCTAACACTTTTAGAAGCAATTTTTATTGCCTTATTGCACCGATGACAACTTACTTGAAGGATCTTATTCAATCCCTAGGTAGGTATGGTGGACTCTTGAAAATAAGATTTGGGTTTAAGGGTTTTTGAATGCACAAGTAGTATCTCTACTTGGTGCAGAATGTTTGGCTAGCAAAGATGGGGGGCAAGCGCCACATGTTGAAGGATCTATGACAATATAACTTCTATGTGAATATGAACAAACATAAACCATTACATTGTCTTACTTGTCCAACGTCAACAATTTTGGCATATAATATTTTGATGGGGGCTCACAATCACAAAAGATTTCCAAGATAGTGCATTTGCATGTGAAAGTTCTCTTCCTTATACTAATTATTCGTGAATTGCTTGTATGACCAATATTTTGATTGTCAAGCCTCAAAAGATTTCACTTTCTAAACCCAATGTGAAGCTACCACTAGGCATGAGGATATGATTTTGACTTCATGACATTCAATTTATTCAACAGTTTACTCATAGGATATAAGTGAAGCACAAGAGTAAATGACAAGCTACTCCCAAAAGATATTAGTGAAGATCATGAGCATAATATTTATTTCTCTCGAATTAGTTTAAGTGAATCAAGAGAGAATTTCTTCAAAAATACTCAAGCACACCGTGCTCAAAAAGATGTAAGTGAAGCACTAGAGCAATTCCATAGAAAAGAGCTTCGTTGACGGGATGTGCGTTCCGCTTACCTAGCCTCCCTGGCAACTATTTGAGGACTCTATTTTCTTTACAAAATTTAAGATCTAAGTACTTTATTAAAACATCAAGAAAAAACAAAATAAAATGACATTCTAAGAATAGCACAACTCATGTGGAGAAGCAAAAACGTAGGGTCAACCGACACTAACCGATAATTATTGATGAAGAATGGTGGGATGCCTACAGGGGCATCCCCAAGCTTAGATGCTTGAGACTTCTTGAAATATTATCTTGGGAAGCCTTGGGCATCCCCAATCTTGAGCTTTTGTGTCTCCTTAATTCTTCTCATATCACGGTTTTCCTAAATCTCAAAAGCTTCATCCACACAAAACTCAACAAGAACTCGTGAGATAAGTTAGTATAAACCAATGCAAAAACCTTATCATTCTATACTGTAGAAAATCACTAAAATTATTATTCAACATTGCATACTAAATGCCTCTGCATATTTAATACTCCTATCCTCAAATAGAATCATTAAACAAGCAAGCATATGCAAACAATGCAAACATAACAGCAATCTGCCAAAACAGTACAGTCTGTAAAGAATGCAATAGTATCAATACTTATTCAACTCCAAACATTATGAAATTCTACCACACTATAGAAAATTTATCATAGCTTATTTTACAAAACGTTTCAACATTTTATCACATTCTGATTTTTCTAGCGAATTTTTGCAACATCGATAAACTTTCTGTTTTGAAACAACAACATGTAGACTTGTAAAATAAGCAAGGTGAAGGCTATCCTTGACATTTTTATTGAAAAGAAAGATGCAAAATATTATTCTAAATAACAGCAAAAAAATCATACAAAATAAAGTGATGCTCCAAGCAAACCAAATATCATGTGACGAATGAAAACATAGCTCCAAGTGAGGTTACCGATAATGTTGGAGACGAAAGAGGGGATGCCTTCCGTGGCATCCCCAAGCTTAGTTGCTTGGATATGCCTTGAATATCACCTTGGGGTGCCTTGGTCATCCACAAGCTTAGGCTCTTGTCACTCCTTATTCTCCTCATATCGACATCTCAACCAAAACTTAGAAACTTCAATCACACAAAACTTAACGGAACTTTGTGAGATAGGTTAGTATGATAAAGAGCAAACCATTTCACTTTGGTACTGTCAAATACAAGACTCATAATTGTTTCCACACAATTCCTACTGTAGCATATCATTTCCACAATTTATATTGAGCAATATAAGTCATAGAAACTAGAAAACAAGCAAACTATGCATTGAAAACAGAATCTGTCAAAACAGATCAGTCTGTAATGATCTTGATAACTACCATACTTCTACTACTCCAAAAATTATGAAAAAATTAGGGCCACGCGAGCAATTTTTATATTAATCTTTTGCAAAAAGAATCAACTCAAAAGCAATCTTCTGTTAAAAATGAGAATCATATTCGTGAGCGCAAAAGTTTCTGTTTTTCAGCAAGATCAAATCAACTATCACCCAACATGATCCCAAAGGCTTTACTTGGCACTTTATTGAAACAAAAGCAATAAAACATGATTACTACAGTAGAATAGTCATGTGAACACACAAAAACAGTAGGTAAAATTGTTGGGTTGTCTCCCAACAAGCGGTTTTCTTTAATGCCTTTTAAGCTAGGCATGATGATTTCAATGATGCTCGCATAAAAGATAAGAATTGAAACACAAAGAGAGCATCATGAAGCATATGACAATCACATTTAAGTCTAACCCACTTCCTAGGCATAGGGATTTTGTGAGCAAACAATTTATGGGAACAAGAATCAACTAGCATAGGAAGGCAAAACAAGTATAACTTCAAAACTTTCAACACATAGAGAGGAAACTTGATATTATTACAATATGTAAATGTATTTGTTCATCTCTCATAATAATTTTCAGTAGCATCATGAATGAATTGAACAATATAACTATCACATAAAGCATTCTTTTCATGATCCACAAGCATAGAAATTTTATTACTCTCCACATAAGCAAATTTATTCTCATCAATAATTGTGGTAGCAAACTCAACAAAAGAACTCTTATGTGATTGGAAATTAAAATCATGATGACAAGTTTCATGTTTATAATTATTCATATAGCATACATGTCATCACCATAATCATCATATATAGGAACTTTGTTGTCATAATCAATTGCAATCTCCTCAAAAATAGTGGATTCATCATTAAATAAAGTCACAACCTCTCCAAATACACTTTCATCAATATAATCATCATAAATAGGAGGCATGCAATCATCATAATAAATTTTCTCATCAAAACTTGGGAGACTAAAAATATCATATCCATCAAATATAGCATCCCCAAGCTTATGGCTTTGCATATCAGCATCACGGATATTCAAAGAATTCATACAAATAACATTGCAATCATGCTCATCATTTATACCAAACATTCTATGAATTCTTCTTTTATCAATTGAGCACAATTTTCCTTTTCATCATTTTCATGAAATACATTATAAAGATGAATAATATGATGCAACCTCAATTCCATTTTTTGTAGTTTTCTTTTATAAACCAAACTAGTGATAAACAAGAAACTAAAAGATTCAATAGCAAGATCTAAAGATCTACCTTCATGCACTCACCTCCCCGGCAACGGCGCCAGAAAGAGCTTGATGTCTACTACACAACTTTATTCTTATAGACACGTGTTGGGCCTCCAAGCACAGAGTTTTGTAGGACAGTAGCAATTTTCCCTCAAGTGGATGACCTAAGGTTTATCAATCCATGAGAGTTGTAGGATGAAGATGGTCTCTCTCAAACGACCCTGCAACCAAATACAAGAAATCTCTTATGTCCCCAACACATCCAATACAATGGCAAATTGTATAGGTGCACTAGTTCGGCGAAGGGATGGTGATACAAGTATAATATTGATGGTGGAAATATATTTCTATAATCTGAATAAATAAAAACAGCAAGGTAGCAAATAGTAAAGGGCACAAAAATGGTATTGTAATGCTTGAAAATGAGGCCTAGGGTCCGTACTTTCGCTAGTGCAATCTCTCAACAGTGCTAATATAATTGGATCATATAACCACCCCTCAAAGTGCGACGAAGAATCACTCCAAAGTTCCTATCTAGCGGAGAACATAAGACAGAATTGTTTGTAGGGTACGAAACCACCTCAAAGCTATTCTTTCCGATCAATCTATCCTAGAGTTCGTACTAAAATAACACGAAGCTATTCTTTCCGATCGATCTAACCAAGAGTTCGTACTAAAATAACACCAAAGAAAATTCATATTCATAATACTCAATCCAACACAAAGAACTTCAACGAGTGCCCCAAGATTTCTACCGGAGAAACAAAGACAAGAACGTGCATCAACCCCTATGCATAGATTACCCCAATGTCACCTCGGGAATCCGCGAGTTGAGTGCCAAAACATATATCAAGTGAATCAATACGATACCCCATTGTCACCATGAGTATTCTATTGCAAGACATATATCAAGTGTTCTCAAATCCATAAAAGTATTCAATCCGATAACAACGAAATCTCAAAGGGAAAAACTCAATTCATCACAACAAGATAGAGAGGGGAAAACACCATATGACCCGACTATATTAACAAAGCCCGCGATACATCAAGATTGTGACATCTCAAGAACACAAGTGACAGAGAGATTAAACACATAGCTACTGGTACAAACGCTTAGCCCCGAGGGTGGACTACTCCCTCCTCATGGTGGTGGCCGCCGGGATGATGAAGATGGCCACCGGTGATGATTCCCCCCTCCGGCAGGGTGCCGGAACGGGACTAGATTGGTTTTCGGTGGCTACAGAGATTTGCGCCAGCGGAACTTCTGATCTTGGTTAACCCCGAAGGGTTTTGTAATATTTGTGAATTTATAGGGTAAAGAGGGGGTGCGGGACGCCACCGAGGTGGGCACAACCCACCTAGGCGCGCCTGGGCCCCCAGGCATGCCCTGGTGGGTTGTGCCCCTCTCGGGGCACCCCCCAGGTGCAGCTCTGGCCCATTGGATGTCTTCTGGTCCATAAAAAATCTCCACAAAGTTTCATGGTGTTTGGACTCCGTTTGATATTGATTTCCTGCGATGTAAAAAACAAGCAAAAAACAGCAACTGGCACTTGGCACTGGGTCAATAAGTTAGTCCCAAAAATGATATAAAGTTGCTGTAAAATGATTGTAAAACATCCAAGAATGATTATATAATAGCATGAATACGTCATAAATTATAGATACGTTGGAGACGCATCATGCATTTCTGGGCAGCAGCAGTTGCAGCTTCCTCCAGTTTTTGCGCCTGGGTCATTGGTTGCTACAGCTGCAAGTGGGTCTTCTCTTTCATGGGACCCACGCGTCAATTGGTTGGTGTGTATTGGTTTGAGTGAGCTGTTGCGTAGCATCCCGTGGTTGGAGAGAGGGAGGGGATGACTCCTGCATCATGGGTTCTGTGGCTGACGCCTACACCATGCCGCGTTGCGTTGTAGGTCCCAATGGACGTGCGAGCGTCACCATGTGCGTCCCGGGTGCGCGGCCCTCGCGTTGCTATTCTAAAAAAGGTCTTCACATTAGCTCGTCTACTGTGGGGTGGTTGAATCATCTTTGCTGATGATCTCCTCATCTGTGGTAAAGCATCAATCCAGGAGGCCATGACCATGAAGCAAATCCTTGACTCCTTTTGTTCTGCTTTAGGTCAGACACCGAATTGGAATAAATCGGGTATCATCTTTAGTAGACATGTGGATAACAATAATATGGAAGCCATCAAGAGAGTTTTTTCTGTCCAGCACATAGATGATTCCTTTGTTCACTTGGGGCACCCTCTTATTCTCCCGGCGAAAAACAGAACCTCGGCTTATAACTTTTTCCTAGACAAATTGAAGTCCAAGCTTAACACTTATAAAGCTGATAAACTTTCACATGCAGCTCGGCTTCAGCTCATTCAATCTGTTTTTAATTCAATCCATGTCTATTACATGTCTAACATTTTGTTCTCTAAGAAGTTTATTGCAAAATTGATAGCTATCATCAGGAACTTCTGGTGGACTCGAATCAGGGAGGAATCCACTCGTAGCCTCTGCCTCAAAGCTTGGAAAGACATATGTGCTCCAAAAAAAGAAGGCGGTTTGGGTATTAGGAATTTGCAAGCGGTCAATCAAAGCTTGATCCTCATGTCGGCCTGGCGCATTGCTCAAAACCCCGATGATCAACTCCACAAGATCCTGCGGGCCAAGTATTTTCCATATTCATCTATCTGGCACCCCAAGCCAAATATCCCCAAATTAGCTTTCTGGGCCTCTATCCTTAAAATCATTCACATTCTTAAGGCCCATTCTTTCTATCAGTTAACTGTAGGCAATGTTTCTATTTGGAGTTCACCCTGGTGTGTAACACCCCGCATGTAACTTGCCATATTTGTAACTCCGACTCTTGCCATTTCCGGCTATGTGATATGTTTTCCCTCCGTGTCGGGTTTTGTCTTTCGTTTTGTATTTTGCATGTCATGAATTTTCACATCATGTCATCATGTGCATTGCATTCGCATACGTGTTCGTCTCATGCATCCGAGCATTTTCCCCGTTGTCCGTTTTCCAATCCGGCGCTCCTATCTCCTCCGGTGCACCCCTCTTGTTTTCTTTCGTGTGCGTGTGTCAAACTTTCTCGGAATGGACCGAGGCTTGTCATGTGGTCTTATTACACCACCCGGAGACTACCGGTCAAGTTTCGTTCCATTCGGAGGTCGTTTGGTACTCCAACGGTTAACCGGGCATCCGCAAAGTCCATTTGAGTATCCAGCAAAAACCCCCTCCAAAACCAGCCCAAAACCCACCAAACTCTCTTCCATGCTCTAGGTCGTTCGATCACGATCGTGTGGGCGAAAACCGCACCTCATTTGGAGCCTCCTAGCTCCCTCTACCTATTTATATGTGGGCATCCTAAAAACGAAATCGCAGTCTCCCGTAACCCTAATTCCCCTCTCCGCGGGTGGACGCGTCCAGCGCCAGCCGGACAAACGCGCCGCCGCGCCCGGCGAACCAGCGCCCGCCACCTGTCACCGCCGCCCCCGCCGCCGCGCCGGCCCGCGAAGCCCGCCGCGGGCCCGCGGGCCCGTTCGCCGCCGCCCGCGCCTGCCCGAGCGCCTCCCCGCCGGTCCGCGCCTCCGCGCCGCCCCGCCGACCCGCCGGTGCCGCCCCGCCGACCCGCCGCCGCGCCGGCCGGCCGCCGCCACCACCGCGCGCTCCCTCCGGCGCCGCCCCCGCCGGCGACCGCCGCCCCCGCCGGCGACCGCCGCCTCCGGCGCCCTTCCTCCCCACGGCCGCCGCCCCGCCGCCTCCTCTTCCCCCGCGAGCGAGCGCCATCGTCGGGCTCGAGCTCTCTGGCTCGATCCAGATCCAGCCGCCCGAGTCAACGGAAGGTTGACTTTTCCCGCGCCGTTTTTCTTCAAGTCATTTTCTGTTATATGATGTGCCTCTGTTCGTATAGCCGTAACTTCGTGCATGTAGCTCCGATTCGCGTGTATAATATGTCAAATTGTTCGCCTCGTGATGCTCTTCATTTTGTTCAATTGCACCATGTTCATTAGTGGTCATCTTGATGCCCAAATCTTTGTTGGAAGAGGGCTAGTTGCTGTTATTCTCTGGTTCTTGACAGAACATCGGGATTTGTCATTTTTGTATCATTTATTCTGTGCATCTTTTGAGCATAAGCTCTACATGTGTTTTGAAGTATGCCATGCCATCTTTCCATTGGTATAGTCCATGTATTTTTATGATCTCTGTGGTGACTAGCACAAGCATGCAAAGTAGGTCCCGTAATATTTCTGATTTCAGGGACTTGGTGATTTCTCCAAGTCTTTGCCTGCTGTAATTTTGTTGCCATATAAACTTGATGCTACAGAGAGATCCATGCATATTTTGGAGATGTTTAGTAAGGATGTTTTGTAGATATAGTTGTAATGGATCCATTCCTGCGATTGTTTGCAATTTTAGAGTACCATAGCATGACTCAATCTTGCTCTACTTTTGCTATAAAATATTTCTGGCAGATTCTTAACATGATATGCATTTTTGCCAAGCTTATTGTAGTTGATCCATCCATGCTATGCAATTGTTCTTGCCATGGATAGCTTCATAAACATGCCATCTTGCTGTAGGTATGCTTAGTTTGCCATGAATTACTCTGTAGTGAGTGCATCAAGCTCACAAAGAGGCCTACATATTAATATTTCTGCCATGCTCTGTTTTCCGCTAAGTCTGAAACCTGATAACGAAACTTGCTATGTTCACATGCTTGCCATCATATCTTCTGTTCCTTTTTGGCTTATTGTCAGTAAGGGACTTTTGTCATGTGCATTTAGTAGAACACTACCATGCCTTGTTTTGCTATGTTAAGGTCCTGTAGCATGTTGATTTCGTGCTCTGAACATTGCTACCTGATGCTGTTTTCTGCCATGTCCAGTTTTTCACCAAGTCTGTGAACCTGTAATCTTTTGCACTTTTGCCATGCTTGTTTGAGCTTGATATGTTGTGAACTAGCCGTAGCTCAGTGTTCATCTTTTGTCAAGCATCTCCTGTAGTTTACTGTCATATGCTTTGTTGCTATGTTGGGGTGCTTTAGCATTGCTACTTGTTGCATTTTAAGTGCTATCATGCTGTTAATCGCAGATTCGTGTCATTCTTGTTTTGCTTGCCATTTGCAAACCCTGCATCCGATTCCAGTGATCTTTATATCGATTTCGACCGAAATCATCTCATCTTTCCAGTGGCATGCTTGGTTTGCCAAGTTACTGCCATGTTCATCTTTTTCCTTCCGGAGCACGCATACGCATCGCATATCATATCTTGCATATCATACATGTTTTGCATCATGTTGCTTGCGCATTTCTCGTTGTTGATTGTGGTTCCGTTTGTTTGTGTTCTTGTCTTGGGTAGAGCCGGGAGACGAGTTCGTGAACGAGGAACCTGTCGAGTACGCTTACGAGGATCAAGCTTTCGACAACTCTGAGAACCTTGCAGGCAAGATGACCACCCCTCGAAATCACTTCTATCTTTGCTATGCTAGTTGTTCGCTCTATTGCCATGCTCCGCTACCTATCACTTGCTATATCATGCCTCCCATTTTAGCCATGTCAGCCCTAACCATCCTTTCCTAGCAAACCGTTGTTTGGCTAAGTTACCGCTTTTGCTCAGCCCCTCTTATAGCGTTGCTAGTTGCAGGTGAAGTTGAAGTTTGTTCCATGTCGGTACATGGATATGTTGGGATATCACAATATCTCCTATTTAATTAATGCATCTATATATTTTGGTAAAGGGTGGAAGGCTCGGCCTTATGCCTGGTGTTTTGTTCCACTCTTGCTGCCCTAGTTACTGTTATACCGGGATTATGTTCCTTGAGTTTGCGTTCCTTACGCGGTCGGGTGATTTATGGGACCCCCTTGACAGTTCGCCTTCAATAAAACTCCTCCAGCAAGGCCCAACCTTGGTTTTACCATTTGCGACCTATTCCTTTTTCCCCCGGGTTTTCTAGAACCCGAGGGTCATCTTTATTTTAAACCCCCGGGCCAGTGCTCCTCTGATTATTGGTCCAAACTGTCAGTCGCCGGTGGCCACCAGGGGCAACTCTGGGCTGGCCTATCGGAAGCTTGGACAATCCGGTGTGCCCTGAGAACGAGATATGTGCAGCTCCTATCGGGATTTGTCGGCACATTCGGGCGGCTTTGCTGGTCTTGTTTTACCATTGTCGAGATGTCTTGTAAACCGGGATTCCGAGACTGATCGGGTCTTTCCGGAAGAAGGTTTATCCTTCGTTGCCGTGAGAGCTTATGATGGGCTAAGTTGGGACACCCCTGCAGGGTATTATCTTTCGAAAGCCGTGCCCGCGGTTATGAGGCAGATGGGAATTTGTTAATGTCCGGTTGTAGATGACTTGTCACTTGACCCAATTAAAATACACCAAGTGCGTGTGTAACCGTGATGGTCTCTTCTCGGCGGAGTCCGGGAAGTGAACACGGTCTGAGTTATGTATGACGTAAGTAGGTGTTCAGGACCACTTCTTGGTCATTGCTAGATGACGTCCGTTCCTTTGCTTCTCTTCTCGCTCTCATTTGCGCAAGTTAGCCACCATATATGCTTTTGCCGCTGCAGCTCCACCCCTTTGCACCATTCCCCCCTTTAAGCTTAAATAGTCTTGATCTCGCGGGTGTGAGATTGCTGAGTCCCCGTGACTCACAGATTCTACCAAAACAGTTGCAGGTGCCGACGATACCAGTGCAGATGATGGCGTCGATCTCAAGTGGGAGTTCGACGAGGAACGTGGTCGTTACTATGTGTCTTTTCCTGATGATCAGTAGTGGAGCCCAGTTGGGACGATCGGGGATCTAGCATTTGGGGTTGTCTTATTTTCATCTGGATTTTGACCGTAGTCGGTCTATATGATTGTATTTTGGATGATGTATGATGATATTTATGTATTGTGTGAAGTGGCAATTGTAAGCCAACTCTTTATCCCATTCTTGTTCATTACATGGGATTGTGTGAAGATGACCCTTCTTGCGACAAAACCACTATGCGGTTATGCCTCTAAGTCGTGCCACGACACGTGGGAGATATAGCCGCATCGTGGGCGTTACATGGTGCTCCTCCTGGACTTCTATCTACGAAAATTTAATCATTCAACCATCAAACTTCACTTACCCTGCTCTTGTCAAGGACTTGTGGTCCCTAAAGCTTATTGACACTATTTTTAGACCTCCAACTGCTCAGGCCATCAAGCGCACTCCTATTTTAAATTCAAATGAAGATGATTTACTTTGCTGGAAGCTAACAAACAATGGCAGATGCCATGCCAAGAGTGCATATTATGCTTGTGTGCAGGACTTGTATAGCTCAGGCGAGGATAAACCGAGGCAGCCATCTCCAACAACATGCCAAATCCTTAATCAGGTATGGAAAGACAAATCCATAATCCCAAGGGTTCAGACTTTTGCTTGGAGGTTTCTTCGGAGGGCTCTTCCCACTGGTGCTCGAGCAGGTAGATTCTCCACACACATAGGGAAACTTTGCTGCAGGTGTGGACTTGAGGAAGATGATGTACACCTTTTTTTCACTTGCCCTTTTGTCAAATCAGCTTGGTTCTTGGAGCCCTGGTTCATTCGTACCGATATCCTTATTCAAAATTGCAACTCGTTATCTGAGATCATTTTGAATTTACTAAACATGAATCATCCACATGGCTCCTTGATGAATATACTCAATTTCATGTGGTGCATTTGGAAGTCTAGGAATGATATGTTGTTCGACAGGAAAAAAGGAGAGCCTTATCAGATTAGCATCAATGCCCAGGTGCTTTCAGCCAATCTCGAATTGGTTGATCCTGTCAATGCAAAGTTACAGGAGAAGCAGCTCAAACCCCCTTTGTTGGAGCGGGTGGTGTCTATGCAAGTATCGACCATCTCCACTGACAGGAGTATCCCTGGCTGCTTTATCTTTGCTGATGCTTCTTGGAAGTGCAGGGATATTTCAGGTGCGGATTGTCTTCAGGCCACTGGCATTGGGGTATACATCAGGAGCGACCTTGCTGGCAGGGATTACACCATCATGATACAAGCATCGGCACCGCAAACATCTTCAGCCTTTCAAGCAGAAGCGAAAGCTCTTCTGCTGGCGGTAACTTTGACGCATATCCTTCAGATTCAGTGCCCAACTTTCCTTACTGATAACCAGGTTCTCGTGAGGGTGGCGGCCGCCAGGAGGTTGGACCATCCACTAATGCGTTGGGACACTAGAGATATAATTGCAGATTTTCTCCAAGCCACTCGTACAGATTTAGTACAACTATTTCATATCAAGAGGGAGCTCAATGGTGTGGCACACAACTGTGCAAAACAGATTCGAAAGCGACGCCTTGACCAATCTATCTATGTATGCTCTAAATCAGCTCATTCCTCAAACTGCTGTCCTGTTTTGCTTGCTCTTCAGTCTGCTACACTACTGCAGAGCATTGTAATAAATACTGTATTATGTTGTTGAGCTGAATGCAATTTGGCGCCTTCGGCGCTCTCTGTTGTTCAAAAAAAAAAAGAATCATCTCTCCCTTGTCTCTCTGACGATAGGGCTTACGGTCCACTGCGAACACGTGTCGGCCAGCGTTTCGTGGTTGTTGGTGCTCCTCTCTCCGAGTTGCATGCACCGGCGATATGGAGAGAGCCCCTTTTCTCTTCTGCATTTACCTTTCCTCCTCCTTTCGCTCTGAGACAATCCTGTACACGCTTCGTTCGGCCGATCGCTCTCTCCCTCCTCTCCGCACTGCTGCGCCCTCTCCTCGACTCCTCGTCCCCTCGTCTCGCCTGCTTCGTCTTTCCCGCGTCACGGTCTATTGCGATGGGACTCCTTTGCTCGATGGGCGCCCCTGGTTGAGGTTCGTAATGGTCTTCTTCTCATGTTCTTCAGCTCTCTTTTTGCTTCACCCTGCTAATTTCGCCTGCTTTGATTCCTTTCGTTCATGCGCAGTCTGGTTTGTTTGCCATTGTTGACTGCGTCAAACCATGGATCCTTCTGTCCTTACCAATGAGGTTAGTACATGCCGCTTCTGCTTGCCTATGACATGTATGATGAAATGCGCATGTGCTGTTCGATGAAGTCCGTATGTGCTAACGTTTGTTCTACAGTTCAGGCTGTTCTTCTCGTTTGTCCTCCTGCGTAGCTTGCGTCTTCTCCTTCTAGCTCAGGTAAATAGCTTGTTCTTTTACTTATCTGACCACCGGTGAGTGTTTCTTGCTTGCGTGTGTGTCGTTGCAAGCCATAGTTAAGCTCTGACCGGTTTTTTTCTTTATGCTTTGCAGGTTGTACATCTTGTCTGTTGCTCCATCTCCTCTCCGTTCTGCTCGTTGTTGCATTTGCGTTCTGCTCATCAAGGTTTGCTGCTCTCCGCTCTGCCTACCTTCGTGTTGTGCTTCCTGTATGTGCTACATATTGTCTAGTCTGCTAATTGTTTTAATATGTATTATGTATATGGCCGACCGTCGTCTGCTCTTCGTTCTTTTGTTTATTATAACCCGTGCTCGCGTGTGAGCAGGATGTGTGCATTTGTTTCAGTCATTGTACCTATTTTGGCTCTTTCCGTCTGTGGTCGCTTTTGTATCTATGTGAGGTCGCAGAGGACGGGTCTGCCCTTATTGGGGTAGTGCTCGAGCTTCCTGGGGACGGTTCTGGTCCAGTGCGACGAATGGAGTTCTTTTGGAGCTCTGCCTGGTGTTGTTTCATGAACGCCTATGAACAAGATGCTCTACATGACATACGTTATTTACAAGTGATAATGTTGACCATTTACGGCAAGGGTTAGGCAAATATTTTGTCCTGTAGAATGTATTACCAGTTCTTAACACACCCCAGTAATTTTATTTGCGTTTTTAATGCATCACATGATTTCTTTTATAACAAGGCATCCTCCAAAGCAATTTCACGAGATCAGCAGTCAGTTCTCGACAAATCGCTATAAGGTGTTCTCTCTATACCTGTTGATTTTTCCATCTCTCTAGTTCTGATTTCCTGTTATACAGTTTATATAAACACCACAATATGGCAGATATGAAAGAGACAAGCGACAGAAGAATCCAATGGAAGAATTTGGTGAAGAACAAGGTGCCTCTCTCTCTCTCTCTCTCTTGTGAACACAGTAAGTTTATTCCTGCATTTTGATGCTACGATTCATGCTAATGTAAACATGAGCTGTGCGCCTGGTACAGGAAAGGGAAAGGAGGCCACACTGATGCTTTTCAGGTAAATGCTTCTTCATATTTTTCTTCTATTGGTGCGTTGGGATTCATATGTGTCATCAGGTTTACTTGCTCAAGTCTCGCATCTCCCACTTATTGAACACCATGCCCATGCATATCACAATCTCTTTTGTTCCAAGATTTTCCTTTGGCTGTAACTCTTCCAATTTAACTTGATTATCCAATATATACTGCTCTTTGGATCCATGGGATCCGTCAGGCAAACTGTCCCTTACATCTTTATTTGGTTTTTCTTTGGGTTTCTTGGCGGAGTGGCTAGATTTGGAGTGAGAATCGTTTTTCCTCTCTTTAACTCCAGCAGAGAAAACGAGCACCCTTGTCAACACCCAGAAGATCAGAAGATGTTGGAACATTCTTCTTTTGTTCCCTGTGAATTCTTTTGGCCTCAATCTTGTGTTATTTTTCACATTTGTATCACAAAGTGAAGTCTCTTTGCTAATAACGTTGTCCATGCTCCTGCAAACAACATGGGCTTATTCATCTATAAGTGTGTTTTCTTTTAAGTTAACTATAGAAGCATTGCTTTTATTCTCAGGTTTTATTTTTCTTCCATGTTTCCTATCCAACAGAAAATCTGTGTCACTGGTTGTAACATTTGTTCTAAAGTCAACGCTGTCTTTTCTGTCACAGATTTACTGGTTTTTCTATTTTCAGTCCTATGGCATGTCTTTCTGTAGCGAGCGTCTTTTACGCTTGGCTACCAAACCTATCAATTAGCATGCCTATTACTCTGCATTGTATAACCTTTATTATAACTGTAAAGAATACACTTTGAGGATAATCTGCCAATCCTTCTGTCTTTAATATAAAATAATTAGGCAATTCTAAATTGTCTTAAATTTTCCTGAACTTAAAAATGGACTGATCTACCTGCTGTCTGTGCTACTAAACATAAATCTAAAAAACTTTTACTTCCATTCTGTTGGTACTTTCCATAATGGACTGGGTTTCTGTTCACACACATGTACTGCTGCACTATCCTATACATGTTGTGATTCACTTTTATCCTCTCTATTCTAATTCAGTAGCTTGCTCATTGTTTTTGTTTGTTCACTTATTTGTGTTGCCTCACACATTATGAGTTGCAAGTATGGGTGGCATCTGCAACCATGCTATTATATTTATTACTTTTCTAAACTGAAGTGTTCCTAACAATTACATATGAGAGTACATATAATTGAGTTGTGCTGACTTGCTTTTCTAAACTGATAAGCTGGAGACAGAGTTACATATGAGAGTTGAGATAATTAAGTCGTGCTCCTGCCTTACTTTTCTGAACTGAAGTGTTCCTAGGATTGCCTTCTTTAATTGCATCTAACTATTAGCTGCCTGATAAGAGTAGAGATAAATGCCTTTTCCTCTTAAATTTATATGTATGTCGGTGGCGTTGTTTTTATTGTGTTGATGTCGGTCTATGTAGGTTATTAAATCGTCTCCTTGTTTATGCTTTGTTGTGCATGTGATTCTATATACTTGACTACTTTGTGACATGAATTTGCATAGTCATATACATCTTGTTCCAGGAAGTGAGCTGGATTATCAATATGCTTGGAGCCCTATTTCCAATCACTCTCAAATCGCCTCTTGTTTTGTAAATTGCTTTGTATGTTTACTGGTTTTGACATAGGCTTAGGGTGGACTTTATAGGAGCATCAAGTTGGTGAATGTGATGCTATATGACCGGGTTCTCCATTCCTATTTTTACGCATTTGTTCATCCTCAAAATAGTTCCAGAGAACTGATTTAGTGAAATGGTTGGTGTTGCTTAATATGGTGGCCACTCAAACCCGCTCTACATACTTGAATTTTTAGTTTTTTCCAGTGATATCTTCAACTTCATATCAGATTTGGATTTTTATCCTGTGTCACTTGCTTGGTTCTTTCAATTACTTGGTAGTCATGCATCCTATGTCATTTATCGGTTCTTGCTTATGGTTTTCAAAACTCCAGCCATCCATGCTTGCTCGAGCTATGAGAAAGTTCACCTTCAAACTCACTATGACCATGCAACCTCATTAATATAAAGGTACATATATTTTAAAACAAAAGCCTATGTATTTTTTGCTAAAACACAAAGTCACTGCAAACTGCAAATGTTTTCAATGCGAACATGATTTTAAATGGGTCCCTTTGAACATGGTAAAGTATTTTGACTTATCAAATTAAAATGTGTATATACATCTCATTGTAGACAACAATTTATCATGTTTCCTATTAAAGGGGATTAAACCATGAGTATTTTTTTCATCGCACACATGGATTTAGCGTGCCTCTGCGCCCTTTGGCGCAACGGGTCCACTAGTATATATAGACAATATATGTCCATTGAGTCTCCCTAAATTTTCTCAAATATTTTTGAAACTTTAAAATAATTTTTACCTATTAAAGACATTTCTGGCCTAAAGAAAAAGCCTTTAAATAAAATAGCAAAATAACTTTTAAAATAATATTTTTGTGGTTTTAGGTAGTCCTATATCTAATAGGATTCAAATATAATTTTTGAAAGATTTTTCACATTCCAGATTAAGTACTTGTAGTTCAAGCCTTAACTCAGGGGTTTTTGGAAAACCTAATTTAGAAAATAATTTTTGGCCAAATTTACAAGAAAATACTATTATGACCTATACACATGGCATGATCATTGGGCAAAGTTTTGGATCAAAGAGATGAAGTATAGGAGTTGGAGGATTTATTTGATTTTGAGAGCACTTTCAAACATCAAACAGAAATCCAATCAAGCAAAGTCCAAAACACTCAAAAGTTTTTGTCAAACCACATTTTATCATGACTTATTAGCTTAAGTGTTGTGGTTTGAAAACCAGGGTGACAGACCTACCACCTTACAAGAATCTCGTCCCCGAGATTCCCAAAGTAGGCATGGAAAGGAATAAGAAAACTTGGATCGGGGGTAGTCTTCCCGTCATCATGCTGCTTCTGCTTCCATGTGGTTGCTCCGCTGAACCTTGAAGTACTTGATGGTGCGGCTTCGTGTATGACTCTGCTTGATTCAGGCTGTTGATGGGTCTCTTGCGGTAGGCCAGATTGGGCTGGGGGTCGATGGCTTGGTGGTCGATTGCCTTGTAGGGATTGTGCTTGTCATGAAGTTGGAAACACTTCCAGAGTTGTGACACATGGAAAATGTTGTGCACATTGGGTAACTCAGGTGGCAACTCTAGCTGGTAACCGTCTACTCTTCGTCGTGCTGTAATCTTGAAAAGGGTCGATGGATCTTGGTGTGAGCTTCCCTTTGACATGGAAATACTTGATTCTTTTGAGAGGACTGGCTCGCAGATACACATGGTCTTCGACGCAGAAGTATACTTCTTGAAGATAGTGGTTGGTATAGTTCTTCCTCCTTCATATGGCGGTCTTCTGATGCCCTCTGACTAGCTGAACGACTCTTCTTCCGTCTTCGGGTAGACGAGTAGGTCACCAAGTAATGATGACCCCAACTTGTCAAAGTACTCCATGTAGACTTTGTTCACGAGGTACATAAAGTAGACTGGGGCATTGGTGGTGGTCACGGTTTAGTGTTGGCCAAGGTCTTCTCTATCTAGAGTCAAGGCCCAAGGTCATGATCCGACCATGTTGTGGATTCGTAGGGCTTAAGGGTTTCAAGGATTCTAGGGTGCGAGTGAACGTTTATCATATTATCCTTGAGCACGGCTTATGAGATGCCAATTGTTCTATCTAGTCCTCTAAACAAATCACCTTATACCACCGAAAGAATGTTCTCGTATAGGTCAACCCTAATCATCTCTCATGCTATTCATATCCTCATGACTCCCGAGAGGAGGTCTAACAAAATCATACATGTCAACGATCCCCAACTCATATGCATAGTTATCCTTAATTATGTAAACTCCATACAAGCTACTAGGCTTGAACTAAACATCACAATCAAAGTACTCAACTTATTCTTCCAAGGTCCAAGATAGTGCATCTCTATCCTAAGGAAACGCGTCGTATGCCAAATCCAAAATCTTGTTTCCTTCCTATGTATCAACTCCAATGGCCCATTCACTTCATTAATCACTACATGATCCATTTATTCTACAAATGCAATGCCTATGGTGTTCCACATGATCTCCTAAAGTCCCTATAATCCCCAAATACTTGAAAGGGCTATCCTTACCATAGTCCACCAATTTTCATTATCGGGGTCAAGTAACCTCCAACGTCAAGCTTATATAGATCCCTAAATCATCTCCGACATTTAATCCAATCTCCTAGTTTATCGTCCACCTAGAAACATGGTATCATGATCGAGATCATCAATCTAAATCCAATTTACTCCAAACCATGTAGACTTACTAAGCATCTATACTCCATTAGGATCATCTATTTAATCCAAATCTCATGTCCTACGAGAATTCCTACATGTTTTCCCCCAACTCATTCTCGTGATGTCAACTATCTCCTATAAATATCCCCTGGCTAAGTTAAATCCTTATATTTCTAAGAATTTCAGCTTGTGATAATAATTGTCCTAAAGAAATCCAATTTACCCCAGGGTGATGAAGGTTACGCTACTCTATTAACATGATCCCACCAAGCCCATCTACCAATATGAAAGCCTCATAATCCACCAAAGAGTCTCAGATATTTCCTCAAGGTTAGTAGTATAGCCTCATCAAGTCATTTATCCTTTATTCATATATCCTTAAAACGATCTTCCCTATGGCATCGTCAGTTCTGGTGCTATCTTAGGATGATAATGTGCTTGTTCACTATGCCCACTAGCTTCACAATGAACCCAATTAGGAGCAAAGGTTACTGAAACTTAACTGGTTCAACTATAGAGCTCCTTTTTACATGTGTGGCTGTTGTTATTCAAGAGAACCGATTTAGTGAAATGGTTGGTGTTGCTTAATATGGTGCCAACTCAAACCCGAATTTTTAGATTTTTCCAGTGATGTCTTTAACTTCATATCAGATTTGGATTTTATCCTGTGTCACTTGCCGGGTTCTTTCAATTACTTGGTAGTCATGCATCCTATGTCATTTATCGGTTCTTGCTTATGGTTTTCAAAACTCCAGCCATCCACGCTTGCTCGAGCTATGAGAAAGTTCACCTTGAAACTCACTATGACCATGCAACCTCATTAATTTAAAGGTACATATATTTTAAAACAAAAGCCTATGTATTTTTTTTGCTAAAACACAAAGTCACTGCAAACTGCAAATGTTTTCAATGCGAACATGATTTCAACAGGGTCCCTTCGAACCACTACAAAAAATACACATCCATGACATTTTGGGCCGAACGAATTTTTTTTCTGTCATGCTTATGACACTTCTATGACGATAATTGTGACAAAACCCGGTATCATCATAGATGTTGTGGGCTCCTACTTCTATGACAAAAAATCATGACATAAAATGGGCTTTTCATCTTGGGCGGGCCGGAGACGCAGCTGCATGACATTCTTTGGGCCGTCCATGACGGAAAAAACATGGTAGAAGCGAGGGCGAGGAAAATATCGGGGGAGTTCCCGGTTACGATGGGTGGTCGGGGGCCAAGCGATGCGCGTTTCTCTCGTACGTACACGCGTGTGTGCGAGGCGTTGGGCTCTAACTGAACCCGAGCGAGGCGTTGGGCTCTAACTAAACCCGAGCGATTGCACTGCAGGCTACGTGTTACTGAACCCGAGCGATCGATCGATCCCTTGCTGTTAACTGAACCCGAGTGATTCCTTCGCTACTGCTGCTAAATGAAGCCGATCGATGCTGCCTTTGGATGGACAGTGAGTGTTGTTGGGGGGTTTGGATGAACAGTTCCCGGTGGGGGGTTGGATGAACAGGACCCCGTGGTAGTAGAGGTCGTTGTGGCTGGATGAACAGGACCCCGATCGAGCCGGTTGGGGGTGGATGAACAGGACCCCGTGGAGGGCTGGATGAACAGGACGACCCCGTGGAGGGTTGGTTGAACAGTAGCCGGTGGAGGGTTGGATGAACAGTAGGCCATGAAGGGTGGTTGAACAGGACCCCGTGGAGAGGGCTGGTTGAACATTAGCCGATGGAGGAGCGGTGGAGGCTGGATGAACAGGAGCCCATGGATGAACAGTGGCTGGTGGAGGCAGGAGGGGAGACGACGTGGATGAACAGTCGCAGGTGGAGGCTGGAGGAGGTCGACGGTGGATGAACAGTAGCCCGTGGAGACAGTCGATGGTGGAGATGAACAATATCTCATGCAGTCCGTTTTGCAGTACGCCACACCCCTCCTAATGAACACGACCCCCGTTTCGACTGTAGCGCTCCAACACAAGTCCGTTTCCTCCGTTTTACGGTATGCCACACCCCTCCCGATCAACAGGACCCCGTTTCGACCAAGAGAAGTCTGTTTCCTCCATTTGGCGGTACGCCAGACCCCTCCCTATGAATATGATCCCGTTTCGACCGTGGCCGGTCGAACACAAGACCGTTTCTCTGTTCTGCCGTACGTCGGGCTTCGTTTCCATCGGCTGTTCCGTCCAAGCCGGTTGGCTCCCGATGAACAGCACGCGTTCCTTGCCTCCCGATGAATACGACGCATTCTGTTGCCTCCCCATGAACACGACGACGACGCAGTTTCTCTGTTCCGACCCAGCCATGTACACGAGCCCTGGCCGTACGTATGCGCGAGTAGGCGTTCAAGACCCCGCCCGTATGTACGTACGTGGCCGTATTTACTTTCTTGCACCCTGGCTGTTGATGTCTACTACACAACCTTCTTTTTGTAGACGATGTTGGGCCTCCAAGTGCAGAGGTTTGTAGGACAGTAGCAAATTTCCCTCAAGTGGATGACCTAAAGTTTATCAATCCGTGGGAGGCGTAGGATGAAGATGGTCTCTCTCAAACAACCCTACAACCAAATAGCAAAGAGTCTCTTGTGTCCCCAACACACCCAATACAATGGTAAATTGTATAGGTGCACTAGTTCGGCAAAGAGATGGTGATACAAGTGCAATATGGATGGTAGATATAGGTTTTTGTAATATGAAAATATAAAAACAGCAAGGTAACTAATGATAAAAGTGAACGAAAACGGTATAGCAATGCGTTGAAACAAGGCCTAGGGTTCATACTTTCACTAGTGCAAGTTCTCTCAACAAGGATAACATAATTAGATCATATAACAATCCCTCAACATGCAACAAAGAGTCACTCCAAAGTCACTAATAGCGGAGAACAAATAAAGAGATTATTGTAGGGTACGAAACCACCTCAAAGTTATTCTTTCCGATCAATTCATTGGGCTATTTCTATAAGTATCACAAACAGCCCTAGAGTTCGTAGTAAAATAACACCTTAAGACACAAATCAACCAAAACCCTAATGTCACCTAGATACTCCAATGTCACCACAAGTATCCACGGGTATGATTATACGATATGCATCACACAATCTCAGATTCATCTATTCAACCAACACAAAGAACTTCAAAGAGTGCCCCAAAGTTTCTATCGGAGAGTCAAGACGAAAACGTGTGCCAACCCCTATGCATAGATTCCCAAGGTCACGGAACCCGCAAGTTGATCACCAAAACATACATCAAGTGAATTAATAGAATACCCCATTGTGACCACGGGTATCCCACGCAAGACATACATCAAGTGTTCTCAAATCCTTAATGACTCAATCCGATAAGATAACTTCAAAGGGAAAACTCAATCCATTACAAGAGATAGAGGGGGAGAAACATCATAAGATCCAACTATAATAGCAAAGCTCGCGATACATCAAGATCGTGCCAAATCAAGAACACAAGAGAAAGATCAAACACATAGCTACTGGTACATACCCTCAGCCCCGAGGGTGAACTACTCCCTCCTCGTCATGGAGAGCGCCGGGATGATGAAGATGGCCACCGGTGAGGGATCCCCCCTCCGGCAGGGTGCCGGAACAGGGTCTCGATTGGTTTTTGGTGGCTACAGAGGCTTGCGGCGGAGGAACTCCCGATCTAGGTTTCTTTTCGGGGGTTTCTGTATTTATAGGAATTTTTGGCGTCGGTCTCACGTCAGGGGGGTCTCCGAGTCATCCACGAGGCAGGGGGCGCGCCCAGGGGGGTAGGGTGCACCCTCCACCCTCGTGGATGGCTCGGGACTCTTTTGGCCCAACTATTTTACTCCAGGGGCTTCTTTTGGTCCATAAAAATCATCAAAAATTGGCACGTCAATTGGACTCCTTTTGGTATTCCTTTTCTGTAAAACTCAAAAACAAGGAAAAAACAGAAACTGGCACTGGGCTCTAGGTTAATAGGTTAGTCCCAAAAATCATATAAAATAGCATATAAATGCATATAAAACATCCAACATCCCCAAGCTTAATTCCTGGTCGTCCTCGAGTAGGTAAATGATAAAAACAGAATTTTTTATGTGGAAGGCTACCTAACATATTTATCAATGTAATCTTATCTATTGTGGCAAAAATATTCAGATCCATAAGATTCAAAACAAAAGTTTAATATTGACATAGAAACAATAATACTTTAAGCATACTAACAAAGCAATCATGTCTTCTCAAAATAACATGGCCAAAGAAAGTTATCCCTACAAAATCATATAGTCTGGCTATGCTCTATATTCATCACACAAAATATTTAAATCGTGCACAACCCCGATGACAAGCCAAGCAACTGTTTCATACTTTTGATGTTCTCAAACTTTTTCAATCTTCACGCAATACGTGAGCGTGAGCCATGGACATAGCACTTTAAGTGGAATAGAATGGTGGTTGTGGAGAAGACAAAAAGGAGAAGATAGTCTCACATCAACTAGGCGTATCAACGGGCTATGGAGATGCCCATCAATATATATCAATGTGAGTGAGTAGGGATTGCCATGCAACGGATGCACTAGAGCTATAAATATATGAAAGCTCAACAAAAGAAACTAAGTGGGTGTGCATCCAACTTGCTTGCTCATGAAGACCTAGGGCATTTTGAGGAAGCCCATCATTGGAATATTCAAGCCAAGTTCTATAATGAAAAATTCCCACTAGTATATGAAGGTGACAACATAGGAGACTCTCTATCATGAAGATCATGGTGCTACTTTGAAGCACAAGTGTGGTACAAGGATAGTAGCATTGCCCCTTCTCTCTTTTTCTCTCATTTTTTTCTTTTCTTTTTTTGGGCCTTCATTTTTTGGCCTTTTTATTTTATTTTTATTTTTCGTCCGGAGTCTCATCCCGACTTGTGGGGGAATCATAGTCTCCGTCATCCTTTCCTCACTGGGACAATGCTCTAATAATGAAGATCATCACACTTTTATTTACTTACAACTTGATACTTAGAACAAAATATGACTATATGAATGCCTCCGGTGGTGTACCGGGATGTGCAATGAATCAAGAGTGACATGTATGAAAGAATTATGAATGGTGGATTTGCCAAAAATACAATGTCAACTACATGATCATGCAAAGCAATATGAAAATGATGGAGCGTGTCATAATAAACGGAACGGTGGAAAGTTGCATGGCAATATATCTCAGAATGGCTATGGAAATGCCATAATAGGTAGGTATGGTGGCTGTTTTGAGGAAGGTAAATGGTGGGTTTATGGTACCGGCGAAAGTTGCGCGGTACTAGAGAGGCTAGCAATGGTGGAAGGGTGAGAGTGCGTATAATTCATGGACTCAACGTTATTCACAAAGAACTCATATACTTATTGCAAAAATCTATTAGTCATCGAAACGAAGTACTATGCGCATTCTCCTAGGGGGATAGATTGGTAGGAAACACCATCGCTCGTCCCCGACCGCCACTCATAAGGAAGACAATCAAAAAATAAATCATGCTCCGACTTCATCACATAACGGTTCACCATACGTGCATGCTACGGGAATCACAAACTTTAACACAAGTATCTCTCAAATTCACAACTACTCACTAGCATGACTCTAATATCACCATCTTCATATCTCAAAACAATCATAAAAAATCAAACTTCTCATAGTATTCAACGCACTTTATATGAAAGTTTTTATTATACCCATCTTGGATGCCCATCATATTAGGAATAGTTTTATAGCCAAAGAAAAGTACCATGCTGTTCTAAAAGACTCTCAAAATAATATAAGTGAAGCATGAGAGATCAATAATTTCTATAAAATAAAACCACCACCGTTCTCTAAAAAGATATAAGTGAAGCACTAGAGCAAAATTATCTAGCTCAAAAGATATAAATGAAGCACATAGAGTAGTTGAATAAATTCCGATTCATGCGTGTCTCTCCCAAAAGGTGTGTACAGCAAGGATGATTGTGATAAACTAAAAATCAAAGACTCAAATCATACAATACGCTCCAAGCAAAACACATATCATGTGGTGAATAAAAATATAGCTCAAAGTAAAGTTACAGATGAACGAAGACGAAAGAGGGGATGCCTTCTGGGGCATCCCCAAGCTTAGGCTCTTGGTTGTCCTTGAATATTACCTTGGGGTGCCTTGGGAATCCCCAAGCTTAGGCTCTTGCCACTCCTTATTCCATAGTCCATCGAATCTTTACCCAAAACTTGTAAACTTCACAACACAAAACTCAACAGAAAACTCGTAAGCTCCGTTAGTATAAGAAAATAAATCACCACTTTTGGTACTGTTGTGAACTCATTATAAATTCATATCGGTGTAATATCTACTGTATTCCACCTTCTCTATGGTTCATACCCTCCGATACTACTCCTAGATTCATCAAAATAAGCAAACAACACATAGGAAACAGAATCTGTCAAAAACAGAACAGTCTGTAGTAATCTGTAACTCTCGAATACTAATGTAAATCCAAAAATTCTGAAATAAAATGGTGGACGTGAGGAATTAGTCTATTAATCTTCTGCAAAAAGAATCAACTTAAAAGCGCTCTTCTTTAAAAAATGACAGCTAATCTCGTGAGCGTAAAGTTTCTGTTTTTTACAGCAAGATCACATTAATTTCACCCAAGTCTTTCCAAAGGTCCTACTTGGCACAAACACTAATTAAAACATAAAACCACATCTAACAAGAGGCTAGATAGATTATTTATTACTAGACAGGAGCAAAAGGCAAAGAACAAAAATAAAATTGGGTTGCCTCCCAGCAAGCGCTAACGTTTAACGCCCCTAGCTAGGCATGATGATTTCAATGATGCTCACATAAAAGATAAGAATTTAAATATAAAGAGAGCATCATGAAGAATATGACTAACACATTTAAGTCTAACCCACTTCCTATGCATAGGGATTTTGTGAGCAAACAATTTATGGGAACAAGAATCAACTAGCATAGGAAAGCAAAACAAGCATAACTTCAAGATTTTAAGCACAGAGAGGAAACTTGATATTACTGTAATTCCTACTAGCATATACTCCTCCCTCATAATAATTTTCAGTAGCATCATGAATGAATTCAACAATATAACCATCACATAAAGCATTATTTTCATGATCTACAAGCATAGAATTTTTATTACTCTCCACATAAGAAAATTTCTTCTCATGAATAGTAGTTGGGAGCAAACTCAACAAAATAACTATCATGTGAGGCATAATGCAATTGAAAATTAAAATCATGCTGACAAGTTTCATGGTTATCATTATTCTTTATAGCATACATGTCATCACAATAATCATCATAGATAGCAACTTTCTTCTCATAATCAATTTGAACCTCTTCCAAAATAGTGGATTCATCACTAAATAAAGTCATGACCTCTCCAAATCCACTTTCATCAATATAATCATCATAAATAGGAGGCATCCTTTCATCATAATAAATTTGCTCATCAGAACTTGGGGGACAAAAAATCAACTTCATCAAACATAGATTCCCCAAGCTTGTGGCTTTGCATATCATTAGCATCATGGAAACAAGGCCTAGGGTTCATACTTTCACTAGTGCAAGTTCTCTCAACAAGGATAACATAATTAGATCATATAGCAATCCCTCAACATGCAACAAAGAGTCACTCTAAAGTCACTAATAGCAGAGAACAAACGAAGAGATTATTGTAGGTTACGAAACCACCTCGAAGTTATTCTTTCCGATCAATCCACTGGGCTATTCCTATAAGTGTCACAAATAGCCCTAGAGTTCGTAGTAAAATAACACCTTAAGACACAAATCAACCAAAACCCTAATGTCACCTAGATACTCCAATGTCACCACAAGTATCCGCGGGTATGATTATACGATATGCATCACACAATCTCAGATTCATCTATTCAACCAACACAAAGAACTTCAAAGAGTGCCCCAAAGTTTCTACCAGACAGTCAAGACGAAAACGTGTGCCAACCCCTATGCATAGATTCCCAAGGTCACGGAACCCGCAAGTTTATCACCAAAACATACATCAAGTGGATCAATAGAATACCCCATTGTCACCATGGGTATCCCACACAAGACATACATCAAGTGTTCTCAAATCCTTAAAGACTCAATCCGATAAGATAACTTCAAAGGGAAAACTCAATCAATTACAAGAGATAGAGGGGGAGAAACATCATAAGATCCAACTATAATAGCAAAGCTCGCAATACATCAAGATCGTGCCAAATCAAGAACACGAGAGAGAGATCAAACACATAGCTACTGGTACATACACTCAGCCCCGAGGGTGAACTACTCCCTCCTCGTCATGGAGAGCGCCGGGATGATGAAGATGACCACCGATGAGCGACCCCCCCCCCTCCGGCAGGGTGCCGGAACAGGGTCCCGGTTGGTTTTTGATGTCTATAGAGGCTTGCGGCAGCGGAACTCCTGATCTAGGTTTCTTTTCGGGGGTTTATGGACTTATAGGAGTTTTTGGCGTCGCTCTCATGTTAGGGGGTCTCCGAGTCATCCACAAGGCAGGGGGGCGCGCCCAGGGGGGTAGGGCGCGCCCTCCACCCTCGTGGATGGCTCGGGACTCTTCTGGCCCAACTATTTTACTTCGGGGGCTTGGTCCATAAAAAATCATCAAAATTGGCACGTGAATTGGACCCCTTTTGGTATTTCTTTTCTGTAAAACTCAAAACAAGGAAAAAACATAAGCTGGCATTGGGCTCTAGGTTAATAGGTTAGTCCCAAAAATCATATAAAATAGCATATAAATGCATATAAAACATCCAAGATGGATAATATAATAGAATGGAATAATCAAAAATTACAGATACGTTGGAGACGTATCAGTTGTACGCACGTGTACATGCTACATGCGCGCCTCTACAACGACACGTGTGCGCCTCTACTACGACATGTGCGCACCTCTACATCGACCAGTATGTACGTACACATTCGCGACCAGAATGACAACGCTACATACGCTTCGACCAGGTAGGCCCCGACTGTCAGGCACTTCCTTCCGTGCGAAGATGTAGCTGGTGAGTCCTAGCAGTCAGGGGGGGGGAAACCTTTTTTTGCCCATAATATGGACGCACTTCCTTGCGTGCGAAGTTGTAGCTGGTGGGTCCCAGCAGTCAGGGGAAAACGTTTTCTTTAGTGAAATATGATGGCCCGTCCGGTGGGTCCCTGCTATCAGGTGGAGGAATCATTATTTTTCGCGTAATAAGGAGGCACTTCCTTGCTTTGGCCGAGGACCCAACTGTCAGCCTCTCCACGTACAGTACTCTTCCAACGGAAGTCGGTCGGTGACTACATTGACCATGCCGCGCCGAGAGCACCAAGGCGGTGGACGACGGCGAGGCCTAGGAAGGGGACGACGCGGAGCCGGGGAAGACGTGGCAGTGGATGCCCACGCGGAGAGGAGTACGAGGGTTCACTGGTTCGGCTGCGGTGTGAGGCAGCCGTCGCTACAGGGCCTGGCCAGCGGTGGGAGTGGTAGGGGGCGGTGAGGCCTCCGCGGCAGCACAGCCGGCCACGGGAGGCAGGAGCAGGTGGCATGACCGGCGCTGCTTTGGGCGGCTGGAGCAACAAGACCAGAGGTTGAAGAATCACGACGGCCATTGGATGGACATCGTACGGTCACTGCAGCTAGAATCGTTTATATTGACTAAGTTGACAAAGCCCTTGGTACGCGTCAACTTAGTAGGCCCATAGGTCAGCCTCCAAAACGATGCGCCCCAGATGTCAGGGAGAGGAATTATTTTTTGGGCGGCTAAAGCAAGAATATCTAAGATTGAAGAAGAAGCATGACATCCGTTGGATGGACATCCAATGGACACTGCTGCTAGAACCGTGTATTGACTATAAGTTGACAAAGCCTTGCATACGCGTCAACTTACTTTTTTTAGGGGACGCGTCAACTTAGTAGCCCACAAGTGTGTGGCAAAGAACTTTTAGCCCATTTGCGATTTGTAAGAATGTACAACCCATTTTTGAATTCTAATGGAATTCACTACAATCCATTTACAGTTTGTTAAAATTACAGCCTATTTTCTAGCTAGGACAAAGATGAATAGTTTCAGCCAACCGTTCAAAACAGAATTCAATAAAATTTCTCACATTTTGATGGGATCCGAAATATTTTTATCCCGAAATTTCTAGTCAGATTAAATACAATTTCAATATAAATTTTTATTACGTAAAAATCTAACAAAACATTGCGCGCGCAACAATTAATGAAATTAAGATTTTCAAAATCCAAAAGTAATATTTTATAAACTAATTACGTGTTTGGTGCATTTTTTATAGTTACTGCCCAGTTTTTGTAATTACATCCCATTTAGTATTTCTTAAAGACCATTTTCTTGTTAAGCCTAATGCATCCTCTTAGGAAAGATTTGCAGCCCAACGGGGCGGAGAATAACAAGTTAACCCTGATTGTGTACAACTGTCAGCCCAGTTGCATTGCTGATGTTGAAAAAAAGGCCTGTGTAGTACAGTACAACCTTACATGGCTACTCAGCCCACATTCAGCGACGCCGGAAAGGCCCAAACAAGGCGTCTGTACAACTTTTTGAAGTCTGTGAGCTCAGTTAATAACTTAAGAAAAAAGTTAGAGTACAGTGGAACCTAATTAAAAGTTGTCACGAGCGAAGAAATAATTCAACGGGTTCCACTTGTGCGTGTGTGCATGTGTGTGTGTGTGTGTGTGTGTGTGTGTTGTGTGTGTGTGTGAGAGAGAGAGAGACCCATCGGTCGATGCTCGTAAATACATCTTTCAGCCATATGCATTGATGACGCTCAGTAAAAACTTATATAGTTGACACAATCGTATAAAACATCATAGCACATTGAACTTGCATACAAAAATTTCATGCAGGCAACACAATCAGGGTGGAAGTAGTGGATCGTTACGGGTAGGGCTATGTTGAAACCAACGAACTCGTACATAACGGTTCATTGTCTTTATCAATAACGGGGAAATATCTTGAATGTTGTGCAAAGAAAACAGACAGACAACACAATATATAAGTTCTGCTAGAACATTAAGTTGGCGTACAACCCTTTCTAAAAAAGGTTCAAGTAAAAAATAGAACATGTCACATTCAAATGTACTGGCACATCAGTGCTTCACACCCATAGCTCGGATTTAACTAGTACAGTATCTGACAAGATTCAGTTGTTACCTCAAATTAGAGCACATCCAGGCAGCCAGCCCTGCCTCTTCTCCCAAAGAAGCAGTGGCCTCCGCCGCGCGATGGAGTAGGCCTTGTGCCATCCATCGTTCTAAGCAACACGGGGAAAGTCTGACATTGACTCCTATAATGGACGACGTCGACGGACCCGGGCACCAGCGGCGGCGGCAGGACTTCGATTGATGGATTGACCACTTCTTCGACATGCACGAACACTCGATACAGGTACATCCCTAACATGGTCTGCGGCGGCCTTGGTGGTGACGAATAGTACAACCCCGGTTCCTGCACCGGTATCTCAACACCAATCACCTTCAGTATGGTGGACGGCTTCTTCATCCATGCCATAACCGTCAGAGCCCAGCTGTCTGGAGGAACAAACATACTTACGAGCTCACCTCCAAGGTCGTTGATAAGCTCATTCATGGACTCGCTATTCCAAGGACGTCGAGGCATGCCATGGAAGGTAAGCTTTGTTAAAAACTCAAGCTCAGAGGGCACCGAGCCCCATCCTGGGTGCCACCGATCAAAGCTCACCAGCGCGCCATCACAGAACAAATGCTGGGAAGATTCGAACACATGTCTGTAGTCGAAAGTTTTCCGGAACCTGACGAAGAAATCAACCGGTGACGGATAGATTTTAACGAGCAAGTCACTTATTTTGGATGCCGTGCACAATGCCAAGAGCTTTGACAAGGTCGTCCGGCGAGACTGGAGGCCGGTCGCCATTGATGGTTACCATCAGCACTTTGCCGGCAAACTGGTTGTCAAGCGCTGCCATGCCATTGTTGAGCGACAGCATGCAGCGCTCGAAGGCAGGACGGACCTCAGGATCTCTGGCTCGGAGATCCGCGTTGACCGGCGACATGATAGTGCGCTTGAGTACAGGGAGTACAGGAGGGGGATTTGGGGGAACTGGAGTAGGAATCGAGATTCCAGAGGTGGGGGAGGGGCGGGAGGTTGGGGATGAAAAGGTAGCATGAATTTAGAACATGCGCCAATATGCTCACGGCGCGCAAG
Organism: Triticum aestivum; assembly: GCF_018294505.1. Taxonomy (NCBI): domain Eukaryota; kingdom Viridiplantae; phylum Streptophyta; class Magnoliopsida; order Poales; family Poaceae; genus Triticum; species Triticum aestivum. Next base: position 283,495,687 of record NC_057811.1, read on the forward strand.
TGCACGAAAACACCGGTGACGCCCACATGTTGGCCTAAGAGTCCTTATTCTTTCTTTTTTTGAGAGCCCGGCCTTTTTTGAGGATCTTTTGAGAGCCTAGCCTGAGAGTCATAATTGACCTATTTGGCATTGCGTTACTACTTAGACCATATTCAACGACACCTGTACATCATCGAAATGACACTGAGTTCAAATTATAACTTGAAAAAAGGAGATATACTCTGAACACTAGAGAATGGTGATGCCCTCATTTAGCCCACCAGCAGTTCAAGACAATAAACAGTTCGAAACAACGATATATACAACATTCAAACACTGACTAGTGACTACTACTGACATAAACAACAAGACATGATAGTTCATAAGAAGTCTTGCTACACCACCAAACCGCACCCATCTGCAGCGCTCAGACTCTCGTGATCCAGACGAGATGACATTCTAAATAGAGGCAACTATTACATAGTAAGAGTGACATAGACGAGGATGACCAGATGACAAGGAATATGCATAACAAAAGAGAGAACGACCCATACAGAACAAGCAGCAAAGACAACAAGTCATTCGAAGAGGGATGATCCAACACCATCATAATTTGCAGCCCCGGTTCAGCCACCAGTGATCCGGAGACACCAGTACTCCACCCTTTCGATGCAATAGCCCAAGTACCTATCAACCTGAAGGCTTGAACCACATCACTGCCTGTCGGACTCGACACATCCAAGGATCAAAGTTAATCCAGATGCCTTTGTCATTCTCACCTTCTTTTGGCTGCAGGTTGTATCGTTGACAATCAGGGGAGTTTGCTCCCGAACTCCTAGGGCTCGCCGTGTAGACACAGTTTTCCATAGCAAACGGAGCCTCTCTGCCATGAAGGTCCTTGCCAATGGTGATCTCCTGGTTAATCGGATAATTGAGTCCGAGAAACAGAGAGTGTGAACCAAGGCTGTTTACCCGCCTCCAACTCAAAAATCCTGAAGGCCCCAACAAGATGGTATCCTGCTCATAGACGTAACAGCCACTGTCCGGATACTCAAGTATTTCACGGTGCTTGCGTACAGTGGGGTTTTTGCAATATAACTTTTTCGGCTCCTGTGTCCGAATGATCATCAGTCTTTTGCCGTTGTCTGATCGAGCGAGGAACCAGTTGTGCTTCCCTGTTTTTGGAAAAGGTGGTATGATTACAAAGGGCAGTAACTGTAGGGACACTGTATAATATCAAAAAGGACATGCATTGTTAATGTAAGATCAGCATTGTACAGAGTATGAGTAGGATAATGCCAGAAACAACATTGATATGTCCCTGTTGGAACTGGGAGGAAAATACAGGGAAATGTATACTGGGTTCGAAAATATAGAAGTGCATGCATGGTTATACTTATGTTATCTCACAATCGATTCTTCACAGGAAACTACCATGTCATGCATGTTATGTAATCATGTTCTGTCCTCATAAACAAACTCTTCAAGGAAACTAACAGACCATGCATTGTTATATACTCATGTTCTGTGGGCAAAATTTTCGTGAGCATATTATTCTAGCCCTGATTGCTAAAGGGCGAAGATAGATATGTACAGATGGTAAGCATTACATGATTTCACTACTTACAAATATAGGGTTCTCCATATACACATTTACTTCCCTAATGTATGGTTAGATGAAACCAACAGTGTGATGCATATTTCTACATCATGAAAATGAGGAAACTAACATGTCCATTGATACACACTCATATTTAGTAGTATGTAGATTACTATAAAATAAGGATAATATCAAATCTTCCTAACCGTTTGATTATTCAGGGGTACAAATTGGCTGTAATGACATGGTCACAATCGCATGAATTAACTCATTCCAAATATAGCTGATTTACGGCGTCTCTAATACATTGCCATAGTTCTACTCAAATTCTGCTCAAACAGGGATATTTCAATCATCACAAAAATTTCAAACAATGTCATGGCGTAATCATTAACATCAGACAGAAATAACTTACACGCGCCTTCCTAGCAATATGTGGTGCCATCTGCTTTGTCGATCGCGTAGATGATGCCATTGTGTTCAATAGCATCACAGAAGTGTGTATCAGCTTTTACGATGATCCACTGCGAGCTGAGCTGTCTCCAGCTAACGAAGGCACCGGCAGAAAGATAGGCAAGTCCCTTGTCGAACAAGGCAATTAGCTTGAAGTCTGTGTAATCCGCATGGCGTGTGGGCACTTGGCAGATTACCATCTGCAAAACAAGGTGTGTCTAACTAACGACGTAATCTAGATGACTTAGACGACGACAGTAAAACTCTATATCATCCAACAGAGGAAGGATAATCTCATGGGAGGTCTGGAAGTTCACGAGCACCAACTTTTTCCCGTCTTCTCTGACGGCAGCCATCCAGTGGGAGTTCATGTCGACCCAGTACATACCTGCAAGAAGTTTCGGGCGATGGTGATCAGATCGAAGTCGAGGGAAATGATGTACGGTGACCCACTACGTACCTGCAAACAAGTTTCGCCTAATGGAGGTCGGATTGAAGTCGAGGGGCATCATGTACGCCTCTGTATCATGGTGAGCAAATCTCGCAAGACCAGATAGCAGCAAACAGGGTGTCTTGAAAATCTTAGGCCTCGCTTCGAAGATGGCCGTGTGCATGCCCCTCGAGCATGCAGCCAGCCGCAGAGCGCTCAACATATCCATACACGAACAACAGAGGTCGAGGGCGTCACTGGGGAGATTGCTCCAATCGCGGCTCATATGGATGTTGCGCGGTTCGCGTTCGACCATGGTGGAGTTTGGAAGGTGGGGTTTTGGGGGGCTTGATTTACGGGGGAGAAGGCTCTCGGTGTCGGAGCGGCTAGCGAGGGAATAGTGGTACTGGGGGAGGCGAGCGAGGCGAGGGTACATCAAGATGCATTTGTATGAGTAGTTTATCTTGTGGGAGAAAAGGATGAACGAGGGAAGGCCTTTTTGCAAATGTGGAGAGGGGTGTGGATTTTTTTTTTGCAAAATTGCCATAGTTTCCTTCCTATCCGTCGGATATAAATCGAACGGCCTATACTGCAGGATGGCAGGGACACCATCATCAACAACTCTGTTTTTTATAAGAGTAGAGTAGAGATAGAGATAGAGACTACTACTACCAATGTGATGGCCCGTGCGTTGCAATGGATTCAAAGTAGTAGAATAATACTTGTTCACGGGCTTGAAATATAAACACTCTAGTTTTGATATACATATATTAGTAAAAGTAAATCATGCTTCACTCAAAATATATTCCTCGGGCTGTTTTGATGGTTTGAAGATAACATGTTGTAAAAAAATTGGAGCTGTTTTTTTTTACATTTTGTAGCATGGCACGGCATCCGGTGCACCTAAGCATTTGAAAAAATAATTGAGTTTGGGTCGGTGGCACACCCTGCGGCAAGATGCCCGTGTGGGCTTCTTCTATAACTAGCAAGAGGCCCGTGCATTGCAGGGAACATCAAGATGCATTTTCTTACAAAACACCTATTGTGATTGACCCTTGCAGGAGTAATCCCATGTGTAAAAACTAACGATATCTCGAGAATTTTATCGGAAAAATTGTATCTTTGGAAAAAGTTTTCTCTACTACTGCTCCTTGCAGTGAGCAGTATGCAATGCATGTGTCAGCAGACATGACAGCTTGTCCATGGAAGTTGAACCACGGCGACCATCACTTTTCTTGTTTCTACCACTGCCACACCCACACGCGATTCCCACGACGCCGCTCCAACCCACGACATGACGTCCCCCGACATGCGCCCCATCCCTCTCGGCCCCACCGCTTCTTTGCCTTTGTGTGCATGACATGTGGGCCAGCTGAACTGCGGCGACCATCAACTTTCTACCACAGCCACGCCCGATTGGACGCGGTTTGCTTGCTCCGCTCCTATGCTCCGATCCGTACTCCCGCACCATCGAATTTTCATCCAGCGGCTGTGACACATTTCATCCCGGGCATCAATACTTAGCTAGAGTACATCTGTACTACAGGTAGTACCCGCCAGTATGGCCATCACGCCTCGTAACGCCTTGACGCCTAGCTGTGGCACCCTCGCCATGGCCACGCCACCACCGGCCGGTTCATCTTGAACGAGTGAGTCACGAACCACGCCACCACCATGAGAATGACATGCGGGCCAACCGCATTTAAGGTCCGCATGTCAATGACTCATAGGCCGGTGCACTAAGCCACTGAAGCTCGGTCCCGTGGGCCCCGAGAGGGAAATGTAACTCCTGCGACAGGCCTTGTGGTGCTCCTGTAGTACGAGCTCGTGCCAAACCCGTAATTTGTTTCTTACAACTACCAACTAGTAAGTTACACGTGCATTGCATGCATGAGATTTGGTAACCAAATCTCTACTCTTTACTCTTATAAAAACAGAGTTGGTGATGATGGTGTGCCTGCCATCCTGCAATATAGGCCATCCGATTTATATCTGACGGATAGGAAGGAAACTATGGCAATTTTGCAAAAAGATACCACACCCCTCTCCACATTTGCAAGTAAGGCCTTCTCTTGTTCATCCTTTTCTCCCACAACATAAACCACTCATACAAATGCATCTTGATTTTCCGTGCAACGCATGGGCATCTTGCTAGTTATGAATAAATAAGAGTAAGTACAATAAAGCTGAGTCAGCTGGCTATAAGAAATAAACTAGTATATTCTTGCTTACTTGGAGGAAAGAAAAGAGGAGAGAGAAGGTAAGTGGGCTCTTGGTGAAGAGCCAGCTCTAGTACGTTCTCCTAGGCACTTTGTGAGAGTGAAAGGTGGGCCATATAATAAAAAAGTAGTACACTCTTCTAATCAGCTATTGTACATATTGGCTATAAGATGGGCCATATATGACATAGTAATGGCTTATAGCTCGCAGTTGGCTATACTATTAACCATGCTCTAACACTCTATCAACGAGCCCCATCAGACAAAAAATTTCTTAGCTTCCGTGCATCAACTAGATCTTCCCCTCGTTTCTGTTTTCCAACCCAGCGGCGGGCGGGGTGCGGTTTGCCAATAGTCGGTTTGCTCAATGGCGGTTCCACATGAAAGTGAAAATGCTAGGCAACACGCCTTCCATAGCTATGTGGCGTGCCGGACGGGCCGTGGAGTACTCCCGATTCCCGGGTGTGTGGGGGTGCGACGCGAACGCGTTAGGTCTTTTCCTTTTACTGGCAATGTGCCCGTGCGTTGCGACGGATCCAAAGTAGGAGAATAGTAGTACTTGTTCACAAACTTGAAAGAAATCACTCTTGTTTTGATATACTCCTAATATATTACTCCCTCCATTCGGAAAAGCTTGTCACAAGCTCGTTTCTCAAATGGATGTATCTAGCACTAACTTGATGCATGCTAGGTACATCCATTTGAGGGACAAGTTTTTTCGGACAGAGGAAGTACTTTTCACTCAAAATATATTTCTCAGGCTATTTTGATGAGGTGAGGGAGGGATGTGGTTGCTTTCAAGATAATAAGGGGTTTTCTGGAAATTGGAGCAGAGAAGTGGGCTATTGTTGCAAAAATGCCACAACTTACCTCACAGCCGTTAGATGCAGATCTAATGGTCGGAAACGACGGATGGCAGAGACACCACCATCACCAACTGAGTCTTTTATAGGAGTAGGAGTAGAGAAAAATGTATAAATTGTAACATTTGGTTCTGCTCCTTGGCACGATCGATAGATAGAAATAACGATTGGAAACGCTCGGGCGGGGCTATTTCCGCCATATAAGCAGGGTACATAGTAGCTAGGTTGGCGCATCGTCGGTTTGGTTACATGCGGTCTGACATGCTCTAGTGTTTCTAGCAAGATGCCCGTGCGTTGCACGAAGTTGATGGAAAAGGTAAGCACAACTTATAAATTGACGGATGGAGTACTAGTTACAGTGATGCATATAATTAAGTAAAGGGATCGCACATGTCGGTATTGACTAGAACGAGAATGCAATGGCATAATATGAATTAAGGCCACGATGATGCGATCGCAGTGGTGGTTACAGGAGGCAAGAAGAAAGATGCATCCATCAACGTACAACCTCCTCCTCCTCAACTTAGTGCGCCAGGCCACCGACCGGCAGCTAAGGAGTGGCGGCTTCTGTGGTGAGCTGAAGGTGCTTCTCAGCAAAGGCATCCAAGGCTTCCAGCCGGTTGAGGAAGGCCAATGTCATAGCGTCCTCAATGGCCTTATAGATACCTTTGTACACGATTTTCTCGTACATGTGGATGTGTACGTCGGCGAATTCTTGCAGGGCGGGTCGCCTCGTGGCGAGCGCGACCTCCAGGTGGACATTCTTCGTGGCGTCGGCGGGCAGTCGCAGGGCCACCAATGCTTGAAAGAGGTTCTGGCCATGGAGGCCGATTAGGGTGGCAGGCAATGAGGTGCCCGGGCGCGCGGGATGGAGGAGTACGGCGATGTCGTCCGCGAGCTTCTTGAGGACAGTGAACTTGTTGGTGGTGGCAACGATCATCTGGTCCAACTGAGAGTCGTTGTTGGCGCCGATGGCGGCCATCCACCAGCCGGTCGCCGACACCATCTGGAGACGATCCTTGGCACCATGCCACAGGCCGGTGTCGTGGACCATCTGGCACAGCCGCTGGCCGCTCGCGCGCATCGCCGCCATGGGTCTGGAGTGAGGACTTTTGCGCTTAGTGTACGTGCTTAGGCAAATGCTTAGGTGCGTACGATGTGGTAGATGCATTGGAATGGAGGGGCGCCTTTATATGAGTGCAAACTTCGTTGCATTGACATCGTGCAGCCTCTTTTCCTGGTCCTCCTCCCATTCCTTCCCTCATGCATTCACGATGCTAATTGAAGGAGGATGCATCATTGGCCGTTCAACATTTTGGGAACCGCTACCCCTCCCTCATCTCCATTAAAGCCGTATCTGGAACTGCGCCGCCCGCTGTCAAATCGAATAGTAATGTTCCGCCCGCTGCATGCCCAGCTGAACATGCCTCCTCACCTCCATCAAACACCTCCATTAAACCCGCATGCAAACCAAAAAACCTCTTCCGGCCACATGTCCGTTCATGAGCGGGCCGGAATTAAACGCAACACCGGCCAAGCTCCTCTCGTCCGCCCTCAGTTTAAACGAGGCCAGATGCCGGCCAAGCTCCTACTGTCCGCCCTCTATTTAAACGAGGCCAGACAGATAGCAGGCAAGAATCACACCCTCCGCTGCTCCCCCATCTCCTCCTTCACCATTTTCTCCACTCTTCTGATGGCTTCCGAGGAGCCATTCTCTGGCATACTACCCGGCTGGGTGGCCCACCGAGCCATCCAGATATGGGTGATGCCGCTTGGTGCTTCACCAACCTCGCTTGGCCCGACGGAGCCAGTTGCCGCCCCAAGCCGGCGCGAGGTTCAGCAACTCGCCGCTCCAGTTCAGCTCAATGAGGAGTGGCGAGTTGCTCCACGCCGGCACGGCGGCTAACATGCCGGTATGGGCGTCATCGCTGCCGCGTCGTACCACGCCACCAGTGTCTGCGGTGGCCTCGCCTCCCGTGTCTATCGGCGCGCCTCCCGTGCCTGCGGCAGCGCCATGCAGGCAGAGACATAAGACGGGTGTGTGGAGAGCGACGAGTCGGTGGCTAGCTTCTCCGTGTCCGCCGCCATCATCAAGGAGAAGTAGAACACAGGAGGCCGCCGCCACTTGGGTCCCATGAAGGCCACCACCCAGGCGACGACTGCACATTCAGGTGTTTTCTTTGCTGCTTCGTATCTTCCGAGGACCTTCGTCGACCCCGTCTTGGGGCTCAGGAACGACACCTATGGGATCACAGGGAATCCCTACTACTGTTGGCGGGGCGTGGGGCTGCGCAAAGAGCGGATCTAGAAGATCAACACCGGGGGGGGGGGGGGGATTTTACCCAGGTTCGGGCTGCGAACGATGCGTAAAATCCTAGTCCTGCTTTGTGTGTATTTAGTGTTCTTGAGTTATTGAACTAGCTGCGGTGCATGCCCAGTCCAAAAAGTCCGAATCCTCCCTCCGTATGCCTCGGGCCTCCTTTAATATGTCAAAGGGGTTGCCACAGTGGCACACAGGAGGTGGAAAGTATGTAGAGTGTACAAGTTTATCTCCTGACATCATAGGACAAACGCATTTAATGCGCCGCCTATGTGTCCTCTTGCTTTATCAGGGACGACAAAGAAGCTCGTCCCATCCATCACCGCCTCGCCTTGCTTCGACGCGCGTCCAAGGTGACGAGGCATGCAGCGCCACGCTGGCTGGCTTGCTACTGAGCTGGTGCGGTGGCAGGGTCTTCACGAAGATCTGGATGCCACCACATAGGTACTTGGCAAGTTGGCTAGAAGCGGCATGCTGCCATGCAGGCACTCGCCTAGTTGGCGGGCTGGCCGCCACGTTGGAACAGGTGCGGGGCAGCGAAACTCTGGGAAGTGCGGGCCTGGCCTCGGCCCCGCAGATGTCCCCGATGAGGGTTTTGCCGGGGCCCAGGCAAGGGCCTTGCCTGGGGTCTTTGTCTTCTGGTTCTGATCTAGTTTTGCAGGCTTTTGGTCTTTACAAAGATCTGCATGCCACTACGCAAGGCACCCCTGAGTCTTGGCCTTGACGCTGTCGATGGTGCCAGAGCTCTCAGGCTCAAGGGTAGCGGCCTTGCTGGTGTTGGGCAAGTTGCCCCGGCAAGGCCGCCCCGGCAAGGCTCTTGCCGGGGGAAGCCCATCTTGTCCCTTAGCTCTTTATGCTCCTCGCTTGAGTGCTGCCTCGGCAGCCTTGTATCTTTGCTTCCTCCGCTTCGTCAAGCGTGGCCGTAGGCGTGGCTACGACTGCCCGTGCACAAGTAAAGGGGTATAGAAAAGGCCCCTAGTTTTGTACACCGACAGGAGACCCCGGTCTTGGGCCACACACAAGCGCAAGGCGTTGTTGGGCCAGGCCCAGAATGGTGCGCGGGCACGCGTGGCAGAGTTTTAACTGTAGTAATCCCTTCGCCAGTTGCGCTTCCCCACGATCCGTATTGAGTGCGTGACGTGGGGGTCGTGCGTGGAATGACCGCAGCATGCTTGCGTCATCCCGCGGTGAATAGTAAAGAGGCGTCCCGCATCTTCCCCATAAAAAAGGGAAAACTGTAGGGCTGCTGCTCATTTACTCTCCTCGCCTCTCTCAACCTTGGAACCTCCGTTCCACGTTTCCCACCACGCCCGTCTTTTTCGCCACGTACGCCACATGCATGGCGTGGGGTAGGTGATGGACGCGCGGGATATGGGAAGGCGTGCCATGGCCGATACCCATGCGCCTTTGATTGGCGCGGGGAGGACGGTCGACGACCTCACTCGTCGCCAGCTTAATGAGCCGGACTTGAAAGGGCTCTTCAGAGGCGTAGAGCTAGTCTTCAGCCCTCCCTGCTTGGCTATAAAAAGGGGACTCAGGAGGAGGATGAGAGGCATCTCCTCGCTTCGCATCCATTCTCGGTCGTCCTTCTGCGGAGGCGACTAGATCTTCCTCTAGTCAAAGAGCCATGGTGGTTAAGGAAGAGCCAGACGCCCAAGGTGGAGGCGCCGGACGGGGTCGCGGTCGGCGAGGCGGTCGAGGCAGAGGTGGGCGCTGAAGGGGGACACCTACGATGTCACCATCTCCGCCACCATCTCCTCCTGCTTCGTCGAGTGGCCATGTCGGGGACACGTCGCTAGAGTTCATCTTGCAGTTGCACGAGCCACCGCGTAGCCGCCTTCGCCTTCCCGAGGCATTCGCGAGGGTGCTGGAGATCGACCAGCCGCCGAGGCCGAGGCTTCACATGAAGGGGTGTTGCAATGGCGACATGTGGGTGAACACAAGGTTCCCCGTCCCTCATGTAATGCTCCTTCGTCAGGGTTGGAAAACCTTCGCACGCGCCCACTGCTTGATGAAGGGGCACGTTCTCCTCTTCAAATTAGTGGAGAGCGACCCGCTCTCCGTCAAGGTCTTCGGGCACTCGGGAAACAGGTTAGGGTGCTGCGCGGAGAGCTCGACCGACGACGAGAGCTCCTCCTCGAGCGACGGTGATGAGGAGGGGACCGGTGGGGAGGACGACGGGGATGTGTCTGACTAGACGTCGGACGCCCCGTCCCTAGGTGACGCCGGCAGCAACACCATTTGCACCTGGCTTTCTCCCCAGCAGAGTGATTTGCCGGGGGGTGGGGGTAGTTCTTGGCGGCGGCTCCTCGAGCCAGCTCCTTGAACTTCTCGGGGCCGTCGCTTCTGGAGGCTGGCACTGGAGGGCCGGAGAAGACGAAGAAGGCGGCTGGCGGGCCGTCAAGTCGGAGTACGATGGTATCGACACCTTCATCTCATATTGCCGGCCCGCTGCCTCATCTTTCGGCTTCTTCCCCGGTACCGTCATCACCAGCCCTCTTTTGGGCGGCCGCCGGGACGTTCTCTTGGTGTCTTCTGCTGCTCGTACCTCGCCTAGGTACTCCTTTTGCCCTCCTGCTATCCTGATCCACTTCTTGAGGAGAGGGACAAGAAAGGGATTACGTGCACCTTATCTTTTCTTTTAAATCCTAAGCCTGCGGGCACTTGTCGAATTTAGACTTTGTAACCCCTTGCTCATGTTTACGTTCCGTATGAATTGTACTTGTGTAATCATCGTATTAATGAAAAAGGGTGTTTGCCAGGTTCTTTTGTACATGAGTAAGGCCCACACTAAGGAGCGAGTCCTTGTTATTTTAAGCAAACAACGTCGCCCGGCAACAAACCTTGACGTCCTCCCGCTTTATACCACGATCACACCCACGCCCTTGGCGGGAGTAAGGGCAAAGTCGGATCGGGCCCTTCGTTTGTTTCCCTTCAACCGCAACTACAACCAAATTCCAGCCTGGAAGGGATTTCGGGCATAGGAATAAGGGAGCACGGTGGCATAGGAATGAACGAAGTTTCGTACGTTCAAGTTTCATACGGAAACGCATGGCGGGGGAGAAAAGACTTATCTGAATCTGCAGCCCCCGGCAACCTCGGCTTGCCGGGGTCCGGGGTGTCGGTCTATCCTCTTTCCTCCAAACGGTTTTGCAGAAGCGCCTGTGCAGCCTGCGAACCAAAAAGGATTGGAAGAGACAGAAGACACGCACTCGACCTCTATGCTAGGGTTTAGTTGCCGCTAAGCACTATCAACCCTACCAGGGGGAGACTCAACCTAACATGCATGTTATCTCTTGGGGTGCCAGCGCTTCATTTATTCATCTGTTGCTCAAGGTCTGCGCCTGGCTTTGTACAAAGGGTTACATGCTTGCCGGCAAGGCTTGTACAAAAAGTGGTCTGTTGGGGGGACCCGGCAACCGCGTCTTATGGGTAAAATTTGCGAAGATGTTCGATGTTCCAGGCGTTGCTCAGTGGAATACCATCTTCAGTCTCCACGCGGACCACACCAGGCCTGGTGACTCGTATTACCCGATAAGGGCCTTCCCACTTTGGCGTTAACTTGTTGGAATTCTTGGCGGATTGAACTCGCCGAAGAACAAGGTCGCCTTCCTCAAGGCTTCGGCCATGAACCTTGCGGCTATGGTAGCGGCGCAAGGCTTGCTGGTAGCAAGCAGCTCGCACAGTAGCTCGAAGACGATCTTCCTCAAGGAGCGTCACATCATCTTGGCGCAACTTCTCTTGCTCAAGCTTATCATAAGCGAGCACTCGAGGTGACCCGTATATGAGTTCCGTGGGGAGAACTGCTTCTGCCCCGTATACCAGGGCAAAGGGTGTCTGGCTAGTGGCTCGATTCGGCGTCGTTCTGATCGACCAAAGAACTGTTGGCAACTCATCAATCCAGCGCCTTCCGCACTTGTGTAGCCTGTCAAAGTCCTGGTCTTGAGGCCTCGCAACACCTCTGCGTTTTCCCTCTCAGCCTGGCTATTACTTCTGTGATGAGCAACAAAAGCAAAACAAACCTTGCCGCCGAGGTCTTGGATATACTGCATAAAGGTGTGTCTTGTGAACTGCGTGCCATTGTCAGTGATGACTCTATTCGGCATACCAAAACGGCAGACTAGTCCCTTGAAGAACTTGACGACTGATTGTGCTGTCACCTGTCTCACCGGTTTCACATCTGGCCACTTTGTGAACTTGTCGATTGCAATGTACAAGTACTCAAAGCCCCCGACAGCATGGGGAAAGGGGCCCAGTATGTCTAGCCCCCAGACCAAAAATGGCCAGGAGAGAGGGATTGTCTGAAGAGCTTGGGCTGGTTGATGAAGATTCTTTGAATGGAACGGGCACGCTTCACACTTGGTTGCTAGTGCAGTTGCATCCTGGAGGGCAGTGGGCTAGAAGAAACCTTGCCAGAATGCCTTGCCGGCAAGGGCCCTTCATCCTATGTGAGAGCCACATATGTCTTCCCGAGGAATGCACTTTAATTTCACGCCATTCGGTCTCCTTCTGTATAGGGCATCATCCACAAATTGGTAGATGCTGGACCGACAGGCTACTTTCTCTGCCTCTTCCTGTTCCTCAGGGAGTTCCCCTATTTGGAAGAAACAGACGGTACGCTGCACCCATGCCGGAGCCTGGGGCTCGACGGCGAGGACTAAAGGCTCATCTTCGGCTGTAGGTGCAGCTGCCTCTACGGTCAGGGCCAGGGGCCCTGCCAGAGGTTGTTGCCCCTTGGCAAACTTGGGGTACCCGACAACTTCCTTGCTGGTGGCTCCTGGGAGCTCAACGGGAAAGTACTTGCCGGGGCCTGCCTTCCTTCGCTTGTTCTGTCTTGCTGATGGCTTAATGGATGGGTGAGTTAATTGAAGCACAAAGGTACCTGGTTCCACAGGCAACTTGAGGGCAGGGCGTTTCGACAGGTCGTCAGCAATGCTGTTCTCTGCTCGGAGAACATGCTCCGCTTGTAGACCGTCAAAACGCTCTTCCAACTTCCTCACTTCATCCACATAGGCTTCCATCAACGGGCTCTGGTAATCCTTGTTAACTTGCTTAACGACGAGCTGCGAATCACCTCTGATGATGAGCTTCCTGATTCCGAGGTCTGCCGCGATCCTGAGGCCGGCAAGCAATCCCTCATACTCCTTCGTGTTGTTCATTGATTTTTCCCGGGGAAAGTGCATCTGGACTACATACTTGAGGCGCTCTCCGGTGGGTGCGACGAGTAGCACGTTGGCACCAGCACATTGCAGTGAGAAAGCTCCATCAAAGTACATAATCCAATCGCGACATGTCTCCTTGCTGGGAAGGGTGGTCTCTTGAATCTCTTCGTCGGGTGTTGCAGTCCATTCTGCTATGAACTCTGCCAAGGCTCGACTCTTGATTGTTGAAGTACTTTCAAACTTGAGGCCAAAGCTCGACAGCTCCAACGCCCACTCCACAATCCTCCTAGTTGCATCTGGGTTGTGCAAGATTCGTTGCAAAGGGAGGCGGGTGACGACGGTGATCTCATGTGCTTGGAAGTAGTGACACAGCTTTCTCGAGGCCATGAGGAGGCCGAAAAGTAGCTTCTCCATGCCGGAATATCTTGACCTAGCCCCCTGCAAGAGGGAACTGACAAAATAAACCTGGTGCTGCACCACATTCTTCTTCTGTTCAACTTCACCCATCTGCGCAGGTTCTGTCTTGCTGGGACCGGGCCTTGCCGGGGGTTCCATCTTGCCGGCATCGGGCCCTACCGTGGAGTGCTCCGGCCCATCATCCGACGGCTCCGCTACTACTACTGCTTCTTCCTCAAGTTCCCTCTGTGCCACTAGCATAGCACTAACCACTTGATTCGTTGCCGCTAGATATAGTAGCAACGGCTCTTGCGGTCTAGGTGCGACTAGTATTGGCGTGGAGGAGAGGTACTGCGTCAAATCTTGCAGCGCTGCCTCTGCCTCCGGAGTCCATTTCATCGGACCCGCGTTCTTCAAAACTTTGAAGAAGGGGAGGGCGCGCTCAACAGATTTGGAGATGAACCTACTTAGAGCAGCAACACAGCTGGCAAGCCTACGGACGTCTTTGACTCGTCTTGGTGCCTCAATCTACACAATTGCTTTGATCTTTTCGGGATTTCTTCGATTCCACGTTGAGACATAAAGAACCCATGAAGTTTTCCGGATGGGACGCCAAACACACACTTCTCTGGATTGAGCTTGAGGTTGATCTTGCACAAGTTGGCAAATGTTTCCTCCAAATCCTGCACGAGCGTGGCCTTGTCCTTGGTTTTGACTACTATATCATCCATATAGGCTTCCATATTTCTATGTAGCTAGGGCTCAAAACCAATTTGGAGCGCTCGAGCAAATGTCGAACTAGCGCTCTCCAGCCCGGAAGGCATCCATACGAAACAGTACGTACCACATGGGGTGATGAACGTAGTTTTCTCTTCATCTTCCTTCATCATGAAGATCTTGTGGTATCCTGAGTAGGTGTCGAGGAATGGCAACAAGTCATACCCGGCAGTGGAGTCCGCTATCTGGTTAATGCATGGCAAAGGGAAAGGATCCTTTGGACAGGCCTTATTCATATCTGTGTAGTCAATACATAGCCTCCACTTCCCATTTGCCTTACGCACTACCACTGGATTGGCCAACTACGTGGGGTGGAGCATTCTCTAACCAAGCCTTCCGTCTCCAACTTCCAGATCTCTTCAATGATGAACTCTTGTCACTCCAAAGCTTGTTTCTCACCTTTTGCTTGACGGTCCGCGCATGGGGCCAGACAGCAAGGTGGTGCTCAATCACCTCCCGGGGAATGCCAGGGATGTCAGATGCTTGCCATGCAAACACGTCGACATTCGCCCGCAGGAAGGCGATGAGCGTGTGTTCCTATTTGCTGTCGAGGGTGGAGCTTATGGTAAAAGCTCCACGCGTGCCATCCTTCTCGACGGGCACCTTCTAGGTTTCTGGCTGGGCCGCCTTAGACCTCTTGCTCCTGCTAGCGGAGCTCTCTGGCCCGTCCTCAACGGTAACGCGGCGCTCCGAAGAGGCGCGTTTGCCAGAGTAGGTGCAGGAGTCCTTGCCGGGGTCGGAAGTCTTGCCGGAAGGGGCCTTGAAGGCAGAGGTAGAGGCCTTGCCAGTTTTCATCCCTCCTCGGGCCTCAGCGGCAGGAACAAGTGCCTTGGTGTTAGCTGCTGCAACAGCCTCCCGGTAGAGTTGGTCGGCGCAGATGAGCGTGTCCTTCTTGTCGGAGGGGATAGTGATGATGCTCATCGGCCCGGGAATATTCAACGTATTGTAAGTGTAATGTGACGCTGCCATAAACTTGGCCAGTGCTGGGCGGCCAAGCATCCCATTATAGGGCAAGGGGATCCTGGCAACACAAAAAACGATCTTCTCCGTCCGATAGTTCAGCTCGCCCCCAAAAGTGACGGGCAACGTGACTTTGCCCTTCGGCTGACTCCTCCCCGGGTTGACCCCTTGAAACGTGCCCGTCTCCATCGGGGATTTGCAGCCTTTCAATCACAGCGGGCGAGATTAATTTCAAACCAGCCCCACCATCAACTAGTATTTTCGTCACCTTGAGGTTGCGTATTGTTGGGGAAACAAACAACGGCAAACACCGGACCGCAGTTGTGCGGTCAGGGTGATCCTCGGTGTCAAAAATAATAGGCATGCTAGACCACTTCAGTTGCCTTTGGGCGTCGAACGATGGCTCCGCCGCAGTGACTTCATGCGCCCACTGCTTCAGTTGGCGGTGAGAGGTGTGCAGCGAGGCGCCACCGTCGACGCACATGGCCTCTGTAGCTTTCTGGAACTCATGCTCGCCGGACTCGTCGTCCTCATCGTGATCGTCATCTTCCTCCTTCTTGTCGCGGCCCCAGGCGGGCCTCTCTGGTTGGTTATCTTTGCCGCGGCGATCCCCTCGGCCGCCACGCTTCTTGCCGGACCCCTCAGCACCATCCTGGCCCTTCTCCTTGTCCCGCCTCTCATATTTTGCTCTCTGCTTCTCTGCAAGCAGCTCAACCTGGCGCAGTTCTAGAGGTCATGGCCCTTGGTGTGATGGATCTTGCAGTACTGCTTGCCGGCAGCCGCCAAGGCCCGGCAGGCGGCGCACCCGGCAACTTCCTTGCCGAGGTCATCAACCTTGGCCTTATTGGCGGCGCCGGGGTCGCTGGATCCCTCGACGGCAAGCACGATCTTGCCCTGATGCTTCCTGTTGCGGCGTCAGCCCTTCTTTGCCGGGGCGACGGCGTCTTTGTCTGTGGAGTCGGTTTCCGCGCTGGCATCTTCGCCGGGGTACTTCCTTCCTTCTTCAGCCCGAGTGCACCTATCGGCCAAAACATACAGCTCGGCTACATCCTTAACCTTGTTCATCGCCAGCCCCTCGCGCATCTTGTGGTTGCGCACATTCTGATGGAATGCACTAATGACAGCGGTGGGATGAACATCTAGGATGTTGTACTGCACATGGCTGAACCTTTGTATGTACTTGCGCAGGGACTCGCCATCCTTCTGGGGGATGACATGCAAGTCACTCACCTGGCCAGGAGCTTGGTGGCCTCCGGTAAAGGCGCCAACAAACTCGTGGCACAGATCCGACCAGGAAGAGATGGAATCCACTGGCAGGTGCATCAACAATGACATGACGTTGGGCTTAAGTGCCAACGGGAAATAATTGGCAAGCACCTTATCGTCGCGAGCCCCGGCAGCTTGCATCGCGATGGTGTAGATGCCGAGGAACTCCAACGGGTGAGTCTTGCCGTTGTATTATTCTCCGACCTCAGGCTTGAACATGCGCTGGGTGGGCCACTGGAATCGCCGCAGCTCACGGGTAAAGGCTGGACAACCCACCTCGTAAGGTAGGTCACCGGCACCCCCCGGCGCTGGGCAGTCCATAGCGGATCCCGCACGCCTATCTGACTGATGGCGCGCGTCCCGCCGCCGCTCGATAGTGGTCCGAGCGTCTTCCTGAGCTCACTCCCGGAGTACTTGACATTGGTCGCAGCGGGTTCGCGGGTCGGACGACGCCGTAGAAACGTTGTCGCTGGCGTCGGCCCGGCGAGCCGGCGGCTGCTGTTGCGGTCGTGGGGGAGGAGAGTGCACCGTGGTCACAGCGTCTCCGGTCCTCCCACGGCCAGCATGCACCGGCTCGGCAGAACACAGGCACGAGGGCCCCGTTGGGTGCGGCTCATCTTTGTTGGCGAAGCTGATGAGGCTTCGAATGGTGGCCCTCCACTTGTTGAGCTTCTCTACTGCTGGAGGGAAGTCGAGGAGTAGCTGCATGCGTGCCAACTCTTCCGCTGGCATGGGTGGCGGCGAAAGCTGCGTGGACCGTGACGCACTCCGACTTCTAACCACATTAGAAGGAGCTCTATCACGGTCTCGCTGTCGCGCGCCATTTTCGCCAGCGTCTGGGCACGCACGCCGGCCCGGTGCGTCTTGAGAGTGACAGAAAGGGCTCTTCCCGTGGCGGTGTCCGGAGGCACCGACGTCGCGATGTTTCTCCTCACGTGCAGCCTAAGAAGGTCACGGCACGGGCACTGGCTGGGGCGTCCAGGAGGTCGCCGCACCGCTCGTGGGCAGCACGGGCGCGCCCCCGGGCCCAGCGGCGCGCGGCTCGTCGTCATGGGCACGCACGATGCCGCTTGCCTGGCTTCGATTGCTAGAGTGTCGTGGATGCTCGAGGGCCACGCCTCCGCTACCATCCATGACTGCTCCGTCGCCCGCCCGCTCCGGGACGGGTGGTTCGGTCCCGGACGAGCCGATCGCTGTGATTGCCTTCTTCTTGGGAGCCATCGTGACGATGGAGTCGATGAGTTGACTTCAAAGCCAGATTTTCATAGCCTCAGCACCCCCTACCTGGCGCGCCAAAGATGTTGGGGCTTAGGAACGGCAGCAATGGGATCACAAGGAATCCCTACTACGGTTGGCGGGGCGTGGGGCTGTGCAAAGAGTGGGTCTAGAAGATCGACATGGGGGGGGTTTACCCAGGTTCGGGCCGCGAACGATGCGTAAAACCCTAGTCCTGTTTTGTGTGTATTTAGTGTTCTTGAGTTCTTGAACTAGCTACGGGTGCACGCCTAGTCCAAAAAGTCCGAATCCTCCCTCCGTATGTCTCGGGCCTCCTTTTATATGTCAAAGGGGTTGCCACAGTGGCACTAAGGAGGTGGAAAGTATGTAGAGTGTACAAGTTTATCTCCTGACATCATAGGACAAACGCATTTAATGCACCGCCTATGTGTCCTCTTGCTTTATCAGGGACGACAAAGAAGCTCGTCCTGTCCATCGCCGCCTCGCCTTGCTTCAACGCGCGTCCAAGGTGACGAGGCATGCAGCGCCATGCTGGCTGGCTGGCTGCTGAGCTGGTGCGGTGGCAGGGTCTTCACAAAGATCTGCATGCCACCACGCAGGTGCTTGGCTAGTTCGCCTAGAAGCTGCATGCTGCCACGTAGGCGCTCGCCTAGTTGGCGGGTTGGCCGCCACGTCGGAACGGGTGCGGGGCAGCGAAACTCTGGCAAGTGCGGGCCTGGCCTCGGCCCCACAGATATCCCCGGCGAGGGTTTTTCTGAGGCCCCGGCAAGGGTCTTGCCGGGGTCTCGTGGGCGTCCTCGGCAAGGATCTTGCCGGGGGTCTTTGTCTTCTGGTTCTCATCTAGTTTTGCAGGCTTTTGGTCTTTCCAAAGATCTGCATGCCACTATGCAAGGCACCCCTGAGTCTTGGCCTTGACGCTGTCGATGGGGCTAGAGCTCTCAGGCTCAAGGGTGGCGGCTTTGCTGGTGTTGGGCAAGTTGCCCTGGCAAGGTTCTTGCCGGGGCTACGTTGGCCGCCCCGACAAGGCTCTTGCCGGAGGAAGCCCATTTTGTCCCTTTGCTCTTTATGCTCCTGGCTTGAGTGCTGCCTCGGCAGCCTTGTATCTTTGCTTCATCCGCTCCGTCAAGCGTGGCCGCAGGCGTGGCTACGGCTGCCTGTGCACAAGTAAAGGGGTACAGAAAAGGCCCCTACTTTTGTACACCGACACCCCGCAAGTGTCTGCCGGACATGTGGAAGAAAAAGGGATCTGTAGGCGGCCATTTAGATTAGGTACTCCCTCTCCGGCTGGCGGGAAATATTTGTTCTAAGAATGGATAAATTGGATGTATCTATAACTAAAATAAGTCTAGATACATCCATTTCTAGGACAAGTATTTCCGGATGGAGGGAGTATTAATTATACCAACAGAGCCGGATTGACACCGCTTAGTTCATGTAAATCTAATGAAATCCATCATGTTTATGTGAAGATCTGGCGTTTTTATATGAAATCCTTCATGCTTATACGAAAACAGTCTGTGTTTGCACGAATTTCATCTGGTTGGTTAGAGTTGTGAAAATGTATGCCGCTGGCATTTGATGTCGTCCTCCGCGGAAGGAAGCGGGAGGAAATTTGCCAGCTGCCGTTGGAGATGCTCTTATGCTGGACATAATAGGGTCACATCCAATCCATTTGAGTTAATTGCGTGTATGATTCTCCCTCTATAAAAACTTAATTGCATGTACGGTGTACACGCGACTTGCAGGGTGGCTACAGCTTCGTACAGAAAGTTAAAAAGAAACAAGTCCATCCTTAATCTTGTATTCTAAGTACTCTGTGGGTTCCACTGTCAGTACAATAGCGAAAGAAGTATATATTAAATAAGTAATATATAATATAAAAATTTAAAGTTAAAGACAGAATTCAAACTTAGGTCATCGCGTTGCGAGCATCCGACGCTAACCAGTCCAGCACATTTTTGTTGTAGACCATGCTGGAGATATATCTCCATGTCTACTCTTATACTCTATCCGTTCCTAAATATTTGTCTTTTTCTGATTTCAAATGGACTACCACATACGGATGTGTATTTAGACATATTTTAGAGTGTAGATTCACTCATTTTGCTCCGTATGTAGTTGATAATCCCCAAGTGCAGGGAATCATCGTAGCAATTTCCAAAGGTGGAAGTGATAAGTATGGAGTGTCGAACCCATAAGGAGCTAAAGGTAAGATCAATATTCTCTCAAGCCCTATCCGCCAATGATACGACTCTACGTACACCGAACGTTTGCTTCCAACTAGATACGAGAAATAAAACTACGTTGTGGGTATGAAGAGGATAACTTTGCATGATATCGGAGAGCTAAAACATAAAAGTAGGTGCTATTATCATTAAGTTAGAATATATTACTAAATATTATAAACAGCGAGTGTGGAATAATGATGGGTCGGTGTGCGGAATTATCCTAGGCAATTGTTAACAAGATCGGTAATCACTATTGCAATTTCATATGAGGGAGAGGCATAAGCTAACATACTTTCTCGTCTTGGATCATATGCACTTATGATTGGAACTCTAACAAGCATCCGCAACTACTAAAAGATCATTAAGGTAAAACCCAACCATAGCATTAAAGCATCAAGTCCCCTTTATCCCATACACCGTGACCCACTTATCCGTGTTTATGCTTCTGTCACTCAAGCAACACAGACAATAAGTAAACCATGGACATATTGCAACACCCTACAGCGGGAATCCCTCACGCTTGCGTGACACGGAGGGCACCATACCAAAATAAAACATACAACTCATACCAATCTAGATCATCAATCAACCCAAAGACAAAGGATATCTACTTAAAACATCATAGGATGGCAACACATCATTGGATCATAATATGTGGCATAAAGCACCATGTTCGAGTAGGGATTACAGCGGGGTGCGGGAGAGTGGACCGCGTAAAAGAGATGAGGATGGTGATGATGATGGTGATGTTGATGAAGACGATCACCGCGGCGATGATTCCCCTCCCTATGGCACTCCTGCGCCATCGAGACAGAGGAGGAGAGGTTCTCCCCCTTGTGCTTCCTCCTCCATGGCCTCCCCCCTAGACGGGGAGAGGTTCTCCCTCTGGTCCTTGGCCTTCATGGTGATGATGGCCCCTCCGGGATCCTCCTCCATGGCCTCCGGTGATGATGGCCCCCTCCGGCAGGGTGCCAGAGAGGGCCTAGATTGATTTCTTGTGGCTACAGAGGCTTGCGGCGGTGGAACTTCCGATCTAGGTTAATTTCTGGAGGTTTGGGTAATTATAGGAGAGGTTGGCGTCGAGAACAAGTCAGGGGGCCCCACGGGTAGTCCACGAGGCACAGGGGCGCGCCCAGGGGGGTGGGCGCGCCCCCCACCCGCGTGGGGCCCACGGGACTCCCCTCCGGTAGATTTTTGTTCTAGTATTTTTATATTTTCCAGAAAAATTCTCCGTTGATTTTCAGCGCATTCCGAGAAATTTTATTTCTGCACAAAAACAACACCACGGTAGTTCTGCTGAAAACATCGTCAGTCCGGGTTAGTTATAATCAAATCACACCAAAATCATATAAAACAGTAGTAAACATGGCATGAATACTTCATAAATTATCGAAACGTTGGAGACGTATCAGTAGTCACTTGTTGAAATCTCTAAAAGAAAAATATTTAGGAACGGAGGGAGTAGAAAACAGAGTTGGTGATGATGGTGTGCGTGCCATCCTGCAATATAGGCCGTCGGATTTATATCTATCGTATAGGAAGGAAACTATGGCAATTTTGCAAAAAGATACCCACACCCCTCTCCACGTTTGCAAATAAGGCCTTCCCTCGTTCATCCTTTTCTCTACTATTACTAGCAATGTGCCCGTGCGTTGCAACATATCCAAAATAGAATAATACATGTTCACAAACTTGAAAGAAAAACACTCCCGTTTGGTGTATATATAACTAAAAATATACTCGTATTAGATTTCACTCAAAATATATTCCTTGTGGCTGTTATGATGATGTGGTTGGTTTCAAGATACTAAGGGGTCTCTGCAAATTGGAGCAGAGAAGTGGGGTCTTGTTGCAAAAATTCCACGACTTACATCATGGTCGTTAGATGTAGATCTTGTGGTCAGAAATGACGGATGGCGGACACACCATCATCACCAACTAAGTCTTTTATAGGAGTAGAGATAAAAAAAATAGAGTTGGTAATGATGGTGTGCCTGCCATCCCGCAATATAGGCCTTCTGATTTATATCCGACGGATAGGAAGGAAACTATGGGAATTTTGCAAAAAGATACACACACCCCTCTCCACATTTGCAAATAAGGCCTTCCCTCATTCATCCTTTTCTCTCACAAGATAAACTACTCATATAAATGCATCTTGATGTTTCGTGCAATGCATGGGCATCTTGCTAGTCTCTCACGAGATAAACTACTCATACAAATGCATCTTGATGTTCCGTGCAACGCACGGGCATCTAGCTAGTTTCTTTCAAAATAGTTACTGCGATAATTGGGTTGAAGTAATATCTTTTATGTCTACCCCGAATGATTTCAGATTCACTAGTAGTAACAAAGAAAAGGTTGTCTAGTTAATTAATAGAAAACAGGGTGAAAACTATCAAATGAGGCCGGTAAAAACAAGGCACACTGGGTTCAGCGTCATCGTCACTACAGCTGTGCGCGCGCGAGAAGTCTACATATCGAGGGGGCTACGGAGAAAAAGACGTATCGAGTGTGTCTGAGCGAGGCATAGAGACACAATGTTTGAGAGAGAAACCAATTGACAGATTAAGATCAGATCGAGCTGTCACCCTTCTGCTGTCATTGTTGGGGTTGGGGGGGTGGAGGGGGAGGGAGAGAAAGACCTATCGAGAGTGTGCGTGGTAGGCACAGAGGCACAACTAGCGAGTGTATGTGTGTATGTGTGTGTGTTTGAAAGAGGAGTAGATATATTACTATCAAGATCGAGGTGCCACCCTATTCCTTCGGTGTCGGGTAGTGTGTGTGTGTGTTTGAGAGAGAAGCCAGTCGATAGATTAGTATCAAGATCGAGGTGTCACCCTACTCCTTCGGTATCGGGAAGTGTGTGTGTGTGTGGGTGGGTGGGGGAGGGGGCAGTGACACTTACATATCTCTACTCTTATAAAAAACAGAGTTGGTGATGATGGTGTTCCTGCCATCCTGCAATATAGGCCATTCGATTTATATCTGACGGATAGGAAGGAAACTATGGCAATTTTGCAAACAGATATCCACACCCCTCTCCACATTTGATCCTTTTCTCCCACAAGATAAACTACTCATACAAATGCATCTTGATGTTCTGTGCAACGGATGGGCATCTTGCTAGTAGGGAGAAGAAGTTTGTGTGACACATATCTATATTCAGGGATAGGTAGATAGCATGTGTGCGAGGCATACTTAAAGCATCACTGAGATAAACAAACGATGTGCATGCAAGTGCCGGAAAAATGAAGCGATAAACAATTTCTACGCGCACGCGCGCATGTGTGTGTGTGTGAGAGAGAGAGAGGGAGAGAGAAAGAGAAATCTCAAAAAAAAAGGTGCTCTGCTGGAATCCCATTGTATGTATTCATATGGTTGCGGAACTCGAGTTAACCTTAGGCATATGTGTGAGAGACAGAATTATCCTTTGAGACATTAGTGGCTGTGGGTGGGCGGAATTAAAGGGGTGGGCGTGTTCAACAGAGAGAGCGTGTGTGTTTCTGTGTGAGAGACTTGTAGGACGGGGTAGAAAGAAGAATTCTAACCTTGACAGAGGGAGATAAATACACGAAGTGCGCGTTGTGATTCCTATGCCCACGGGGAAATGAGATATGTATGTGTGTGAGAGAGATTGCACAATTCATTCACGTAACACTATCTAGCGATCGTGGACATGCATAGCTTGAACATAAATGAATATATACTTCGTATCATGTCCAAAGGTACAATATCGATTCAACACTATAAAGATTAGACACTCACATATCACATTTTTTATATCTGAATAAACCTTTTCAATCGTGCATGCCAAAGTTACAGTGATGTTTCTTCAAACAACCAATGTAGCTATCATGAACATGCACCATTGTTACTCTTGCATTCAAATTCATTAGTCTTGGATGATTTAAGGTTCTATTATGAAGTAATATATGTAATATTCATATATGAATTCAACGGGTACGCAATTTATGAAATGGAGGCTATGTAATCATATGAGGTAACACTTTTAAGTAGCGGACTACAATATCCATTTCTTTTGTGGGACTACAATATCCATTTCTTTTTGTGCACCTCTACACTAACACGTCAATGCATTATGTTTAAAGTAATTAACCAATGGCACTAAATCATCTATTTACACGAGAAATACATAGGCTGAGCGTTTGATCCCTTTTTTTGTGAACGCGCCTCTAGACCCGTATGATTGGCCGCGCCCGTCTGAACGTCCAAGTTATCGACGCATCATCCCGAGTTATTGAATTTTTTCTGGGGTGGACTTCACACCAGTTATTAACTTCTGAGCGTGCTCCGTGTACACAATCTCGCATGATCTTCCCGCTAGCACGGTCCAAAATTAGTTGAAACTGGATACGAATGACCCCGCTGGCGGCAAAATCTTCCGCCTCCTTATAAAATTTCCGCCACCTAGTCTTTAGCATGCGAAATTCCCCTTTTGTCCTTGGTGCACGGAGAACAACAGTTACAATACCGCCCTCATCTACATAATAGGTCGGGGATGCTTTGGTAACTTCCGGTTCCCCCCACCACACGGCACCCCCATTTCCTCTCCCCCTCCCGCAAAAATGACTAACTCCACAGCACCAGAGCATCTTACATCACACCGTCCGTACTTCATCGGCCTTTCTACCCCTCCCCTCTCGAAACCCTAGACTGCTCATCCACCGGCGTACCAGAGCCCATTCACTGCTAGTGGCGTCCACCTCGCCAGATCTGCTTCCGCGACCGCATCTACCCCTCCCACCTCCACTAGAAACAAGTAGACTGCTCATCCACCACTGTACCACAACCCATCAGTGCTGGCATTGTCCACGGCACCGGATCTGCTTCGCCGGTGCTCTCATCAACTACAGCGCATCGGCAGCGGATCATTCGTACTCCCCACCGGAGACGCTTCGTCCACACCCCTCGGAGTCGCCCCACCGACGCCCCCGTCGACGGCCGTTGATCCTCTTCGCCGACACCTTCCTCAACCCTACCGGAGCCGCTTCACCGACACCATTGTCAACCCTACTGGAGTAGCTTCGCCTATACCATTCTCAACCCTACCGGGGCCACTTTGCCAACTCACAAGTCCACGGCCACAGATCTGCTTTGTTGCACCCTCATCTAACCTACCGGAGCAGCTTCTGACGCCCCGTCCACGGCCGCAGATCCGCATCATCGACACCATCCTTAACCCAACCACAGGAGAAGCTTCACCGACGCCCTCGTCCATGGCCACAGATCCGCTTCGCCCACACCGTAGTCCACCCTACCGGAGCCGCTCCACAAACACCCTACTTGACGGTTCTAGATCTCCTTACCGGACCCCAACAGCCAACGCAGTGTCATCACCCTTGATGTTTCTAACCTGATTCCCACCGTCTGGCAAGATGCCAAGCACCTGCCACGGCCTACGTACTTCACCTTTAAACCCGTCCAACATCACCTGCCCGATGTACTTCAAATATACTAACATGTCGCTGTTACTTGTTATGCAGCTGGCAAAAACTACAAGGACGATATTTCTTCTGGATCTAACAGCTTGGCCAACAAAGATCCTGGACTGAGGCATTGTTATGATCTTGTAAGTGCGTATCTCTCTCTCTTGTATTGTCGTGTGTCTTCCAGCGTGCTTTGCTAGGCTTTTTGACCAGTAATCCCTTTGTGCAGACAATGATTTCTACTACTGGCTACTAAATTAGATATGTAGATGTCATACATGATACTACCTCATACCTCCGTTCCTAAATATA
This sequence comes from Triticum aestivum, assembly GCF_018294505.1. Classification (NCBI taxonomy): domain Eukaryota; kingdom Viridiplantae; phylum Streptophyta; class Magnoliopsida; order Poales; family Poaceae; genus Triticum; species Triticum aestivum. Next base: position 283,521,338 of record NC_057811.1, read on the forward strand.
AGTCTTTCTAGATGTTCCACTATAGGCTACATACGGAGAAAAATGAGTGAATCTACACTCGAAAATGCATCTATATACATCTGTATGTGGTCCATACAGGAATCTCTACAAAGACATATATTTAGGAACAGAGGTAGTACATTACACAAAATCGTAGCTGGCATGTAGGAATTCTAGTGCACTACATTAAGCTCGCTTAGTGTGCTTGCTAGTCCAGCACACAGAGTCATGGCTAGTTTATGCTACACACACAATCGTTAATTGGTGGTATAAATATGCGCAAGGGATATGCAATGTATTATCATGTAGAGATGTTTGAAATTAGCCGTGTCAATTTGCAGATAGTGTCGGGTGGTAGGTGCGACATATGCCAACGGGTGGCTTATCATTGTGGGAGCCAGTAAGACATCGCCGGTGCCTGGAAACGGGATAAGGCGAAGACATGCACGCCAGCGAATCTTACCCAGGTTCGGGGCTCTTGGTGGAGATAACACCCCTAGTCCTGCTCTGCGGGGTCTCCGCATGATCACTAGATCAACACAAGTGGCTACAAGTGGCTCCTTGAGCTGGTTGGCTAGAGGAAGAAGAAGGGCAAGGCTAGCTCTCCTCTTCTCTCTATGTGGTGTCTAAAACTCTAAGAGATCAACCCTTTGCATGGGTGCCCCGGGGGGTTTATATAGGCCTATCCCCTAGGGGTACAATCATAATCCGGCTGGACGCGGGTCCTAGCCGTTAGTGTCTGTATTCGCCGGCTTCTCCGCCGACCGCTGGGGCCCGCCGACTGGTGGGTCCCGCCGGCTGCCGGCGTCTTGGCCGACAGGTCGGCCCCACCGCCTGGGGGTCTTGCTGGCGGCTGGTTACTGTAGCCTTGCCCCTGATGATGAGGGGCTTGCCGAGGTAAGCATGGCTACAGTGCCGCCATCTGGCGGGCTCTCACTGTAGCCTTACCCCGTCTTGTCTCCTTAATGATGCACATGCTTCGAGGGAGTGAGGTAGCCGGCTATTGGGAGCCGGCTACACCCCAGGCCGACTGGGGAAGGCTTGGCCGCCTTCGAGCGTCTCTCTGGCTGGAGGGGCCCGCCGCCCGCGGGTCATACTGACAGCCTGTCGTGGGTGGCGTCATGGTCAACATGGCAACAGTGCCGCGCCGGACGGGGGATGGCCGACCCGTACGGCGCACTGTGGCCATGCGTGCTCCGGGATTCGGGGGTGGCAGGTTTTACTGTAGCCACGCCCCGTCTCGTCACCGTTATGTGGGTGCAGTCCTTGAGGGTGCAATCTTGGCCTCTTGCCGGGAGCCGACCCTCTTGTGGCCGGCATCGTGGAGTCTGTCTTCTTGTGGCCGGCTTCTGGAAGTCGATCCTCTTGTGGCCGGCTTCTTGGAGTCAGCCTTCTTGTGGCTCTCTTCGGGAGGGTTTTAGGGCCGGGCCGCCTTCCAGTAGTCAGCCTGTGAGATAGCCGGCCACGGGAAGGCGGCCCTGTGCTTTGGGTGCTTGTAGGCTCAATCGGCCCGATAATTTTTGAAGAGCCAGGGGGAGTCGGTTAGACTACCCGTGGTCATTTACTCTGACAGTAGTCCCCGAAGCTGGTTGGGCTTCGTGGCTGAAAGGAGGACGAGAAGCTCAATCAGCTTCCTATCTTGAAGAGCCAGTAGCTAGGAGCCGGCTTTGATCAGGTGCGCCGTTTTGGTGAGGCTTTGAAGTCTGAAGGCGGGAACCAGCTGGCGCGCACGCCAGGCTGCGGGCCGGCTGCTTGCCGCCCGTGCGCCATGTGGCGCCCTTGGCTAGAAGAGCCTGCCAGCCCACGCGCGCGATGGGACGCCACCGCAGGCCGGGGCCCGCCACTTCCACGCCTCGGCCTAGGTGTGGATCTTCTGTGGCCCAAAACGGGCCATTCGCCTTCCAACGGCAGTTTCCGCACGCCGTTAGGGCACAATAATCGCGGGACATGGGGGAGTGGGCGCAGTTCATCCCACGTCCCCCCTACGCCTCGCCTCCTCGGCTTCGCCGCACGAGGCCATAAATAGGGGGAGGGGGTGGAGCGGCAGACACTCGCACGCTCGCCCTTGCTCCGCCATCTTCTTCTTCCTCTCCATCGCTATAGCCCCTCGCCGTCGTGCCGTCCCTCCAGTCATCGCACTACCCCGCAGCTTCGCCGCCGCGGGGCCGTGCTTTCGCCGTTGCCGCGCCTTTTTTTATCGGCTTCTTGCCCTCATGTCGTGCGACGGAGACTGGGACGGCTCCAATGTCCACGAAGACCACATCGACTTCCTCCGCAAGACGCAGCGGTTACTCGCCAGGGATCATGTGCGGGTCCGTCTTGCGCCAGAGAGGGAGATCTCGCCGGCACCGGAGGAGGGCGAGCGGGTAATCTTCCGCTCGCATTGCCTGCGCAGCCTCGACCTGCCTGGGAGCGGCTTCATCCGCTCCTTCCTCGAGTTCTACCAGCTCCAGCCGCACCACCTCACTCCAAACACGGTGGTGCTGTTGTTTGCCTTCGCCCCTTTGTGCGAGGGCTTCATCAGCGTCCTTACCACCCTCGAGCTATGGGGGGAATTCTTCCAGTCCAAGCTCGATACCGCCATGAGGGGCGTGCCAGCTCAGAGCGGCGCCTTCATCGCAATGCGGAGGCCGGTAGCCGACAACCCTTTTCCTGCCATCACGCTGATCCAGTCGGCGAAGCTCTGGAAGCAATCCTACTTCTATGTGAAGAACGTCGCTCCGCAAGGCGACTTCGTCAACTTGCCGGCTTATGTAGCCGGCCCGTCGGCTCGGAGGCGGCCCCAATGGTCCTATCGGGCCAAAACGCTGTTGCCTGCTGGAGCCGCCGCCGTCGCACGACTCCGGGTATTGTGTAACACCCCGCATGTAACTTGCCATATTTGTAACTCCGACTGTTGCCATTTTTGGCTATGTGCTATGTTATTCCCTCCGTTGTCGGGTTTTGTCTTTCGTTTTGTATTTTGTCATGTCATGCATTTTCATATCATGTCATCATGTGCATTGCATTCGCATACGTGTTCGTCTCATGCATCCGAGCATTTTCCCCGTTGTCCGTTTTGCATTCCGGCGCTCCTATCTCCTCCGGTGCACCCCTCTAGTTTTCTTTCGTGTGCGGGTGTCTAACTTTCTCGGAATAGACCGAGGCTTGTCAAGTGGCCCTAGTATACCACCCGTAGACCACCGGTCAAGTTTCGTTCCATTTGGAGTTCGTTTGGTACTCCAACGGTTAACCGGGCATCCGCCAAGTCCATTTGAGTGTCCAGCAAACCCCCCCTCTAAAACCAGCCCAAAACCCACCAAACTCTCTTCCATGCTCTAGGTCGTTCGATCACGATCGTGTGGGCGAAAACCGCACCTCATTTGGAGCCTCCTAGCTCCCTCTACCTATTTATATGTGAGCATCCCGAAAAACGGAATCGCAGTCTAACCCTAGCGTCCTCCACCTCGCGCCGCCGGACAACGTCCGCCCGCACCGGACACGTCCGCTTGCGCCGGCGGATGAATCGCAAGCTGCCACGTGGCCCGCCTCCGGCCTCCCACCGCCGCGGCCCGCAGGCCCGCCGGCCCGACGCCTCGCCGCGCCCTCCGTGCCCGTTGCTCCGCCGCCGTCCGCCGTCTGCTCCTCGCCGCGCCGCCGCGCCGGGCATCCTCGCCGTTGCCGCCGGCCGTGTGCCCCGCCGCCGCCCGGCTGGCCCTCGCCGCCCGCCGCCTTCCCGCCGGCGGCGCCGCAGCCCCGCCGGCCGCCGGCCTCGCCTCCCCCTCTGCATCCGGTCCCCGCCGCCTCCTCCCTCACGGCAGCAACTCCGGCGGCCGGAGCCCCGAGCTCGAGCCCGAGCTCCACGAGGACTCCCCGATCCAGATCTCTCTTTGTGAGCGTTGACCTCCCGAGCCCTTCTTTTTTTCTCCAAGTCCTCATATTTTGACAGCAAGTGCTCCTGTTCCCGATGTTATAACTTCTTGCATGTAGCTCCTATTCGCGTGTGTAATATGTCAAATTGTTCGTCTCGTGATGCTCTTCATTTTGTTCAATTGCACCATGTTCATTAGAGGTCATCTTGATACCCAAATCTCTGTTGGAAGAGGGCAGGTTGCTGTTATTCTCTGGTTCTTGACAGAACTTGGAGATTTGTCATTTTTGTATCATTTAATCTGTGCATCTTTTGAGCATGAGCTCTACATGTGTTTTGAAGTATGCCATGCCATCTTTCCAGTGGTATAGTCCATGTATTTTGGTGATCTCTATGGTGACTAGCACAAGCATGCAAAGTAGGCCCCGTAATATTTCTGATTTCAGGGACAGTGATTTCTCAGAGTCCTTGTTTGCTGTAATTTTGTTGCCATGTAAACTTGATGCTACAGAGAGATCCATGGATATTTTGGAGAAGTTCAGTAAGGATGTTTTGTAGCTATAGTTGTAATTGATCCACTCCTAAAATTGTTTGCAATTATGGAGTTCCATAGCATGACTCAATCTTGCTCTACTTTTGCTATAAAATATTTCTGGCAGATTCTTAACATGATATGCAATTTTGCCAAGCTTATTGTAGTTGATCCATACATGCTATGCTTTTGTTCTTGCCATGATTAGCTTCATAAACATGCCGTCTTGCTGTAGGTATGCTTGGTTTATCATGCATTGCTCTGTAGTGAGTGCATCAAGCTCACAAAGAGGCCTACATATTAATATTTCTGCCATGCTCTGTTTTCTGCTAAGTCTGGAACCTGATAACAAAACTTGCTATGTTTCCATGCTTCCCATCATATCTTCTGGTCCTTTTTGGCTTACGGTCAGTAAGGGACTTTTGTCATGTGCATTTATTAGAACACTGACATGCCTTGTTTTGCTATGTTAAGGTCCTGTAGCATGTTGATTTCGTGCTCTAAACTTTGCTACCTGATGCTGTTTTCTGCCATGTCCAGTTTTTCAGAGTCTGTGAACCTGTAATCTTTTGCACTTTTGCCATGCTTGTCTGAGCTTGATATGTTATGAACTAGCCGTAGCTCAGTGTTCATCTTTTGTCAAGCATCTCCTGTAGATTACTGCCATGTGCTTTGTTGCTATGTTGGGGTGCTGTAGCATTGTTACTTGTTGCATTTTAAGTGCTATCTTGCTGTTTATCGCAGATTAGTGTCATTCTTGTTTTGCTTGCCATTTGCAAACCGTGCATCCGTTTCCGGTGATCTTTATATCGATTTCGACCGAAATCATCTCATCTTTCCAGTGGCATGCTTGGTTTGCCAAGTTACTGCCATGTTCATCATTTTCCTTCCGGAGCACGCATATGCATCGCATATCATATCTTGCATATCTTACATGTTTTGCATCATGTTGCTTGTGCATTTCTCGTTGTTGATTGTGGTTCCGTTTGCTTGTGTTCTTGTCTTGGGTAGAGCCGGGAGACGAGTTCGTGAACGAGGAGCCTGTTGAGTACGCTTACGAGGATCAAGCTTTCGACAACTCTGAGAACCTTGCAGGCAAGATGACCACCCCTCGAAATCACTTCTATCTTTGCTATGCTAGTTGTTCGCTCTATTGCCATGCTCGCTACCTATCACTTGCTATATCATGTCTCCCATTTTAGCCATGTCAGCCCTAACCATCCTTTCCTAGCAAACCATTGTTTGGCTAAGTTACCGCTTTTGCTCAGCCCCTCTTATAGCGTTGCTAGTTGCAGGTGAAGTTGAAGTTGGTTCCATGTCAGAACATGGATATGTTGGGATATCACAATATCTCTTATTTAATTAATGCAACTATTTATATTTGGTAAAGGGTGGAAGGCTCGGCCTTATGCCTGGTGATTTGTTCCACTCTTGCCGCCCTAGTTACTGTTATACCGGGATTATGTTCCTTGAGTTTGCGTTCCTTACGCGGTCGGGTGATTTATGGGACCCCCTTGACAGTTCGCCTTGAATAAAACTCCTCCAGCAAGGCCCAACTTTGTTTTACCATTTGCCGCCTAAGCCTTTTCCCCCGGGTTTTCGCGAGCCCGAGGGTCATCTTATTTTAACCCCCCTGGGCCAGTGCTCCTCCGAGTGTTGGTCCGAACCGAGCAGCCTGCGGGGCCACCTCGGGGAAACTCGAGGTCTGGTTTTACTCGTAGCTTGACTTATCCGGTGTGCCCTGAGAACGAGATATGTGCAGCTCCTATCGGGATTTGTCGGCACATTCGGGCGGCTTTGCTGGTCTTGTTTTACCATTGTCGAAATGTCTTGTAAACCGGGATTCCGAGAATGATCCGGTCTTTCCGGGAGAAGGTTTATCCTTCGTTGACCGTGAGAGCTTATGATGGGCTAAGTTGGGACACCCCTGCAGGGTATTATCTTTCGAAAGCCGTGCCTGCGGTTATGAGGCAGATGGGAATTTGTTAATGTCCGGTTGTAGATAACTTGTCACTTGACCCAATTAAAATACATCAACTGCGTGTGTAGCCGTGATGGTCTCTTCTCGGCGGAGTCCGGGAAGTGAACACGGTCCGAGTTATGTATGATGTAAGTAGGTGTTCAGGATCACTTCTTGGTCATTGCTAGATGACGGCCGTTCCGTTGCTTCTCTTCTCGCTCTCATTTGCGCAAGTTAGCCACCATATATGCTTTTGCCGCTGCAGCTCCACCTTGTTGCACCATCCTTTCCTATAAGCTTAAATAGTCTTGATCTCGCGGGTGTGAGATTGCTGAGTCCCCGTGACTCACAGATTCTACCAAACAGTTGCAGGTGCCGACGATGCCAGTGCAGATGATGGCGTCGATCTCAAGTGGGAGTTCGACGAGGAACGTGGTTGTTACTATGTGTCTTTTCCTGATGATCAGTAGTGGAGCCCAGTTGGGACGATCGGGGATCTAGCATTTGGGGTTGTCTTATTTTCATCTGGATTTTGACCGTAGTCGGTCTTTATGATTGTATTTTAGATGATGTATGATGATATTTATGTATTGTGTGAAGTGGCGATTGTAAGCCAACTCTTTATCCCATTCTTGTTCATTACATGGGATTGTGTGAAGATGACCCTTCTTGCGACAAAACCACTATGCGGTTATGCCTCTAAGTCGTGCCTCGACACGTGGGAGATATAGCCGCATCATGGGCGTTACATATTGGTCCAGTCGGAGGGCCTAACCGGGCCCGACCTGCTGGCCGCCTTCGTGGCGCGCCGGGTGCTCCCACTCCAAGGCCGCCCTCATATGATTTGTCAAATGAGCGGCCAACTCGATCCGATTCGGCTGTGTACCAAGGAGATGCCTCATGCAGAGGTAGCTCTCATGGTGAACTACCTTGCGAACTGCAAGCTCACCGACGAGTGGCAGTTTGGCAAGGAGCCGTACTCCCGTGCCAATCCCCTGCCTATGGTAAGCTTTCTTTTTCTTCTCTTCTTTACTTTTGTCACCAAGTTTCTCTTGGCCGACTCTGATTAGTCTATTTGTCTTGACAGAGCTCCCTCCTTCGACCGGCAGCCGGGGCAGCGGGGGTGGAACGCCAATATCTTCCCGACCGGACGACGCACGACTTGGACGACCCCGACTTGGGGGAGGCCGCTCTAGACGATGATGCCGTAGGGGGAGGCAGCGAGGCAGGTGGCTCCGGTCTTGGAGCCAGCTTCGACGACTGGCCGGATGATGACGAGGCAGAAGTCGTCCCGTGCCGCCAGCCGGCGTCCGATCATCATGGCGCGGGTTTATCTGCCGCGCCGGCTGTCCGAGGCGGCGTGCAAAAGCGCCGGGCCGTGCCGAGCCTATTCGGCAGTCGGCCGAAGAAGCCCAAGAGCGTGGCGGCGGCGACCAAGCGGGACGAGGCAGCCGCGAAGGCTGCCCGCTTCCGCAAGGTGGTGAAGCAGCCACAAATGCTTTCGGCGTAAGTGTCAATTCTCTCACATATTCCTTCTTCTTTTTTGTTGATATTCTTCTGAGTCCTTGTCTTGACTTAAAAAACAGGGCTCCGCTTTCTCTTGAGCGGACCGCTGCCGCCTCCGTGGTTGGAGCGGCGGGAGGATCTGCAAGCGCCCTCCGCGTGGACCCCCGTACCGAGCTTCAAGGGGCGACGGAGCGGAATGCGCGGGAGGCGCGGGAGGAGCGGGAGGCGGAGGAGCTGAGGGAGGCCGCTGCCAAGGCGGCGCAGGAGACGACGGAGGAGTCGGCGGAGGCACAAGCCGACGCAGCGGCCAAGGCTCAGGCGGAGGCTGCAGCCGCAGAGAGGGCGGCGGAGGCCCTGCGTAACCGGCCTCCGCAGCTTGTCGCCCACCTTCGCGATGTGGCGCCCGAGATCCCGGTGCCCCCACCGGAGGAAGCCGGTGGCGATCAGCTGGTGATGGAGAGGGAGGAGGGCGACGTCGTCGTCCCGGAGAGGGAGGCGGCACCGCCATCGCCGACTGGGGCGGACCAAGGCAGTCGGCCTAGCACGCCACCCGTGCAACCGGCTGGAGGCGAGCCGGCTGCGAGGGAGACCTTGTGGTCCGTCGCCATCGCGCCAGCGCGCAGGGAAGGCGACTTCGGCGCCGGACCCGCAGAAGGCCGCGGGCTCTAGCTCGTCGGCCCAGGATCTGGAGACGGCCAGCGCCAGCTCGCCGGGGTGGACGCGGGGTGGTGGGACGGCCGTGCTGAACGTGGCGGCGCAAGAAGTCTGGAATCGGCTTCAATCCCAGGCCACCGTGCAGAAGCAGTATACTCAAGAGTTCCTCGCGACGCGGACGGCCATTCGGGTGAGTCTTCCCGCTTTTTTGTTTCTTGTTCTTGATTTCTTCCGTGGGGGCGCGTCAGCGCACCCACTGGGTGTAGTCCCCGAGTTCCGAGTCGGCTGCTGAGCAGGCGGCTTGGAACTTCTTAGTAGACTTCGATTGCTATCTTGTTCTTATTCGCTCCTCTGTCCTATTTGCAGGACTATCACAACCTCCGCGCGGCTACCTTCAACTCCCAGGCCCGGGAGCTGAACCAGAAGACCATTGATCTGACTGAGAGCCGGAGTAAGTGCTTCATCTTTTATCTCACGTGGGGGCGCGTCAGCGCACTCACTGGGTGTAGTCCCCGAGATTCGGGCCGACTGCTGAGCAGTCGGGCCGGATCTTTCCTGGCGACTTCTTTCTTATTGCTTTTTCTTCTTTACCATATCTGTAGAGGCCAATGCCGACCTGAGGGAGCAGTTGGATGGGGCCCAGACCGCCCTTCGCGCCAAGGAAGCCGAGTACAACGCCATGGCTCAGGAGCGTGAGCGCTTGGTCAAGAAGCTGGCCGACCAGGAGGAGAGCCATAAGACGGCCCTGAAGGCGGCGCAAGACAGCGAGGCCGCCCTCCAAGCCGAATACGAGACCAAGGCGGCGAGCTGGGCTGAGGCAAGGCAAGCGCTGAGCGACGGCTATGGCCAGATCGAAGATTTGGTTGACGGTAGGCCGCCTTCTTCTTCGTCCCTTTGCTTGCCGCATGCCATTTGGTCCATTTTCCGACTGTGCGTTTTTTCTCTTCCTTTCTTACTTGTGCAAAGTACTTCCCTGGTTACTCCATTGCCGCCAGCCAAGTCATCGAGGCCCACCGCGACGCGCAAAGGCAGGTTGGAGCTGAGATCGCGCCGGGTGCTCGCCGGTCGCTTGAGGAGCAGCTTCTGGAGATCCAAGCCCGCCTCCAGCTGGCTCACCGCATGCTCCGTCGTCTTCAGCGCATTGGGGCGCAAGTGCTGGCCGCCCTCTGGCCCGGCGAGGTGGTTCCCCGTACCCCCAGTCGGACTGCCGACTGGCTGGAGGTAGCAGTTGGCCGCTTCGAGGCATGGAAGGCTTCTACAGCTCGGTCAGGCACCAGGCGGGCTCTGGAGTTCGTCCGAGCTTGGTATCCTGGGCTGGATTTGGCCCAGCTGACCACCTGGTGGCAGGAGGCCAACGAGGAGCTGGAGGCGGTGCGGCCGGCTATCATCCAGCGCGCCTCGGCGATCGCCGACTACACCGACACCAGTGCCTTTGCCCCTGAGGTGAATGATGATGGCGTTGCTCAGCCGGAGGAGTGGTTTGGGCTGAACCCAGCGGATGGTGAAGACTCGGCGGAGGAGATCGACTCCAGTGACGAGGGCGAAGAGGAGGAGGGAGAGGATGGTGAAGACGCCGTGCCGGACGGTGGAGCAACCGGCCAGCCTCAGCTTGATCGTGCCTCCAGCAACGAGGCGCGTGCGAGCGCGCCGCCTGCAGCCGGTGATGATCAAGCCGAGACTCGCCAGCCGGCCACTCCTCCAGCCAGCACTGCCGTCTCCACTGACCTGCCTGGCTCGCCTGTTGCACCTTTGGCCTGATCCGCCACCTTTGCTTTCCTGTTTATTACTCTTTGAACAATATTTGTTAAGTTTGCGCAGTTCCACCCACTGGGGGTGTATTCAAACTATGTTGAATGCCGGCCTTTCGAAGGCCTTTTGTGTAAATATAATCATGCATGTGCTTGGCTTCCGATTGTATTTGCTTTTCATCCTTTTGGCTGTTTCCTTTGCCGCCCTCCCTTGGTCGCCGCCTTCCCAGCCGGACAGCTGCTCTGCAGTCTGTGGCTGGGGAAGGGCTTGGCCGTTTGGGAGGGCAAGTACTCTAGCTTTCTTAGATTGTAGCAAGGTGAATGGGAAGCCGGCCAGCCGGCTGTTCTGACAGCCGGTTGGCGGGGTGGGAGGCCGGCTTGTGTTATATAAGTTCGTTAGTCCTTAGCCGTTTTTCGTGTGGGCATCCTTTCCTGCCTTTGACTCTTGCCAGTCGGACAGTCGATTCTTCGAGCTGCGACTTTCAACAAGAGAGGGCTTGGGTGCCGGCACACTACTTGTCTGACTGCAGGTAGAACTTTAATATAACTCAAGGCGGCAAGTCCCCGGGCCGACTGATCGAACCCGGTGCCGGACAGGAAAACAAATGTAGTAATACATTCATAGGTATGACACTCATCATACATAGATAAAAGAGGGTAGTCCCCGAGTGCTCCTCGGGGGGCCCGTTGTCTTGTACTTAATACAAAAGGTAGCGTGGTACATACTGCATTTAACTGTAAAATCTTCGGAGGAGATTGGCGTTCCATGGTCGTTCCGACTCCTTGCCGGAATCATCTCTCTTGCGTGCCTTCGGCTTCTGTGCGTCGATCAGGTAGTAGGAGTCGTTGCCTAGGGCCTTGCTGATGACGAAGGGGCCTTCCCAAGGGGCCGAGAGCTTGTGTTGGCCGGCTGTTCGCTGGATCAGCCGGAGCACAAGATCGCCTTCTTGGAAGGATCTTGGCTTGACCTTCCGGTTGTGGTAACGGCGCAAACCCTGCTGGTAGATGGCGGACCGGCTGAGTGCTAACAGCCGGCCCTCTTCCAGCAGGTCAACGCCGTCTTCTCGCGCTTCCTTGGCCTCCGCCTCCGTGTACATGGTGACCCGAGGTGAGTCGAACTCAATGTCAGTTGGGATGACAGCCTCGGCACCATATACAAGGAAGAAAGGGGTGAAGCCGGTTGACTTGTTCGGGGTAGTACGCAGACTCCAGAGGACGGCCGGCAGCTCGTCGAGCCAGCAGCCGGCCGAACGCTCCAGTGGTACGACCAGTCGGGGCTTGATGCCGGAGAGGATGAGGCCGTTTGCTCGCTCGACTTGGCCGTTTGACTGCGGGTGGGCAACGGACGCTAAGTCCAGTCGGATGCCCTGTGTCGCACAGAAACGTGCCAGTGCTCCTTTGGCAAAATTCGTGCCATTGTCGGTGATGATGCTGTGTGGTACGCCATACCGGGTGGTGATATCTGCGATGAATGTCACGGCAGTCGGCCCGTTCAGCTTCTTGATTGGCTTCGCTTCAATCCACTTGGTGAATTTGTCCACGGCGACAAGCAGATGTGTCATGCCGCCGCGCGCCGTCTTGAATGGGCCCACCATGTCCAGTCCCCAGACGGCAAAGGGCCAGGTGAGGGGGATGGTCTTGAGTGCAGAAGCCGGCAGGTGTTGCTTGGAGCTGAAGACTTGGCACCCTTTGCAGTATTTGACTAATTCCTTGGCGTCTTCCAAAGCAGTCGGCCAGAAGAACCCATGGCGGAAAGCTTTGGCGACAAGTGATCTTGAGGCCGCGTGGTGGCCGCATTCGCCTTGGTGGATGTCCTTGAGGATTGCTATGCCCTTCTCTGGCTCGACGCAGCGCTGGAAGACTCCAGTGATGCTGCGCCTAACGAGTTCTCTGTTTACTATTGTGTATGCTCCGGCTCGGCATTGAACTTGTCTTGCCGAGATCTCGTCAGTCGGCAGCTCTCTGTTTACCAGGAAGTTGAGGATGGGTTGGGCCCATGATGGAGCTGTGACTTCTTCTATTGCCAATACGGCTACTGCGACCAGGGTGGGTGGGTTGGGTGGTGAAGAGTTGGAGTCGGCCACCGCCTGTTGTGTCGTTGCAGTCCCCGGGCCGACTGCTGCAGTCCCCGGGCCGGGTGGAACTACGGCAGTCCCCGGGCCGCCTGTCAAAGTCCCCGAGCCGCCTGCTGGGTTCTCCAAGTCGGATCCGACTGCATCAGGGTCAGGCGGTACGAAGATGGAGTTTGATTTCGGAGACGGCTTGACAGACGGTTTGAGGAGGCGTTGGAGAGAGACGCCGGTTGGTATAGCTTGTCGGGTGGAGCCGATTTGTGCCAGGGCATCTGCTTGCTCGTTGTCGGCCCATGGCACGTGGAGGAACTCGCATCCTTCAAAGTATCCACTGATTTGCTGAACGAGGAAACGGTAGCTCTCCATGTTTGCGTCCTTGGCGTCCCAGTCGCCAGATGATTGTTGGACTACCAAATCCGAGTCGCCATAGCACAGGATCCGGCGGATGCCGAGCTCTTTGGCTAGCCGGAGCCCATGTATGAGCGCCTCGTACTCGGCCACGTTGTTGGAGGCGGCAAAATGAATTTGCAATGTGTATCTGAGTTTGTCGCCCTTGGGAGAGGTGAGGACGATGCCGGCTCCCAAGCCGGTGCGCATCTTGGATCCATCGAAGTGCATCCGCCAATGAGTGGAGTCGGGAGCCGGCGGTAGGTACTGGGTCTCGGCCCAGTCGACAAGGAAGTCGGCCAATGCTTGGGACTTGATGGCGGTGCGAGGCTGGTAGAAGATCGTGTAAGGAGCCAGCGCAATGGCCCACTTGGCCACCCGGCCGGATGCATCCCGGCTGCCTATGATCTCGGCAAGCGGGGCAGTACATACGACCGTGATGGGATGCTCTTGAAAGTAGGGCTTCAGCTTCTTGGCGGCGAAGTATACTCCATAGCACATCTTCTGGTAGTGCGGGTAGTTTTGCTTCGAGGTGGACAGTACTTCGCTCAAATAATACACCGGCCTCTGGACTAACTGAGCCCGGCCTTCTTCTGGGCGTTGGACCACAATAACTGTGCTGACCACTCGGCTAGTCGCGGCAATGTAAAGGAGCATGGGCTCTTTCTCAGTTGGCGCCGCCAAGACAGGTGGCGTGGTCAGCATCTTCTTCAACTCGTGAAAAGCTTGGTCTGCTTGGTCGTTCCACTCGAAGTGGGTGGACTTTTTCATGAGTCGGTACAGGGGGAGAGCCTTCTCTCCTAGCCGGCTGATGAAGCGGTTCAGGGAGGCCAGGCACCCGGTAAACTTTTGGACGTCTCGCAGCTTGGTAGGAATCTCCATTCTCTCTATGGCCTTGATCTTCACTGGGTTGCACTCGATGCCGCGTTCGGAGACCAAGAAGCCTAGAAGCTGGCCGGCTGGTACTCCGAACACGCATTTCTCAGGGTTGAGCTTGATCTGAAACCGGCGCAAGTTGTCAAATGTTTCTCTGAGGTCTTCCAGCAGGGTGCCGCGCTTCTCCGTCTTCACCACAATATCGTCTACATAGACGTGGGCATTTCTGCCGAGTTGCTTGAGGAGGCATTTCTGCATGCAACGCTGAAAAGTGGCACCGGCATTTCTCAAGCCGAATGTCATAGTCAGGTAGCAGAAAGCTCCGAATGGTGTGATGAAGGCGGTCTTCAGGCGGTCGGCTGGATCCAACTTGATCTGATGGTAGCCTGAGTAAGCATCCAAGAAACTCAACAGCTCGCATCCGGCTGTGGAGTCTATCACTTGATCGATTCGAGGTAAGGCAAACGGATCTTTGGGGCAGGCTTTGTTGAGGCTGGTATAATCTATACACATGCGCCATTTATTGTTTTTCTTCAATACAAGGACCGGGTTGGCCAGCCATTCTGGAAAAACCACCTCCATAATGAAGCCGGCTGCCAGAAGCCGGGCTATCTCTTCTCCTACAATCCTTCTCTTTTCCTCCGACAGTCGGCGGAGAGGTTGTTTGACTGGTTTTGCGTCTGCTCGGACGTGTAGCTTGTGCTCGGCGAAATCCTTCGGAACACCCGGCATGTCCTTTGGGGACCATGCAAAGATGTCCCGATTCTCACGGAGGAAATTGACGAGCTCGCCTTCCTATTTGCTGTCCAGGTTTGCTCCAATGATGACAAACCTCTCCGGGTTCTCTGGCTCCAGAGGTATCTTCTTTGTTTCCTTGGCCGGCTGGAAGGAGCCTTGAGCATCATATTCCTTGGGGTCAGGGGACAGGGCCGGCTGCTTGCCGGCCATGGCCACGACTCGGTCCAGCATCTTTTTTTCTTTGGCAATCACGAGGGACTCGGCCAGCCGGCTGCTGGCTGCAGCACACTCAGAGGATTCCTTGTAGTCTCCGGCTATGGTGATGATCCCCTTTGAACTTGGCATCTTCATCTTGAGGTAGGCGTAGTGGGGCACAGCCATGAACTTGACCAGGGCAGGTCGGCCAAGCAACCCATGGTAAGGGCTCTCTAGATCCACCACTTCAAACCAGACTGCTTCTCGGCAGAAGTGATCCTTGTCTCCGAAGAGAACATCTATCTTGATCTTGCCGATCGGTGAGCAGGACAGGCCGGGTACGATGCCATGGAACACAGTCCGGCTTGGCATGAGTTGCTCCGTCTTGATGTTCAGCTTCTCCATGGTGTCATGGTACAGTATGTTGATGCTGATCCCACCGTCAATCAGTACACGGGAGAAACGGGCAGCTCGCCTTTCTGTCGCGAGGGTGGCGTCCAACACCAATGCATAAGAGCCAGGAGACGGCATCACCTCTGGGTGATCGGCCCGGCTCCAGCTGATAGGCTTCTCAGACCAATGCATAAACTCTGGGTTGTTAGAGGCGACCGCGTTGACTTCTTGGTGTTGTCGGCGCCGACTGCGCCTGTCTTCAGTTTGGCTTGTAAAGATGACGTAGGAGGCATGCTCGTCCGGGAACTTGTCTTGAATGGCTCTGACTGCTGGTCGAGCAGCCGGCTGCTGAGGGGCTGGAGGTGGCCGGCCAGCAGGTGGAGGCGACACCAGCCCTTCGCCTTTGGAGATTCGCGTGAGCCAATGACACTTCCGAGTCGTGTGGTTGGACGGCTTCACGCCGCTGTGGAACTTGCAGGGGGCATCAAGGGTTTGCTCGTAGGAGAAAGCCGGCTGCCAAGCCGGCCTGCCGCCCTTCTGCTTCTTGGGCATGAGCCGCCCTTCAGGTTGTTCGTCTTCGACTGTGGCTACTTAACGACTGGTGGAAGGCGGCATAGGGGCCTTGCACTTGTTGTCATTTGGGTACGGGCATCGATTGGAGTCACCAGCCGGCGTCTTGGGAGCCGGAGCGAGCACCTTTCCAGAGGCATACACTCGAAGCTCAGTCTTCATTGAAGAGTCGGTCGTGGCGTACTTGTCTGCTGATCAGCATCTCGTCGAGGGTAGTCGGCTCATCATAGAGGAGCCGGTGCTTGAGGAGGGTGCCCTCTCGGCACCCGGCGGTGAAGTACTCTATGGCTTGAACCTCGTGCACCCCTTCGCAGGAGTTGCGGAGCTCGGCCCAACGCGTGAGGTTGTCGCGAGTTGATTCGCTCGGCCCTTGGACGCACAAGGAGAGCTGGCGGGGCTTGGGAGGCCACTTGTATGTGCTGGTGAAATTGCGGATGAAGACTTCCGTGAAGTCTAGCCAGCTATTGACGCTATAGGGCTTGAGGCTGTTCAACCAGGTGTGTGTCGTGCCTTGAAGCATGAGCGGGACGTACTTCATGGCAACGCACCTGTTGCCGTTGCTATGCGGACTGCGGTGGAGTAATTGTGACAACCAAGTTTTTATTTGGATTTTTCAAATGATTTTATTTGACTTGAGGGGAGTGATTTAAATTTTTCTTCAAGAGAACACTCACTCTCAAATATTTTTTCTTTATGTCAAAAGTTTTGTTTGGATTCAACCAAGATCTGTCTTTGGTCTTGGAGGTTCTTGCTTTTCACTTGGACTCAAGACAAAATATTTTCACTTGGGAAATGACTTTTGAGAATCTCCTTGAAATTTGCACTATGGCTTTTGGAAAATCCATTGCCACTTTCAACAATTCCTTCTTGCCATGGCCTTAGTGCAAATCCCCTCTCCTAACCCTTTCCTCACCTTTGGATCATGATTTGCATCAAATCCAGCAAGTTGAACCTCCCCATGTATCTATTTCCATTTAAATCTTATTCAAACAAATTTCTGTCTTCTTTTCTAGCACTTGGAGATTTGCAAAGGAACTCCACTTTCTGTCTTGATTTTTGCCCCCAAACCTTTTTCCCCTCCTAGTCCTTTGAACCCTCAACCAAGAACCATGAAGATCCACTGGTCTTCAGTTCAAATTTTTCAAACTACACCTGCTGCAAGTTTGGACCAGATTTGTCAAATTTGGTGAAATTCATTCAAAACCTTCTCCAAAAATTCCAAGTAAAATCAGGCAGCCTCTAGGTGCATTGAGTGGTCATCTCACCAAGTTACAGCTCCAGAAAAATTCATCTCATTGCAAAATCTTTCTGTCGAACACCTGCAGTGCACTGTCTATGTCAAGTTCAGAAAGTTCAGAGAACACTGCAGTGGCCTGCTGTCGTTTTCTTCAGAGAAGGACGTCGATCTCGCCAGTACCACCGCGTCGCCTTGCTCCTCGTCCCCGCCCTCTTGTTCCTGCACCGCACGAACGCCTAGCGCCTTGCGGGCATCGGCGACGAGCAGCAGAAGGTGCGCCGCCCCGTGACCGACGCCGCCGGCGGCTTTGCGGACGCCAGCGGGAGACACGGCGCCGACGACGCCACCCAGCGCCGCCCAAACCACCGAAGCTCGCCGCGTGGCCTTCCACTCCCCCGAACGCGCTGCCGCTGTCGTCGTGAACCGCAGGGCGTGGAGCGTGCTCTCTGCCGCCGTTGAGCCCGTGCGGTCACCTCACCATGGACCGACGCCATTACGCCAAGACCGACCCCGTTTAGCTGTGAAACGACTCCACTAACCTCCACTGATGCTGCCTGGCCACTCAAACCTCCTGCAAATCCACTGCTCCGCCGTAATCACTTGCCGGAGATTCTCCGTTCACGGCCACCCCATCGATCTGCCTATAAATAGAGGCCCCGAGCTTCAACACGAGCACCCACCATCCCTGCACTCCCCCTAGAGCAAGCCTAGCCACTGGTAGAGCCCCGAGGAGGTCTACTTCCTCGACTCTGGCCGCCGCGACCCGCCACGGGATCCAGCCCGATTCGCCCCCGTGTGTGCTTCCCCGCCTCCATTCTCTTGCCAGTAGCTTCACCTTGCATCCCTCGTTCTGACCCGCGCCTCAATTCGTAGTTTGCAGCCCTCCACCGGAGTTCCCCATCCTCACCCGAGCCGCCGTCCGCCGGAGATAGTGTCGCCGTCGACGTGGTGCTCCCCGTTGGACGAGTCCACCACCCACCGACGCGGAAGAAGACTCTAAAGCTCTTGGTACCCTCCGTTTCTCCTAACTCGCCGTGGTTCGACGCCGGCGTCCACCGCAGTCTTCGGGCGCCGGCGAGCTTTTTAAACCTAACAGGTGGACCCCGCCTGTCAGCCTCTATTCTGTTCTCCTTCGAACCATTTTCTGTTGGCGCCTTCGGGAAAATACGTTTTCTCCTTTGCGCTTACGCATTCCCAACCGAAGCGTTTTCTGTTTTCTCAGTTAAAACCCTGGAACTTTTCTGTTTCATTACAGATAAGTCCCTGGACAGAAACCTTTATAACTTTTTAATAAAAAGGAATTTTTGAGTGATTATTTTTCTGACAATCTTCAAATTTTGTCTAGTTTTTTATGGATTTATTCGAAAATTATTTGGAAAAGTTTCTGTGCAAGTGTTGGTTTTCACGTTAGTACCCGTATCGTGATTGTCGTAGGTTCCGGAAGAGGTGACGGAGCCGCGAACTTCGCCGAGCTAGACTCCGACTTCTCCGAACCAGGCAAGCATGTTTTGAACATTTGATATGACAGGTGTTTTACATGTTCACGTGAGAGTTTGTGCGTGGCATATGAGTGTCGGTAAATACCTCGTTGCTTGTAAGGCAACGACCCGGTTGTTCCAAAGTCGCGATGATCTCTGATGAGAGATGGCCAAATCATGTGGTGACATGAAGGGCAGCAAGGTGGTACTGTTGTAGCATACCAGCCTTGCGTCATCCGACTTTCTCCGACGTTAACGTGGTTGGAGCCACGTTATCGTTCTTTTCCCGCATGTTCCAAAGTTGCGATGATCTCTGATGAGAGATGGCCAAATCATGTGGTGACATGAAGGGCAGCAAGGTGGTACTGTTGTAGCATACCAGCCTTGCGTCATCCGACTTTCTCCGACGTTAATGTGGTTGGAGCCACATTACCGTTCTTTCCCCTTTCCGTGCTACCACATGTCTCATTTCCAGGATGCGGTTTAGTAAGTTGGTAACCTCTTTCCGTGTACACACCAAACAGAGAGGCCGGGATGATGGTACCTTGGCCCAGGATTAAAGCCAGTCATCCGGTCAGGGGGCATGGGTGTTTCCGGTTGGGACCGAGAGGGGGGGCACCCAGTTAGAGCGCGCGTATAGAAATTTGATCCCATGCTACGCGAGGTTGTAGCCTCCCCGTCTCAAGGTTTTTCTTGAATGTTGCCGAGGGTGATCCCTGGCTCCGGATGGTTGAATTGGGTGTGTACTGGTTAGACGTGTTTCTTCCAAAACACCGTAGACAGAACTAGTCCCCGTGACTACTGAAATCCGTTGGCTGTGGTTAAGTACAAACTCTGTAGAGTCAATTCTTTCCAAATCATCGTATCCATGATCAAGTAGTGTAAACATTATATCCATATCTATCCGCGTGAAAAACTTGTCCCCGGTGAACAAGCTCAAGTGGTAAATCCAGTTTTATTGTCCTGTGGATGGACTAACTTTATATTTGTCGCATGCTTGTGATAATTTATGTTCCCGAACGATTGTATTATCGAGCTGTGATATAAGCCCTTTATGTGACGTCGCGCAGACGTCCGACTGTGGCGTGTGCTTGTTTCTTACTTTAAATATAAGCCCTTTTTTTGATGTCGCACAGACGTCCGACTGTGGCATGCACTGTCTTTATTTTCTGCTGCAAGCCCTTTATGTGGTGTCGCCTCGACGCCCGACTGTGGCATTATTATTCTGCATTTTCCTCTCGAGGAGTCTTTCAGACACTCGTTTGGCACCCGCATTATTATTCTGCATTTTCCTCTCGAGGAGTCTTTCAGACACTCGTTTGGCACCCGCATTATTATTCTGCATTTTCCTCTCGAGGAGTCTTTCAGACACTCGTTTGGCACCCACATTATTATTCCGCATTTTCCGCTCGAGGAGTCTTTCAGACACTCGTTTGGCACCTGTATTATTATTCCGCATTTTCCGCTCGAGGAGTCTTTCAGACACTCGTTTGGCACCAGTATTACTATTCTGCAGTTTCCGCTCGAGGCGTCATTCAGACCCTCGCTTGGCACCCAGTATTTATTATCTCTATGTCTGATCGCACTGGTTAACTTGTTCATGTGCTTCATGTTTACATTTGTTATACCTTATGTCCGAACTGTCTTGCGAGTACTTTCATAGTACTCACCTGGCTGGTTGATTTGGCCAGATGTTGACGAAGGCGATCTCTTGGATGAAGAGTTTGATAGCGCGTCCGATGCCTAGAGGAGTCCCAGTCAGTCCTGCGCGATCCCGGATATTGGTCACTTGTATTGTATACGCTTCCGCCACCCGCAATAAGTCTTCTCGAGCCTCACTCCGACGCTCGAAGAGTTGTAGTCTTCTGGAATCATATCACTCGCTTCGCGATGATATTTCCACCACCGTTATTATCGTAAGTTAGTAGTTTGCCACCCTATCCGCCGTCTTGTTTTAGCGGCGTGCATGTAATAAATTGTTGGGCAGTCTCTGCTCAACCTTGTATTATATTTAGTACTCCTGGTATTTTTCTTCTGTGACCAAGATATTGTCTACCAGTGAGAAGGAATTCTTCCTCGCTGGTCCGTAAAAGGGATTGGTCTCTCAATAATTATTTTATTGAAAAACCGGTCGTGACAGTAATCGATCAACCAGTCTTCCAGCTTCACGGATCCGTTGTATTTTGGCGTGTCTCTTGGGAGTGAGAACCCTTTGGGGAAGGGCTCGTCACGGATGCGGGGGGCAAAGCAAGGCGGGCCGACATCATCTTCTTCTTTTAGCACCAGGGATCGCGCTAGCCGATAGATCCGGTGGCGGGCATCATTCTGGCCGACTCCTTCGCGGTGGCCTAGTCGGCCGCCGAGAGTCGGATGCGTAACAGGCGGCGGGGTGGGATATCTCTCCCCACGAGGTGGGGGAGGAGGCGAATTGCCCCGTCGTTCCACAGCTCGGGGGCGGCCTTCTGCGTCACGCTCGATGGTGAGCCGAGTCCGACTGTGGCTAGCAGCCGGCTCCTTGTGTTTTCTCGCGCGGGCGCCGCCTGCAGTCGGCATCCGGGATGTCGCGTCGTGCTCTCGGCGTGGGGGAGGACTTTCAACGCGGGCGCTGGCTTCATGCCTCTCTGCGGCCGCGTCGATCAGCTGCTGGATGCGTCTAGTCATGTAAGGGAGCTCGTCAGCCTCCGGCCCGTTCAGCTCATATACGGCCGCCTGAGCGGCACGCAGGTTCTCAAGTGGCGTGGCGTAGACTGGGCGGTCTGCTCCCAGCATGCCGGCGATGGCCGCGCCACGCTTCTTGACGATGCCGGCTCGGCTCGGCCCGGCAGGAGGCGGCGTACCAAAGGCGGCGCGGTCGACTTCGTGCTGGTGAGCCTCAGTGAGGCGTCTCATGGATGCTATCTTCTGGCCCTCCGCGATGAGGGCGAGGCGGCGTGCCTAAAGTGTCTCGGCGTCGGCGTCGGCCGGGATGGGGGCGGACAGGTCATGTAGCGCCGCTTGTAGGGCATCATGGGCGTTCTTGCTTGAGGCGGCGCCGTGGCTGATGACCAGCACCTCAGTGATGGTGCTGCCGCCACTGTCGGCTCGAGGAAGAGGGTCGTCGATGATCACCACGTTGGTGGGGAAGGCGTCAAGCGATGCCGTGTCGGAGTTGACAAGCATCGGGTCGGTGGAGCCAACCGACTCCAAATCCACAGCAGGCTCGCTGGAGACGTGAAGCTGGTCGAGGAGGCTGACGAGGCGGCTCTCGGGGCAGTCTGTGCCCGTGTCAGACGCAGGCTCATTGGAGATGCGAGCCTCGCCAAGAAGATCGGCGAGGCAGCTCGCCGCGCAGGCGTCGTCGATGCCTTGCAGCGCGTCGGGGCAAGCGCCATCGGGCGTGCTGGGCTGGCTATGCTCGCTGGGAAGAAATGGGTTCCCGTCCAGAACAGGTCTTCGGACGACGGTGCACCTGGCCCCACGGTGGCGCCAAATGTCGGGTGGTAGGTGCGACATATGCCAATGGGTGGCTTATCATTGTGGGAGCCAGTTAGACATCGCCGGTGCCTGGAAATGGGATAAGGCGAAGATATGCACGCCGGCGAATCTTACCCAGGTTCGGAGCTCTCCGTGGAGATAACACCCCTAGTCCTGCTCTGCGGGGTCTCCGCATGATCACTAGATCAACACAAGTGGCTACAAGTGGCTCCTTGAGCTGTTTGGCTAGAGGAAGAAGAAGGGCAAGGCTAGCTCTCCTCTTCTCTCTATGTGGTGTCTAAAACTCTAAGAGATCAACCCTTTGCATGGGTGCCCCGGGGGGTCTATATAGGCCTACCCCCTAGGGGTACAATGGTAATCCGGCTGGACACGGGTCCTAGCCGTCAGTGTCTGTATTCGCCGGCTTCTCCGCCGACCGCTGGGGCCCGCCGACTGGTGGGTCCCGCCGGCTGCCGCCCTCTTGGCCGACAGGCCGGCCCCACCGCCTGGGGGTCTTGCCGGCGACTGGTTACTGTAGCCTTGCCCCTGATGACGAGGGCTTTGCCGAGGTAAGCATGGCTACACTGCCGCCGTCTGGCGGGCTCTCACTGTAGCCTTACCTCGTCTTGTCTCCTTAATGATGCACATGCTTCGAGGGAGTGAGGTAGCCGGCTATTGGGAGCCGGCTACACCCCAGGCCGACTGGGGAAGGCTTGGCCGCCTTCGAGCGTCTCTCTGGCTGGAGGGGCCCGCCGCCCGCGGGCCATACTGACAGCCTGTCGTGGGTGGCGTCATGGTCAACATGGCAACAGTGCCGCGCCGGACGGGGGATGGCCGACCCGTACGGCGGTGTGGCCATGCGTGCTCCGGGATTCGGGGGTGGCAGGTTTTACTGTAGCCACGCCCCGTCTCGTCACCGTTATGTGGGTGCAGTCCTTGAGGGTGCAATCTTGGCCGCTTGCCGGGAGCCGGCCCTCTTGTGGCCTGCATCGTGGAGTCAGTCTTCTTGTGGCCGGCTTCTGGGAGTCGGTCCTCTTGTGGCCGGCTTCTTGGAGTCGGCCTTCTTGTGGCTCTCTTCGGGAGGGTTTTAGGGCCGGGCTGCCTTCCAGTAGTCGGCCTGTGAGATAGCCGGCCAGGGGAAAGTGGCCCTGTGCTTTGGGTGCTTGTAGGCTCGATCGGCCCGATAATTTTTGAAGAGCCAGGGGAGTCGGTTAGGCTACCCGTGGTCATTTACTCCGACAGATAGGGTTACACAATGAAAAAGTACAAGATGTATGTGGCAATTTCAGGGAAGATCGCAAAAAAAGGAGAGGCAGCGGTGAGCCTATACAGTGTGCTATGGTAGGTCACTCCTCCATTGCAATCATCATGAGATGTTATTTATATGTAGTTCTATTGGCCAAGTTTCTTAGGGACAGTTATTATGAGTTATCCTAAGAAAATAAGCACATGTGAATATAAGCTCCAGGTAATAAGCCAACCAGTTCTTTTCATTGCCTTACTTTTCAGCTTATATTTGGTATGATCAGTGAAAAGTCTAGATTGCATTATATTTTGTCATTTTTCTGCCCATATGAAAGTTAAGTTGACTTGCAAACATCACAAATTGAACCCACTACGGTAATTAATATGATAGGAAAACAGACCATCACTATTTGTTCAAAATGCAAATACAAAGATACCATCTACTTGGCACAATCTACTTTGGTCAATGTCTTCCATAGAGATCCCATTGCCTAATTTAAATGAAGAACGCATCACCCACATTTAAATGAAGATCAATTATTTATTGAAATTCGGTGGTCCAAGTGGCTGGTTATTATCATATAGCAGCACCACCTGAAAGCATCATATAGTAGCAGCAGCAGCTCATAGCAACTCATCATACAACAACAACAGCAGTAGTGTGCAATTCATCATATACCAGCAACAACACATAGCAATTCATCATATAGCAGCAGCAGGAGCAGCTCATAGCAATTCATCATATAGCAGCAACAGAAGCAGCACATAGCAATTCATCATATAGTAGCAGCAGGAGCAGCTCATAGCAACTCATCTTATAGCAGCAGCAGCTCATAGCAAATCATCATATAGCAGCATCAGCTCATAGCAATTCATCATATAACAGCAGCAGGAGCAGCTCATAGCAATGCATCATATAGCAGCAACAGAAGCAGCTCATATCAATTCATCTTATAGTGGATCAGAATGAAAATTTGGCAAAAAATCAGAGGAGATCCTCACCTTGTTGGATGAGCTCATCCTTCAACAGCACCTCAAGGCCACGGCCTGGGAGGAGGGGAGGGGGATAAGGTGCCTTCTGTCGCAGTGTGGCATCAACCGTAGTTGTGTGGCGCCCGCCGAAGTAGTGCGTTTGACGGACCACAGTGGAGCAGCTGCTGGAGACCATGAGAATGAGTGGCGGCGCCAGAGGGAGGAGCAGCCTGGGGGATTTGGCCCTACCCGCCGGCCATGTAGCCTAGCTGGACAGAGCATCGTCGAGGACCAGGCTAGATGGGACCAGTGGCGACGGCTCGCTGGAGGAACCCTAGCGCTGCAGGCATGGGATCGAGGTAGAGGGAAAGGGGAGAGGAGATGCAAGCGGGCAGGGCAATTGCATTTTGAGTGTAATATAGGCAGACAATAGAGTCATTTTACTATTCCCCTTCCCTTCAATTTTTAGTGAGCTTCTACCCGAAACACCCCCCTCCAAAGCAAAATAAGTTAAGCCCAAGTCCATTACTCAAAAATGACTTCTTTACATCTTTTATGGCTTATTTTGACAATAAGCTCTGAAAAGGCGGAATAGAACCGACCCTTAACCTGCAATTCAAATATGCGTGCAATGATGAATCACTCCTGCCCACTATAGTGTACATTTAGGCATCATCATACATGGCATAACCTAATACATGTGCATTCCATTGTAGAATCTGGAATATGCAATGTTTATGTTAGTTCATATGTTGCACATGATGTTTAAATGCCCCTTAAATCTGGTCAGTCAAGTGATGGTCTTTAAGCCTCCTTCTTTGCTTCTTTCTTGATACATCTGTTCAATTGCTTGTTTGCATCAGCCAGCTACCAGAGCTGTTTGCTTTGATTACTTGTTGTTCTTGACCTAACACTCTAATAGAGCTTGTCAACGATTTAAACACTAAGGGCTGCTGTAGTGGGGGCTTGTCTAACACATAGGTGACATAAAGGTTTGGCTGTACACTAAAGTAAGCTCTCCAAGAGTACCTGGAGATCCAGATCGAAGGTATGCCTAGTTTTTACATAGCGCACACATAGTAAATGCTCATTTCATTGTGTGCAAGTGCAAGAGATGTGGCATGTTTCATTATGTGGTGTTGTTTTGTTATAATCTCATCCTTTTGTGTTGTTCACAGACTGGAAAGTATGCATATTTATCTTCCAAGGAGACGAGTAACTAGTTTGTGTCACCTTGCAGAGGGGGTGCAATGAAGATAAGATTGAGGATTTCCAAGTACAAGATGTTAGGAAGGAGCCTTGCAAGAGAAGTAGGAGCAGCGCTGAGCCTGTTCAACCAGTTAAGGTATGTCACTGTATCCAACTCAACAGTTCAATTCCTTGTTTATTTCAGGCATCGTTAATTTGCTCTTTTCAATTGCTTTATTTGTCCTCAGTTAATGAGATGCCCAAACAATGATGCCTGATGTTGGGTACTTGTATAACTATTAGTTGACATAATTAAAGGCCTTACCATTTAATTACTCTGGCGAAGTGTGCCTGAAGCTTTGAAGTCTATTAACCAACTATTACTGCATGAGGCTCACAATCTAGTTTATACTAGGCTAATGATTGCATAGCTTTGCTTGCTGTACTAGGTTTGTATGAATCCCTCTGTTGTTCATTATGCTCCTTGAGACATTAATTGAGCTACAGAATGGCCAACTGCTTGCTTACTTATACGCAACGTGCTGTCTAAATTTGTAACTTGTCTATGTTTTGGATTTGGCCCCAACATCATGCTCCTCTGGTGAGCTAAGAGAGATTTCTGTATGCAGGCTGCACACAGCCAACCATTTTTATAATTTTTAAAATATCACCTGCTTATGCTTCATGACGTGTAACATTATTGTTAGTCCTTTCTTGCCATGTACAAAACAGTCTGTCTTGCTCGCTTCACTGTTTTAACTATATTTTTGCCCTAGTCATGTGTGCTTAGAGAAACATTTCAGGATGAAGTGACATCAACACAAAGATCTGCGAGCAGTGCGACATGGCTGTTACCGAAAGATTATGGATTGGAATTGGAATGTGCTGGTGTTCTCGAGCATCAACTAGAGGTGGAAAGACGACGTGTACATGATTCTCAACGTACAATCAACAACTTGAGCCTGGACATGCAGGTATTAGACGCAGGAGTCAAAAAATGAAACAAGACACTGAGGTAACCACGAAGGAATTGGAGATTTTGCAGACTGAAATTTGTGCTATCTGAATCCGGCCAATCCTATTTTCTGAAGAGATTATATTTCAAATGGTAAGTTCTGTTGATGCATGTCCATGATGTATGAGCTTTATTTGTCCAGTGTATGTAATTTGCTATTTGTGTACACTTTATTATCACTGGTGCCGAACTATAATGCCCAGTGGGTATATTCGGCTGTAATTTCTTTATTGTATAGTGTAGGATTATTCTACATTTCTATGCCTTAGTCTTTTTATTGTATAGTGTATGTTTTTAGAGGTGATAGTATAGAGTAGGATAATTCTTGAATATGCTATATCGTTGAAACGGGGGCCCACACGCCCAAACATTTCCTGGACGCCATACAAACGAACAAACATGTGTAGTCAAAGCGGGCCTTAAATGGGTTGGTCAAAATAATATTAAGTGGATCCCAATTGATGTGGCCCACCATAACAACGGCTCTTAGCAGGTCGTTAACAGCCCAAAAGCTTGATAGGTCCATATAAATGGAAATGGCCCACGGGCCTCTAGTAGGCTGAAATAAATGTCAATTTTGTCTCAGCCCTTTTACTTTACGGGCCAATAAGAGGCCGAAAGTGTTATGGGCCAGAGGAGGCCCAATTTGCAAACTAGGCTTTCAACAGGCCGAAAGTCGCGTCGGGCTGAAATTTTGCCGTGCAGAACGTGGGCCCCTAATGGACCCAAAGTAAAAGGCCCAACTGTTGTGCAGGCTGTTAACAGGCCGAAAGACAAAATGGGCTAGGAATTGGCCCATTTACCGAATGGGTCGAGGACAGGCCTAAAGTCACAACAGGCTAGAATTGGCCCAACTGCAGAATGGGCCGAAAAAAGGCTGAAAGACGTTCTGGGTCGTTAACGGGGCTGGAACTGACGATGGGACGCTAACAGGCCGAAAGAAGCTTGATCCACATTGGACCGTTAACGGGCTAAAACTGACGATGGGCTGGAAATTGTCAAATGTAGAATGGGCCTTTGATGGGCCGATTCTGTGTAACTTGTATGGGCCATGCTTGTAAATGGACCTGACTCAAGTAGGCCACTAACGGGCCGGCCCGCTTATTTTGACAGGCCCGGCATTTTAACCTGAATGGGCCACTGTTGGGCCGGTCCACGTGTCGACATATCATAGGCGCATCTCGCCCATTGGATGAGTGGCACCCGTGCCAACGCGGAGCTGACACGTGGTTCCGTCGGCCAATGAGAACTTTACATGTGGAAAATCGTCATTGGTCGTGGCTGTTAGCGGGTTATCGGATCCAAAACTGGACCCGATAGCTTAACGGCGACCCGTTACGGTGGATGCCACGTGTCGGTCACCCTTGATGAAAGCACTTCCATGATGTGGCATTTATCGTTATGGAAGTGAACACTTCTGTGATGATAATTTTGGTAATGTCATGGAACACTTCTATGACAGCACAGGTATGACTATCTTGATTCTGTCATAAAATCATCATGGATGTACATGCATGACAGAAAACGTGACCTACTGTGACGAACACGTATCATCACGGAAGTGTATTTTTTTTGTAGTGAACATGGTCAGCTATAACCGTCATCGTCAACCTCGGGCCAGAGAGGGCGGCGAGCTCACCGGCGTCGCTGTGGTCGATGGCGAGGTGATGACCCACAAGTATATGGGATCAATCGTATTCCTTCCGATAAGTAAGAGTGTCGAACCCAACGAGGAGCAGAAGGAAATGACAAGTGGTTTTCAGCAAGGTATTCTCTGCAAGCACTGAAATTATAAGTAACGAGTAGTTTGGTAGCAAGATAATTTATAACAAGGAAGTAATGGTAACGGTAGTAAAAGTGCAGCAAGGTAGCCCAATCCTTTTGAGGCAAAGGACAGGCCAAAACGGTTTCTTATGATAAGCAAAGCGTTCTTGAGGGTACACAGGAATTTCATCTAGTCATTTTCATCATGGTGGTTTGATTGGTGTTCGCTACTCTAATAATTTGATATGTGGGTGGACCGATGTCGGTGTCAAAACCGGCAGATCTCGGGTAGGGGGTCCCGAGTTGTGCGTCCGAGGATCGAAGGTAACAGGGGACAATGGCGACACAATGTCTACCCAGGTTCGGTCCCTCTTAAAGGAGCTAAAACCCTACCTCCTCCTTGATTGTATTCAATGAGTATAGGGGTTACAAGAGTTGATCTACCTCGAGATCGTAATGGCTAAACCCTAGCTGTCTAGCCTATGAGAATTCTGATAGCCTCTACGGACTAAACCCTCCGGTTTATATACACACCAGAGGGGCCTAGGGTTGTACAGAGTCGGTTTGTAAAGGAAGGAAATAACATATCCGGACACCAATCTTGCCATCCACGCATATAGGAGTCCTACCCGGACACGGGGGAAAGGCTTTTGCCTTTATCTTCATGGCCCATCAGTCCGGCCCATATCAAATAGTCCGGACACCCGAGGACCCCCTAATCCAGGACTCCCTCAGTAGCCCCTGAACCAGTCTTCGATGTTGATGTGTTCGGCACGCGGATTGTCTTCGGCATTGCAAGGCGGGTTCCTTCTCTTAAACATTTTAGAATAGCTCCCTGCATAAAGGATCTATATCCGGCTCTACATAACTAATACAACCTTTAGCCACGAAGGCAAGATATCAAAATGAAACATTGTCTTTTACTGACAACTTTTTCGGCAAAGCATCACATCTGGCTCTTTAACATTTCAAACTATTTTTTCACCTCCCGTTTCGTGTTTCGAGGCATAGCCTCCATTGGCATGTCATGTGAAAACAGAGATCATGCCCGCCCATTGCGGGATTCTCATCAATATGGTTTTGGGTAATCCAACCATGCCATTCGCACGATCTCTTTGGGAACAAGCGAGTTTTAAGGCCTGAGCGGGGGGGGGGGGGGGCGTTTGATATTTCACCGCCTATAAGAGGTTAGAAAATCCCTTCTTTCTTCCCCATGCCTTCTTCTAGCTCTCGCCTTCCCACCTCGGAGCTCCAGTGCCCCAAAACATCAATCTTTCCCACCGCCACTAACCTCCCCAGCCATGTCTGGATCTGGTTCCAAGGGAAAGTGGGAGGCCTCCTCCGTCACGGAGAAGGACATCAAGGATCTCCGGAGCGCAGGCTATCTGTCTATGGAGATCGCGCACAGGCTACCCCAACATGGGTAAGGTCACCCCTACCTCGGAGCTCGGCAAGAGGGTAGTGTTCATTTCTCACTTCCTCCGCGGGCTAGGGTTTCCCCTCCACCCCTTCGTCCGCGGCCTCATGTTCTATTACGGGCTAGATTTCCATGATCTTGCCCCAAATTCCTTCCTCCACATATCGGCGTTCATCGTTGTGTGCGAGGCTCTCCTCCGCATCCCACCACACTTCGGCCTATGGCTCAAGGCTTTCAATCTAAAGCCGAAGGTGGTCAACGGACAGCACTCGGACTGCGGTGGGGCCATGGTGAGCAAGCTTCCCAACACCGTCTTGCACAAAGGGGCATTCGTGGAGACGATCAAGGTGTGGCAGCAGGAGTGGTTCTACATCACCGAACCCCGCAACGCTAACTAGGCAGCGACGCCCGACTTCAGATTCGGACCCCCCACTAGGCTCACCTCCTGGACCGCTATGGCCCTTGACTGGGGGGCCACGGCGGAGGTGCAGATGCTGCAAAAGCGCATCACCAACATGTTAGGCAAAAACATCGGTCTCACAGACGTGATTCAGGTGATGCTCTTCCGCCGGACTCTTCCTTGCCAACTCCGGGCCTCTCACATGTGGGAGTTTAGTCCAGAGGAGCCACGGACCTTGAAGCACTTCTTTGGCATGATGCACAACGAAATTTGGAAGTTGCTCTTCAAGGCCCAAAAAACGTGGACGAAGAAGACCGAAGACATCAGTCTCGACATCGAGAATCCGGCCTCGCCGGTAAGCATGATTTTCCCGAGTACCTATCACGTGCCGGAGAAGAAGGCCAAGAAGAAGAAGGCCAAGGAGGCTAGAAGCGGCCCCCGCCACAAGGGTCCTTCGGACGCGGTGTCCGGAGAGACCGAAGCCCTCTCTTCCCTCGAGGGAGATGAGGAAGAAGAAGAGGAGGAAGCGGAAAGCGACTCCCCTCTTAAGGGGAGGAAAAAGAAGAGAGCGGTCTCCATAGACCCCGAGGGGGAGGCGCCCAAGAGGGGGAAGATGGCCCTCTCGGATGGTTCGGACTCAGAGTCCGAAGTAGTCCCCAAGAGATCTCCCAGGGTGAATCCCCTGGCAGAATCATAAGTATCAAAAAGATCTATTGTTAATCTTCGGTCTTCCTATTTTCATTGTGTAAGTTATTATGCCATGTGGCTTTCAGCACTCCCCGCGATCCCCCGAGCCCTTCATTATTGGAGGGGAGTTCTCTGCCACCTGAGATGGCGGAGAGCGGGATACCGCCACGAGCCCCCTACCATGTCACCATGGATGACACCGAGGTGTTATCCCGAAGGACTTCTCCTGGCCGCGGAGGGGCGGGCGAGGCTGTCAAGAAAGCGCCCGAGGTTAATACCTCAGCCGCCGAAGACATAGAGGAGGCGACCCCTATGATAACCGACGGTGGGGACTCCCAACAATCCGGGCCCTAGCTGGACATTCTTCCGGAGACCAATGTGGCTCCGGGATCGGGTGAGCAGCCCCCCTCAAATGAGGGGGAGCACCAGCTCCGTCAGCAACCTCCATTGATCCGGAGGCGCCGAACACTCTAGCGGAAGCACTACAACGTGCTTCCATCACGGAGGAGCATCGCACCTTAATGCATGTGGTGGTAGAGAAGGTTCGGTCTGCCCAGAGCGGATTGAACGAAGCCTTTACCAGCCTACTGACAGGCTTCGAGGTATGTGGCGTAATGCTCTAAATGCTTTTCCATATATGAATAGTAGCCCCTAAGGCTCTGTCCTGTGGAAAAGAAACCGGACAGAGGATCCACATAAAATTTGGGAAAGCTAACGTACTTCTCTGTTATTCTAATAGGCTTCCCTGTTGGCGGCGGTTCCGAACTCAATTGGAAGCTTCGGGTGGGCGATGAAGAGATCGACCGCATTAACAAGCAGTTCGATGAGACGCAAGGTATGCGTATAGTGTTTAAAAGTTTAGTTGTATATCATAAGTAATAGTTATATTCAGAGGTTAACTCGTGTAATGCTTTGGTTATGAGCGTGGTTGGTGCAGCCGAGGTCGAGACCCTCAAAGGTGCCCTTTCCCAAGCCCGGAAAGAGGTGAAGGCAAACAAGGCAGCCACTGACAAAGCGGCTGCGAAACTGAAGACCGAACAGGCCGCCCGCCGCCAACATGAAGCTCGGGTGGCCAAAGTTGAGCAGGAGCTAAAGGACGCCATCAGCAAATGCGAGGCTTTGGAGGAGAAGACTTTGGCCCAATCATCCAAACTCGCCAAAGCTCTCCAGGAGGCTAAAGAGGCGCGGGTTGAGTCGTGGAGTGCTCGCGAAGAGATCCAGCAGGCGAAGCTGATAGCGGCTGGTAAGGCCTTTCTTTTGCAGAGTATATTTGGAGGTCAAAGATATGCTTTGCTGACTCAAGTGTGGAGTTCTCTAGACGCGTTTGCGGATCTTCCGAGGAGTGCCGCCGATGCCACACAATTCTTCCGAGCCCAGGAGGGGAACTCGACCGAGAAGCTGTTCTGGTCACAGTTTCTTGCGCCGGAGCACCCGACGCCCCTGAACGACCAACTGAAGCAGTTGATGGAGCTGCATAGGGCGGCCGGCTTGGCCAGGAAGGATCTAATAGTTCGGATTTGCCCAGCCGAACCAATTCCTAGTAGCTACTTCGGTTTGGTGAGGCGGCTCACCGACGCGCTGCCTCAGGTTGATGTTGTGAAGCGCTCGGCGTGTATAGAGGGTGCTCGGATGGCCTTTGCCCGTGTCAAGATGCATTGGGCAAAGATGAAGGCCACCGACATGGTGACCGCGGGCCCACCTAAAGGAAAGGACCACCGCAAGTCGGGGAGATACTTCAAAGATGTCCTGGCGTGCCAATGCTCGAAGGACGTTATATTTGAGTAGATGTATTCGGTTGCAAAAACTATGTTTGTGAACCCAGACTTGTAATATATTTGCGCCTTTTATCTTAAGCGATTTCCCTCCTGTGCGGCCATTTAATTCTGAAAGTTGCTAGTCGTCGGCTTCAGCCCCCACACAGATGCTACGAGGGTGTTCGGTGTAGCCCGTGACCACACTTTATCCAATGTCTTGGTCCGAGAAGGAGGTGTCTGCGAGGTGAACCAAGCAATCCGACTATGCAGCTTTACTACTTTCACTTAGCCATAGGAGTTTGACGATGGGGCTAAGTACTAGCCCCTTGTTCATGTGCAGCAATCCAAACTAAGGTGCCTTTTCCACGCGGCTGGACAAAGACCAGCCCCTCGTACAACACGGAGTAAATCACTAACGATTTGTAGTAAGTCACCGAATCGCAACCAGCTCTCGCTTTATCATGACACACAGTTTTCGGCTTTCTCTACCAAGGTATTTGGCCGGACGAACCAGAATTACAATCGCAGTAGTTCTCCCTTTACTACCTTAGCTGAACGAGCAGAACGTAAGGTGATAAGCGCAGGAGCCGGGCAACTCAACTATAGACCAAAGACATGATTCGGAGCCAATGCATATAGTGCAATATTCGGGATGCTGAAGAGTGCCCAATAGGTGTTCGGACTTGAAAACGTGCGAAGCCGAATATAGCCCCCGGTGTTGAGGCTGGACTAAAGCACGTGTGACAATCTGAAGTAAGGAGGGAATACAGATGACAAAATAAAGTAGTACCAAATGAAAGTGGTGATCAACTGTTTCCTTTATATCCTGGTTAGTACATCGAGACATGCTATTACGGATAATGCCATGAATATCAAGGCTATTTTACATGCCGAGAGTTTACACAAGGGAAAGTTTTACGCAGGGCCTAAAAGCAGTGGTTTTGAAGATCCCAGTGGTGCCTTGCCGCATGTCTGCGTCGTTTCTCCTTGGTGCGAATTCCTTTGAGAGGAAAAGTTGATGGTCGTCCATACGAAAGGGGAGCCTAAAAGGGCACTTGTATGACCATAGGGTAGATAGGTTTTTAATGAACCTGTAGTACAAAAAAAGAAAAAAGGGAAAAAAGGTTAAGGTCCGAATACGGTCAAGCCGTACTATAGACCTTTTCCACAGTATGCCTCTGGCGCTGCCCAAGGTATTTTAAGTGCGTGATTATGCACGCACGATACGTATGCCACAACCTTATGGGGCGATCGGCGGAGGTTGAACTCCTATTCAAGCTCTGGATCCGCCGCGTTGTCATGCTGTAATGTGGATCGGACTCGCTTGGCAGTGTCAGGTGTCTTAATGACCGACGAGTTGTTCGGCTTGATGAGGCCGTTTTGTACCTCGGCTGCAAGGCCGCGGTGTGCTCCTCGGTACGGAGGGAGCGCGCCATGTTTCCATTTACTGTGATGACGCCACGTGGTCCGGGCATTTTGAGCTTTAAGTAAGCATAATGTGGGAATGCATTAAAGCGGGCGAAAGCAATTCGTCCAAGCAGCGCATGATAACCGCTCTGGAAAGGGACGATATCGAAGATCAATTCTTCACTTCCAAAGTTATTTGGACAGCCGAATACTACTTCCAGTGTTAGGGAGCCCGTACAGCGGACCTCCACGCCAGGTATCACTCTTTTAAGGCTGGTGTTACTAGGTTTGATCTTTGACGGGTCAATACCCATCTTACGGGCAGTGTGTTGATAGATTAAGTTGAGACTGCTTCCACCGTCCATAAGGACTCTGGTGAGATGGTATCCGTCAATGATGGAATCAAGAACCAGGGCTGCCGAACCTCCGTGACGGGTACTGGTTGGGTGGTCTTGGCGATCAAAGGTGATCGGACAAGCCGACCACGGGTTGAATTTTGGGGCGACAGGCTCTACGACGTAGATGTCCCTTAATGCGCGTTTGCGCTCCCTCTTGGGGATATGGGTGACATATATCATGTTCTCCGTTTTCGCATCTGGGGGAAACTTCTTCTGTCCCTTTGTGTTCGGAGGGCGAGGCTCATCGTCGTCCTTGCTTTGAGGTCCTTTCCCCTTATGTTCGGCGTTTAATTTACCGGCCTGTTTAAAAACCCAGCAGTTTCTGTTGGTGTAGTTCGCAGGCTTGTCAGGGGTGCCATGAATCTGGCAAGGCCTATCTAGTATTTTGTCCAGATTGGATGGACCATCTCTATTTCCTTTGAATGACTTCTTCCGCTGACCGGGTTTGGAGCCACTGAATCCGGCGTTTACCATTGTATCCTCAGTTTCTTCGCTGTTGTTCCGACGCTTATTTTTTCTACGTCGTGGACATCCATTGCCATCCCTGGCCTAAGAGGTGCCTAGGTCGCTGGTACTGTTGCTTCTACGAGCCAGCCAGCTATCTTCTCCCATGCAGAAGCAGGTCATAAGTGTAGTAAGGGCTGCCATAGTCTTTGGCTTTTCCTGACCGAGGTGTCGCGCGAGCCATTCATCACGGACGCTGTGCTTAAAGGCCGCTAAGGCTTCAGCGTCCAGACAATCAACGATTTGGTTCTTTTCGATTAATAACTGAGCCAGAGTTTGCAGGATGACTCCTCGGGTTGCCGGACTATGTGACTAAGGTCATCTGCGTCCGGTGGCCGGACATAAGTGCCTTGGAAGTTGTCTTGAAAAGCATCCTCCAAGTCCTGTGTCGGATTCAGGGTTCCGCAAACCCTTGAGAGGTTCGACCTCTGGGGTGCGTACGAAGAACGCTCTCTCCCCAGTCTGCCACTCAATGATTCCACGGCCTAGCTTGACGAACCCAAGGAACTAGAGACACATGGATTTATCCTTGTTCGGGCCACCTTGCGGTGTAATACCCTACTCCAGCTTTGTGGTGGATTGCCTCAAGGGGCTGAGGATGAACTAGTATAGTGGATGAACAGCCTCACGAGGTGAGGTGTTCTTGAGCTCGATGAGCTGGTGAGGTGGTCAGGGTAGAATGGCCCCGATTCAAGATGCCTTGCTACCGTGGTGGCTAAGCCCTATTTATAGTGGCCTTGGTCCTCTTCCCAAATGTAGGCGGGAAGGGATTCCACAACGGCCAAATTTGAAGGGAGACAACTAGTACAAGCTCTCCTGACAAAAGTAGTCTTCGCCTGCAAAGGCTCTGGTGGTGACGCTGCAGTGGGCTCCGCGATGACCTCTGTCCTGCCGTCCTGGCGGTCTTGGCCTCGTTGCACTGATAAGGAAACCTTTGCATGATGCCTCGGGACCGCGCACCTGTGCTTGCCTCCTTAGCACCAAAGAGGAAACTGGTACACTGCGCCCGCTGGCGCCCGCCCGGCCTTGATCGTCATGGCTCACGTCATGTGATCCTCGCAAGGTGCACCTTGCATAGATATCTCCGCTCCTCGGGAGCCAACCTTGTGAGGCTGCCCCCAGTGAGGTCTTGGTGTCGTCCGCCTCATGAGGCTTGGCCCCTCGCGAGGTTCTTGAGTTGTTGCTTGCCGAAGCTGGGCCGTACTAGGCCGTTGATGGAGCCACGCCACGGGCCGCAGGTAGGCAAGTCTGGGTACCCCGTTCCCAGGATAACGATAGTAGCCCCCGGGCCCAAGGCGCGCTCGGACTTGGCTTCGAGGCGAAGCCAAAGGGCAAATGCGGAGCACCGCGGGCCCCAACCGCCTGCGGCCTCGGGTGACGCGTGGCGATTGATGGGATGTGGGCGCCTCTACTTCCCCACGCTGCCTCGGCAACCGTTCTCATCTGACAAAAAGGGCTGGCGCATGCTACAGAGCTTTTATTGCCCCTCGTTCGTCTTGCTCCGGATCACCTTCTCCTTCTCGCCCGGAGAGACTCCAGATCCACCAGAACTCTTCCCCGAGCCTGCCGCCGATGGCCACCGAAAAGGTGAAGGCCGCGCGTTCACCCTCCTGGTTCATGCCAGCTCTAAGCGCGTCCACGGTCTCAGAGAAGAACCTCGCCTCGGCGCTCCTAATGACGGTGGGCGATAGCAATGAGGGGGGAGAGACCACGCTTCAGGCTGGCTCCGCCGAGCCGGAGGCGTCGGGCAGCACCTTCTATCCCTTCTTCATGCACAACATCTTTGCGGGGCTGGTCCCCCCTTTCTCCGAAATCTTCTATGCCGTCCTCCGCCATTACAATCTCCACGCCCTCCATCTTCATCCCAACTCCGTCCTCCTCATGTCGATCTTTGCCTTTTATTGCAAGGCATTCGTGGGGGTGATGCCGTCCGTGGCGCTACTTTGCCATTTCTTCTACCTCCGGAACAAGGAGGGCCAGTGCTCGGGGTGCGCCAACTTCATTGCGGCCAACGGAAGCAACGCAACCTCAAGAGCCGGGAGGAAGGTGGAGGGCTTCAGGAACAAGTGGGTCCTCATGGATGCCAAGAGCCCCTACCGTCGTCTGGCGTTGCCGACGGGGATGCCAGCGCCTCATGAGGGATGGAATAGCGTGAAGCTCACCGACCCCCGCGCGGAGCAGATGATGGGGAGGATGGTGGCTGACCTGAAGCCAGACGACCCGAAGACGGAGAAGCTGACGGAGTTTTAGGCGCAGCGCCTGGCTCCGCTCCAGGCGCGCTCGCGTCCCTTGTGGAAGCTCATGGACGAGGGAGGCGACCTCCGCCTGTGCTCGGACACCTTGTTCGACGAGAAGCTGGACAAGGCCCTCCGCCTCCTGGTCGGGGAGGACCAGGGGTACCAGCCAGATACTCATCTTCTGCTATACCGCCGCCCGGATGGGGCGAAGATCGCCGCCACCATGCCAGTCTTCAACGAGCACGGGCTCATGCCGCTGGCACCCACGGGAGCCCCGGTGGTGTTGTCCTCCAGCGAGTCCGGCCAGGAGGAGGGGTCGGACTCGGAGGTGACCCGGGAGAGGGCGGGGGAGACTTCTCCTCCGCGCCTGATAGATCTCCTCCACGACCTCCCTGATGATGCCGACGCCGACGAGCATCTGGTGAGGGAGTCGCCGCACCCCGCCGGGGTCACCACGAGGTCCAAGGGCACCCCCCCCATGAAGCCGTAGGCCGGGGTCCTAAAAAATAGCAGATCGGCGCTAATGTTCCGAGGCGATGCCTCCGCTTCGTCGCCGGTCGGTGCTGCCGCAGATCCGGCCGCCGTACCCTTATCTACCCCTGGGGCTTGCGCGCTAGTGCCCCAGTCCGCGAAGCCTTCAGGCTTGGTGCTTCAGAAGAGGGTGAGGGAGTACGCCGCCGTGGACCAACAAGTGCTCCGCCTTAATCTTTTGTTCCTATCCTTGTTGTAGTTTCTTGATGCCTTCCCCTTATATTACTAGGCCAATGACGATGGTGAAGAAGAAGAAGGGGGCGACTGCAACCTCTGAGACCCAGCAGCCTGCCGTGGCCGTGCCACCTCCGGAGCAGAAGGATGGCGATGGCTGCCGAGCCTCAGCGGCCGGGTCATCCTCGCGAGATCCAGAAGCCCGCCCTCAGGAGAAGGCGGTGTCCATAGCCAAGCCGGCTCCTGAGGCGGCCGCCCCTAGCTCACCTGCTAAGGCCGCAAAGGCTCAGGAGCCCGCGGCCCCTTCTGCTGCTACTAACCTGTAGGCCTTGGTGCCGACGCCGTCTCTTCCCCCTTCCATCGTACCGCTGGGCCGTGATCCTCCTGCTTCGCCTGATGCTGTAGAGGACGCTCTTTTCGCGCTGACCTAGCTTCGCAACGACCTTCAAGGTGCCAACCGTCGGCTGGCGTCGGGACGAATGGAGTTGGTCTCGGGGTGGCTTCGATCCGATGCGTCCGTGAGGGCGGCATGGAGCCAGGCCATGGCAGCCTCTGAGGAGGGTAAGCAGGCTGCTTACCTGGCCGCGGCCTCCCGCGAGGTGGCGTTGAAGGATGCTGAGGCTGCCAAGGAGCGCTGCCGGGTGGCAGAGGCCGAGCTGGAGACCCTGCGTAACGAGCGTGCCCCCGAGGCTCGTCAGCGTGAGGCGTGGGAGGAGAAGCTGAAGGCTCGAGAAGACGCGGTCGCCGGTCATGACACCGAGCTGGAGCAGTCGGCACGGGCACAGGACGCAAAGCGCGATCGCCTGGAGAAGCTGAGGAAGGAGGCGGAGGGGGACAAGGTCCTGCTGGAGGCCAACGCAAACATCTTTGCCAACGATCATGCCACCTTTGATTCCCTTAAGGAGAGGTCCTGCAAGGCATTGTGGGAACTCTACTGAAGGGGGTTGAAGGCGCTGTTGGTGACTACTGAGGAAGGCCCTGCCGAGCTGCTCCCCCAGCTTGTCGAGACGCTCGAGGGTGTTGTTGCTGGAGTCGGCCCCATGGTGGAGTGGGAAGCCCGTGCGCTCTCCGCTTCAGCTATGACGCGTGTCTTCAGCCACCTTCATCTTCGCGACTCCAGCACCGACTTGGGGGCCCTGCTTAAGCCTGTGGATGAGGAGCACTGCACCGCCGCCGCCAAAGCCGTGAAGGACCAAGTGGAGGCCCATGCTGCGGAAGTTTCTCACCATCGACCCTGCGCCGCCGACTAACGGCGCCACCAAACCTGCAGCCCTCGCGGGCGATGGCAGCGCCTAAGGCTGAAGAAAAGGCTTGCTGACAACGCTTCCTTCTATTTTTATTTTCCTGCAACATGCACCATGCCTCGTGGAGGCGTTAAAACTTATGTTTGGTATTTGGAGAAACAATATGTCTTGTAATAATTTGTTAGGATTCCGTGACTTCCTTCCCGTTGCTTTAGTGTTCTGCGTCAGCAGGGCCCGACCCCGCGCATGCGTCAGCCGCCGTTGGGTCGTCCAGCTCATCAGGAAGAGACCAAGGGGTGAGGGGCCACGTGACCAGTTAGGCTCCTGCGTCGCGATGCTCAAGAGTCCCCCTTGATGTACAAACAGCCCTCTGGAAGGGAATGCGAAAGTAGGCCTTAGCATTCTGTGTCGGTAGGGTCCGGCCCCGCGCATGCCTCAGCCACCGTTGGGTCGTCTGGATCACCAGGACGAGACCAGGGGGTGAGGGGCTACGTGACCAGTTAGGCTCCTTAGTCGCGATGCTCAAGAGTCCCCTTTGACGTACAAACAGACCTCCATACATGTCCTCGCCGAGGTCCCGCTCAGGAGGGGCGCGCGACGACCAGGTCCGAGGGACCTGGCAGGGTGGCGTACGCTAGGCGTGACCCGAGCGTAGCCCCCATGCCCACCCCCCTCGCGCGACTCTCCCGAGGGGAAAGTGTTGTGATGAGGCTGGACACTGAGCCTGGTGGCTCCCTGAGGTTGATGCGGCCATGGGGCCGCCCCCAGTTGTTTATCACCAGCATGGAGCATAGCGCTTCCGCACTTGCATGGGCATAGCCGCTCCTCGACCGTGTTGACTGCCAGCACGGAGCATGGTGCTTCCACTAGTGCGTGGATGGGAGCTCCCTCTAAGTGGAGCCCCCGGGGTGTGTACAGCACCGCCTTGACACGTGGTTTGCACGGCAGGGCTCGACGAGGTGTGTCTGGGCACTCGTGAGCCAGCGTGGGACTCACGAGGCCCTACCTCAAGGCGGGTTGCACCTGAATTTGATTCTTGACAGCTGTGGTGGTCCTGCGAGATGGAAAGACAACCTACGCCGAATGAATCTCCTGAGGTGATCACATGAGAAGGCCAAACACCAATGACCCCAGGAGGTGACGTGAACGGGGCCGGCCCGCCAGATAGAGCTCAGTTGTTCGGTTTATCGACGCTGCATGGACGGACCCAAGCACAGACGCCGTGTCTAGTCTTCTCATGCAAAAAATCCTGAAGAAAGACAGTCGGCGCGCGGCTCCCGTGGTGGCGAGGCAACGGATCGCGGGCCCTGGCTCATCCGTCTACGATTAGCTCATGCGAGAACAAGGCACCAAGGGCCATGGGAGGTGACGTACACGGGAGCTGGCTCGTGAGCCAGAGCTCAGCCTCTTGGGTTTAGCGATGCTGCAGGGACAGACCCGAGCATAGACACCGTGCTAGTCGTTAATCATTAGGCGGTCGTGGGCGGGCTCGCAAGGGCGTACGGCGTTCATGGTATCGAAGTACCGGACAGGCATATAATAACCGTGAAGCAACTCATGGAAGGGGCAAGTTAGTTCAGGTAAACGCAAGAACGATACATGTCGGAGGGACGGACCCATGCGGCCTGGGGATGATGCAGCCCGAGGGGCGCCCCCAACAGAGTAAATTAAAGATGCAAAGGATACACATCATAGGGACATGCCCATGCGACCTGGGGATAATGCAGCCCGAGGGGCGCCCCCAACTGAATGAACAGGAAAGAGTCACCTGGCACCGTTGCTGGAGGGGTGTTGAAGGAGCTGGAGACGCGCGTTGGAGGAGTTGTTCCTCATGAGCTGCTTGGGTCCTGAACCTCGGGAGGCTCTGGAGGTCCTGGGGGCTCGCGAGGAATCATCGCCATCTCCGCCTGGACCACCTGAAGCCTAGTCTCCTGAGCTGCTAGAACACTCCGCAGGCGACGCTAGAAGGTAACAGCCGCGTTCAGCAAGCCGTAAGGCAAGCGAACATAGCTGCGAGGTGGACCCTCGCACGGGCCAACGCGCGAAGGCCAAAAGAGCTCCTGTGACGTGGCCCTGTTGAGCCCTGGGATGTTGACGCAGACGCGCAGCTCGTCGTCCTCGCCAGGACAAGGAGCTGCGCCAGGTGGTGGGCGGCGGTCGCCACGCATGGCTCTCGCCTCTTGAAGCTCCTCGGTCATCTTGGTGATGAACTCCTAAGCACCTGGCACCCCGTGCCTTGTGCCCTCCTGAGGAAATCGTGCGATGAAGCATGCCTCCATGTGGTGCCCGAGTGCCTCCCTCGTGACATTGGCTAAGTCAGAGGCCCTCCAGAAGAGAGCCCTCGAGCCCAGCCTGAGGAGGGGGCCGAGCGCGCCTTCCTATGCGAGAGAGGGAGGCGCCCCGTCCGTGGGTGCA
The DNA here is from genome assembly GCF_018294505.1 of Triticum aestivum. NCBI lineage: Eukaryota > Viridiplantae > Streptophyta > Magnoliopsida > Poales > Poaceae > Triticum > Triticum aestivum. The sequence continues at coordinate 283,562,339 of NC_057811.1, forward strand.
GGTCCTGAGGTGGTGCCGCTAGAGACACCGCTCTCCTGAGGCTCTTGACGGAGCAGCTGCTTTTTCTTCTTGGGGACTGCCTCAGGAGGGTTGATGGCACCTTTGTTGTCTGGGTCTTCAATCGCTGCAGCCTGGTAGGCGCGCTCGAGGGAGCACACCGCGTACTTCTCTTCGCAAGCGATAGTGATGATGTCACGGTTCCCTGGCATCTTGAGGACGTTGTAGTCGTGATGGGTCACCGCCATGTACTTGGCCAGGGCCGGATATCCAAGGATGGCATATTACGGCAGGCGGATGTGGGTGACGTCGAAGTCGATGAGCTCGGTGTGGTAGTTGTCGCACTGGCCGAAGGTGATAGGCAGGCGGATCTGCCCTATTGGAGTGGTGGAGCCGTCGGTCACTCCTGAGAAGGGCTTGGTGGGCTGCAGCTGATCATATGGCACTTGGAGGCGATCGAACGTCTTGATGGAAAGAACATTGAGCCCTGCTCCGCCGTTGATGAGGGTCTTGGTGACAAGGACATTGCTGATGACGGGCGAGCAGAGCATTGGGAGGGCGCCGGCAGTTGCCGCGCACTTGAGCTGGTCGGATGAGCTGAAGGTGATGGTGCACTTGGACCACCTGAGCGGGCGCGTGGCCTCGAGCCTGGGGAGGGCCGCGTTCACCTCACGAGCGAACTTCTTGAACATGCGCTGGGAGGCTGGGGCCTGAGCGCCACCCAAGATGCAGGTGATAGCGTGAGGTTCCTGGAAGCCCCCAGCCCCCTCGTCCTGGTGGTGGTCTTCGTTCCTCCTTGGTGGTGGTGTCAGCGGAGGGAGGCCGGTGTTTTCCTGAGGACGGTCCTCACGAGGCTGGTCTCTCCAGGCGCCCTCGCAAGGCTGGCCTTGCCAGCGGTCCTCACGAGGCTGGTCGCGCCACTCCTGGCAGGGCCGCGGTCGTCCCAACGCCCTCTGCTTCGACCTCCTCCACGGTAGTAGCCTCGATCGTTGCGCTCGGGGCGTCGACTGAAGCGTCCGTCACGGATGGCCCTGAGCTCTTGACAGTCACTGTGTTGTGTCTATGTGCGTTGTGGAAGGCACAGAACGGACGGCTGGCCTTGGATGACTCAGGGTGGTCGCAGCTACGCTTCATCTCCGGCTCAGCCACGAGCACAGCCGCCCCCTTGCGCTTCACGTCCTTTGTCTTGGCCTTCTTCTCTTCCGGGTCGGCAGGTGGGAGCTCGAGGAGGGAGAGGCGCCCTTCCTCAGCTCTCGCGCACTTGGTCGCCATGTTGAACATCTCCAGAGCTGTGCACAGGTCCTCGTGGATGGCGAGCTCCTCCTTCATCTTGACATCACGGACACCATCAGAGAACGCTGAAATGATGGCTTCGTCCCAAACCTTGGGGATCTTGAGGCGAACGCTGTTGAAACGCTGGATGTACTTCTACAGGGTCTCCCCTGGCTGCTTCTTGATGCGCCGCAGGTCACCGGCGGCAGGCGGGCGGTCGCGCGTGCCCTGGAAGTTGGCGACGAAACGCTCGCGCATCTCGCCCAGAGACGAGATCGATCCTGTGGGAAGATACAGGAGCCACGAGCGCGCTCCATCCTTGAGGGCCATGGGAAACCAATTCGCCATGACCTTCTCATCGCCGCTGGCCGCCTCGTTGCTCAGCTCGTAGAGCTGCAGGAACTCCGCAGGGTCGGGGGTGCCGTCGTAGCGTGGAGTGTCACAACCCTAGAATTTGTTTGCAGTTAGTTGCATTGGGGAGCATCATGTCATCATATTTAAATTCAGTGAAAATGGAAATGAGGAAATTTGAAGCCTCTAAATTTTAATAAAAGGGCAAGAACCCAAAAATTGCAATTAGTGAATCCAAAATGCCCTAGAAATTTTTCTGACAATTTTGGGAAGAGTTATAAATCAAACCAAAATTCTGGAACATTTCTAAGGAATTATTTGGGCTCTCATTTTAAATCAATATTATATTTGAATTTGGAGATATACTCATAATGTGTAAAGTTTATATCTCCAAATAATCTGAAACATTTTATGTGCATTTGGATATTCCCATTGTGCAATATAAAAATATTCAGAGGAATGTTGTCACTATTTTCAATTTTTTTGGAGTTTAAAATAGTGGCAAAATGAATTAATAAAAGGAAACAGAACAGAAATAAAACAGAGAAGAGAAAACTTACCTGGCACTTTTGGCCCAACACTGTGAAGCCCAGCCCACGTAGCCATCTGCCAGTCATCTCCTAGCTCGCGCCAGGAGGACGAGCGCGTGGCTAGCGCGCGCGAGCACGCTCCCCGGCCACCTCCTGCCTGCTAGCCTGCGTGGATGCCGCGGACGACCTCATCGCTGTCTTCCGGATCCGTCCGACCTCCGCACTCTCCCCCTCACCCTCTCTCTCGCTTCCCCGTCGTCTTGGCCGAGGCGCTCATCACCACCGACGCCGTCCCCTCACCCCTCTGTCGTGTCCACCAGCACCGCCGTCGAGCGCCGCCTCCGCAAGCCGAAGGAACCAAGCCCGGACACCCTGCATCGCGTCCACGCCATCGTCTTTAACCTCGGGCGCCGCCGAGATCGCCGGTGACAGCACCTTGTCCCCAGCCCGTCCCCGAGCCTGCTGAGACCGCCGTCTGACTCCCCTGTGAGCCTTCTGTTGTTTCCTCGCTCCCCTCTATCGATCTCGACCCCTAGCACCGATCCCGTCGTTGCCTGAACTCCGGCCGCCGCCACGAGCTCTGCTCGGCGAGCTCCGACCGCCCCGCGACCCCCACCTGGTTCGTTGGATGCGCGCGAGTGAGGGCCTCCTCCCGGTTCCCTTCTGTCGCCCAGCCGCCTCCTGTAGCGCCGTCCCGTGTGGACTCTGCCGCGCAGGAAGGTCGCTGGCGGCTTAACTCCGGCCGTGCCGACGTGGCAGCGTCATTAGCGGCTAATGGCGCCACTAATTGAACCCACACCCACTAGCACCGGGCCCCACACACTAAACTAACCCCTGGCTAATTTAGTTTAACAAAACTAACTCTTTGTTAGTACAGAGCCTATGACATGTGGGTCCCGGTGTCAGGTTTGACCTGGGCTGATGTTGTTGACCAGATGACATCACACTGATGTCAGACTGACGCAGTAAACCATTTTCTGGATTAAATTTAATCCAGGAAATTGCGGAAAATAGTTAAAACTTTTAAAAATCATAGAAAATAATCTATAACTCACAATGAAATAAATTATATATGAAAAATTATCAGCAAAATCCAATCTATCCATCTGTACCATTTTCATGCATGTTAGAACAACTTATGACTACTGTTTAGGGAAAATGAAACAAATGGCACTTGAATCGTTACATATGGAGTTGAATTTCAATCTTTGATTCAAACCAACTTCATTTAATTTGGTTGCTAGATGCATTAGCTCAAATCACATCATATTGCCATGTCATGATCATGCATCATATTGTCGCATTGCATTGATTGCGTTCTTTCTCTATTGCCGGTGTTTGTCCCCTCTCAGTAGACGTGGTTTCGACGATGGGATCGATGACACCGATGAAGAACTATACTATCTTCAGAACTGTCAGGCAAGCAAAACCCCCTTGTTCATTCCGATACAATCCCACTCTCTCGCTCCTGCTCTCTTTTACTGCATTAGGACAACAACGATTCAACTATTACATGTTGCGGTAGTTGAACCCATTTCCTTTGCATGACCTGTCATTGCCACAGTAAATAGATGAAACCCACTAGCATGAGTAGGAGTTGTTTGAGCCCTGATGTGCCTACTCATTCGTGCTTGTTGTCATGCCTGCTACTGCTTAGAGTTGAGTCAGGTCTGATTCATCGGGGATGAGTTGGAATGTGGTGAACATGTCTTACTGTTGAGAGCTAAGTGTGTGAACACGATTTGGTAAAGGTAGCGGTGAGAGGCCATGTAGGAGTACATGGTGGGTTGTCTCATTGCAACCGTCCTCAGGAACTGAGTTCTATGTTTGTGATCCATGAACAGCTACTACCACACATTGGGATCCTTAATTGACTCTCTCGACTTATTAACCGCCCCTGTCCTCTGTCCAGGAGTTGCAAGTAGTTTCTGGTGTTTGTAGTATGATGGGGGCCGTGCACAGCACTGACCCGTGGGGTGGGCTGTGATGCGGTAGGCACGTGGCACGGTGTACCGGGCGCCTGTTTGGTGTCTCGGGAACCCTGCACACATCGTTCGGCGCCGTATGTGGAAACCTCGGCCGGACTCCCCGCGGATGGAAACTGAATAGGCGATAAACCTGGACTAGGGACTTGTGTGTTAGTCAGGTCGTGGCCGATACCCTCGTCAGGCTTCCGCTTGAAGGTTCTCGAGATACATGACGTGTACATGGCGGTAAGTGGCGAGAGCGTGTGCGAAGAAGTACACCCCTGCAGGGTTAACATCATCTATTCGAATAGCCGCGTCCACGGTAAAGGACCTCTGGGTTGCCTATACAGTTCATAGACAAGTGAAAGTGGATACTCTAAAATGTGCAAGATAAGCGTGAGTGCTATGGATGGCGTTCTCGTAGGGAGACGTGAGCGGATCCATAGTGGTGTATTGATATGCTGAATATGTGGACTCGTGTGCGCCACCTCAAAAGAGTTACTTGCAGTCGTAGTTTAGGATAGCCACCGAGTCAAAGCTGGCTTGCTGCAGTTAACTCCACCACCCCCTTTGTTGATACTGATGCATATGTAGATAGTTCTGATGTAAGTCTTGCTGGGTACATTTTTACTCATGTTTGCTTAATTTATGTTTTTGCAGAGAGACATCAGTCTCACTAGTAGTTCCCGTGGACTTTGACGTTTAGCTTGTTACCTCAGCTACGATCTTCTGCCCTCGGCAGGGTCTTGTAGATAGTCAGGCTTCTCAGCCCTTTCTTTGGTAGTTGTCTGTACTCAGACAAGTTAAGCTTCCGCTTGTGCTTGTTGCTTGTATGACTTGAATGCTGGGTCATCAGACCCATGTTTGTAATATCTGGCTCTTCGGAGCCTAATGAATAAATACTTTGAGTTTTAGAGTTTTGTTGTGATGCCATGTTGTATTTGCACATATCGAGCACATTGTATGTATGATTCGAAATGCTTGGTATGTGTGGGATCCGACAACCTAGTTGTTTATCCTTGGTAGCCTCTCTTACCGGGAAATGTCTCCTAGTGCTTCCACTGAGCCATGGTAGTTTGCTACTGCTCCGAAACACCTAGGCTGGTCGGCATGTGTCCTTCTTCGTTCCTGTGCCTGTCCCTTCGGGGAAATGTCACGTGGTGGCTACCGGAGTCCTGTTAGCCTGCTACAGCCCGGATTCTCCGGAGTCCTGTTAGCCTAGCTGCTACAGCCCGGATTCACTCGCTGATGGCCGACACGTTCGTTGTTGGGTCATGTATGCATGTCCCTGTAAGTTAGTGCCACTTTGGGTTTACGACTAGTCATGTCGGCCCGGGTTCTCTGTCATATGGATGCTAGCGACACTATCATATAAGTGAGCCAAAAGGCGCACACGGTCCCGGGTCAGGTAAGGTGGCACCCGTGGGAATACCGTGCGTGAGGCCGCAAAGTGATATGATGTGTTACATGCTAGATCAGTGTGACTTAGGATCGGGGTCCTGACAGCTTTGGTATCAGAGCCTGACTACCTGTTGGACTATCAAGCCAAACTGGTCGAAGTTGAGTCTAGAAATTCTTTAGTTATATAAGGGAATTGATTGTGGATGGGAACATAAGGCTCTTTTTACTCCTTTACCTTATGCCCTTCTGATCCGAGTCATCCTATCTTTCCTACGGGGTTAAGGAACTAGGCTTTCTCTTCTTTTCTATCAGGATCACGTGTTACTAATCTGTAGACTTATAAGATTGTTGGACTCAAGCCTGAGTTCAGTTCCTACTACTTTCGTGTGTTTATAGCTGGCCTCAGAACCTTGATATTGTGATGCTAAGTGGTTATGCCACCATTTTGCAGGATGTCTCAAATCTTTTTGAGCATTTACAGCCGTTATGCTGTCCGAGTCATCCCGTGTTTCTAAACAATCTGATGCATTTGTAAATTCCTTCTTACCGCTCCGAAGTTCCTTTGTGTCATATTAACCACACTAACCAGTGTGCTGAGGTACTTCATTGCCTCGGTATATATGTTGAAGCTATTATCATGACCCTAGGTTTCCTATGAAACCATCTAGTAATATAGCCATGTTTTGTGTTCCCAGTGTGATGAATCTGGCCATCATTCTCGAAAGCATCCCATGATGCCATTTAGTTAGTAGGCATTCTATTCCTTGGTTCTAGAACCCGAGATTCACCCTACTTACCTCCTATTGATAGTGTTTGCTCGTTCCTTTAGGATATTAGTAACTTTGCGATAGTCCTCGAGGTCCGTGGTATTTCCTTCTTCCAAATACTATGAACCGCTTATGGCAGAAGTTCCTCGCCGAACCGAAAGATCACAACAAGAGTGCTCTCGATGAGTTCCCCATTCTATATTGTGACTCTGCCAATCCTAACTTTCTGCATGGATTATCTGGAAGAAATATGTTGAACTTGTTTGACATACTAAATCTATGCATCCGCAACTCAGAAAACCTAATGTTCCTTTGAGTTGTCTCTCTTTAGTTGTATTTTGACCTCTATCTATCAATTGATAGTCAGGAGTAGTTGTGCATTTGTGTCATCTATACCTCATATTCTTTTGGTCTATCAAGCCATCCTATTCTGGAATGACTAGGAGAAACAAACTCCAGTACCTTGTCCACTTCGAGGATTGGTCAAAGTAGTTGTATTCTGTGGATCAAAATGCCAATCCAGCTTTTGCTCTGTTCTACCTTGGAGTGTTACCATATTTATGACAAGAATGTCATGAGAATTGCACCACCTCTTATGAATTCTTGACACAGTGATACTTCTCGCCATCATTGTTCATATCTCGGTCCTGTGTTATTGTAACCAGAATGCCGACAAGTGAACCATGATGTGTGAATTCAGTACTCCTAGTAACCCCGTTGCTTGGTAGTCAAAGGACAACATTCTCATTCCTAGTGTGTTGGTTATTGAATTGTTATTCTAAGATTGATCCTGCTACCTAGTCTATTTTCCCTGGTGCACTCTTCGATCAAGAGTTGGGATTGTGTTAATCCTTGCTTATTTGGTCACATCATCTTGCCTGAAAGTAAGATTGTTCTTGAGCTTAATAACATATCGGTGGTTCGTGATTTTCTGGATATCTTCTCAGAAGTATTACCAGGTTGTCCCCTGACTGTTATGTTAAGCTCGTGATCGAGTTGGGTTCTTGTAAACCACCCATTCTCAAAGATTCTATGTTGGATACCCTGAACTAGTCGGTTGAGCTAAACAACAACTTGGGGAGTTGGAAGATAAAGCTTTATCTGACTTAGTTCATTCCAAAGGTATATCTTTTGTGTGTGTGTGTGTGTTGAAGAAAGATGATATCTCCATCGATTGGTCCTCGTGATCAATTGCTGGATCTATTATCTTGTCCAAACTTTGATTTGAGTGTGGGCTATCGTCAAATCAACTCATAACCAATGATATCCGTAATGTTGTCTTACTCGTGGTTATTTCCTCGAGCATACATCATTATATATTTTGGGTCTGACCAATGCTATAACCTTGTTCACATAGTTGTGGAATTCCATCTTCATGGAAATCTCGATGATTGCTGTTGAGCTCATCATCAACATTTCATCTTGTCCATGATTCATGTTGAACATCTAAGTTAGTGCTGGAAACTTTTGTAAGCATTTCTTCATCTCCCGTTCATGAAGTATATGTTTGGTGTAGGAAGTGACTTTCTCCAAGTTCACGTGCATCAGGTGCAAGTCGCCGCCATGAATTTGAGAAAGGTTTGTTTTGTTTCCTCTGGAACCATCCCAAGTCAGTTATGTATGTGTGAATGTATTCTATGGTTTGGTATATTAATTACCTCCATTCCATATGTATTCCCTAGCACACCAAGCCACTGACTGATTTGTTCAAGGAGAAGGAGTTCCTTCATAAGAGCTAATCTGGACTTAGGAAAGGACTTCGATGTCCTCGTTGATGGTTCCCAACCAGAACTCGGTAGTGTTTTGTTGTAAGACTACTACGTGGTCATGCTTGTCGGGGACAGCGTGTTCACATGTGTGTAGCAGAAACAACTCATGTTTTGGAGCTTGCTATCGTAGTTCATTCCCCGATAATCTCGCAACGCCATCTCATCGGTTTGTGTTGCAAACTTTCTTTTCCAGATATGTTGTCTGAAATATCTTGTTACCAACCAGATCTGAATCTCAGGCAGATATGATGGTTGGAACTTTTCCAAGATCTATGATGTAGGTCTCGACAAGGTTGATGTTCTGGCCGACACACCTAGCCGAAAGATCTATTATTATAGTATCTTGAATGAGAAATTTATCCATCTTCTCCATGAGGATTTCGTGCGACTTACTCTAGAAGTTGTTCCGTAGGGATTCTTGTGCTCTCAGTTCTTCAATGATGCTATAACCATTCAAACAGTGGAATCACTCTCTACTGTTGAGTTTTTTCCTAGTTACAAGAATCATTCCCAGCATATGCATTTTGTTCTCAGCTTGCACCCGCCATTGTGCCATTTTACTATGGTCCACCTTCTCGGTAATTACTGCTCAGGATTACCTTCAAAAGTGGGCTTACCATGGGTCCCATACATTTCAGATGATAGGCAAAAATCACTCATTACATTGTCTTCAACAAGGTAGTCCACATCATCCATTCTAGTCCGAGTATTTCATTCTTTCGAACTCCTTCAGATGATCGATTGTGATTGCCTCAGGCTGGTATAAAGAGTTTCACTTATCTAAATATCAAAAGTAATTCTTTTTGCCACTTAGGGGATTAATTCTATGAGTCACCTACTCTAAGGTGCCCCGTTATGGAATCATGGCAATTATTCCTCGCTACTTTGAAACCATGCACCATCTTCTAAAGCATGGAATTGTTGCCTATCAATCCGAACCTTCGTTACCTGCTTCTTTCCATCGCTCCTCATATGTGTTTTGTCCCTCAGCTCAAGAGATGTTTCTATGTCTCATTACGTGAGTTGATCGTCAGTTGCTCGATCCTCGAGAAGATCGATTCTTCTATAGTTCCCTTTCTTCTCGTGGTCATGTTGAATGGAGATCTCAGAGCAAGACGTCGAGACAAAGATGATGATCGAATCAACGTTCTTATGAAGTGCAACCTGGATCGTGAAGATTGTGTTAGCTTTGTGTCCCCTGTGTCTTCTTACCTCACGTCTTGAATCTCGGGACGAGATTCTTGTTTAGTGGGGGTGAGTTGTCACAACCCTAGAATTTGTTTGCAGTTAGTTGCATTGGTGAGCATCATGTCATCATATTTAAATTCAGTGAAAATGGAAATGAGGAAATTTGAAGCCTCTAAATTTTAATAAAAGGGCAAGAACCCAAAAATTGCAATCAGTGAATCCAAAATGCCCGAGAAATATTTCTGACAATTTTGGGAAGAGTTATAAATCAAACCAATATTCTGGAACATTTCTAAGGAATTATTTTGGCTCTGATTTTAAATCAATATTATATTTGAATTTGGAGATATACTTATAATGTGTAAAGTTTATATCTCCAAATAATCTGAAACATTTTATGTGCATTTGGATATTCCCATTGTGCAATATAAAAATATTCAGAGGAATGTTGTCACTATTTTCAATTTTTTTGGAGTTTAAAACAGTGGCAAAATGAATTAATAAAAGGAAACAGAACAGAAATAAAACAGAGAAGAGAAAACTTACCTGGCACTTTTGGCCCAACACTGTGAAGCCCAGCCCACGCAGCCATCTGCCAGTCATCTCCTAGCTCGCGCCAGGAGGACGAGCGCGTGGCTAGCGCGCGCGAGCATGCTCCCCGGCCACCTCCTGCCTGCTAGCCCGCGTGGACGCCGCGGACGACCTCATCGCTGTCGTCCGGATCCGTCCGACCTCCTCACTCTCCCCCTCACCCTCTCTCTCGCTTCCCCGTCGTCTTGGTCGAGGCGCTCATCACCACCGACGCCGTTCGCCGCGGCCACAACCATCCCCTCACCCCTCTGTCATGTCCACCAGCACCGCCGTCGAGTGCCACCTCCCCAAGCCGAATGAACCGAGCCCGGGCGCCCTGCATCGCCTCCACGCCATCGTCTTTAACCTCGGGCGCCGCCGAGATCGCCGGCGACCGCACCTCGTCCCCAGGCCGTCCCCGAGCCTGCTGAGACCACCGTCCGACTCCCCCGTGAGCCCTCTGTCGTTTCCCTCGCTCCCCTCTGTCGATCTCGACCCCTAGCGCCGATCCCATCGTTTCCCAAGCTCCGGCCGCCGCCACGAGCTCTGCTCCGGTGAGCTCTAACCACCCGCGACCCCCCATCTGGTTCGTTGGATGCGCGCGAGTGAGGGCCTCCTCCCGGTGCCCTACTCTTGCCCAGCCGCCTCTTGTAGCGCCGTCCTGTGTGGACTCCACCACGCAGGAAGGTCGCCGGCGGCTTAACTCCGACTGTGCCGACGTGGCAGTGTCATTAGCGGCTAATGGCGCCACTAATTGAACCCACATCCACTGGCACCAGGCCCCGCACACTAAACTAACCCCTGGCTAATTTAGTTTAACAAAACTAACTCTGTTAGTATAGAGCCTATGACATGTGGGTCCCAGCATCAGGTTTGACCTGGGCTGGCACTGTTGACCTGATGACGTCACACTGACGTCACGCTGATGCAGTAAATCATTTTCTGGATTAAATTTAATCCAGGAAATTCCAGAAAATAGTTAAAATTTCTAAAAATCATAGAAAATAATCTATAACTCAGAATGAAATAAATTATATATGAAAAATTATCAGAAAAACCCAATCTATCCATCTGTACCATTTGCATGCATGTTACAACAACTTATGACTACTGTTTAGGGAAAATGAAACAAATGGCACTTGAATCTTCATATATGGAGTTGAATTTGAATCTTTGATTCAAACCAACTTCATTTAATCTGGTTGCTAGATGCATTAGCTCAAATCACATCATATTTACATGTCATGATCATGCATCATATTGTCGCATTGCATTGATTGCGTTCTTTCTTTGTTGCCGGTGTTTGTCCCCTCTCAGTAGACATGGTTTCGACGATGGGATCGATGACATCGATGAAGAACTATACTATCTTCAGAAGTGCCAGGCAAGCAAAACTCCCTTGTTCATTCCGATTCAATCCCACTCTCTCTCGCTCCTGCTCTCTTTTACTGCATTAGGACAACAATGATTCAACTGTTACATGCTGCGGTAGTTGAAACCCTTTCCTTTGCATGACCTGTCATTGCCACAGTAAATAGATGAAACCCACTAGCATGAGTAGGAGTTGTTTCAGCCCTGATGTGCCTACTCATTCATACTTGTTGTCATGCCTGCTAGTGCTTAGAGTTGAGTCAGGTCTGATTCATCGGGGATGAGTTGGAATGTGGTGAACATGTCTTACTGTTGAGAGTTAAGTGTGTGAACACGATTTGGTAAAGGTAGCGGTGAGAGGCCATGTAGGAGTACATGGTGGGTTGTCTCATTGCAACCGTCCTCAGGAACTGAGTTCTGTGTTTGTGATCCATGAACAGCTACTACCACACATTGGGATCCTTAATTGACTCTCTCGACTTATTAACCGCCCCTGTCCTCTGTCCAGGAGTTGCAAGTAGTTTCTGGTGTTTGTAGTATGCTTGGGGCCGTGCGCAGTGCTGACCCGAGGGGTGGGTTGTGATGCGGTAGGCACGTGGCACGGTGTACCGGGCGCCCGTTTGGTGTCTCGGGAACCCTGCACACATCGTTTGGGGCCGTATGTGGAAACCTCGGCCGGACTCCCTGCGGATGGAACCTGAATAGGCGATAATCCAGGACTAGGGACTTGTGTGGTTAGTTAGGTCGTGGCCGACACCCTCGCCAGGCTTCCGCTTGAAGGTTGCCGAGATACATGACGTGTACATGGCGGTAAGTGGCGAGAGCGTGTGAAGAAGTACACCCCTGCAGGGTTAACATTATCTATTCGAATAGCCGCGTCCGCGGTAAAGGACGTCTGGGTTGCCTATACAGTTCATAGACAAGTGAAAGTGGATACTCTAAAATGCGCAAGATAGGCATGAGTGCTATGGATGGCGTTCTCGTAGGGAGACGTGAGCGGATCCATAGTGGTGTATTGATATGCTGAATATGTGGACACGTGTGCGCCACCTCAAAAGAGTTACTTGCAGTCATAGTTTAGGATAGCCACCGAGTCAAAGCTGGCTTGCTGCAGTTAAACTCCACCACCCCCTTTGTTGATACAGATGCATATGTAGATAGTTCTGATGTAAGTCTTGCTGGATACATTTGTACTCAAGTTTGCTTAATTTATGTTTTTGTCGAGAGACTTCAGTCTCACTAGTAGTTCCGCGTTGACTTCGACGTTTAGCTTGTTACCTCAGCTACGATCTTGTGCCCTTGGCAGGGTCTTGTAGATAGTCAGGCTTCTCAGCCTTTTCTTTGGTAGTTGTCTGCTCTCAGACAAGTTAAGCTTCCGCTTGTGCTTGTTGCTTGTGTGACTTCAATGCTGGGTCATCGGACCCATGTTTGTAATATCTGGCTCTTCGGAGCCTAATGAATAAATACTTTGAGTTGTAGAGTTTTGTTGTGACGCCATGTTGTATTTGCACATATCGAGCACATTGTGTGTATGATTTGAAATGCTTGGTATGTGTGGGATCTGACAACCTAGTTGTTTATCCTTGGTAGCCTCTCTTACCGGGAAATGTCTCCTAGTGCTTCCACTGAGCCATGGTAGCTTTCTACTGCTCCGGAACACTTAGGCTGGCCGGCATGTGTCCTTCTTTGTTCCCGTGTCTGTCCCTTCGGGGAAATGTCACGTGGTGTGTACTGGAGTCCTGTTAGCCTGCTACAGCCCGGATTCTCCGGAGTCCTGTTAGCCCAGCTGCTACAGCCCGGATTCAGTCGCTGATGAGCGACACGTTCGTTGCTAGGTCATGTGTGCATGTCCCTGTAAGTTAGTGCCACTTTGCGTTTACGACTAGTCATGTCGGCCTGGGTTCTCTGTCATATGGATGCTAGCAACACTATCATATACGTGAGCCAAAAGGCGCAAACGGTCCTGGGTCAGGTAAGGTGGCACCCGTGGGAATACCGTGCGTGAGGCCTCAAAGTTATATGATGTGTTACATGCTAGATCGGTGTGACTTAGGATCAGGGTCCTGACATGGAGGCAGGTCTGGCTTGAACTTGCCCGGCCAGACAACGTTGCATAGTTCAGGGGTGAATGCGTGGCAGCCCTCGGTGGTCACTGGGGCTCGTAGTGGAAGCGGAGCCTGGTCTTGGTACCCGCACGCCGGCGGCGCAGGCGGCACGCGGTCTTGACATGGAGGTGCTGGGAGTGTAGGAGCATCTTCTTGCGGGCGCTGGACCTCCTGGCAGCTTTCTTCTTCATGTGCGGGCGCCCTGCGCGGCGGGTCACACCACGGGGCAGCGTGTCTCGGTCCGAGGACGACATCTTGACGGGCAGGTGGTGGAGGCGCTCCATGGGCTACGTCGCCCGCAGCGGGAGGCGGGCGAGGTAGCGAGAGGGACAGTACAGGAAAGCCCCCGGGGGTGCTGATGAGCTCGGCGATGCGGTCCAGCCAGTCCTTGTAGAGGTCATCTATGGGGCGGTAGCGCCAGGAGCTGGCGTGCCATGAGCAGCACAGCCTGCACGTCCGCGGGCCTGCGACGAGCGGGAGACGCCGAGCCGGCCGGAGTCAGCGACGGGGTGGCGGTGCGTCCGTCCCTCCGCACGGAGGGGTGCAGCGACGAGGCGTGCTGCTCGTGCCCAACCGGGCCGGTGGTAGCGTTGGCGGCGAGTGATGGAGAACGACGGGGAGGCCCGCTGCCGGGCACCGTCTAGGCGATGCGAGCGGCGAGAGAGGCTCGGCGCTCAGCACGGGCTCGACGAGCATCAGCCATGGAGATGGTGGAGCCGTGGCGAGTCAGTCGACGGAAGAAAGGCTTCGACGCAACCCTACATGGCGTGCCAAATGTCGGATTCAGGGTTACGTAGACCCTTGAGAGGGTCAAACTCTGGGGTGCGTATGAAGAACTCTCTCTCCCAAGTCTGCCCGCTCAACGATTCCACGGCCTAGCTCGACGAACCCAAGGAACAAGAGACACAAGGATTTATCCTGCTTCGGGCCACCTTGCGGTGTAATACCCTACTCCATCTTTGTGGTGGATTGCCTCGAGGGGTAAGGATGAACTAGTACAGTGGATGAACAACCTTAGGAGGTAAGGTGTTCTTGAGCTCGATGAGCTGGTGAGGTGGTCAGGGTGGAATGGCCTCGATTCGAGATGCCTTGCTATGGTGGTGGCTTAGCCCTACTTATAGTGGCCTTGGTCCTCTTCCCAAATGTAGGCGGGAAGGGATTCCACAACGGCCAAATTTGAAGGGAGACAACTAGTACAAGCTATCCTGACAAAAGTAGTCTTCGCCTGCAAAGGCTCCGGTGGTGACACTGCAGTGGGCTCCGCGATGACCTCCGTCCTTCCGTCCAGGCGGTCTTGGTCTCGTTGCACTGATATGGAAACCTTTGCCTAATGCCTCGGGACCCCGCGCTTGCGCTTGCCTTCTTAGCACCAAAGAGGAAACTGGTACACTGCGCCCGCTGGCGCTCTCCTGACCCTGATCGTCATGGCTCACGTCATGTGAACCTCGCGAGGTGCACCTTGCATAGATATCTCCGCTCCTCGGGAGCCAACCTAGTGAGGCTGCCCCCAGGGAGGTCTTGGTGTCGTGCGCCTCGCGAGGCTTGGCCCCTCGCGAGGTTCTTGAGTTGTTGCTTGCCGAAGATAGGCCGTACTGGGCCGTTGATGGAGCCACGCCATGGGCCGCAGGCAGGCAAGTCTGGGTACCCCCGTTCCCGAGACGCCAACATCCTCCCAACTGCTAATGGAGTTCTCTGGGAGGCTATTCAACCAGTGTCGTGCTGGTCCTTTTAGCTTTAGGGAAAGGTATTTGATGGCGTGGAGATCATCACCGCGAGCCATGTGAATGTGGAGAAGAAAATCTTCAATCCATACGGCGGGATCTGTCATTCCATCATATGCCTCGATGCTTACGGGTTTAAACCCTTCCGGAAACTAGTGCTGCATTACCTCATCGATAAAGCACATGGGGTGGGCGGCGCCTCTATATCGGGCAACATCACGATGGAGTTCGTATGACGTCTGTGTTCGGTTCTCGGCCCGAACTTTGTTATGCTTGTCGCGCCAAGCTTGATGGCCGTCTTCTCGTGTTGGAGCACGTCCTCTTGATCCGTAGATTGATCTGGTATGGCCGACTCTGTTTTCCTGGTCCTGACGTAAGTCGTACGTATAGCCCCGAGCCGCTGCCTCTTTGCCTCTACGGCGAGGTGGCGCGGGCTGGTGTTTGGCATAATTAGCCATTTTGTCCCGTCCACGTGGTGGTCGGTCTGGTTCATCGGCATGATTGTATCGTGACGGTATTGGCTCAAGGGCCTCGTCCTCGAATTATGGTACTAGCCTGCGCTTTGGGTAGCTCTTTGTTGGGCACTCGAGACCATATTCTTCAGCAGCCAGGACCTTGGTCCATCTGTCATTGAGAGTATCCTGTTCGGCTTGGAGCTGTTGCTGTTTGTTTTTCAGGCTCCTCATAGTAGCGATGAGCTGTCGCTTGAAGCGTTCTTGTTCGAGAGGTTCCTCTGGCATGATGAAATCTTTGTTGCCGAGGCTGACATCCTCTTCGGAGGCAGGTAAGTAGTTACTGTCTTCTGAATCCTCGTGATTGGCGTGTTCGGGGCTGTATTGGCCTTCTTCCCTTTCATCCCGCTCGAACGCAGGTTCAGCGGGTTGGTCGGCGTCTTCGGCATTCTCCGGAGTGTCATTGTCCCCGGTGCCGGTATTGCTTTCCTTCTCCCGACGCGATCGTGAGCGGCGCCGCTGACATCGGTGCTTTGGTGGTGCCTCGACGGGCTTGTCCTCAATCGGATCTTGAGTGTCATCGTCGTCCTTCTGATCGGGCATATCCACCATGTATAAGTCGTCACTACAAGTGGTCGTCCAATGCCCAGTGATAGGCGGGTTTTGGCCTGGTTCGGCTCCGGCATCTTCGTCCATACCGTCGATGTTTTCGAAGGCGTAGTCTACCATGTCGGTTAGGTCCTTGACAGTGGCAATTAAGTGGGTGGTGGGTGGGACGTAAAATTCCCCATTCTCAGCCCCCAGTTCAGGCTGGGCGTAGTTCGGAAGTGACACTTCCGTGATGGCGAGAGATAGTAATAGGTCCAGTGCCTCGTTTAGGAGCGAAAGCTAGATAGGTGATTGAGGACCTGCGGGGCTGGGTCCGGTAATCACCACTTGACCGAGCTTGGTAGACGCAGACCTCGAGAGTTTGGAGTTGAGAACCGGAGATGAGTCCGGCTTCCCGATGACAGGGAGAGTCCCGCTAGACTCCGGGCCCACTGACGGCATGGTCACTTCTAGGTCTCCGGCAGGAAGCTCCGTAATGGCAGAGAGTCCGGCGGGGTTTATCCTCCCATCTTCGGATCGAGTGGTCCGCTTTGGATCTAAGGCCAGGGCAGGCACGAGAGTCGATCCTTGAACGGAATCTGATGGTGGATTTGACGTGCTTCCTTCATGAGGAGCAGCGGCCGAGGCCAAGAACCCTTCAAAGACCAAGTCTCCTTGGACATCAGCGATGTAATTAAAGCTTCCAAACCTGATCTGGTGACCAGGGGCGTAGCTGTCGATCTGCTCGAGGTGACCAGTTGAATTGGCATGCAGAGCGAAGCCGCCAAACACAAAGAGTTGACCAGGGAGAAAAGTCTCGCTAGAAACAGCATCGGCGCCGATGACAAGTCGGGCCATCGATCCTTCTGTCGACGACATAGTGGAACTCTCAATGAAAGCACCAGTGTCGGTGTCAAAACCGGCAGATCTCCGGTAGGGGGTCCTGAACTGTGCGTCTAAGGATCAAAGGTAACAGGGGAAAATGGGGACACAATGTTTACCCACGTTCAGGCCCTCTTTAAGGAGGTAAAACCCTACGTCTTGCTCGATTGTATTCAATGAGTTTAGGTGTTACAAGAGTTGATTTACCTCCAGATCGTAATGGCTAAACCCTAGCTGTCTAGCCTATGAGAATTCTGATAGCCTCTACGGACTAAACCCTCCAATTTATATACACACATGAGGGGCCTAGGGTTGTACAGAGTCGGTTTGTAAAGGAAGGGAATAACATATTCGGATACCAATCTTACCGTCCACGCATATAGGAGTCCTACCTGGATACGGGGGAAAGGCTACTGCCTTTATCTTCAGGCCCATCAGTCCGGCCAATATCAAATAGTCCGGACACCCGAGGACCCCCTAATCCAGGACTCCCTCAACCGATGCTTAGGTGTTGTTCTTACTTGAACAAACCTCCTACTTATGATTAACCCCCTCGCAAGCATCCGCAACTACGAGAAAATTATTAAGAATAAATTCTAACCATAGCATTAAACCTTTGGATCCTAATCAGTCCCTTACGGAATAGCGCATAAACTAGGGTTTAAGCTTCTGTCACTCTCACAACCCATCACCTAATAACTACTCCACATTGCATTCCCTTAGGCCCAAATATGGTGAGTGTCATGTAGTCGACGTTCACATGACACCACTAAGGGAATCACAACATACATACTATCAAAATATCAAACGCATATCAAGTTCACATGATTACTTGCAACAAGATTTCTCCCGTGACCTCAAGAACAAAAGTAACTACTCACAAATGATAATCATGCTCAAGATCAGATGGGTATTAAATAGCATAATGGATCTGAACATATAATCTTCGATCGAATAAACCATATAGTAATCAACTACAAGATGTAATCAACACTACTAGTCACCCACAAGCACCAATCTATAGTTCCGGTACAAAGATTGAACATAAGAAATAAACTAGGGTTTGAGAGGAGATGGTGTTGTTGAAGATGTTTATGGAGATTTCCCTCCCCAAGATGGGAGAGTTGTTGGTGATGATGATTTCCCCCTCCGGGAGGGAAATTCCCCCGGCGGAATCGCTCCGCCGGAGGGAAAAGTGCTCATGCCCAAGTTCCGCCTCGAGACGGCGGCACTTCGTCCCGAAAGTCCTCTTCTTATTTTTCTTGGTCAAAATGACTTATATACCAGAAGGGGGCACCGGAGGTGGGACGAGGAGGGCACAACCCACCTGGTGGTCCCCCTCTGGTACTTATATGCTCCAATATTTCTTATATATTCCATAAGAAATCTCCGTAAAGTTTCAGCTCATTTGGAGTTGTGCAGAATAGGTAGCCTGACGTAGCTTTTTCAGGTCCAGAATTCCAACTGCTGGTATTCTCCCTCCTTGCGTGAACCTTGCATATTATGAGAGAAAAGGCATTAGAATTACTCCAAAAGGCATTATTATGCATAAAAACATTGTAAATAACAGTAGGTAAACATGATGCAAAATGGACGTATCAAGTCCCCCAAGCTTAGACCTCGCTTATCCTCAAGCGAAAACTGAAATCAAAAAACATGTCCACATGTTTAGAGAGACAGAGGTGTCGATAAAAACAAAATACGGACATAGAAGCATCATCTATATTATTATGATAGCAACAAACTTTAACATAATACTTTATCATAGAACTTTTATCATAGACTTCTCATGAATAAGTAACAATTCACCACAGCATCGAAGTATAAAGCATAAACTCTATTGAAAACCAACAAACTATGTTCTCAGTTAACTTTGCAACTACAATTCATCATCCTTTCAGGAAGGGTCACGTATCGAAGCCTTTAGGCAAGTCCACATAATCAACCATCATATAGTCTTCTATGATTGCTAACACTCACCGCATACACATGAGCAAAAAGTTTCAACCGAACACATAGAAAGACAGGGGCTTATAATTTCGCCTCCCAACGTATTCACCTCAAGGGTGATGTCAACAATAGTAACTCATGCCACCCATATCCAACTAGATATATGTGCCTAGATCTTTCCTCACCACATGATGCTTGCCAAAAGAGAAAAATAAAAAGGAATAGAGAGAAATACTTTGACTCTTGCATAAAAGTAAATACATGAAAGTAAAATATAGGCCCTTCGCAGAGGGAAGCAAAGGTTGCCATGCGCTTTTTGTTTGTATGCTCAATCTCTTAGTGCAAAAGAACGTCATGTTATATTGGCCCTTTTATAGCAACCTTTATTATGCAGTCTGTCGCTTTTATTCTTTGCCATCACAAGTTCGTACAACGCTCAATTTTCTCTTACGCTAAATGATCTAACACTTTTAGAAGAAATTTCTATTGCCTTATTGCACCGATGACAACTTACTTGAAGGATCGTACACAATCCATTGGTAGGTATGGTGGACTCCCAAAACAAGATTTGGGTTTAAAGGTTTTTGGATGCACAAGTAGTGTCTCTACTTAGTGCGGAATTTTTGGCTAGTAAAGATAGGGGCAAGCACCACATGTTAAAGGATCTATGACAATATAACTTCTATGTGGATATGAACTAACATAAATCATTACACTGTCTTCCTTGTCCAACATCAACAATTTTGGCATATCATATTTTGATGGGGGCTCACAATAACAAAAGATGTCCAAGATAGTGTATTTGCATGTGAATCTTCTCTTCCCTTATTAATTTTTTCATGAATTGCAGCATTGACCAATGCCATGTTTGTAGATCTCCAATAAAATTTTCTACTTATACTCTTCCTTATGTAATGTCATTACTTACCATAAAATTTTATTGAACATGAAAGTAAAGAAAACAAAACTCAGACAAAACTTTATTATATATCTCGCACACGACTACAAGGATAGATCACTAAGCAAACTCTCGAAAAGAAAGGATCGAACTAAACTTTTATTCACCTAAAGCAAAACAAAACTATGGATCGAACTAAGATAAGTAAAGGCAAAATATAGTGGAGGTGATACAATATTGTGGCACCTCCCCCAAGCTTGGCACAAGCCAAGGGGAGTTCCCATACCCGATACTCAATTTTCCTTTGGTGATGAAGAAGGAGGTGGTGATGATGAAGTGGAGGGTTTGTCTTTCTCTTCCTCCAACTTACATCGGAGGATAAAGTTCTCTATCCTCAACTCATCGTTCTCCATCTTGAGCTTTATTATCCTCTTGCATAATGCCTCCATGCTTTCATGCTTGAAACAAGGAGGGACTGGTTCATCTTCATCTTCCTCATTTGAGAACCATATGTAGGGATAGGTGTCCTTGAAGATGTTTCTATCTAAAGGCTGATAAGAAACCGGATACTCCTCCTCGGAATTTTGAGACGACGTATTTTCAGATCTGTCAGGAAATAGTGAGAAAGAAGAACAGAGGATTTCTCTGCGATACAGTGGTCAATAGGTTCGGGGGGGTTTATAAAGATTTTTTTATCTTGGGAAACAAGCAAACGGTAGAAAAACGGAGTCTGGAAGGTACCCGAGGTGGGCACCACCCACCTGGGCGCGTCCTGGTGTCTTATGCCCACTAGGGTTGCCTTCCTAATTGTTTCTTATTTTCCTAATTTTTTATATATTCCAAAACTAACAAAAAATATGTTTGTGGATTTTTTGGAGTCCGTTTAGTAATCGTATAATGTGCCTCCTCTTTTTTTCATGATTCTGGAGTGTTCCGGAAGGTTTCCTTTATATGTTCTTCCGGTGTTAAAGTTCGTATAATATTACTTTCAACATTAATGAGCGTACCTGAGATATAATGCTTTATTCTTTGCCCGTTGACAACCTTCTGGTTAGTACCCTCGGCATTGTTTATTTTGATGACTCCTGATCAATAAACCTCCTCGATAACATAGGGTCCTTCCCATTTGGAGAGGGGTTTTCCTGCAAAGAATCTAAAACGAGAGTTGTACAAAAGAACATGTTCTCCAACTTTGAACTCACGCTTTTGGATTCTTTTATCATGCCATCTTTTGTTTTTCTTTGAATAACTTGGCATTTTCATAAGCTTGGGATCTCCATTCATCTAGTGAGCTAATATCAAATAACCTCTTTTCACCGGCAAGTTTGAAATCATAGTTGAGTTCTTTAATTGCCTAATATGCTTTATGTTCTAACTCAAGAGGCAAATGACAAGCTTTTCCATAAACCATTTTATAAGGAGACATACCCATAGGATTTTTATAAGCTATTCTATAAGCCCAAAGTGCATCATCTAATTTCTTAGACCAATTCTTTTGGGATCTATTGATAGTTTTTTGTAATATTAACTTTATTTCTCTATTGATAAGTTCATCTTGACCACTAGACCGAGGATGATAAGGTGATGCAATTCTATGGTTGACATCATACTTAGCAAGCATTTTACGGGAAGCACCATGAATAAAGTGTGAACCACCATCAGTCATTAAATATCTAGGGACTCCAAACCTTGGGAAAATAACTTCCTTAAGCATTTTAATAGAGGTGTTGTGATCAGCACTACTAGTTGGAATAGCTTCTACCCACTTAGTAACATAATCAACAGCAACCAAAATATGTGTATACCCATTAGAGGAAGGAAAAGGTCCCATATAATCAAATCCCCAAACATCAAATGGTTCGACTGCAAGTGAATAGTTCATAGGCATTTCTTGACGCTTACCAATATTACCAATACTTTGACATTCATCACAAGATAAAACAAACATACAGACATGCTTGAAGAGAGTAGGCCAATAAAATCCGGATTGCAATACCTTGTGAGCAGTTCTGTCTCCCGCATGATGCCCTCCATAAGCTTCAGAGTAACATTTTTGTAGCATTTGTCCCTGTTCATGCTCAGGTACACAACGTCTAATAGTACCATCTACTCCTTTATAAAGATGTGGGTCATCCCAAAAGTAATGTCTTACATCATAGAAGAACTTTTTCTTTTGTTGGTATGTGAAGCTAGGTGGTATATACTTAGCAACAATGTAATTAGCATAGTCAGCATACCAAGGAGTGTTATGAGAAACATTTATTGCAGCTAATTGCTCATCGAGAAAGTTATCATTAATAGGTTGTGGGTCATCAAGAATATTTTCAAGCCTAGACAAGTTATCAGCCACGGGGTTCTCAACTCCCTTTCTATCAGTGATATGTAAGTCAAATTCTTGTAGCAAAAGAACCCACCTAATAAATCTAGGTTTAGTATCTTTCTTTTCCATAAGATATTTTATAGCAGCATGATCGGTGTGACCAATTACTTTAAAATTAACAATGTAATATGTGAATTTATCACAAGAAAACACCACTGTTAGGAATTCTTTTTCAGTAGTAGCATAATTGTGTTGGGCACTCTCTAGAGTTTTACTACCATAATGAATAACATATATTTTCTTATTGATAATCGCCAAGTGCAAGGAATCATCGTTGCAATTTCCAAAGGTGGAAGTGATAAGTATGGAGTGTCAAAACCACAAGGAGCTAACGGTAATATCAATATTCTCTCAAGTCCTATCTGCCACTGATACAACTCTACGTACACTGAACGTTTGCTTCCAACTAGAAATGAGAAATAAAACTATGTTGTGGGTATGAAGAGGCTAGCTTTGCATGATATCGGAGAACTAAAATATAAAAGTACATGCTGTCAATATAAAGTTAGGATATATTACTATATATTATAAATAGCAAGTGTGGAATAATGATGGATCGGTGTGCGGAATTGTCCTAGGCAATTGTTAACAAGATCGGTAGTCGTCATTGCAATTTTATATGAGGGAGAGGCATAAGTGAACATACTTTCTCTCCTTGGATCATATGCACGTATGATTGGAACTCTAGCAAGCATCCGCAACTACAAAAGATCATTAAGGTAAAACCCAACCATAGCATTGAAGTACCAAGTCCCCTTTATCCCATACGCAACAACTCGCTTACTCGGGTTTATGCTTCTGTCACTCAAGCAACCCACTATAAGCAAATCATAAACGTATTGCAGCACCCTACAACGGGAATCCTTCACGTGTGCGTGGAACAGAAGGCACAATAGGACAGCACCAAAATAAACATACAACTCAAACCAATCTAGATCATAAATCAACCCAAAGGACAAAACAAATCTACTCAAAACATCATAGGATGGCAACACATCATTGGATCATAATATATGGCATAAAGCACCATGTTCAAGTAGGGGATTACAGCGGGGTGCGGGAGAGTGGACCACGAAAAAGAGATGAGGCAGGTGATGAAGATGGTGATGTTGACGAAGACGATCACCGTAGCGATGGTTCCCCCAGCGGCACTCCGGCGCCACCGAGAGAGAGGGGGATAGAGTCTCCCCCATGTGCATCCTCCTCCATGGCCTCCCCCATAGATGGGGAGAGGTTCTCCCTCTGGTCCTTGGCCTCCATGGTGATGATGGCCCCCTCCGGGATCCTCCTCCATGGCGTCCGGCGATGATGGCCCCCTCCGGCATGGTGCCGGAGAGGGCCTAGATCGCTTTTCGTGGCTACAAAGGCTTGCCGCGGCGGAACTCCCGATCTAGGTTTATTTCTGAGGTTTTTGGGATTTAAAGGATGTGTTGGCATTGGAGACAAGTCAAGGGGGCCTGCGAGGTGATGACAAGGCAGCGGGCACGCCCTAGGGGGGTGGGGGCGCCCCCCACCATTGTGGTTACCCCGGGACTCCTCCCTGGTATCTTTTCGCTCCAGTATTTTTTACATTTTCCAAAAATATTCTCCGTAAATTTTCAGCCCATTCCGAGAACTTTTATTTCTTCGCAAAAAACGACACCACGCTAGTTCTGTTGAAAACATCGTCAGTCTGGGTTAGTTCTCATCAAATCATACCAAAATCATATAGAATTATTGTAAACATGGCATGAATACTTCCTAAATTATAGATACGTTGGAGACGTATCAGCATCCTAAATTATGAATACTTCCTTAATTCCTACTCGTCCTCGAGTAGGTAAATGATAAAAGAAATAATTTTTGAATTGTGAATGCTAGCAAGTGCACAAGTTTGATCAATGATAATTTCAATAACTTTTTCTGGCATCATTACATGTCATAACAGTAGCTCATCTCATAAAACTTCTCATGATCAAGTAACAAGCTATTCACATGTTAAAGCATAGACCATAAACTTTCTTGAAAACTAACAAACTATGTTCTCGGTCATCAAACAATTGCAATTCATCTTATTTTAATGAAGGGTCTATGTAAGAGCTTTGATTTAGCAAATCCCACATACTCAACTATCATAGAGTCTTCCATGATTGCTAACACCCAAAGCATATTTTTAGAACAAATAGCATCCATCAAACACAAAGAAAGATATGGGCTTAATATTTCGCCTCCCAACTTATTTATCATATAGATAATTGTCAACAATAATAATTCATGATCAAATATATTTGAATGGCCATATATGCTTGGATATTTCCCCACCACATGATGCTTGCCACCTAAAGAATAATTGAGGTTGAAATAAGAAGGAATACTATTGACTCTTGCATAAAAGTAAATACATGAAAGTAAAAGTTAGGCCCTTCGAAGAGGGAAGCAGAGGTTGTCATGCGTTTTTAAAAGTTGGATGTGCAAACCCTTAATGCAAAGGAACGTCACATTGTATTTCCCTTTGTGATAGCAACCTTTATTATGCAGTCCGTTGCTTTTATTTCTTCACCACCACAAGTTCGTACAACGATTATTTTCCCTTACAATAAAAGATCACACATATTTAGGAGAAATTTTTATTGCTTTTTGCACCGAGGAAAACTTACTTGAAGGATCTTATTCAATACATAGGTAGATATGGTGGACACTCATGGCATGAAACTGGCTTTAAGGGTTTTGGATGTACAAGTAGTATCTCTACTTAGTACAAAATTTTGGATAGCAAAATATCCTAAGCAAGCACCACATGTTAGAGGATCCATAACAATATAACTTCTATGCAAATATACCCAAACATAACTCATTACATTGTCTTCCTTCTCCAACTTCATCTAATTTGCTCAAGTTTGAAAATAATTAATGGGGCTCACAATCATAGAAGATATCCAAGATAGTATATTTCTATGTGAAATCTCTCTTCCTTCTATATTCTTTCATGAATTGTTCAAGTGACCAATGTTGAGTTTGCTAACTTTCTATAAATTTTACCACCTATGCTTCTTATAAGTGAAGTCATTACTCCCCATGGGATAAGCATACGAAGCATATATAATTTCAGATCTATGATATTCAATTCATTCAACCATTTACTCATAGGATATAAGTGAAGCACGTGAGCAAATGAAAAACTACTACAAAAAGATATAAGTAAAGAACAATGAGTAGTCAAATAATTAACTAGACATGGGAGGACTCTCTCTCATTCAAGATTTCAGATCCAATGATTTTATTCAAACAGCAAGTAAAATGAAAATATGCTCCAAGAAAAACACATATCATGTGACGAATAAAAATATAGCTCCGAGTAAGGTATACCGATGGTTTTGAAGACGAAAGAGGGGATGCCTTCCGGGGCATCCCCAAGCTTAGGCGCTTGAGTCTTCTTCGAATATTACCTTGGGGTGCCTTGGGAATCCCCAAGCTTAGAGTCTTTCGACTCCTTATTCTCCTCATATCGATATCTCACCCAAAACTTGAAAACTTCAATCACACAAAACTTAACGGAACTTCATGAGATGGGTTAGTACGATAAAGAGTAAATCATTCACTTTGGTACTGTCAAAGACAAGATTCATAATTCTTCTCACACAATGCCTACTGTACCATATCATTTCTACAACTTATATTGAGCAATATAAGCCATAGAAACTAGAAAACAAGCAAACTATGCATTGAAAACAGAATCTGCCAGAAACAGAACAATCTATAATGATCTGAATAACAACCATACTTCTGTTACTCCAAAACTTCTGAAAAAATAGGAAAAACTAAGTAATTTGTATATCAATCTTGTGTAAAAAATTCAGATCAAAAACACGCTTATGTGATTTTTTAAAATTCTGTCAAAGCGCAAAAAATTCTGTTTTTCAGCAAGATCAAATCAACTATCATCGTAAGCCATCCCAAAGGTCTTACTTGGCACTTTAGTGAAACAAAAGCTATAAAACATGATTACTACAGCATCTTAATCATGCGAACACACAAAAACAGTAAGGTAAATATAGGGTTGTCTCCCAACAAGTGCTTTTCTTTAATACCTTTTTAGCTAGGCATGATATTATAATGATACTCTTCCAAGCCCAATTCTGATGATAGTCTTATTTATACTCGAAAAGGTATAAGTGAAGTTCATGGAGCATTCTACAATTAATATAGATTTACCAACATCCAAGCTCAAAATATATAAGTGAAGCACACGAAGCATTCTATAAAGCCGTACTCAAATGATTTAAGTGAAGCACAAAGAGCATTCTATAAAGACATACTCAAAAGATTTAAGTGAAGCACAAAGAGCATTCTACAAATCAATGAAGGGCTATCTCACACTAGCATGGAGCATAAAGGAAAAGAAACGAAAAATAAACTCAAAAGACACATATCATGTGAACAAAACAAAAACCGAGGTATACCGATAATTGTTGAAGAAGAAAGATGGATGCCAACCGAGGCATCCCAAAGCTTAGATGCTTGAGTATCCTTGAAATATTTAGCTGGGGTGCCTTGGGCATCCCCAAGCTTGAACTCTTGCCTCTCCTTATTCTTCTCATATCGGTAACTCCTCGCTTCGAACACTTTGTAATATCCCAAAATTCTAAATTTTGGAATGTTATAATGAATAGATAGCTTTGATTGATTGTTTGATTGATGTGTGAAATTGAGTGAAATTCGAAACTTTCTGAAAGTTAAATGAGAGGGAATAAAAGGACTTTCCCAAACTTTCATCTTTGCTTGCTGATCTCCATGAATTCAAATTCTTTTCAAATACAAAACCCTTGAGCGAAGATGATATGACTTCTTCCATTTAATTAAATGAAAGGGTATTTGAAAATATTTGAATTTCATTTGGAAATATTTCAATTCATAAACTTCATGCAATTCAATGATTTTCATGAGAGAAGATAAAATGACTTCTTCAAAACATATGAAATGTGAGTTGGGAGTTTCAAAGGATCAAATTCAAAGTCCTTTTGGAAATTATTTTTAATTTGGAGTTATTTGGGTTTTATTCAAATTATTTTTCTCCAAAAATAAAATACATGACAAATAGGGTAACATGATTCCCTACAATAGAAATTGGGAGAGAAATAAATTTGAATTCATTTTGGTATTTTTTAAATGATTTTTGTTGGATTTTAATAGAGCAGTAGCACTCTTGGCTTTCTTTAAATTTGTGTAGATTTTATTTGACTCTAGAAAAATGTTCAGCTTGTAGGAAATGTTTTTCTGAAAATTTTGATATATTATATGCCTATATAAAAAATTTATTCATTTTGTTTTATTTGTGTTTGTTGTCTGGAAAATCTTTATTTAAAAAAAAGAATCCCCGCCGACTGGGCCGGCCCAGCTCCTCAGCCAGGCCCAGCCTAGCTCGCCAACCGCCTCCGTCTCCGAGCTCAGGACGAAGTCCCGAGCATGGCCGACTCCGCCGCCGCCGCCGAGTCCCGGTCGGGCACACCTCCCCTTGCCCCTCCTCCACGCCTGGCGCCTCCCCTCCCCTCCTATAAAGGGCGCCGCCCGGGCCCTCTCCTCCTCGCCTCTCGTGCCGCCGCCCCTCGCTAGATCCGCCGCTGCCTCGACGTCCGTGCCGCCTCTGGACTCTGCGCCGCCCCCTTGCCCCTCCCGCATGCCATCTCGCCCCCTCCCTCCATAAATAGCGCCGCCCCCTTGCCCCGCGCTGCTCCTCGCAGCAACCGTCGCCGCCCCGGCGAGATCCGCCGCCGCCGCCGCACTTCCTGCATCGCCGCTTCTCGTCGTCCCGCGCCGCTAGCTGCCACCGCTGCCGCTCGCCGCCTAGCACCGCCCCGTGCCGCCGTAGCCACCTCCCGCGCCGCGCAGCCCCGCCGCCGTCTCGCCGTTGCCGCGCCGCATCCGCCGCCGCACTTCCCGTTGCAGCCGCCGGAAACCGCCGTCCTGTTGACCCGCCGTGGACCGGTAAAACCGCCCGGTCCGATCCGGTTTATTTCCAGCCTTCGGTTCTTTTGGTTAAACCCGGTTTTTCTTAATAACCTAGTTAAGTAGTGAACGTTCGTTGTTTTAGTCTTCGTAGCGAACGTTTTCGTCATATAAGTTTCTGTAGCGAACGTTCGCTATTTAGTCTTTTTCTTTTATTTTAGTTTTCTACCAGGGACTCGTTTGTGAGTATTTTATTTATAGATTGGCCCCTGTTTTTAAAACTAGCATAACTTTTTACTCGTTTGTCCAAATCCAATGAAACCAACGCCCACTTCTTCGTTATGATCCCCTCTATCCAGTAATACAACTTAAACATGTTTTTGAAAGTTTTAAAATTTGATTTCAAACAATTTTATATTCAGACTTCGTTTGGTCATAACTTGAGTTTTATAACTCCGATTTAGTTGATTCTTTTTGCTTATCGAAGCTCTTGACCTATACATTCTGATAAGTCCAAATTCACATAATTTTGGTACTATTAGAAATTGTTTCATGTTGCAAGAGTTATTTACTTTGGTTCTGATGTTTTCCGAATTGTCTTCTTCGTTCTTTCCGATCTTTTGAGTGATTGCTTATGTGTGGTTACCATTGCTTGCTGACGATAGATTGACCGGAGTGTGACGAGTAGATCTATCAAGAGTTTTGAGTGTGAATCATCTTCATCAATAGTACAGGCAAGTAACACTTTGATCATACCCCATTATTACCCAGTTTTTATGCATTAGTTTCCATCCTCAAAACATTGCATGAGTAGGATTGATAACATGTGGGTATTGGGAAGTAGTTGATGAGGTAGGAACCTATTGCCCTGAATTCAAACCTTGGGAGTTACTATTACGTTATGCTTATATTGCCATGCTATGCTCGTAGACGTGGATTTGGTTTGAGTGTATTCCATGACAGATGTGAGATTGTTTACTTAATGGTTCAACTTAAGGTGGCTACTTTAATACACATCTTGGTGGATTGGTTGCGGGCACCTGGAGAATCCAGTGTTGTCCTAGGATATCCCAGAGGTCCCGTGTGATCATCCTACGGTTCGCCACCCAGGCTCAAAGGGATCATAAGATTATTCATGCTAGAAACTTCCGTGTGCAGCCAAAAGCTATTATGGGCTCTAGCATAGTTGAGTAAGTTGCATGAGCTCTTGAAGAAGTGGATCAGCAGGTAGAGGGATGTAGGTTGGTATGGTCTGCCCGGAGTAAAGAATTAATGTTTCTGAAAGACTATGTCTCGGTCATCCGTTTCTCAAACACCATGTAGTGTGAGAAATCCAATGGAGGAGATCCAGTCTTTTGGGGAAAAGTGCGCAAACCTCTACAGAGTGTACAAACTAATCATGGTTAGCCGTGTCCCTGGTTATGGACAATCTTGAGTCTCTGGTACTTGGATTGTCATATTGATCTCATCACGTTACTTAAATAATTTGTTGGGTTATTGATGTTAATTTGGGATTGCTTTGGAGGAACCTTCTCAATATTTTCAACCAACTTTGTAGTTAAATAAATATATTCCTTTGAAGTAGGAAAAAATTGGCTTTTCGCAAAAACATTGTAACCGTAGAGCTTTCCACCAGCCATATATGCATGTAGTGATAGCATTTATTTTACTCATTGCTCTACTGTGTTATCTTGCCAGTACATTCAATGTACTGACCCATTTCGGGCTGCAACATCTCATGTTGCAGGATTCTTACGACGAGTAAGTGATACGTTAGGGTTACGATTTCTACACTCAACTTTGCCGTTGGTGTTGATGGGAATCCACAACCTTGTTGTTACTTCCGCTATATGGATTGAGGTAATAGTATTAACGTTATTTTATACATGTAATTTACCTCTGTTATAAATCCTCGAGTACTGTGTGTGTCAGCATACCGATCCAGGGATGACACTTAAGCACAGAGACTTGACCGTCTGAGGTCGGGTCGCTACACACTTCATCCACACAAAACTTAACAAAACCTTTCTGAGATCCGTTAGTATAATAAAGCAAATCACTACCTTTAGGTACTATTGTAAACTCATTCCAATTTCATATTAGCATTATATCTACTGTATTACAACTTCACCATGGTTCATACTGCCCCGATACAACCCATAGATTCATCAAAATAAGCGAACAACACATAGAAAACAGAATCCGTCAAGAACATGACAGTCTATAGCAATCTGGAACTTTCATGTACTGTTGTAACTTCAAAAATTCTAAACAATTAAGACAATCTAAACAAATTGCATAGAAGTACTGTCTAAAGATTTCAAGATTTTATCACGCTCCAGTAAAAAATGAAAATTCAAATACTACAGCAAAAGTTTCTGTTTTTTCTGCTGCACACACCAAATAAGCAATTTAAACATTCTAAACGTAAACCTTGGCACACTATTTTTATAATAAAATGAATATATACAAGGGGATACTTATTTTTTAGAAACTTCCTTGAAAAAATCTACATTGTTTCCATGAGCATGAACACAAGTGTTCAAGGTCGACCCTCACTTCTCCAATGCATAACCTTCCAATCACTTCTCTTTTTGAAAAAAATTAGGCATAAGAGGCAAGTAATTTTTTTTGAATTTTCATTTTTGAATTTTTTTATATGTTTCACCCACAACTAAAGAAAAAAATCTACTTAGTGAAGAAAGCAAACAAGCACACACGAGAATATCAAGCCCACGCTATTGCTCCCCGGCAATGGCGCTAGAAAAGAGCTTGATAATCCCCAAGTGCAAGGAATCACGTAGCAATTTCCAAAGGTGGAAGTGATAAGTACGGAGTGTTGAACCCACAAGGAGCTAAAGGTAAGATCAAAATTCTCCCAAGTCCTATCTGCCACTGATACGACTCTACGTACACCGAACGTTTGCTTCCAACTAGAAACAAGAAATAAAACTATGTTGTGGGTATGAATAGGATAGCTTTGCATGATATCGAAGAACTAAAATATAAAAGTAGGTGCTGTCAATATAAAGTTAGGATATATTACTATATATTATAAATAGCGAGTGTGGAATAATGATGGATCGGTGTGCCGAATTTTCCTAGGCGATTGTTAACAAGATCGGTAGTCATCATTGCAATTTTATATGAGGGAGAGGCATAAGTTAACATACTTTCTCTCCTTGGATCATATGCACTTATGATTGGAACTCTAGCAAGCATACGCAACTATTAAAGATCATTAAGGTAAAACCCAACCATAGCATTAAAGTACCAAGTGCCCTTTATCCCATGCGCATCAACCCCCTTACTCGGGTATATGCTTCTGTCACTCAAGCAGCCCACTATAAGTGAATCATAAACGTATTGCAGCACTGTACAACGTGAATCCTTCACGTGTGCGCGGCACGGAAGGCTCCATATAGGACAGCACCAAAATAAAACATACAACTCAAACCAATCAAGATAATCAATCAACCCAAAGGACAAAAGAAATCTACTCAAAACATCATAGGATGGCAACACATCATTGGAACATAATATGTGGCATAAAGCACCATGTTCAAGAGGGCATTACTGCGGGGTGCGGGAGAGTGAACCGCGTAAAAGAGATGAGGAAGGTGATGTTGGTGAAGACGATCACTGCGGCGATGGTTCCCCCGACGGCACTCCGGTGCCACCGTGAGAGAGGGGGAGAGAGTCTCCCCCTTGTGCTTCCTCCTCCATGGCCTCCCCCCAAGATGGGGAGAGGTTCTCCCTCTGGTCCTTGGACTCCATGGTGATGATGGCCATCTCCGAGATCCTCCTCCATGGCCTCCGGTGATGATGGCCCCCTCTGGTAGGGTGCCGGAAAGGGCCTAGATTGCTTTTTCGTGGCTATAGAGGCTTGCGGCGGCGGAACTCCCGATCTAGATTTATTTCTGAGGTTTTTGGGATTTATAGGAGGTGTTGGCGTCGGGGACAAGTCAATGGGGCCCGTGAGGTGATGACAAGGCAGGGGCGCACCCTAGGGGGGTGGGGGCGCCCCCACCCTTGTGGTTACCCCGTGACTCCTCTCTAGTATCTTTTCGCTCCAGTACTTTTTATATTTTCCAAAAATATTCTCCATAAATTTTCATCCCATTCCTAGAACTTTTATTTCTGCACAAAAAAAGACACCACTGTAGTTCTGCTGAAAACAGTGCCAGTCCGGGTTAGTTCTAATAAAATTGTACCAAAATCATATAGAATTGTTGTAAACATGGCATGAATACTTCATAAATTATAGATACGTTGGAGAATTATCACTTATCAATCCTTTGTCCTAGAACAGCACCAACAACATAATCACTAGCATCACACATAATTTCAAAAGGCGAGTTCCAATCAGGTGCTTGAACAACAGGTGCAGAAATTAAGGCTTTCTTAAGTGTTTCAAAGGCTTCTACAAAATCATCATAAAAAACAAATGGAACATCCTTTTGTAAAAGATTTGTAAGAGGCCTGGAAATTTTAGAGAAGTATTTAATAAACCTCCTATAGAAACCAGCATGACCGAGAAAACTACGAATACCTTTGATATCTTTAGAGACATGGCATTTTCCAAATTGCATCAACTTTAGCTTTATCCACCTCAATACCGTTGGGAATTGTTGCATGGAAAACAAAAAATCTAAGCACATGCAATGATCTATCCATGGAGATGCATAGTAACGAGGGGGAGAGTGTGTCTACGTACCATCATAGACCCTAGGCGGAAGCGTTTCTCAACGCGGTTGATGTAGTCGAACTTCTTCGCGCTTCAACTGATCAAGTACCGAACGCACGGCTCCTCCGCATTCTGCACACGTTTAGCTCGGTGACGTCCCTCGCCTTCTTGATCCAGCAAGACGTCGAGGTAGCAGATGAGTTCCGTCAGCACGACGGTGTGGTGATGGTGAAGTGATCCTCGCAGGGCTTCGCCTAACCACTACTAAAATATGACCTGGGGTGTACATGATGGAGGGGGGCGCCGGACACGGCAAAACAATTGTCTGGGGTGTGCTAGCCCCCCCCCATATATATATATATATATATATCTATATATATATATATATATATATATATATATATATAGGTGGGAGGGGGAGGGGAGAGGCCAGGAGGCGCCCCCAAGTAGGACCATATCCTACTTGGGCTCCTCCCAAGCCGCACGCCCCCTGCCATATCTATCGGAGGGGGAAGGATGGGCGAATCCTATTCCCTTTCTTTCCTTTCCTCCTTCCCCTTTCTTTTTCCACCTTGGACAGCCCATATGGGGGGCACACCAGCCCCTTGTGGCTGGTGCGTTTCCTCTCTTGGCCCATAAGGCCCATATCTTTTGCCGGGGGTGCCCAGAACCCCTTCCGGTGATCCGGTATGTACCCGTACACTCCGAAACACTTCTGGTGTCCGAATACCATCGTCCTATATATCAATCTTTACCTCTCAACCATTTCGAGACTCCTCATCATGTCCGTGATCTCATCCAGGACTCCGAACAACATTCGGTCACCAAATCACATAACTCATATAATACTATATCGTCAACGAACGTTAAGCGTGCGGACCCTACGGGTTCGAGAACTATGTACACATGACCGTCACATCTCTCCGGAAAATAACCAATAGCGGAATCTGGATGCCTATATTGGCTCCTACATATTCTTTGAAGATCTTTATCGGTCGACACGTTATGACAACATACGTTATTCCCTTTGTCCATCGGTATGTTACTTGCCCGAGATTCGATCGTCGGTATCTGTATACCTAGTTCAGTCTCATTACCGGCAAGTCTCTTTACTCGTTCCATAATACATCACCTCGTGGCTAACTCCTAAGTCATTTGCTTGCAAGCTTATGATGTGTATTGCCGAGAGGGCCCAGAGATACCTCTCCGATAGTCGGAGTGACAAATCCTAATCTCGATCTATGCCAACTCAACAAACACCTTCGGAGATACCTATAGAGCATCTTTATAATCACCCAGTTACGTTGTGACATTTGATAGCACACAAGGCATTCCTCCGGTATCCGGGAGTTGCATAATCTCATAGTCGAAGGAATATGTACTTGACATGAAGAAAGCAATAGCAATAAAACTGAACGATCATAATGCTAAGCTAGCGGATGGGTCTTGTCCATCACATCATTCTCCTAACAATGTGATCCCGTTATCAAATGATAGCTCATGACAATGGTTAGGAAACCTTAACCATGTTTGATATACGAGCTAGTCCAGTAGAGGCTCACAAGGGGCACGGTGTTTGTTTATGTATTCACACATGTATTAAGGTTTCCGATCAATACAATTCTAGCATGAATAAGGAAATATAAAATAACAACTTTATTATTGCCTCTAGGGCATATTTCGAATACCTCGTTCAGAAATTTTATGTCCCAAGACAATACCTTCATTAACCATAAAGTGGCACTTCTCGCAATTCAAGACAAGATTAGTTTGCTCGCATCTCTGCAAAACTCGATCAAGGTTGCTTAAGCAATAATCAAAAGAAGTTCCATAGACGGAAAAATCATCCATGAAAACCTCAACAATCTTTTCACAAAAAACAGAGAATATAGCAGTCATACATCTTTGAAAGGTGGTAGGTGCATTGCATAAACCAAAAGGCATACGTCTATAAGCATAAGTTCCAAAAGGACAAATAAAGGTCGTTTTCTCTTCAACATGTATTTGAGAAAAACCAGAATATCCATCAAGGAAACAAAAATGTGTGTGCTTTGACAATCTTTCTAGCATTTGATCAATAAAAGGCAGAGGGTAATGATCTTTTGTAGTAGCTTTATTTAATTTTCTAAAATAAATTACCATTCTATATCAAGTGACAATTCTTTGTGGCATAAGTTCATTCTTATCATTAGGAACAACAGTAATACCTCCCTTCTTAGCGACACAATGAACATGACTTACCCATCTACTATCAGCTATAGGATAGATTATACCTACTTCTAGAAGCTTTAGTATTTCATTTCTTACCACTTCTTTCATTTTGGGATTTAAACGTCATTGGTGTTTACCAACGGGTTTAGGATCAGGTTCCATATAAATTTTGTGCTGATAGAGAGTGGGACTAATTCCCTTTAAATCATCAAGAGTATATCCAATAGCAGCTTGATGCTTCTTCAGAACCTCTAATAATCTTTCTTCTCCATGTTCTGAAAGGTTCAATATGTATCCAGATTGAGACTTAGAGTCATCTAGATTAGTGTAAGCTTGCATCGACGTAACTATTTACGTCAAACTCTTTATCACCTCCATAACTGAGAAACATTTCCTTTGTCCTCTTTAAGGCACCTACGGATAATTTTGACCGCTGTCCAGTGGTCCACTCCTGGATCACTCTTGTACCCTCTTTGCCAGATAAGTGGCAAGACACACATCAGGTGTGGTACACAGCATGGCATATCGTGTAGAACCTATGGCTGAGGCATAGGGAATGACTTTCATTCTCTCTCTATCTTCTGCCGTTGTCGGGCATTGAGTCTTACTCAACTTCACACCTTGTAATAAAGGCAAGAACCCCTTCTTGGACTAAACCATTTTGAACTTCTTCAAATCTTATCATGGTACGGGTTTTGTGAAAGTTCTATTAAGCATCTTGGTCTATCCCTATAGATCTTGATGCTCAATACGCAAGTGGCTTCACCGAGGTCTGTCACTGAAAAATTCTTATTCAAGTGTCCTTTTATGCCATCCAGAAATTCTATATCATTTCCAATCAATAATATGTCATCCACATATAATATCAGAAATGCAACAGAGCTCCCACTCACTTCCCTGTAAATATAGGCTTCACCGTAAGTCTGTACAAAAGCATATGCTTTGATCACCTCATCAAAGCGTATATTCCAACTCTGAGATGCTTGCATCAGTCCATAGATAGATCGCTGGAGCTTGCACATTTTGTCAGCACCTTTAGGATCGACAAAACCTTCTGATTGCATCATATAAACCTCTTCTTTAAGATATCCATTAAGGAATGCAGTTTTGATGTCCATTTGCCAGATTTCATAATCATCAAATGTGACAATTGCTAACATGATTCGGACAGACTTAAGCATCGCTACGGGTGAGAAAGTATCATCGTAGTCAACTCCTTGAACTTTTCGAAAACCTATTGCGACAAGTCGAGCTTTGTAGATAGTAACATTACCATTAGCGTCAGTCTTTTTCTTGAAGATCCATTTATTCTCTATGGCTTGTTGATCATCGGGCAGGTCCACCAAAGTCCACACTTTGTTCCCATACATGGATCCTATCTCAGATTTCATGGCCTCAAGCCATCTATCAGAATCTCGGCTCTTCATACTTCGTAGGTTTGCCTTGGTCTAATAACATGACTTCCAGAACAGGATTACCGTACCACTCTGGTGCGGATCGTGCTCTGGTTTACCTACGATGTTCAGTAGCAACTTGATTTGAAGTTTCATGCTCATTATCATTTGCGTCCTCTCTAGTTGGTGTAGGCATCGTGGGAACAGATTTCTCTGATGTGCTACTTTCCAATTCGAGAGTAGGTACGATTACCTCATCAAGTTCTACTTTCCTCCCACTCACTTGTTTCGAGAGAAACTCCTTCTCTAGAAAGGTTCCATTCTTGGCAACAAAGATCTTGCCTTCGGATCTGTGGTAGAAGGTGTACCCAATTGTTTCCTTAGGGTATCCTATGAAGACGCACTTCTCTAATTTGGGTTCGAGCTTATCAGGCTGAAGCCTTTTGACATAAGTGTCGCAACCCCAAACTTTACGAAACGACAGCTTAGGTTTCTTGCCAAACCACAGTTCATACGGTGTCGTCTCAACGGATTTAGATGGTGCATTATTTAACGTGAATGCAGCTGTCTCTAATGCATAACCCCAAAACGATAGTGGAAAATCAGTAAGAGACATCATAGATTGCACCATTATCTAATTAAGTATGGTTATGACATTCGGACACACCATTACGCTGTGGTGTTCCAGGTGGTGTGAGTTGTGAAACTATTCCACATTGTTCTAAATGACGGCCAAACTCGTACCTCAAATATTCGCCTCCACAATTAGATCATAGAAACTTTATTTTTCTTGTTATGATGATTCTCCACTTCACTCTGAAATTCTTTGAATTTTTTTGAACTTTTCAAGTGTGAGTTGTGAAAAGTTTCATTAAGTAGATATACCCATATCTGCTCAAATCATCTGTGAAGGTCAGAAAATAATGATACCACTGCGTGCCTCAACACTAATCGGACCGCATACATCATTATGTATTATTTCCAATAAGTCATTAGCTCGCTCCATTGTTCCAGAGAACGTAGTTTTAGTCATCTTGCCCATGAGGCATGGTTCGCAAGCATCAAATGATTCATAATCAAGTGATTCCAAAAATCCATCCGCATGGAGTTTCTTCATGCGCTTTACACCAATATGACCTAAATGGCAGTGCCACAAGTATGTTGCACTATCATTATCAACTTTGCATCTTTTGGCATCAACATTATGAATATGTGTATCACTACAATCGAGATTCAATAAACCATTCACCTTGGGTCTATGACCATAGAAGGTTTTATTCATGTAAACAGAATAACAATTATTCTTTGACTTAAATGAATAACCGTATTGCAATAAACATGATCCAATCATATTATGCTCAATGCAAACACCAAATAACATTTATTTAGGTTCAACACTAATCCCGAAGGTAAAGGGAGTGTGCGATGGTGATCTTATCAACCTTGGAATCACTTCCAACACACATCATCACCTTGCCATCAACTAGTCTCTGTTCATTTTATAACTCCTACTTCAAGTTACTAATCAAAACAACTGAACCAGTATCAAATACCCAGGGTTGCTACGAACACTAGTAAAGTACACATTAATAACATGTATGTCAAATATACCTTTGTTCACTTTGCCATCATTCTTATCCGCCAAGTATTGGGGCAGTTCCGCTTACAGTGACCATTCCCTTTGCAGTAGAAGCACTCAGTTTTAGGCTTCGGTCTAGCTTTGGGCTTCTTCATGTGAGTGAAAACTTGCATGCCACTCTTTTTGAAGTTCCCTTTCTTTCCCTTTTGCCCTTTTCCTTGAAACTAGTGGTCTTGTTAACCATCAACATTTGATGCCCTTTCTTGATTTCTACCTTCACCGATTTCAGCATCGCAAAGAGCTCGGGAATCGTTTTCATCATGCATTTCATATTATAGTTCATCACGAAGTTCTACTAGCTTGGGGAGAGTTACTAGAGAACTCTGTCAATCACTATCTTATCTGGAAGATTAACTCCCACTTGATTCAAGCGATTTTACTACCCAGTCATTCTGAGCATATGCTCACTGGCTGAGCTATTCTCCTCCATCTTGTAGGCAAAGTACTTGTCAGAGGTCTGATACCTCTCGACACGGGCATGAGTCTGAAATACCAATTT
Organism: Triticum aestivum; assembly: GCF_018294505.1. Taxonomy (NCBI): domain Eukaryota; kingdom Viridiplantae; phylum Streptophyta; class Magnoliopsida; order Poales; family Poaceae; genus Triticum; species Triticum aestivum. Next base: position 283,600,850 of record NC_057811.1, read on the forward strand.
CAGCTCTTGGAATATCTCATATGCTCTGTGGCGTTCAAAACATTTTTGAAGTCCCGGTTCTAAGCCGTAAAGCATGGCGCACTAAACTATCAAGTAGTCACCATATCGAGCTTGCCAAACGTTCATAACGTCTGCATCTGCTCCTGCAACAGGTCTGTCACCTAGTGGTGCATCAAGGACACAATTCTTCTATGCAGCAATGAGGATAATCCTTAGATGACGGAGCAGTCTGCATCATTGGTACTAACATATTTCAACTTAGTTTTCTCTAGGAATATATCAAAATAGTAGGGAGCTAAATCGCGAGCTATTGATCTACAACATAGATATGCCAAAAGTATTAAGACTAAGTTCATGATAAATTTAAGTTCAATTAATCAAATTACTAATGAACTCCCATTTAAATAGACATCCGTCAAGTCATCTAAGTGATACATGATCCAAATCAACTAGCCCATGTCCAATCATCACGTGAGATGGGGTTGTCAACAATGGTGAACATCTCTATGTTGATCATATCTACTATATGATTCACATTTGACCTTTCGGTCTCCAGTGTTCCGAGGCCATGTCTGTACATGCTAGGCTCGTCAAGTTTAACCCAAGTATTCCGCATGTGCAAAAATGTCTTGCACCCGTTGTACGTGAACGTAGAGTCTATCACACCTGATCATCACGTGGTGTCTCAACACGACAAACTGTAGCAATGATGCATACTCAGGGAGAACACTTTTATCTTGAAATTAAGTGGAGGGATCATCTTATAATGCAACCACCGTTCTAAGCAAAATAAGATGCATAAAAGATATACATCACATGCAATCAAAATATGTGACACGATATGGCCATCATCTTGTGCTTTCGATCTCCATCTCCAAAGCATCGTCATGATCTCCATCGTCACCGGCTTGACACCTTGATCTCCATTGTAGCATCGTTTCGTCGAGGTCATCACGCCAACTATTGCTTCTACGACTATCGCAAACGCATAGTGATAAAGTAAAGCAATTACATGGCGCTTGCACTTCATACAATAAAGAGACAACCCTAAGGCTCCTGCCAGTTGTAGATATTAAAAAACATGATCATCTCATGCATCAACTTATATCACATCATATCTTGACCATATCACATCACAACATGCAATGCAAAAACAAGTTAGACGTCCTCTACTCTGCTGTTGCAAGTTTTACGTGGCTGCTACGGGCGTCTAGCTAGAACTGTTCTTACCTACGCAAAAACCACAACGGTGATTTGTCAAGTTTGTTATATTGACCTTCTTCAAGGACCGGCCGTAGTCAAATTCGGTTCAACTAAAGTAGGAGAAATAGACACCCGCCAGCCACCTTTATGCAAAACTAGTTGCATGTCTGTCGGTGGAACCGGTCTCATGTGCATGGACATGTAAGGTTGGTCCGGGCTGCTTCATCCCACAATACCGCAGAATATAAATAAGACGCTGGTGGTAAGCAGTATGACTATCACCACCCACAACTCTTTGTGTTCTACTCGTGCATATCATCTACGCATAGACCTGGCTCATGATGCCACTGTTGGGAATCGTTGCATGTAAAAAAAAATCTACGCACATGTAATGATCTATCCATGGAGATGCATAGCAACGAGGGGGAGTGTGTGTATGTACCCTCGTAGACCGTAAGCGGAAGCGTTTCTCAACGCGGTTGATGTAGTCGAACTTCTTCGCGCTTCAACCGATTAAGTACCGAACGCACGACACCTCTGCGTTCTGCACACGTTCAGCTCGGTGACGTCCCTCGCCTCCTTGATCCAGCAAGATGTCGAGGTAGTAGATGAGTTTCGTCAGCATGACGGTGTGGTGACGGTGATGATGAAGTGATCCTCGTAGCGCTTCGCATAAGCACTATGAAAATATGACCGGGGGTGTAAGCGGTGGAGGGGGGCGCCGCACACGGCTAAACAATTGTCTGGTGTGTCCTAGGCGCCCCCCACACACGCATATATATATAGGTGGCAGGGGGAGGGGAAGGAATAGCACTCACGCTAGCACCTATGTCGCGTAAACCGTGATAATAGTGATCTCCTATTTTAACTGAGACAACAGGTCTATGTTTATCTTTCTTATCAGGTTTGGCAATTCTAGCAGCTTCATCACAGAACTAAACAACATGCCCATCTATATTTTCAACCAGGAGATCCTAACCATAGCAACACTAGGTTCTACTTTGATTTGTTTAGTTGGTTTAGGTGTTCTAATATAACTTTTGTTGACCACAGTTGAAACTTTAGCATGCTCCTTCATCCTAACAGGGAAAGGTTGTTTTTCAAAATAAGCAGTAGGAACAAATGGATCAACATTATAGATAATAGTTTCATCTTTAGTTATTACCGGTTCTTTAATTTCTTCTTTGATAGGTGGGTGATATTTAAACCACTTCTCCTTAGGGAGATCAACATGAGTAGAAAATGATTCACAAAATGAGGCTACTATCCCAGAGTCAAGTCCATATTTAGTGCTAAACTTTTGAAAAGCATCGGTATTCATAAAAGATTTAACACAATCAAACTTAAGTTTAATACCTGACTCTTTACCTTCATCGAGTTCCCAATCTTCAGAGTTGCGTTTAGTTCTTTCCAAAAGATCCCACCGTAATTCAATAGTCTTCTTCATAAAGGAACCAGTACAAGAAGTATCAAGCATGGATTGATCATTACGATAAAGCCGAGCATAGAAGTTCTGAATAATAATCTCTCTTGAGAGCTCATGATTGGGGCATGAATATAACATTGAATTAAGCCTCCCCCAAGATAGAGCAATACTTTCTCCTTCACGAGCCCAAAAATTATATATATAATTCCGATCATGATGAACTAGATGCATAGGATAATTTTTTTGGTGAAACTCCAATTTCAATCGATTCCAATTCCAAGATCCAATATCATTGCATAGCCTATACCATGTGTAAGGGGATCTTTATCCCTAAGATGTTTTGGTGATTGATGACAATGCTTTTACGGACTAATCGTGTGCATTGAGTGTTTTTCAGAGATTCATCCTTTTGGCACGAGACGATTCCCTCCCCTCGGAGCTTGAAGCGAAGACGGTGTAGTCCTTTCGGATTAGTTTGGTGGACTAGTTTCATAGGGATCACCGTACTATCAAGAGGGGGTCCGTTTTGGAAAGGCTAGGGCGGAATCATCACGTACACTTCCTTTGCCCCTCCCTCCGAGCCTTTCCGTTTCGATGATGGGCTCGTTTCTCTTCTCTGTGTGCTCTCTCTGGTCCCAGCGGTAGTACCGCGGGACGGAGCGGTAGTACCGCTTGGGTGCTACAAGCGGTAGTACCGCTCCAGAGCAGTAGTACCGCTAGTAGCCCCCAGCCGTAGTATTGCCGTGGTCTCGTGCTAGTACCGCCTCGATTCGAGGGCTCTTTTTTCGTGTCGGGTTTTACGGTACTGGCCGCGGCAGCGGGGGGCCGTAGTACCGCTCGTATGCGGTAGTACCGCCCTCCCACCGCGGTAGTACCACTGTGGGCCAAGCGGCTATACCGCGAGGAGGAGCGGTAGTACCGCTTATAGTGGCAAGCGGTAGTACCGCTGGCACAGCGGTAGTACCGCTCTCTGCGGGGCAGAAGTGGGGGTAACGGTTGGCTTGTTCCCCCCACTATATAAGGGGGTCTTCTTCCCCAAATTTGACCTACCTCTTCCCCCAAAAGCTCAATTGTTGCTCCAAGCTCCATTTTCGCCCGATCTCTCTCCCTAGCCAATCAAACTTGTTGATTTGCTCAGGATTGGTTGAGAAGGCAACGATCTACACTTCCACCAAGAGAAATTTGATTCCCCCCACTTATCCCTAGCGGATCTTGTTACTCTTGGGTGTTTGAGCACCCTAGACGGTTGAGGTCACCGCGGAGCCATAGTCCATTGTGGTGAAGCTTTGTGGTGTCGTTGGGAGCCTCCAATTAAGTTGTGGAGATTGCCCCAACCTTGTTTGTAAAGGTCTGGTCGCCGCCTTCAAGGGCACCAATAGTGGAATCACGGCATCTCACATTGTGTGAGGGTGTGAGGAGAATAACTATAGAGGTAGAACGACTCGTATATGTGTTGAGAAGGAGAGACCCAGCTATGTCTTGAGGGAGATCGGTCGACATCCATACATAACTGAAGGACGGGAAATATGATGGGACAGAGAGATAGAGAGAGGAGAGAGAGAGGGAGGGAGAGGGGTAGAGTGCTGGATGGGTGATGGAGTTGCTTCTCGAAGATGGTGGGAGAGGCCTACTAGACAAACTGAGGGTGGAACTGCAATGTTATCAATAAGAGTGGGGATGTGTTTCTGTGTGTGCCTGTGCGTGATAGATCTGTCGGGACGCATCCATGGATGATGAAGGGGAACCATGTGTTTGGTAAGCAAACCTAACTACATCGGTAGATCAATTGTTGTTTGTCGGAGGAAGGGAGCGACACAACTAATGAGGTAGATCGATTGACGTGTGGGTAAAAACGAGTTATAAGGACCTAGCTAGCTATATGTATAGCGAGAGATCGGTCGGTGTACGTCCATTTGTTAGAGGCAAATAAGGCCCAGCGAGACAGATAGACAGAGAGAATGGAGCTAGGAGGTGGTGCGAGAGGACCAACTACTAGCTAGTTAGGTGGAGGAGTGTGCGGTTGTGAGATCGATGAAAAGAGGGGCAAGCGTTTACACGTGTGTCTGACTGTATGAGAGACACGAGGCAAGGACACATAAAGGAGGAGATTGAAGGTGTGTGTGTATGTTGTAGGCAGGCATCGCTGGAGAGGTTTATCAATCGGTGTGTGTCAGAAAGGAGTTGTGGAGACTCTGGGAGAACGACCTAAAGAAAAAAATGAATGTGCCTGGTGGATAGAATGCCGAGGGAGGGGGAGGGCGTGTGCATGCACGAGAGAAAGTTAGTGGCAGCTACAAAGGTTAGAGGATTGTGTGGGTGTATGAGACTAACAAAGATCATAATTTGATATGAAAGCGGATTCATATATTTGAATAGGAGATCATAGTGTTTTAAACATTGCATGCATGAATATAGCGGTGATACACGTGTTGTGCACATGTTATACCATAATGTGATAATGCATGGCGTTTGCAACTCACAGCTAAATGCCGAACAATCTAAACCATACTATACATCAAACAATCTCACATTTTATTTGAATTTGTGATAATGTGTGGCGTTTGCAGCTTACAACTAAATATCGAACAATCTAAACAATACTATATATCAAACATTCTCACATTTTATTTGAATTTGTGGTAATGTGTGGTGTTTGCAACTCACATCTAAATACTTGTAGGCGTAGGGGGCGGGGCACCATACATAATGTGATAAACACATTATACATATGAGACATGGTTTAGATTATGAAGATCTAGCTAGAGCTAGAAATGTAATGTGATTTGAAATCAAAATAAAGTGGATTCAAAAAATCTAGTTCGAGTTGTTCATATAGTACACATAGTTCATATGTAACTCGAGACTAATCATGTGGTGTGATGTGAAGATAATACACAAACGATGGTTTAACTTGACAATAATGATGATTGTAGATCTTATTAAAACAGAGAAATGAATTCAAATGCTTTGACTTCACAACAATCATTACTGTAGATCTTATTCAAATAGAGAAACGAATTCAAATTTAGTTCATATTGATGCGGTAGTATATACGTTTGGAATGCACTAAAACGTTCATTTGAGTAGTAGGTTGCATGCAATATACACGTAGCGAAATATTTTAATTGAACATAACATGAATTCAAAGTTTTGAATGACATTTGTAGTGCGCATTGATTTGGTAAAGTACACGTTAGGCTTTTCCGGAAATTTCAACCCGCGCCTTGTTAGCCCGAAATATTAAAGATATATCTTTGTCTCGTTGTGCTCCGACAACTCCCTCCATCTCAACCCGCGCCTTGCTATTCCGAAATTACAATGCGCGCGAAAACTCCCACCTCCTGTGAAATCCCGACACGCGAAATGCCCGTGCTACCCCTGAACCGAAAGAACCGCCTCAAATCGGTGGGGGTACTTTCATAACTTACCCCACATTTCGGACAAGCGCGTCTCTAAACCATGGTTCCCCACTGCCATCCCATCCGCCCACCCATTCATACACCGAGGCCGCGAAAACCCGCGACGAAACCCCACACCCTGCTCCGTCCGCCACCCAGCCGGAGCCTCTTCCCCAACGACGTCGTCCACAGCAACACCTCCACGTCCCTCATCCACCGTACTGGATGAGGATCCGTCGTCGATCTCAACGTCCCGCCGGTTCAACCAGCCCGTCCTCCACCTCCAAGGAGCTGCCCCGACGTTCCCCTCGTCTTTCGCGCCACCTCCATTCCCACACCGCCGTCTTCACCTGCACCACCGGAAGAGCATCATCATCACCGTTTCCTCGGATGAAGCTGCGGCCTAATTGGCGCCACCAAAGAGGTTGTACACTAATCGCCGCATTTTCTTCTTGATTCGATCTCACGGTGCTGCCGGCGCTCGGTCCCGAGCCGACACGGCGTGGCTCCATCCACGGCGGCGTCGCCGGCCACTTCCTCCACGGCATCGCTCTCTCGGCGGCGACGTCCACACCAGTAGGAGTTGTTGATTTAGCTCTCGCTCGCGCTGCTGCTCTACTCTTGCTCTCGGTCCCCTGCCTGGTTTCCTCTTGCTATTGCACTTGCTCATGCTGCTGCTCTCGCTCTTACTCTTGCTTGCGATGCTGCTCCGATTTAGCTACACTTCAGTCGACTAAATCGACTTTTGGGTCAGTCGATTCTCAGGGGGTGGTGGGGGGGGGCTCGCCGGGGTGAAGGAAGAACCAGCCGCAGCGGGGAGTGGGGCTCGCCGGAGAGGTACCCCACTATCTATCTTAGGGTTCAGGATGGGGGCAGTGGTAGCCGGCGGTGGCGGGGCATTGGCGGGGCGGTGGCGTGGGGATCGCCGGAGAAAAAAGCTCGGCACGGGGGGGCCTAGAGGGATGGCCGGGGCGGCAGCGGACCGGCGGTGGGGAGTGTTTTCGGGGCGGGCGGGCGGGGCGGCGCACCGCCGACCACGGGCGGCGGGGGGCTGTTGTTTGGCTGGTGGTGGCTGGCGGCTCAGGGGGGTGGAGGTTGAAGATGAACCGCAGGCCCTTGATTTCGTATCCAATGGCTGCAAAATCGACTGACCAGAGATGAAAAAGTTAGTCGACCGATGTGTAGCCTCACCTTGCTAGTGCGTTCAGTTTCGACAGCAAAATTCAGTTTCGACAGCAAAATTCAGTTTCGACAGTTAAGTTCAGTTTCGATAGTTAAGTTCAATTCGACAGTTAAGTTCAGTTTCGACAGTTAAGTTCAGAGGTGAGCGGTTGATGTATTTTACATCTAGCACTTTGTGGTTATGTATTTTACGTCATGTATTGGAGATGCTATTAGAATTCCACTCAGGTTAACGTTGTTCGTTGTCTCTCTTGTCCTGCTTCAGCCTCGGCATCGTACAACTCACCGGAGCTGCTCCAACGACGAAACCCTCCATCACAGCGGAGCAGTACCTCGGGCTCCATCTCCAGATGCCTAAGATCTTCTTCCCCTCCTCCGACAGCAAAGTCAGCCGGAGCATCCTCACCGACCAACCCAATCACGCTGAGATCGACATGGCTTCGCCAAAGAGGTTGTACACTTGTTGCATCTCTTTTTTACTCTACATGTTATATATATTGTCCACTAAGCACATGGATTTGTTCCTTTAGTGTCTCCTTGAAAGAAAAAACGTAGGAATTTTAATTTTCACTTGTCCTCCTTTTTAAATTCCTATTCATGAAGCACAAGACTAAGAGATAGTAGCATAATAGCATTATAACCGTACATTTTCTTGTGGTTTGACTTAATCTCACCATGCTTCTTTTCATCCTGTGATCTTCCAAATATTGTGAATCAAACACCCAGATTGGCAGAAATCCTGTGTTTTTAAATTCTCTGTTTTGCACGTGCATTCCTATCTTGTTCCTGTCTATTTCCTATCCCTGCATTGTTGGAATCCTCCAATTCAAACGAGCCCTTACAGAATTACTTCTCTTACAGATAGTTGTCAAAGAAAACCTTGCGTGGTTTGTCCCGCTCCTGCTGCGCCGTCGTCCACCCCAGCTCAGCTGCTCCAACGACAGAAGGGTCCAGCACAGCAGGGATCTGGCCTCCAGACTGTCTTTCGCCACCTCAGATCTTCTTCCCCGCCACTGGCAGCCATGAAAACTGCATTACCATCATCAACCAAGCAGATGACCTCGAGGACTACACGGGTCCGCAAGAGAGGTCGCACTCTTTCGTGTCTGCTTACGTTATGCATCGCTTAATATTACATGCTACTTTATCGTCCTGTTCATCGATTAGACTCTGAGTCAGCTCCAAACTAATGGTCAAACTTGAGTTTTTAAATGGTTGTGGGGTACATATCGGGGCTGCTATCAATAGTATCTATCTACTATCTGGTTAATCTCCGGTGTCTACTATGAGTTTCATGTTGGGTGGGAAACAAACAGTAAAGAAGCCATTATCTGTATTTTTAACTGAAGCCATTATCTGCCTGCTATTATTGGTTTTGGGTCTATCCACAGGCTGCTACCATCACTCTGGATTTCTGTATGCACTCCTTACATAATCTCACTATGTTTTATTCCTATGCATGACAGTTATTGTAAACAATGGAACTGAACATGTAGAGCAAAAGAGACGAGCCTTGCGTGGCAATAAAATTTCATGCAGACGTCGCTCCATGGTAGGCGCAAAGGCAGCCCCCCTCCACGCATTTCGGATTGTAATCGAGAGGAAGATATCTGTTCTGAGGGGGATTCAGAAGGAGAAGACAACTCCTATTTACCCCTTGAGGTCTTCGCTCTAACATGGCATGCTGATGTTGGTTATATCATGCATATCGTGTCTTGCATTGCTTACTTTATACATCAAATATGTCATCTGCTTAGTTTAGACATCCTTTGTGCGAATGCCATCTGTTTAGTTTATTCATCGTTTATGTTAATTATGCAACGCCATTTTGTTTAGCCAGGCATCATATATGTGAATTTTGCAATGCCATCCTGCTTAGCCAGTCATCTTATATGTAAATTATATCAGGCCATCCTTTTTTCTGTTACATATTACATTTGTCAACAATGTTAGTACATTCAACTGATCTTCGTCTGCATCAGCCATTTGACACGGTGATGGCAAATTCTGGAGTGAAAACAAGGTCTTCAGAGCAGACTATGCTATCTGACGAAGCGCATATCTCGCTGGTTACGGATAGCTCCTCAGAGGAGGATTCAGAGACAGATGACCAGTCCTATTCCCCCCCCCCCCGAGGTGTATGCTCTAACTTGGCAGGGTTATGTTGCTCATATCGTGCGTATGGTGTCTCGCATTGCTATGTCATTGTATTAGTTTAGACATGCTTTGTGTGAATGCCACCTGTTCAGTGTCTAATTACCATATATGTGAATTATGCATTGCCATCTTGTTGCAAGACATTATATATGTGAATTATACAATGCTATCTTGTTGCAAAGGCATTATATATGTGAATTATGCAATGCCATGTTGTTTAGCCAATCATCATGTATGTGAATTATATCATGCCATCATTTTTTGTATTACGCGTTCCATTTGTCGACAACGTTTGTATATTCAACTACTCTTCCTGTGCATCAGCCATTTGAAGCGGTGATGGAAGTATCTGGAGTGAAAAAAAGGTATTCAGAGCAGACAATGCTACCTGCTGAAGCAGACATCTTGCTGGTTACAGAGAGCTCCTTAGAGGAGGATTCAGAGACTGATGACCAGTCCTATTTCCCCCCTGAGGTCTATGCTCAAACTTGGCAGGGTTATATTACCCATGTCATGCATGTTGTCTTGCATTGCTTAGTTTTTACATCATATATGGATTGCCATCTGCTTACTTGCTTACTATATAAATCATATACTTGAATTATATCATGCCATCATGTTTACATAGTACATACACATCATCTATCTGAATTATGGCATGGCAACCCATTTAATAAAGACATTATATAGTTATATCATCTCATCCTGTTTAGTGTTTACAGTCATCATATTTTGAATTATGGCATTCTATCCGTGAATGTATGTGAATTATGGCATGCCAACCTATTTAATAAACACATTATATAGTTATGTCATGTCATCCTGTTTACATAGTCTCATATTCTGAACTATGTCTTTCCATCTTTCTTAGTTAGCCATCATAATGTGTAATTGTGTCATGCTATCCTGTTTAGTTAGCCATCATATATGTGAAATTGTGTCATGCTATCCTGTTTGGTTAGACAACATAAATATGAATTATTTCATGCCCTCTTTTATTCCCCACTATCCATTGCACCTGTCTATCATACAATGTCTATACTTTCAATTACTTTTCTTGTTTATCAGCCATTTGAATTGGAGAGCGTGATGGCGGTATCTAAGGGAGTAACAACACGGTCTTCAGAAAAGATAGTGCTACCAGTTGATGTAGATAGAACCACGGTTGTACTTGCCCAAGGACCAGATCCACCACACATAACCCAGACTCTCGCAGATTGTACCCCTACCCAGTTGGATAGAGAACCAGCTACACCCCTTCTAACCCCAACCCCGGCAGATAGTAACCCAGTTCCAGTTGACACAGCACCGTCTCCACCACAGAGCACCCAAAGCACGAGGACCACCACTCCGAATCCCAACTCAACGCTTAAAGGAGAAGAAGATTTGTTCTCAGGTCAGGTTCTGTAGCTATGGTTCATACTCCTTTGCTCTTGCATTACTGTATTTACTCATACCAACTATTTTCAATTTTGAAGGATGGAATTGAAACTCCAATGGCGCAACAGTTATGTTTTAAACCTGTTTCTTTAACTGGTTTGCTGTTGTAACTTGCTCTATGTTGATTTCAGTTTCAATTGAATAAACAGTTATGTTCTCATGTCATGCACATTACAAGTGTTGTTATTGCTCTATAGTTACCCACACTTATATTCTGTCTATTCTGCTTTGTCCTAAACAAATATTATTTGAACTGTGTCTCTATATTGATTTGGCAACAAAAACTAGAATGATATAGACCATAAAGTGACCATGGTACATAGATATATGTTTGTTTCATGTTGTTATCCTGTCCACTTTACTACTGAACTCATTTACCAAAATGAGTTTCATATACAACATGGTAAACATGTGATGTGTCTGCTTGTTTGTCTTTTAGAATGCGGACAAAATATTGGAGAATAGTACCGCGTTATCCAATGGTAAAGGAAGTAATGCAGATAAGGTTCAAGATAGTGAGACATCCCTGTTGGTCTCCAAGAAAGCTGATAAAAACTATCTTGACAACAGTGAGGGAACCCAAAAGTCCTGTCTTGATGTAGTGTTCGAGTTACTGGCCACTACTGCTGGCACAAGCTCTTTGAACTCGCTGCCTGAATTAGTTCGTCTTCTTGAGTCTCAACCTCAAGTTGAAAGACATCGATCAGATGTGCTGCGACAGGAAGCTGAAGGACTGAGGAAGTCCCTGCAGAATTCAGATGCATATTTTCTGGTGCAACAACAAGCACTGGAGGATTTAAGCGCCAAACAAGAGAAAGTTAATAAGCTTGTTAAGCATCTTGCCAGCATTATGGGTACCCAGGATATTATTTCTTGAGATCTTCTGAAGTGGTTTTAGTTCTGGATTTGTTTTGTTGTGGCGTTTATTTGCGTTGGTCGCCAACTTTGACAACCAGTGTATATGATATGCTGCTTTGTTCCCTATATTTGCACTGGTGGCGAACTTTGATGCCCAGTGGATGTAATATGTGTAATAGCCGTGATAGCCTAGCGTTAGTTGCTTGCTTATTTATTTCCTTGTTGTCTTGTTTATTTGTTTGCTTGTAGTCATTGCAGTTCTTTTTCCGCGGTTAGCTAGTGGCTGCAATAACCTACTTTTTAAAACTAGGCCACAATAACCATGGGCTAATATTTACTGTAGTGACACTGGGCCTCCTACTGGCCGTAGAAACAGTGGGCCTTCTACGGGCCGTAGAAACAATGGGCCTTCTATGGGCCGTAGAAACAATGGGCCTTCTGCGGGCCATATCATCAATGAGCCTTATACGGGCCATATGATCGATTGGCCAAACATGGGCCAAACAGACCGCATTATGGCCGTAAACGGGCTAGAGTTGGAATCGTCTATTCATGGGCCGACCATAACGGGCCATCGTTAATAGGCCATATTTGATGACGCTATGAAAACGGCCCAACGTATTAACGGACCACAAACGGGCCGACTGTAACCACGTGCTGAATTTGGCCCACAAGCAGAAAATGACAGTAACGGGCCGTAAGTAAACGAATGCTGGAAATGAGCCCAAGAATAAATGGGCTCTGAGAAGGCCGAAAGATAACATGGGCTGGAAACGGCCCAATGGAATAACGGGCCGTTAATGGGTATAAAGTGATACACTGTTCATTACGGGCCAGTTTCACCACGGGCCGTTAATGGGTGTAAAGTGATACACTGTTCATTACGGGCCAGTGTCACCACGGGCCGTTAATAGGCCAAGAGTTACATAGGGCCTCATATGGGCCGAAAGACGTCATGGGCCATACATGCGCCAGAAGTGAAAATGGGCTGGAATCATATTGGATGGCCCAGATGACGCTACTGGGCCTAATTCGGATAGGGCGTAACGGGCCTTGGGTTAGCGGGCTGTAAATGGGCTATATGCGATCAGGCCGTTAACAGGCTTTCCATGGGCCGACCCGCCACCTTTTGACCAAGTCAAACGGGCCGGCCTTTTCACGGGAATGGGCCTCTGTTGGGCCGTGCCACGTGTCGACGTATCATAGGCGCCTTCCGTCCAATGAGTGGATGACATCTGTCCCAACGATGAGCCGACACGTGTTTCCTCCAGCCAATGATGATTTTACACGTGGAAAATCCCCATTGGTCGGGCTGTTAACGGGTTATCGGATCCAAAACCCGACCCGATAGCTTAACGGCGTTCCGTTATGGTGGATGCCACCTGTCGGTCACCCTTGACGAAAGCATTTCTGTGACGCGCGATTTATCGTCATGGAAGTGGACACTTCTGTGATGATAATTTTGGCAATGTCATGGAACACTTCTACAACAACACAGGTATGACTATCTTGATTCTGTCATAAATTTGTCATGGATGTACATGCATGACAGAAAACGCGACCTACTTTGACAAACACGTATCATCACGGAAGTGTATTTTTTTGTAGTGGATATCAAATAATGCTTGGTTTTATTCCGACTTTGATTTTAGTTGAACTGCACAAAAGGAGCCAATGTTTCTAAGGCAAACTGCTGCATTAGTGGGTCCAGTTGGTCTTACCACTTTGTAGAAAGAAGCAGTCACTGTTTGCGCCACATTACACAAGGAATGATCGAGAAGCTTTACAGAGTATTAGTAGACGCTGGTGGCATGACTAGTGTGCAGAGAGCATAGGAAACTCTACAACAAGTGGAGTGCACTGGGCAAAAAGTGCCCAAACAAGTACAGGAAGCCAGTACAGGACTCCAAATCTGTCAATGTCATTCTAAGCAACAATGATGGGTCATCTGGGTATGGTAATCTTTTTACCGTACTTTCAGTTTGTTAGTCCACCGATTGGTGGGTTGACATTGGGGCCAATATTCATGTGTGTGCTGTTGTGTCTTTGTTTTCTTGCAGCACATAAATATGATATCCACATGGATGCTCAGCTTGATTTTAGTGGAACTGCACAAAATGTCCAGATGGTTTATGTCCTCCATAATACTTCATCATGCACAATACATCGAATGGTTCTCTAACATTCGTCGTCACCTTGAGCCACCGGACTATATGTTTGAATGGTGCTGCCAGCGTCGGCCATTGAGAAGGGTAAGAAGAAAGACCAAAAGAGAGATGGCTGCTTTACTTGTGGTTCGGAGGAACACTGGGCAAACAAGTGCCCAAACAAGTACCAAGAAGCCAGGACAGGACTCCAACTCTGTCAATGTCACTCTAACAACAATGATGGGGCATCTGGGTATGGTAATCTGTTTACCATACTTTCAGTTTGTTAGTCCACCGATTGGTGGGTTGACACTGGGGCCAATATTCATGTGTGTGCTGATGTGTCTTTGTTTTCTGGCAGCATATAAATACGAAATCCACAGGGATGCTCAGCTTGATTTTAGTGGAACTGCACAAAATGTTCAGATGGTTTGTGTCCTCCATAATACTTCATCATGCACAATAAATCGAATGGTTCTCTAATCATTCGTTGTCACCTTGAGCCACCGGACTATCAGATGAAAAACTGATTACAAACCCTGCCCGTTCCACAATCATAGGCATTACTTATTTTGAATGGGAAAAGCTTATCAAAGTTGACATTAGTTTAATACATTGGAATTGGAAAACCTTGTCAATTTTTGCTCATTGATGTTATCTGGAAGACATGCATTTGATATTTTTGAGTGGGACGCCCTTTGCTTTGAGCAACGTCGATCGTTTTTTCCTATTCCTGTCTTCGGTTCAGAAGTAAATATTTACTCTGCTGAGATGCATAGTCACGTGAATGTTGACTTATGTAAGATATTTTAAGAGTTTGTTCTGAATATTGTCTATGTAATGCCAGGCCTTGTGTTTGATTGCAAAGTTGAGCTTGGAATGTTGTGGCATGCGGCATCACGAGCTGTTCACCATGCCTCCTGAGAATAATGCTTCGTATTGTTTTGCATGTCGATCTAATGCCAGTGATTTGCTTGTTAGGAAGATCATCCTCTTCTGTTGTTGTAGCGACAAGACCTCAAATGGTATGTGCTGCTGTGCACCAGTGTCATCCCTGGATCAGTAATGCTGACACGCATAGTACAAATGGAGGATTTATAATAGAGTAGCAATCACACACTTATTACATCGAATATCTCCAAAGAGAATAAGTATGATAAATATGGCTTAAGGCCATCTAAATACGATAACAGCGGAAGACTTGGAAGATAAGTGAGTCCATCAACTCCAGCGGCATCACTGAGTATAAGACCACGACCTAAGGCACCTTACTCGTCGTCTGAAAAGTCTGCAACATGAAACGTTGTAGCCCGAAAACGGGTCAGCACATAGAATATGCTGGCAATGTAACACATAGAGAATAATGAACATAGTGATGCTATACTACATGCATATTTGGCTGGTGGAAAGCTCTATGGTTATGGTTTTGCGAAAAGCCAATTTTTCCCTACTGCAAAGGAATAAATTTTATTTAACTATCATGGTGGTTGTTAAACATTGAGATGGTTGACAGCATCTCAATCCCAATTAAGAATCATCATTAACCCAGCAAAATTAATTAAAAGTAACATGGTGATGAGATTCAAATGATAATCCAGGTACTAGATACTCAAGTTGTCCATAACCGGGGACACGGCTAACCATGATTAGTTTGTACACTCTGCAGAGGTTTGCGCACTTTTCCCCACAAGACTCGATCGCCTCCGCTTGATTCTCGCACTACATGATGTTTGAGAAACGGATGACCGAGACACAGTCTTTCAGAAACAATCACTCTTTACTCCAGATGGACAGTTACACCTACTTTCCCCTACATCTGCTAGCCCACCTCTTCAAGAGATCATGTAACCTACTCAACTATGCTAGAGCCCATAATAGCTTGTGGCTGCACACGGAAGTTTCTAGCATGAATGATCTTATGATCCCTTTGAGCCTGGGTGGCGGTCCTTATACAAACAGACAACACTGGATTCTCCAGGTGCCTCAATCCACCCAGATGTGATTTTTAGTTGCCACCTTAGGTAAACCATTATTAACAATCTCACAACTGTCATGAATTTCACTCAAACCCAATCCACGTCTACGAGCATAGCATGGCAATATAATAGCAACGTAGAAGTAACTCCCAAGGGTTTGATAAATAAAACAGGTAATGGGTACTACCTCAACTACTTCCCAATTCCCACAATTTAATTAGATCCTAATCATGCAATGTTTGAGGAAATAGATCTAATGCAATAAAAACTGGGTATGGAAGGTATGATCAAAGTGTTACTTGCCTTGCTGATGATCCGCGAAACCTAGCGATTCGAAGTAACAAGCGGCACACTCCGGGTACTCTATCGCAAACAAACAAGCAAACAATAAGTACTCATCTAATGCACAGGTAAAACTCGAATGAAGAATCCAACCAGAAAGTTCAACTTAAGAACTCCGGTTTGCAAAAAGAATCAACTCGAACGAAGCAACGAAAGTCAAACGGCGAAAGAAACAAGCTTCGTTTACTAATCTGAATCTAGGTCAAATTTTACAGTAGAAAAAACTTGTTTGAGTAGGTTAAACGGAAAGAGAATTTCGAGACGAAATTCTAGGCGCTTGAATCGCCTGATTCCGATAAACGAGCGAAAAGTTAAACAGAAACGAAGATTCGATCAGAAATCGAGATCTGAGATAATCGCGGAAAAATCCGACGAAAAAGAAAAACGGACGAACGGTTAAAGAACGGACGTTCGTTAACAGAGGAAATCCGACGAACGCGTTCGTTAAAACGAACGAGTCGGTGAACGCTCACAAAATAACAAAACCGAAGAAATAAACCGATCTAGGGTTTTTTTTAAACGAACGGTTTTTTTTAAACCGGCAAACGGCATCGGATCGGTACCTCGTCGGAACGGAACTCCGGCGGGGTCGGCGGGCTCCGGCGGGTCTCGGCGAGGGAAGGCGGGGTGTGGCGGGGCTCGGGCGGCGAGGGGCGGCTTCGGCGGCGGCGAACGGCGAGCGAGGCGGCGGCGCTAGGCGGCGGCGGTGCGGGCTCCCAGCGGCGGCGGCTCGGGCGGGCTCGGGGTGAGAGGGACGGCGGCGGCGGCGAGGTATTTATGAGGGGGGGCTGGTGGCGTGGGGGAGGGGCAAGGCGGCGGCGGCCGTGCTCGAGGTGGACTCGGGCGCGGTGGCGGTGGCGGCTGCGCGAGGGAGACGCGGGGTGGGCCGCCGCTCGGCTGGGCCTCGGCCCGGTCGGGCGCGGCGCGGTTTTTTTTAAACGTTCCGCCGAAAAATTTGTAGAAAATAAATAAAAATCCAAAAAAAATAAAACAAATTTTCCCCGTCTAGTTAGAATATTTAGAACAGGGTGAACATTTTTTTGACGCAAAATAAATTTTTGAAAACATGCTATATTTTTAATGCAATTAAAATTGCAAATAAACTCCGAATAAAATCCAATAAATGATTTTAACACTTTTCCTCCAATATTTCAATTATTTTGGAGAAGTCATATTTTCTCCTCTCATTTATTTTTAATGAAATATTTTCCCGGAGAGAAAATAATTAAAACCAAAAATCCTCGTTTTATTATTTGATGAAAATCAAATATGAAAATTCGAGAAAATCCCCAACTCTCTCCGAGGGTGCTTGAGTTGCTTAGGATTTATCGAGGATTTGTCAAAATGCAATAAAATATGATATGGAAGATGATCTATGTATAACATACCAAATTGAAAATTTGGGATGTTACAGTTGTTTCCGTGCTTAAGAAGTTCATCGTCTTATGTTTCATTCATAGCCTATACGACAAGTCGGGTAGGTTAGACGTGAAACCATATGATCTTCCGACCAACTCATCATCTTAGGCCGTGATTGGATCGTCGTTTTCCAACCAAAACCGCTTGTAAAACTGACGCCTGGAAATAAAAGCAGATGGTCTCGGGCGAAGCGCTTGGTTGGTCGATTTCGACTAGTAAAATATACAACGGTCTCTCAAATTACACGCGTAACCCGCCGGTTTTACTTACAGACCTCGGGCCCTGGGTTTCATTATGCATGTATTTTATGCGTTTTTTTCGATGACGAGTAAATTACACTTGTATCTTAATACAGGTGTGCAACAAACTAGAGCTCCCAAGCGCGGCCTTACTGTTTCATGCCGTCTCAGTATCTCGAAGGTGCTCATAGGTGTCCGATGATCCTGGCTTCCTGAATGAGCAGCGGGCGCTCTATCAGACCATCCATAGGGCTCGCGAGGCCCTCTCCGTCGTCCTTCAAGTTGTTGCGCTCGCCGTGGCGCCGAGCATTGTTAGCATGGTCAATGTACATGAGGATTCAGGAGATGACTTTATTTTGACTGGATGACAGTAGGGACCCACTAGGGCCATAGCCGTACGTACGCATGTGCCTCCTTATTATGTACAACTATATTTTTTTTGCTTCCTCCTGGTTTCCTGACATCACGGTCCCACACCATTGTCAACCTATGTAGTCAATATAAACGAGAGAATTGCACAAGGTGCGGCCGACAGTTGGGACCAAGCAGCTCGAGCAGTATTTGTGTTTTTGAGGCGTGAGCACTGCAGAGTTTTTCTTGGCGATGTTTTCGTTGTTGTTCACAGGAGAGCAGGGTATTAATTGGGCAGGTTGTGGCCCGTCTAGCCCAGGACAGATATCCAGCCCAGATATTAATTTTTTTCAAGATGAAAATGGCTAGCCCAGCTATACGTTTTTTTGAGGAATACCCAGGCAAGGTCAACTTGTTATTCTCTGCCCCGCTGGGCTGCAAATCTTTCCTAGGAGGGATGCATTAGGCTTAACAGGAAAATGGGCTTTAAAAAATAATAAATGGGATGTAATTATAAAAACTGGGCAGTAACTATAAAAAAATGCACCAAGCACGAAATTAGTTTATAAAATATTATTTATGGATTTTGAAAATCTTAATTTTTAATTGTTGCGCGCGCAATGTTTCGTTAGATTTTTACGTAATACAAATTTATATTTAATCTGACTAGAAATTTCGGGATAAAAATATTTCGGATACCATCAAAATGTGGGAAATTTTATTGAATTTTGTCTTGAACGGTTGGTTGAAATTATTAATCGTTGTCCTAGCTAGAAAATGGGTTGTTGTTTTAACCAACTGTAAATGTGCTGTAGTAAATTCCATTAGAATTCAAAAATGGGCTGCACATTCTTACAAATCGCAAATGGGCTATAAGTTCTCTGCCACACACTTGTGGGCCTACTAAGTTGACGCGTCCCCTAAAAAAAAGAAGTTAACGCATATGCAAGGCTTTGTTAACTTATTATAGTCAACACACGGTTCTAGCAGTAGTGGTCGTTGGATGTCCATCCAACGGATGACGTGCTTCTTCTTCAATCTCGGATATTCTAGCTTCACCCGCCCAAAAAATGATTCCTCCCCCTGACATCTCGGGCGCACCGTTTCGGAAGCTGACCTGTGGGCCTACTAAGTTGACGCGTACCAAGGGCTTTGTCAACTTAGTCAATATGAACGATTCTAGCTGCAGTGACCGTACGATGTCCATCCAACGGCCGTAGTGCTTCTTCAACCTCTAGTCTTCTTGCTCCAGCCGCCCAAAGCAGCGCCAGTCGTGCCGCCTGCTCCTACCTCCCACGGCGGGCTGTGCTGCCGCGGAGGCCTCACCGCCCCCTACTACTCCCACCGCTGGCCAGGCCATCCCTCCACTCACCCACACCCCCTGTTATTCTGCGGCGATGGCAGCCTCACACCGCAGCCGAACTAGTGAACCCTCGTACTCCTCTCCGCGCGGGCTTCCACTGCCTCGTCTTCCCCGGCTCCGTGTCATCCCCTTCCTAGGCCTCGCCGCTCGCCGTCGTCCACCGCCCTGGTGCTCTCGGCGTGGCGTGGTCAACGTGGTCAAGAATGACTTCCATCGGAAGAGTACTGTACGTGGAGAGGCTGACAGCAGGGTCCACGGCAGCCGCAAGGAAGTGCCTCCTTATTACGCGGAAAATAATTATTCCTCCACCTGACAGCAGGGACCCTCTGGACGGGCCACCGTATTTGGCGAAAAAACGTTTCCCCCCTGACTGCTGGGACCCACCGGACAGGCCACAGTATTTCACAAAAAAAGTTCCCCCCGCTATCTGCTCGGACCCACCGG
Organism: Triticum aestivum; assembly: GCF_018294505.1. Taxonomy (NCBI): domain Eukaryota; kingdom Viridiplantae; phylum Streptophyta; class Magnoliopsida; order Poales; family Poaceae; genus Triticum; species Triticum aestivum. The sequence goes on from NC_057811.1 coordinate 283,620,795, forward strand.
AAGTGCCTCCTTATTACGCACAAAAAAATGAATACTCCCCCCGCTAGTTGGGACCCACCTTGGTGGGAGGCTGACTTGTGGGCCTACTAAGTTGACGGGGACGGAGTGCTTTGTCAACTTAGTCAATATGAACGATTCTAGCTCCAGTGACCATACGATGTCCATCCAATGGCCGTAGTGCTTCTTCAACCTCTGGTCTTCTTGCTCCAGCCGCCCAAAGCAGCGCCGGTTGTGCCGCATGCTCCTACCTCCCGTGGCCGGCTCTGCTGCCGCGGAGGCCTCACCGCCCCTACTATTCCCACCGCTGGCCAGGCCCTGCGGCGACGGCTGCCTCACACTGCAGCCGAACCAGTGAACCCTCGTACTCCTCTCCGCGCGGGCTTCCACTGCCGCGTCTTCCCCGACTCCGCGTCATCCCCTTCCCAGGCCTCGCCGTCGTCCACCGCCCTGGTGCTCTCGGCGCGGTGTGGTCAACGTGGTCAAGGAACGACTTCCATCGGAAGAGTACTGTACGTGGAGAGGCTGACAGCTGGGTCCACGGCGGCCGCAAGGAATTGCCTCCTTATTACGTGCAAAATAATTATTCCTCCACCTGACAGCAGGGACCCACCGGACGAGCCACCGTATTTCGCGAAAAAAACGTTTCCCCTGACTACTGGAACCCACCAGCTACATCTTCGCACGCAAGGAAGTGCGTCCTGGCAAAAAAAACGATTCGCCCCCTGACTGCTGGGACCCACCAGCTACATCTTCGCAGGCAAGGAAGTGCCTGACAGTTGGGACCCACCTGGTCGAAGCGTACATAGCGTTGTCATTCTGGTCGCGAACGTGGATGTACATACTGGTCGATGTATAGGCGCGCACGTGTCGTAGTAGAGGCGTGCACGTAGCATGTACACGTACGTACAGCGGCCAGTGTGCAAGAAAGAAAATACGACCACGTACGTACATACGGGCAGGGTCTCGAACGCCTACTCGCGCATAAGTACGGCCAGGGCTCGTGTACATGGCTAGGTCAGAACGGAGAAACTGCGTCGTCCTCGCGTTCATGGGGAGCCAACCGGCTGGGTTGGAACGGAATGCGTCGTCGTGTTCATTGGGAGGGCTTGGACGGAACAGCCGATGGAAACGAGGCCTGGCGTACCGCAGAACGGAGGAAACGGCCTAGTGTTCGACCGACCACGGTCGAAACGGGATCCTGTTCATCGGGAGGGGTCTATGTACCGCAAAACGGAGGAAACAGACCTCCTACGGTCGAAACGGGGGTCCTGTTGATCGGGAGGGGTGTGGCGTACCGCAAAACGGAGGAAACGGACTTGTGTTGGAGCGCTACGGTCGAAACGGGGGTCCTGTTCATCGGGAGGGGTCTGGCATACCGGAAAACGGGACTCCACGGGATACTGTTCATTTCCACCGTCGACCCCCTCCAGCCTCCACGGGATACTGTTCATCCACCGTCGACCTCCTCCAGCCTCCACCTGCGACTATTCATCCACGGGCTCCTTTTCATCCAGCCTCCACCGCGCGCTACTCCACCCGCTACTATTCAACCAGCCCTCTCCACGGGCTCCTGTTCAACCACCCCTCCATGGGCTACTGTTCATCCAGCCCTCCACTGTCTACTATTCATCTAGCCCTCCATGGGGTGGTCCTGTTCATCCTGCCCTCCACGGGGTCCTGTTCATCCAGCCCCAACCGGCTCGATCGTTCGGGGTCTTGTTCATCCAGAGGCAACACCACGGGGTCCTGTTCATCCACCCCCACCGGGAACTGTTCATCCAAACCCCCCAGCAACGCTCACTGTTCATCCAGAGGCAGCATCGATCGGCTTCAGTTAGCAGCAGTAGCGAAGGAATCGCTCGATCGGGTTCAGTTAACAGCCATCGATCGATCGCTCGGGTTCAGTAACGCGTAGCCTGCAGTGCAATCGCTCGGGTTCAGTTAGAGCCCAATGCCTCGTTCGGGTTCAGTTAGTGTCGGAGTAAATGGCCACGGGTAGCCTAACCGACTGCCCCTGGTTCTTCTGAAAAAATTATCAGGCCTTTCGGGCCTCCTAGCACTCCAAGCATTGGGCCGCCTTCCTTGGCCGGCTACCTCTGAAGCCGACTCCCGGAAGGCGACCCAGCCTCAGCAACTCCTCCCCAGAACAACTACGGGGTGGCCGACTCCAAGAAGCCGGCCAAGAAGAACGCCGACTCCAAGAAGCCGGCCGAGACCACAACCACCAAAGCTACACCCACATAACGGTGACAAGACGGGGTGTGGCCACAGTGCGGCCCACTACCCCCGAAGCCCGAGGTAGGCATGGCCACGGGAGGCCGTACGGGATGACCGTCTCCTGTTCGGCTCGGCACTGTAGCCATGCCAGCCTCAACGTCATCCATGACCGACTCCTGTACGGCCCGCGGGTGGCGGGCCCCTTCTGCCAGAGAGAGGCGCAAAGGCGGCCCGGCCTCCCCCAGTCAGACAGGGGTGTAGCCGGCCCCCAGAAGCCGGCTACTCCCTTCCTCGAAGCAGGAGCCCCATTAAGGAGACAAGACGAGGTAAGGCTACAGTGAGAGCCCCCGAGGCGGCCCACTGTAGCCACGCTTACCTCGACAAAGCCCTCGTCATCAGAGGCGAGGCTACAGTAAGCAGCCGCCGACAAGACCCTAGGCGGTGGGGCCGGCCTGTCGGCCAAGGAGCTGGCAGCCGGCGGGACCCACCAGTTGGCGGGCCCCAACAGCCGGCGGAGAAGCCGGCGAGTGTAGACACTGACGGCTGAGACCAGAGCCCAGCCGGATTACAATTGTACCCCCGGGGGGTAGGCCTATATAAACACCCCGGGGCACCCATGCAAAGGGTTGGCTTCTGAACACAGCACACACACCATAGAGATAGAGAGAAGCAAGAGCTAGCCTTGTTCTTCTTCTCCCTTGAACCCAACAGCTCTAGGAGTGATTTTAGCTACCTTTCCTTGATCTAGTGATCATGCGGAGACCCCGCAGAGCAGGACTAGGGGTGTTATCTCCTCGGAGAGCCCCGAACCTGGGTAAGATCCGCCGGCGTGCATGTCTTCGCCTCATCCCCTTTCCAGGCACCGGCGATGTCTTATTGGCACCCACAATGATAAGCCATCCGTTGGCATATGTCGCACCAACCACCCGACATTTGGCGCCCACCGTGGGGCCAGGTGCACCATCGTCCGGAGACCTGTTCTGGATGGGAACCCTCTTCCTCCCCCGCGAGCGCAGCCAGCCTGCTGTGCCCGATGGCGTTTGCCTCGACGCGCTGCAAGGCGTCGACGACGCCTGCGCAGCGAGTTGCCTCGCCGATCTGCTCGGCGAGACTCGCATCTCCGACGAGCCTGCGTCCGACGCAGGCACAGACTACCCCGAGAGCCGCCTCGTCAGCCTCCTCGACCAGCTTCACGTCTCCAGCGAGCCTGCTGCAGATATGGAGTCGGTCGGCTCCACAGACCCGATGCTTGTCGACTCCGACACGGCATCGCTCGACGCTTACCCCTCCGACGTAGTGGTCTTCGACGATCCCCTCCCTCGAGCTGACAGCGGCAGCAGCGCTGTCACCAAAGTGCTGGTCATTAGCCACGTCGCCAACTCGGGCGAGAACACCCACGACGCCCTGCAAGCGGCGATGCATGACCTCTCCGTCCCCATCCCGGCCGATGCCGACGCCGAGACCCTGGAGGCACGCCGCCTCGCCCTCATAGCGGAAGGCCAGAAGATAGCCTCCATGAGACGCCTCACCGAGGCCCACCAGCGCGAAGTCGACCGCGCCGCCTTCGGTACGCCGCCGCCTAGCGGCCCGAGCCGAGCCGGCTTCGTCCAGAAGCGCGGCGCGGCCGTCGCCAGCATGCTGGGGGCAGATCGCCCCATCTACGCCACCCCGCTCGAGAATCTGCGAGTCGCTCAGGCGGCTGCAGAAGAGCTCAATGGGCTGGGAGCCGATGAGCTCCCCTACATGACAAGACGGATCCAGCAGCTGATCGACGCGGCTGCAGAACGGCACAAAGCCGGCGCTCGTGCTGATAGTCATCCCCCGCGCCGAGAGCACGCCGCAACGTCCCGCTCGCCGACTACGAGCGGCGCACGCCAGAAGAAAGACAAGGAGCCGGCTGCCAGCCGCAGCCGGACTCGCATCACCATCGAGCGCGACGCGGAGGGCCGCCCTCGAGCAGTAGAGCACCAAGGAAATCCGCCTCCTCCCCCACCTCGAAGAGAAAGATGCCTCACTCCGCCGCCTATCACACACCCGACTCTTGGCGACCGACTCGGCCGCCGAGAAGGAGTCGGCGAGAACGACGCCCGCCACAGGATCGACCGCCTTGCTCGATCCTTGGCGTTAGAAGAAGAAGACGATGTCGGCCCGCCATGCTTTGCCCCCCGCATCCGCGACGAGCCCTTCCCCAAAGGGTTCTTGCTCCCAGAGACACGCCCAAGTACAACGGCTCGGTGAAGCCGGAAGATTGGCTCATCGACTACTCCACGGCCGTCAGCATAGCCAACGGCAATCAGCGCGTCGCCGTGAAGTACGTCCCCCTGATGCTGCAAGGCACGGCGCGCACATGGCTCAACAGCCTCAAGCCCTACAGCATCAACAGTTGGCTGGACTTCACATAAGTCTTCGTCCGCAACTTCACCAGCACCTACAAGCGGCCTCCCAAGCCTCACCAGCTCTCCCTCTGCGTCCAAGGGCCCAACGAGTCAACCCGCGACTACCTCACGCGGTGGGCCGAGCTCCGCAACTCCTGCGAGGGGGTGCATGAGGTCCAGGCCATCGAGTACTTCACCGCCGGGTGCCGAGAGGGCACCCTCCTCAAGCACCGACTCCTCTGCGACGAGCTGGCTACCCTCGACGAGTTGCTGATCACCGCGGACAAATACGCCACGGCCGACTCCGCAATGAAGACCGAGCTGCGAGTAGACGGCTCTGGGAAGGTGATCGCTCCGCCTCCCAAGACGCCGGCTGGCGACCCGAATCGGCGCCCTTACCAGAACGATCACAAGCGCAAGGCCCCCATGCCGACTTCCTCCAGTCGACAGGTGGCCACAGTTGAAGATGAGCAGCCCGAAGAACGGCTCGCTCCCAAGAAGAAGGGTGGCAGGCCGGCTTGGCAGCCGTCTTTCTCCTACGAGCAAGCTCTCGACGCCCCCTGCAAGTTCCACAGCGGCGCAAAGCCGTCCAACCACACAACCCGGAAATGCCATTGGCTCACCCGCATCACCAAGGGCGAGGGGATGTTGCCGCCTCCGCCTCCCGGCCCGCCGCCTCCAGCCCCCAGCAGCCAGCGGCTCGGCCGGCAGTCGGCGCTATCCAAGACGAATCCCCTGAAGAGCACGCCGCATACGTCGTCTTCACCAGTCAAGCCGACGACAAGCGCAGTCGGCGCAGACAGCATCAAGAAGTTAATGCAGTCGCCTCTAGCATCCCCGACTTCATGCACTGGTCAGAAAAGCCAATCAGCTGGAGCCACGCCGACCACCCTGAGGTGATGCCCTCTCCTGGCTCCTATGCAATGGTCTTGGATGTCACCCTCGCAACGGAGAGGCGAGCTGCCAGATTTTCCCGCGTCCTGATAGACGGCGGAAGCAGTATCAACATACTGTACCGCGATAGCATGGAGAAGCTGAACATCAAAGCAAAGCAGCTCATGCTGAGCCGCACCGTCTTCCATGGTATCGTCCCCGGCCTGTCTTGCTCCCCAATCGGCAAGATCAAAATGGATGTTCTCTACAGAGACAAAGATCATTTCCGCCGGGAAGCAATCTGGTTCGAGGTGGTGGATTTGGAGAGCCCCTATCATGCTCTACTAGGCCGACCTGCTCTGGCCAAGTTCATGGCTGTGCCCCACTACGCCTACCTGAAGATGAAGATGCCGAGCTCAAAGGGGATCATCACGGTAGCCGGCGACTACAAGAAGTCCATCGAGTGGGCCATGGCCACCAGCCGGCTGGCCGAGTCCCTCGTGGTGGCAGAAGAGAAGAAGATGTTGGAACGGGTTGTGGCCATGGCCGGCAAGCAGCCGGCCTTGTCCCCCAACCCCAAAGATTGTGACGCGCAGGGCTCTTTCCAGCCTGCCAAAGAGACGAAGAAGATACCTCTAGACCCGGAGAACCCGGAGAGGTTCGCTGTCATTGGGGCGAACTTGGACAGTAAATAGGAAGGCGAGCTCGTCGACTTCCTCCGTGAGAATCGAGACATTTTCGCATGGTCCCCAAAGGACATGCCGGGTGTCCCGAAGGATTTCGCCGAGCACAAGCTACATGTCCGAGCTGATGCGAAGCCGGTCAAGCAACCCCTCCGCCGACTGTCAGAAGAGAAGCGAAGAATTGTGGGAGAAGAGATAGCTCGGCTCCTTACCGCTGGCTTTATCATGGAAGTGTTCTTTCCAGAATGGCTTGCCAACCCAGTTCTGGTTCTGAAGAAGAATAACAAGTGGCGTATGTGTATAGACTACACCAGTCTGAACAAGGCCTGCCCAAAGGATCCGTTTGCTCTGCCACGGATTGACCAAGTGATAGACTCCACAGCCGGATGCGAGCTGTTAAGTTTTTTGGATGCGTACTCAGGGTACCATCAGATCAAGTTGGACCCAACTGACCGCCTGAAGACTGCCTTCATCACACCCTTTGGAGCTTTCTGCTACCTGACTATGACATTCGGCTTGAGAAATGCCGGTGCCACTTTTCAGCGTTGCATGTAGAAATGCCTCTTGAAACAACTCGGCAGAAATGCCCACGTCTATGTAGACGACATTGTGGTGAAGATAGAGAAGCGCGGCACCCTGCTGGAAGACCTGAAAGAAACATTCGCCAACTTGCGCCAATTCCAAATCAAGCTCAACCCCGAGAAGTGCGTGTTCGGAGTGCCAGCCGGCCAGCTGCTAGGCTTCCTGGTCTCCGAACGCGGCATCGAATGCAACCCCATCAAGATCAAGGCCATCGAGAGGATGGAGATTCCCACCAAGCTGCGAGATGTGCAGAAGTTCACCGGCTGCTTAGCCTCCCTGAACCGTTTTATTAGCCGACTAGGAGAGAAGGCTCTCCCCTTGTACCGACTCATGAAGAAGTCCACTCACTTCGAGTGGAACGACCAAGCCGACCAAGCCTTCCATGAGTTGAAGAAAATGCTGACCACTCTGCCTGTCCTGGCTGCGCCGACTAAAAAGGAGCCCATGCTCCTCTACATCACCGCGACTAGCCGAGTCGTCAGCACTGTTGTTGTGGTCCAACGCCTGGAAGAAGGCCGAGCCCAGCTAGTCCATAGGCTGGTGTACTATCTCAGTGAAGTGCTGTCTAGCTCAAAGCAGAACTACCCGCACTACCAGAAAATGTGCTATGGGGTATACTTCGCCGCCAAGAAACTGAAGCCCTACTTCCAAGAGCACCCCATCACGGTCGTGTGCACTGCCCCGCTCGCCGAGATCATAGGCAGCCGGGATGCATCCGGCCGGGTGGCCAAATGGGCCATTGCGCTGGCGCCCTACACGATCTTCTACCAACCCCGCACCGCCATCAAGTCCCAAGCACTGGCCGACTTCCTCGTCGACTGGGCCGAGACCCAGTACTTACCGCCGGCGCCCGACTCTACCCATTGGCGGATGCACTTTGACGGGTCCAAGATGCGCACCGGCTTGGGAGCCGACATCGTCCTCACCTCTCCCAAAGGCGACAAGCTCAAGTACACGCTGCAGATCCACTTCGCCGCCTCCAACAACGTGGCCGAGTACGAGGCGCTCGTACATGGGCTCCGGCTAGCCAAAGAACTTGGCATACGCCGGATCCTGTGTTACGGCGACTCAGACTTGGTGGTCCAGCAGTCGTCTGGCGACTGGGACGCCAAGGACGCGAACATGGCGAGCTATCGATTCCTCGTCTAGCAGATCAGCGGATACTTCGAAGGGTGCGAGTTCCTCCACGTGCCAAGGGCCGACAACGACCAAGCAGATGCCCTAGCACGGATCGGCTCCACCCGACAGGCCATACCGACTGGCGTCTCCCTCCAGCGCCTCCTCAAGCCGTCCATCAAGCCGTCTCCAGAGTCAGATTCCATCTTCGTACCGCCTGCGCCAGATACAGCCGGATCCGACTGGAGAAACCCCGCAGGCGGCACGGGGACTTCAACAACTGGCCCGGGGACTGCCGTAGTCGCACCCGGCCCGGGGACTTCAGAACCCGGCCCGGGGACTGCAGCAGTCGGCCCGGGGACTGCAACGACACAAGAAGCGGTGGCCGACTCCAACTCCACGTCACCCAACCCACCCACCCGAGTCATGGTGGCTACATTAACAGAAGCAGAAGTCACAGCTCCCTCATGGGCCCGGCCCATCCTCAAGTTCCTAGTCAGCAGAGAGCTGCCGGCTGATGAGATCTCAGCGAGACTGGTGCAACGACGAGCCGCAGCATATACAATAATCAACAGAGAGCTTATGAAGCGCAGCGTCACTGGAGTCTTCCAGCGCTGTGTCGAGCCAGAAAAAGGAGTGGCAATCCTCAAAGACATCCACCAAGGCGAATGCGGCCACCACGCAGCCTCAAGATCACTCGTGGCCAAGGCTTTCCGCCATGGTTTCTTCTGGCCGACTGCCTTGGAGGATGCTAAAGAAATAGTCAAGAGCTGCAGAGGATGCCAAGTTTTTAGTTCCAAGCAACACCTGCCGGCTTCTGCCCTCAAGACCATTCCCCTCACCTGGCCTTTTGCCGTCTGGGGACTGGACATGGTGGGCCCTTTCAAGACAGCCCGCGGCGGCTTGACGCATCTACTTGTCACTGTGGACAAGTTCACAAAGTGCATCGAAGCAAAGCCGATCAAGAAGCTGAACGGGCCGACTGCCGTGACATTCATCACCGACATCACTACTCGGTACGGCGTGCCGCACAACATCATCACCGACAACGGTACGAACTTCGCCAAAGGAGCACTGGCACGTTTCTGCGCGACGCAGGGCATCCGACTGGACTTAGCGTCCGTTGCCCACCCGCAGTCAAACGGCCAGGTCGAGCGAGCAAATGGACTCATCCTCTCCGGCATCAAGCCTCGACTAGTTGTACCACTGGAGCGATCGGCCGGCTGCTGGCTCGATGAGCTGCCGGCTGTCCTCTGGTGTCTGCGCACTACACCCAACAAGTCAACCGGCTTCACTCCATTCTTCCTCGTGTATGGTGCCGAGGCTGTCATCCCAACAGACATCGAGTTCGACTCGCCTCGGATCACCATGTACACGGAAGAGGAGGCCAAGGAAGCAAGAGAAGACGGCGTCGACCTACTGGAAGAAGGCCGGCTGTTAGCACTCAGCCGGTCCGCCATCTACCAGCAAGGGATGCGCCGCTACTACAACCGCATGGTCAAGCCAAGATCTTTCCAAGAGGGCGACCTTGTGCTCCGGCTGATCCCGCGAACAGCCGGCCAGCACAAGCTCTCGGCCCCTTGGGAAGGCCCCTTCATCGTCAGCAAGGCACTCGGCAACGACTCCTACTACTTGATCGACGCACAAAAACCAAGAGCATGCAAGAGAGACGACTCCGGCAAGGAGTTGGAGCGACCATGGAACGCAAACCTCCTGAGACGATTTTACAGTTAAAAGCAATATGTATCATGCTCCCCTTTTGTATTAAGTACAAACCAACAGGCCCCCCGAACAGTACTCGAGGACTGCCTTTTTTATCTATGAATGACAAGTGTCATATCCATGAATGTATTATTACATTTGAATTCTTGTCTGGCACCGGGTTCGACTAGTCGGCCCGGGGACTGGCCGCCTTGAGCTATATTGAAAGTTCTACCTGAAGTCAGAAAAGTAGTGTGCCGGCTCCCGAGTCCTCTCTTGTTGAAAGTCACAGCTCGAAGAACCGAGTGTCCGACTAGCAACAGGCAAGGCAGAAAGGATGCCCACACGAAAAACGGCTAAGGACCAATGAACTTATATAGGAAAAGGACGGCCTCCAAACACGCCTGCCGGCTGGCCGGCTTCCTAAACACTTAGCTTTAGTCCAGCAAAGCTAGAGTACTCCCCCCCCCAATCGGCCAAGCACTCCTCCAGCTATAGATTACAGAGCAACAGTTGGACTGGGGAGGCGGCAACCAAGGGAGGGCGGCAAAGGAAAAAGCGGAAGGATAAAAAGCAAAGTACAAGGAGAGGCCAAATGCATGCATAAGCTATATATACATAAAGCCCCCAACAGGCCGGCAACAGACATAAGTTCGAATACACCCAGTGGGTGGAATTGTGCAGACTTAACCAAACATTGTTCCAAAAGTAACAAGACAGGAAAACAAAAGATGGCAGACTAAGGCGCGGTGCGGAGGCCGAGCTGGTCGGTGAAGGCGGCCTCGCCGGCTGAAGGAGTGGCCGCCTAGCGGGTCTCGGCTTGATCACCACCAACGGCAGGCGATGCACTCGCGCGCGATGTAGTGCTGGAGGTGCGGTCAGGCTGAGGCTGGCCGGCTGCCCCACCAGCCGGCTCGGCGTCTTCACCCTCCTCCTCCTCTTCCTCACCCTCATCGCTGGAGTCGATCTCCTCCGCCGAGTCTTCACCGTCCGTCGGGTTCAGCCCGAACCACTCCTCCGGCTGGGCGACACCGTTGTCGTCTACCTCGGGGGCGAAGACGCTGGTGTCGGTGTAGTCGGTGATCGCCGAAGCCTGCCGGATGATAGCCGGCCACGCCGGCTCCAGCTCCGTGTCGGCTTGCTGCCAGCAGGTAGCCAGCTGATCCAGGCTCAGGCCAGGATACCAGGCCTTGACGAACTCCAGCGCCCGCCTGACGCCGGAGCGAGCCACCGAGGCCTTTCAAGCCTCGAAGCGGCCGACTGCCACCACCAGCCAGTCGGCAGTCCGACTGGGGGTGCGAGGAACCACTTGGCCGGGCCAGAGGGCGGCCAAGACTTGCGCCCCGGCACGCTGAAGCCGACGGAGCAGTCGGTGAGCCGGCTGGATGCGGGCCTGGATCGCCAAGAGCTGCTCCTCCAGCGAGCGGCCGGCGGTCGGCGAGATCTCAAAGCCAGCCTGCCTTCGCGCTTGGCGACGGGCCTCGATGGTCTGGTTGGCGGCAGTAGAATAGCCAGGGAAATATTCTGCGCAAGAAAGAAGAAGAAAAGAAGAAAAGAGCACCAAATCAGAAAAAAGCCAAAGTGGCAGATGGCAAGAAAGGACGAAGAGGTAGGCGGCTTACCGTCAACCAGATCTTCGATCTGGCCATAGCCAGAGATCAGAGTCTGCCTGGCCTCAGCCCAGCCAGCCGCCTCCGTCTCGTACTCGGCCTGGAGGGCGGCTTCGCGGTCCTGCACCGCCTTCAGTGCCGCCTTGTGGCCTTCCTCCTGGTAGGCCAACTTCTTGGCCAGGCGGTCGCGTTCCTGCACCAAGGCGGCGAGCTCGGCATCCCTGGCACGAAGGGCAGTCTGAGACTCTCCCAGCTGTGCCCTCAGACTGGCGTTGGCCGCTGCAGAGACGGCAGAAAAAGAAAGAACAGTAAGAAGAAGTCGTCAAGAAAGATCCGACCGCTCAGCAGTCGGCCCGAATCTCGGGGACTACACCCAGTGGGTGCGCTGACGCGCCCCCACATGAGATAAAGAACAAAGAACGTACCTCGGCTCTCAGTAAGGTCGGCGGTCTTCTGGGTCAGCTCCCGAGCCTGGGAGTTGAAGGCGGCCGCACGAAGATTATGGTAGTCCTGCAAGATAGACAGAAGATCGAAGTAAGAGCAAGAATAGCAAAGACAAATCCACCAAGAAGTTCCAAGCCGCCTGCTCAGCAGCCGACTCGGAACTCGGGGACTACACCCAGTGGGTGCGCTGACGCGCCCCCACGGAAGAAATCAAGATCAAGAAGAAATCAAAGTCAAGAAGAAGCAAGATGGGAAGACTAACCCGGATGGCCGCCCGCGTCGCGAGGAACTCGTCGGTGAACTGCCTCAGCGCCGCAGCTTGGCCCTGGAGCCGGGTCCGGACGTCCTGCGCAGCCATGTTCATCACGACCGTCCCTCCGCCTGGCGTCCACCCCGAGGTAGCGCTGGCCGCCTCCGCATCCTAGGCTGACGAGCTGGAGCCCACGGCCGGCTGCGGCTCCGACGCGGCTTTCTGTGGCTCCGACGCAGCCTTCCCCGCGCGCCGGCTCGACGGCATCCGGACCGCCATCTCAGTCCTCGCGGCCGGCTCGCCCCCCGCCGACTTTGCAGGCAGGGGATCAGGCCGACCGCCTTGAGCCGCCCCAGTTGGCGGGGTCGGCACCGGCGCCCTCTCCAGGATAATGACGTCGTCGTCTTTCCCCAGCCCTGGCTGGTCGCCACTGGCTCCCTCTGGCGAGGGCTCAATGTCCCCAGGCGCCATGACGCGCAGCGGGGTGACCATCAGGACCTCCCCCGCCGCCGCTGCAGCTGCAGCCTCTGCTTGGGCCCTGGCTGCGGCATCGGCGAGCACCTTCGCCGCCTCCTCCTCCTGTGCCGCCTGGGCGGCCGCCGCCTTCCGTGCCTCCGCCTCCCGCACCTCCTGCTCCTCCCGCGCCTCCCGCGCGTTCCGTTCCGTCGCCGCCTGAAGCTCGGCGCGGGGGTCCACACGGCGAGTGGTGCTCCCAGACCCCCTCGGCGACTCGACGACGGAGGCAGCAGCCGCCCGCTCAAGCGACAACGGAGCTCTGGTCGTTGGAGAAAAAGACAAGGGTTCAGGAACCACCAGAGAAAAGAAAGAAAAAAAGTATACAAAGAAAGTGAACTTACGCCGACACGGTCTGCGGTTGCTTCACCGTCTTGCGGAAGCGAGCCGCCTTCGCGGCCGCCTCCTCCCGCCTGGTGGCTGCCGCCCCGCCCCTGGGTTTCTTCGTCCGGCTGACGAACAAACCCTGGGCGGCGCGACGCTTTTGACCTCCGCCCCGAGCAGGCGGTGCAGCGGAGGAACCCGCGCCGTGTCCAGATGCCGGCTGGCGGCACGGGGCGACTTCGGCCTCATCGTCGTCCGGCCAGTCGTCGAAGGTGACTCCGAGCCCGGAGCCGCCTGCTTCACCGCCGGCTTGGCCACCGCCCGGCTCGATGTTGTCGTCCATACCGGCCGCCCCCAAGTCGGGGTCTTCCAGATCGTTTTCGGTCCGGTTGGGGACGAATCGACGCTCCGCGTCTGACCCGCCGGCCGGCTGAAGAAGAGGGCTCTGTCGAAAAACAAACCGACTAAGTTAAAGTCGGCCAAGAGGGACTCGGCAACAAAGCAAAGAGAAAGAAAAAGAGACAAGGAGAACATACCGTAGGCGGCGGATTGGCTCGGCTATATGGCTCCTTGCCGAACTGCCAGTCTTCGGTGAGTTTGCAGTTCGCAAGGTAGTTCACCATATAGGCGACCTCCTCGCGCGACATCTCCTTGGTGCACATTCGGCTCGGATCGAGCTGGCCGCTCATCTGACAGATCAGATGAGGCCGGCTCTGGAGCGGAAGAACCCGGCACGTGACGAATGCGGCCAGCAGGTCGGGCCCCGTCAAGCCCTCCGACTGGGTCAGCTCTCGCACTCGGGCGACGGCGGCGGACCCGGCCGGCGTCAGAGTCACGGCCCGGAAGGACCACTGGGGCCGCCTGCCCGCCGGTGGGCCGGCTACGTAAGCCGGCAGGTTGATGTAGTCGCCCCGCGGGGCGATGTTCCGCACGTAGAAGTACGACTTTTGCCACTTCTTCACTGATTGGATCAGCGTGATGACGGGGAAGGGGTTGTCGGCGACGGACCTCGGCGACGCGATGAAGGCGCCAGTCTGAGCCGGCACGCCCTGCATGCGCGTGCCCAGCTTGGACTGGAAGAACTCCCCCCAGAGCTCGAGGGTAGGGAGGATGCCGAGGTAGCCCTCGCACAGGGTGACGAAGGCGGACAGCAGCACCACCGCGTTTGGGTTGAGGTGGTGCGGCTGGAGCTGGTAGAAATCGAGCCAGGAGCGGAAGAAGGCGCTCACTGGCAGGCCGATGCCGCGCAAGAAATGCGAGCGGAAGACCACCCGCTCACCCTCCCGCGGCTCCAGCGTAATTTCCCTCGCCGGCGCAAGACGGACCTCCACCTTGTCCGCGCCGGGCAGCCGCCGTGTATTGCGGAGGAACTCGACGTGATCTTCGTGGACGTTGGAGCCGTCCCAATCCCCGCCGTACTGCTCCATGGCGGGAGGCATGGCGAAAACTAGCGCGGCGGCGGAGGAACGTGCGGTGGAAGAGCGCGGCGGCGAGGCGCTGTCGCAAGAAACGGCGAGCGAAGAAGATGGTGGAAGTAGGAGGAGCGTGCGAGGGCCTGCCGCCCTCCACCTCCCCCTACTTATAGCTTCGCGAGGCGAGGCCGAAGAGGCCGGACGTGGGGGGAGACGTGGGATTAACTGCACCCATTCCCCCCACGCCCCGCGATTATTGCGCCCTAAAGGCGAGCCAAAACTGCCGCAAGGAGACGTGCAGGCGGTTTCGGGATACAAAGAATCCGCGCCTGGGCCCGGGCGCGGACGTGGCGGGCCCCCACCCAGCTGGGACGTCCCGTCGCGCGCGTGGGCTGGCAGGCTTTCTGGCCGAGGGAGGCCACGTGGTTCATAGACGGCAAGTGGCCGGCCCGCGGCCCGGAGCACACCCTAGCGAGCTCCCGCCCTCCGACTCCGGAGTTTTCAACCAAGGCGGCACGCCTAACCAAAGCCGGCTCCCAGCTGCTGACTTGTCAAGATAGGAAGCTGATCGAGCTTCTCAACCCCTACTCCACCTCGAAGCCCAATCAGCTTCGGGGACTACTGTCGGAGTAAATGGCCACGGGTAGCCTAACCGACTGCCCCTGGTTCTTCTGAAAAAATTATCAGGCCTTTCGGGCCTCCAAGCACTCCAAGCATTGGGCCGCCTTCCCTGGCCGGCTACCTCTGAAGCCGACTCCCGGAAGGCGACCCAGCCTCAGCAACTCCTCCCCAGAACAACTACGGGGTGGCCGACTCCAAGAAGCCAGCCAAGAAGAACGCCGACTCCAAGAAGCCGGCCGAGACCACAACCACCAAAGCTACACCCACATAACGGTGACAAGACGGGGTGTGGCCACAGTGCGGCCCACTACCCCCGAAGCCCGAGGTAGGCATGGCCACAGGAGGCCGTACGGGATGACCGTCTCCTGTTCGGCTCGGCACTGTAGCCATGCCAGCCTCAACGTCATCCACGACCGACTCCTGTACGGCCCGCGGGCGGTGGGCCCCTTCTGCCAGAGAGAGGCGCAAAGGCAGCCCGGCCTCCCCCAGTCGGACAGGGGTGTAGCCGGACCCCAGAAGCCGGCTACTCCCTTCCTCGAAGCAGGAGCCCCATTAAGGAGACAAGACGAGGTAAGGCTACAGTGAGAGCCCCCGAGGCGGCCCACTGTAGCCACGCTTACCTCGACAAAGCCCTCGTCATCAGAGGCGAGGCTACAGTAAGCAGCCGCCGACAAGACCCTAGGCGGTGGGGCCGGCCTGTCGGCCAAGGAGCCGGCGGGACCCACCAGTCGGCGGGCCCCAACAGCCGGCGGAGAAGCCGGCGAGTGTAGACACTGAGGGCTGGGACCAGAGCCCAGCCGGATTACAATTGTACCCCCGGGGGGTAGGCCTATATAAACCCCCCGGGGCACCCATGCAAAGGGTTGGCTTCTGAACACAGCACACACACCATAGAGATAGAGAGAAGCGAGAGCTAGCCTTGTTCTTCTTCTCCCTTGAACCCAACAGCTCTAGGAGCGATTGTAGCTACCTTTCCTTGATTTAGTGATCATGCGGAGACCCCGCAGAGCATGACTAGGGGTGTTATCTCCTCGGAGAGCCCCGAACCTGGGTAAGATCCGCTAGCGTGCATGTCTTCGCCTCATCCCGTTTCCAGGCACCGGCGATGTCTTATTGGCACCCACAATGATAAGCCATCCGTTGGCATATGTCGCACCAACCACCCGACAGTTAGAGCCCAACGCCTCACACCCACGCACGTGCGCGTATGAAAGAAACGCGCATCGCTCAGCCCCGACCACCCACCGTAACCGGGAACACCTCGATATTTTCCTCGCCCTCACTTCTACCACGGTTTTTTCCGTCATGGACGGCCCAAAAAATGTCATGCAGCTGCGTCTCCGGCCTGCCCAGGACGAAAAGCCCATTTTCTGTCATGATTTTTTGTCATAGAAGTAGGACCCCACCACAATTCTGATGATACCGTGTTTTGTCACAATTATCGTCATAGAAGTGTCATAAGTATGATAGAAAAAAATTCGTTCGGCGCAAAATGTCACGGATGTGTCTTTTTTTGTAGTGAAGTGATGTTAGAGGCTTCCAAGATTCCTGGAAGGTTCTATAGGAACTCAGGGCCATGTGACATTCTGTCCATTGCTCTAGAAACAAAAGAACCCCCTGGCCGTGCAAGGGGTATAGGTGTTAATGTCCCGCACAAGAGGGCTTTCACACTCAGCAAAGAAGAGAGGCTCAGCATGAAACAAGCGAGGAGTGAAATGAAGCAGAATGCATTGTATGAAGGGTTGAGGAAGGAGATTTATCTGGCTATTCGAAAGGATGTTGAGGAGTTAATGATGATGAAGAAGACTCTAACACTGACAGATAGCCAGCATATGGGAGTGGAGGGGGGCATGGAGGATGCTGCTTATTGTGTGACAACACTGCACAAGAGTAGTTGTGCATCAGCTGACCCCAGCGACATTGAGACTGCAGTTGCTCGTGTTGATGCTATGTCTGATCTGTCTGGAATGAAAGACAAACTGAAGGGCGTGCTTACACGTTATGAAGTAACATTAAAATGTGCAACAGCTTGGGTTTGCCCACCCTTCTTGGAAGATGGCCTCTTGTTGGACAATGTGCCATTGAAGCTAGGCTGTGTGAAGTGCTACATGACTGAAGTAAAGCCTAGATGCAATGAATTTCCCTTGAAGAATGTCCTAGGAGACTTCGATGAGCAAAGGACCTTGGGAGAAACAATATTACATCACATCCAGTGGCCACGAAAGGAAATAGAGTTCATCGATGAGATCCCTGAAGCCCCGCCAAGAGCAACCACTGTTGCCCCTCATCCGGTGACGCTCTCCTTGCCACAACAGCTCTCGCGGGCTGATGCATCAACTTGTGATCAGCTGGCCCAACTTTGTGGCGTACAGGCCATGTCATACTCCGCCCCAAAGTAGCCAGTGGCAAGGCCTACAACTGCTGAAGATGCACCACCGGTTCAGATGCCGGACACTGAAGCAACGGGGAGAGACCCAGCTGCAGCACATGCTTAGCAGACCAACCTGGTCGAATGGACTGTTAAGCAGTCTGATGCTTCGGAACCGCCTTCTAAGCAGTCTGTAGGTCCAGAACCGACTCCTCATCAGTCCTTCGGTCCGGAGTCGTGTGATCAGCATACCAATGCGTCAGCACTTCCTGCTCAGCAAACGACCGCGTTGGCACAGCCTCCTCAGCACACCGACAAGTTGGCACCATCTGCGCAGAAACCCGACATAGCTTCAACGCATGGTCAATAGTCTGATGCCTCTGCTCCTACATCCTAGCAGTCCATCATAGCAGCACCGCCAGCTCAGCGGTCCGGCATAGATAAACTATCTGCTAAGCAGTCCGTTGAAGCTTCACTGTCTGCTTGGCAGTCTACCTTGCAGCCAGCCAGACGTTCTGCCAGAAATGCTTCAAGTACCAAGAAGGAAGTGGCCAAAAAGGCTACACCCACGACCACGAGGAAGCGTGGTGGGAAAGTGAAGAGGAAAGAGAACGATTGCCTCTTACTTAAAGCACTCATCGCCCAGAACCAAATTAATAGCAGGTTGTTCGAATCGGGGAGTAATATTATTTCTGACGGCATGGATGAAGAAGAAGTAGATTTGTTGCTTGCTAAAAGTAGAGCATACGTACTTGAAGCACGCAATTGCGTCCATGGCCAGCCATTTCTTGTTGGCGAATACTTTGCTGAGTGCAGCTCCAGTTGCCGTGAGTTACATGAATATTGCGTGGATCAAATGTCAGCAGGTCATCATAGTATGTTTGTCCACTACAACAGATATCATTTTCGACAAGATGTTGGTTCCATCGATGTGAGTTTCGAGGACTTAAATCTCTTCTTCAACTTCAACATGCTTGATGCCACTCTTGTTAGATGCCTGATTTTGTAAGTACTTAACAAACTCCGATCAACTTCTCCATATAAGGTTGTAAATGATAAACAGCTAACTGCATTTTATTCCTCTCAGGGGATTGAATGCGCAGAGAAGAAAAAGGGAGAGTTTGTATTTCATAGATCCTGAATTAGCAAATGGCAAAACAATACATGGTAAGGACCTACGGGGCTGGGCCGTTAACACGGTCGTCCGTCTCTTCGAAAACACGTCCCATGCAGAACCATTTCTCTGGCCATATCATGAACGGTAAGTCAAGTAAAGAACCACGCATACACTTATTGTCTTTCAGATTTCGACATCATTCATAACTTCATGGCTTTCTTAATATGTAGCAATCACTGGATAATGGTATTCATTGTTCCTGTCGGATTTCGGGTTCCGGCAAAACCCTTGAGGTTCGAACACTGGGGTGCGCACGAAGATATCCCCCTACCAAATCACGCCCTCGGCCTCACCGCAATCTCAAGGGCTAGCTCGACGAACTCGCAACACAAGAGACACAAGATTTATACTGGTTCGGGCCACCGTCGTGGTGTAATACCCTACTCCAGTGTGGTGTGGTGGATTGCCTCTTGGGCTGAGGATGAATAGTACAAGGGGAAGAACAGCCTCCTGAGGAGAGGTGTTCTTGTGCTTGGTGGGTGTGAGGATGAACTGAATGAGTTCGAGATCAGTTGCCTCCTACTGTGGTTGCTAGTCCTATTTATAGAGGCCCTGGTCCTCTCCCCAAATAGTGAGCGGGAAGGGAGCCAACAACGGCCAGTTTGAAGGGGGACAGCTAGTACATGCTATCCTGACTAAAGGTGGTCTTCGCCTGCCAAAGGCCCTGGTGGTGACGCCGTCCTGGGCTCCACGGTGACCTCCGTCCTGCCGTCCTGCTTGTGTTGGTCTCGTTGCACCGATAAGGAAACCTTTGCCTGATGCCTCGGTACTCATCGCCTGCGCTCGACTCCTTAGCACCAAAGAGGAAACGAGGACACTGTGCACGCTGGTGCCCGCCTGGCGCCCGCCTGCCCTTGGTCGTCATGGCTTACGTCATTGGAACCTCACGAGGTTCGCCATGCCTTGATCTCTCCGCCCCTCGCGAGCCAGCCTGAAGAGGCCACTCCCGAGGAGGTCTTGTGGCGTCCGCCCCGCGAGGCTTGGCCCCTCGCGAGGGTCTTGAGCGTTTGCTGGTGAAGATGGGCTGTACTGGGCCGCGAGTGGAGCCACGCCGTGGCCGTAGGCAGGCAAGTCTGGGGACCCCCGTTCCTAGAACGCCGACGGTAGCCCCTGGGCCCATGGCGCGCTCGGACTTGGCTTCGAGGCAAAGCCAAAGGGAAAGTGCGGAGCGCCGTGGGCCCCAACACCCTGCGGCCTTGGTCGACGCGTGGCGATTGATTGGACGTGGGTGTCTCCGCTTCCCCACGCTGCATCGGCAACTGCCCGACTTGACGAGTCTCTGCTGCATGCAAAAGGAGTTATCATTACCTGCGATCATGGAGGCCGGCAGTTGGCCTCCCCTGGGATATAAATGAGGAGGGAGGCGGAGCCCCCGTCGCCCATCTCTTCCTGCTCCGCTCATTTCTCCTCCTTCGCTCAAGTGCTAGTAGCGACACCATGGCGCCAATCCGAAGATTCTCAGCCGCAGAGAAGGGAAAAACTCCCCGCGACGAGACCGGACCGCTTCCGCCGAAGAAGAGGCTGGTCCACCGTCATGACGTAGTCGTGAGGCAGGAGGTGACAAGGCCTTGGTACGAGCGGCCACCTCCTGGGTATCCGCTGGCTCTGTATGCTCAAGCCGAGGGCTTAGGAGGAAGAGGCGGCGAGCGGCGTCGCCCACGCCGCGGCATGGTTGCCGAGCAATGGTGGCGCATGCCATCGCCCCAGGGGTCCAAGCCATGGACTCCTCGCACGAACCCGTGCTGTGGGCGGGGATGCCTCCACGCTCCTGGATCCGCTTCCCCCAATTCTTCTCCGCCGAGATGCCGCCGAGGGGGCCCCTCAAGCTATGGCTGTAGCACGCCGACTGCGACGCCCCGGTGGCTGGAGCAGAAGTGGAAGCCGTCTCCCCGGGAAAGATCTCCATGACTCGCGGTTGGGGCGAGGTCGCCCGGGTTTGCCCCGCAGAAGGCGCCCTGGCGATCCTCTTCAGGTACGACGGCGCCTCCACCATGTTCTTCAAGGTCTTTGATGCGGAAGGCCGTCGCTTGGAGTGCTGCCTCAGAGAGGGCCGCCTGAACGATGCCGCGGCAGGAGCTGGGCCTGTCGCCCACCTCGCCAGCGACTCATCTGGCAGCAGTGGCGCCGCTTGGGAGTCCAGCGTTTCTCCCGAGCCCTATGAGACTCCAGAGACGAGCAATGATAGCTACGTGCCCCCGAGCTCTCGCCGGGCTTGGAGCAAGGCCGCAGCATCCGGCCGCCGCCGTCGCTGATCTGGATGAGGTTGGCACCGGCCTCCCGTGGCCCACTGTTGATGATGGCGTCGGCCGCGCTAGCGCGTGTAGATAGGGCTCCTTGAATTTCCTTTTTTTGTTCCCTACGAGGAATCGAAACGAACCCCGTGGGGGCGTGTAAAGAACCTGTAATGTCTTTTGTTGGTATTATCCTTATTATGAAATTGTGCGAGTGCGTGTCCTGCTTCGGCTCAGTCTCCCCTTTCTATCCTCGTGACGGCTCGGTGCTCTATGTTGACAGGTCCCGGTCCCCAGGAAGGTTGCAGCCGTCGCTGGTATGCTAGGTCGCGATGCCGTGGTCAAGGCCAGGAGGTGAGCGGCCCCAGGTCCAGTAAGAGCTCCTAAGACGCGATGCTCAGGAGGTCCCCTTTAGCGCGCAAGCGACCTTCGAGAGGTAAGAAAGGGAGGCGGCGTTGCCGCGGCAGGGCTGCAGTGACTGAGGATCCCGTGTCATAACAATTGGTTGATCGAAGCGCGAAACTTATCTTGGCAGCCCGGAGTTGTTCCCTTGCGTCGCTCCAGACTCATACGCTGGCGGCCCTGGCGCAGCTAGGTTAGGCCCGTGCGCGCTTCCCCTTCCTCTCCATGCTCTCCTTGTGCTCTACGTCCTCAGGTCCCGTCCCTCGAGCGAGCTCAGCAGCCGCTGGTATGCCAGGTCGCGATGCCGTGGTAGGGCCAGGGGTGAGGGCTGGAGAGCCAGTAGGAGCTCCTGAGGCGCGATGCTCAGGAGCCCCCCTTTTAACGCGCAAGCGAATCGCATGGGAGAAGAAGGAGCCCGCTGTACTGCCCGCTGTTGTCCTCGGGAGGTTCCTGCAAGTCAGCGCGAGGAGGGGCACAGATTGCCATTATTATTGCCGGCCGGCCACTGGTCGCTCCGTAAGAGGATGAAGGCACTGAGGGCCTGGTGAGGTGACGCGCACGGGGCGTGCTGCGGGCCAGAGCTCGGCCGCTTAGGTTTATCGACGTTGCAGGGACGACCCAAGCACAAGCGCTATGCCAGTGTGAACAACTCCCGTGGTAGGTGACAATCAAGCAGTTGATAACCACAGATAGGTGATGCATGAAAAGCGAACTAGCTTAGGTAAATGCAAGAACGATACATGCCACTGGGCTGGACCTGTGCGGCTTGGAGACGATGCAGCCCGAGGGGCGCCCCTAGCAAAGTAAGCTAAAGATGTAAAGGGATACATGCCACAGGGACGGACCCATGCGGCCTGGGAATGATGCAGCCCGAGGGGCGCTCCCAGCTAAATAAACTTGGAAAATTGTCACCTGGTTCTGTTGATGAAGGAATGTTGAGGCAGCTGAAGACGCATGATGAAGGGGTTGCTCCTCACGAGCCACTGGGGCCCTGAGCCTCAGGAGGCTCTGGGGGTCCAGGCGGTTCCTTGAGGACCATCTCCATCTCCGCCAGGACTGCATGGTGCCTGGCCTCCTGAGCCGCTAGGATGCTCTGCAGGTTGCGCTAGAAGGCGGACGCCATGCTCGGCAGGCCAAAGGGCATGCGAACGTAGCTGTGAGGCGGGCCCTCACAGCGGCCCATGCGTGAAGGCCAGAAAAGCTCTTAAGATGCGGCCCAGTTGAGCCCTGGGATGTCGATGCAGATGCGCGGCCCACCATCCTCGGCGGGATGGAGAGCCGCGCCAGGCGAGCGGCGGTCGCCGCGAATGGCTCTTGCATCCTGCAGTTCCTGAGTGGTCTTGGCAATGAACTCCTGAGCGTCGGGCGCTCCTCGTCCGGTGTCCTCCTGAGGGAAACGTGCTGCAAAGCACGCCTCCATGTGGTCCCCGAGCGCCTCCCTCATGATGTTGGCAAGGTCTGAGGCCCTCCGGAAGAGATCCCTCGAGCCCTGCCCGAGGAGGGCGCCGGGCGCGCCTTCCTATGCGAGGGAGGGAGTCGCCCCAGACGAGGGCGCTGATCTTGACATGGCTCCACCTCCGGTGCCGTTCTCCTCAGGCCCAGTGCGGAGTAGCTACTTCTTCTTCTTGGGGACGACCTCAGGAGGGTACTGTGCTGCATTGCTATCGGGGTCTTCGATTGATGCTGCTTGGAAGGCGCGCTCGAGGGAGCACACCGCATCTCTTTCTTCGCAGGGGACTATGATGATCCCGCCACTTCCTGGCATCTTGAGGACGTTGTAGCCGTGGTGCGTCACTGCCATAAACTTGGCGAGGGCCGGATACCCAAGGATGGCATTGTATGGCAGACGGATGTGGGCGACGTCGAAGTCGATGAGCTCGGTGTGGTAGTAGTCGCGCTGTCCGAAGGTGACAGGGAGGCGGACCTGCCCTATCGGTGTGGTGGAACCGTCGGTCACTCCTGAGAAGGCTTGGTAGGCTAAAGCTGATCGTAGGGCACTTGAAGGCTGTCGAATGTCTCGACGGACAAGACGTTGAGCCCTGTGCATCGTCGATGAGTGTCTTGGTAACTTGCACGTTGCTGATGACGGGTGAGCAAAGCATCGGGAGAGTGCCAGCGGTGGCCGCGCACTTGAGCTGATCTACCGAACTGAAGGTGATGGCGCACTTGGACCACCTAAGCGGGCGTGTGGCCTCGAGCCTGGGGAGGACTGCGTTCACCTCGCGAGCAAACTGCTTGAAGATTCGCTGAGAGGCTGGGGCTTGAGCTCCGCCCAGGATGCAGGCGATCGCCCGTGGCTCATGGAAGGCCCCAGCCCCCTCGTCCTGATGGTGGTCGTCATTCCTTCTTGGCGGTGGTGGCAGCAGAGGAAGCCTAGCATTACGCTAAGGGCGGTCCTCGCGAGGCTGATCCCTCTAGGCGCCGTCACAAGGCTGGTCCTGTCAGCGGTTCTCACGAGGCCGGTCGCGCCACTCCTGGCGAGGGCCACGGTCGTCCCAGCGTCCTCTGCCACATCCTCCTCCTCGGCCGTATCCCCAGTCGTTGCGCTTGGGGCGTCGACCGAGGCGTCCATCTCGAATGGCCCTGAGCTCCTGATAGTCGTCGGTGTTGTGGCTGTGAACGTTGTGGAAGGCGCAGAACGGCCGGCTGCTCTTCGATGACTCAGGCTGGTCGTGGCCGCGCTTCGTGTCTGGCTCCGCCGCCAGCACGGCCGCTCCCTTACGCTTCACGTCCTTGGCCTTGGCTTTCTTCTCCTCCAGGTCGGCAGCTGGAAGCTCGAGGAGGGAAAGGCGCCCTTCCTGAGCCCTTGCGCACTTGGTCGCCAGGTTGAACAGCTCCAAGGACGTGCACAACTCCTCGTGGATGGCGAGCTCCTCCTTCATCTTGATGTTGTGGACGCCATCGGATAACGCAGAGATGATGGCCTCGTCCGTCACCTTGGGGATCTTGAGGCGAACGTTGTTGAAGCGCTGGATGTACTTCTGGAGGGTCTCCCCTGGCTACTGCTTGACGCGGCGCAGGTCACCCGCGGCCGGAGGGCGGTCGCGAGTGCCCTGGAAGTTGGCGACGAAGCGGTCGCGCATCTCGTTCCAGGAGGAGATGGAGCCTGGAGGCAGGTTCAGGAGCCATGAGTGGGGGCCATCCTTGAGAGCCATGGGGAACCAGTTCGCCATGACTTTTTCGTCGCCGTTGGCCGCCTCGATGCTCAGCTCGTAGAGCCGCAGGAACTCGGCGGGGTCGGGGGTGCCGTCGTAGGGAGGGGGCAGGTCTGGCTTGAACTTGCTTGGCCAAGCGAAGCTACGGAGCTCAGGAGTGAAGGCGCGGCAGCCGGCGATGGCCACCGCGACCCTTTGCTGATGTGGAGCCTGCCCTTGATGTCCGCGCACCGCCACCGCAGGCGGCGCACGGTCTTGCCGTAGTGGTGCTGGGAGCGCAGGAGCGTTTTCTTGTGGACGAGGAACTTCTTGGCAGCCTCCTTCTTCGCACACGGGCGCCCGACGCGGCGGGTCGTGCCGGGCGGCCACACGCCTTGGCACCAGGACACCGTCTTGGTGCGGAGGTGGTGGCGGTGGTGCTCCATGGGCCACGTCACCCGTAGTTGGCGACGGGCGAGGCAGCGAGAGGGACGGCGCGAGGGAGCCCCCTGCGGCGCTAACGAGCTCGGCGATGCGGTCCAGCCAGTCCTCGTAGAGGTCGTCGATGGGGCGGTAGTGCAGGAGTTCGCGTGCCATGCACAACGCGGCCTGCGTGTCCGTGGGAGCGCGACGGGCGTGGGACAACGAGCCGGCCGGGGTCAGCGACGGAGTGGCGGTGTGGCCGTCCCGTCGCACCGAGGGGTGCAGCGAGGACGCTTGCTGCACGTTCCCCGCCGGGCCGGTGGCTGTGTTGGCGGCAGGCGATGGAGAACGACGGGGTGGCCCGCCGACAGGAGCCGTCTAAGCAACGCGGGCGGCGAGGGCGGCCCGGCGCTCAGCGCGGGCTCGGCGAGCGTCCGCCGTGGAGACGACAAAGCGATGGGACGCGGATCGACGGAAGGAAAGCTTCGGCGCACCCCTACCTGGCACACCAAATGTCGGATTTCGGGTTCCGGCAAAACCCTTGAGGTTCGAACACTGGGGTGGGCACGAAGATATCCCCCTACCAAATCATGCCCTCAGCCTCACCGCGACATCAAGGCCTAGCTCGACAACTCGCAACACAAGAGACACAAGATTTATACTGGTTTGGGCCTCCGTCGTGGTGTAATACCCTACTCCAGTGTGGTGTGGTGGATTGCCTCTTGGGCTGAGGATGAACAGTACAAGGGGAAGAACAGCGTCCTGAGGTGAGGTGTTCTTGTTCTTGGTGGGTGTGAGGATGAACTGAATGAGTTCGAAATCAGTTGCCTCCTACTGTGGTGGCTAGTCCTATTTATAGAGGCCCTGGTCCTCTCCCCAAATATTTAGCGGGAAGGGAGCCAACAACGGCCAGTTTGAAGGGGGACAGCTAGTACAAGCTATGCTGACTAAAGGTGGTCTTCGCCTGCCAAAGGCTCTGGTGGTGACACGGTCCTGGGCTCCACGGTGACCTCTGTCCTGCCGTCCTGCTGGTCTTGGTCTTGTTGCACCGATAGGGAAACCTTTGCCTGATGCCTTGGTACTCATCGCCTATGCTCGCCTCCTTAGCACCAAAGAGGAAACAATGACACTGTGCACGCTGGCGCCCGCCTGGCCTTGGCCGTCATGGCTTACATCATTGGAACCTCACGAGGTTCGCCTTGCCTTGATCTCTCTGCCCCTCGCGAGCCAGCCTGATGAGGCCACTCCCGAGGAGGTCTTGTGTCGTCCTCCTCGCGAGGCTTGGCCCCTCGCGAGGGTCTTGAGCGTTTGCTGGTGAAGACGGGCCATACTGGGCCGCGAGTGGAGCCACGTCGTGGGCCGCAGGCAGGCAAGTCTGGGAACCCCCGTTCCCAGAACGCCGACAGTTCCAAACAAGAACACAATTTACTACCATCGATTCTCTCAAGAGAGTCAACCAACGCTCAGGATCTGACGCATCTTCAACAATTCATGGATAGGTATTAAATTCTATGCTATTGAAATTAATTTGCATTCATATCTAGTTCAATAATTGTTGTTGTCAAAATTCATCATCATTTGCAGTGTTCTCGTATTGCGAAAACTAAATCAGGGAACCTATTCAAGAGGGAACTACCTCTGCAGCACGAGATCGTTTCTCCGGTAACACACCGAAATCCGTTATTTTTGGAAAATTTATCCAACAATCTGCAAATACCTTTCCTTACGCTAGTGAAATGTTCAAGCTTCTAAATAAACCTCTTTCTATTTTGTCCAAAGAAAAAATAATACATCTAACACCTGTTAGGTTGTTCCTAACAGGACAAATACATGACTAATTCTATACAAGAAATTTCAGTGTCCTTAGCAAGAAGCAGGGACCAACCTTTGTGGATACTATGTTTGCAGCCACATGATCTCCATCGGCAAATCTGCTGATAGTTGTGACAATCCTCGCGAATTAGTACCAGTAAGTCTATCTTAATTAATATCTTCTGCTCTACTCATATGGCACATTCTCATCTTAAAAATACTGTAGCTCATCTTAAAACCAAGGACCCCTGAACTGCTCCTGGCTGGTGAATTGTTGATGGTTCGGAGATTTATCAGCGACTTCTTCCTGGATCACTACATCAATCCCACCGGTGATAATGAAGCTTTCAGCATGCCTTCTCCTGGAACATTGCGTAAGAGTTAGCTGCTAAACATATACTCATGGATCCATTGTTTTCCATCTGATGAGGTCTTCATATTTCGTACACTATGGTTAATTATGTAACGCATATATGTGTGGACAAATCATTGTAATTTAGCTACCATATGTTCAATTGCAATTGTTGCAAAATCTGATGAATGTTCTTCTTGTGGACACTATTTGTTCAATTCAATATTGTGGCGAATTTGCTTTTTGCGT
The DNA here is from genome assembly GCF_018294505.1 of Triticum aestivum. Taxonomy (NCBI): domain Eukaryota; kingdom Viridiplantae; phylum Streptophyta; class Magnoliopsida; order Poales; family Poaceae; genus Triticum; species Triticum aestivum. The sequence goes on from NC_057811.1 coordinate 283,647,664, forward strand.
GCCGACTCAAAATGGGATATTTTTGTTTATTTTTTCAACTGAATATTGTGGTGAATTTGCTTTTTGCGTGCTGATTCAAAATGTGATATTTTTGTTTATTTGTCCAATTGAATATTGTGGCGAATTTGTTTTTTGCATGCCGATTCAAAATGGGATATTTTTGTTTTAACCTGGCAATTGCTCCACACACGGTTCAACTAAATGAGTGTGTGCGATCCACATCGGAAAGCGTCAATCATAGCGGAACCGTCGGTGATACACAGCAGCTCGCAAACGATTTGCAGCGCTACTACGTGTGCGTAGGGTCTCCGAAACCGTTTGTGATATCGCGTTATCCCACACGAGAACTCGGAGTAAACCGTGCCCAATGTAAAATACAATCCCAGTCGTAATTTTTTCAAGAAACATGTGGGATCCCAAACAAAAAGCACACGTCACTCTTGCGGCAACCGTCGGTGATACCCAACAAATCACAAACGGTCTGCAACACTTGTATGTGTGCGAAGGGGCTCCTGAACCATTTGTGATAGAACATTATCGCAGACGGTAATTGTTGGGAAACGTGTGCGGTGGAGTCTTGCATGGCAGACGAGTTAAGCAGAAAACTCGTGTGCGATGGGGCACAAATCACACACAATTCACATGTTTTCCCATGTGCCTTACATACTATTTCCCAAACAGTTCATTACGACAGATCGTAGGGTTTGACTGCGTCATTAAAAACGTTTAATCATGATGCCACACATGTGAAAGAATTTAGTGTGTGCTGCATTGCACATGATTACATTTTGGAAGGCCTCTGGATCACTGCTCCATATCCCTGACAGTTTCTAGGTCATGTGGGAAGGTCACCCTATCGCCCACACTCACATGGCAACGGTCCCAAATGCCATCGCGGAAAGGGGTTAAAAACCATTTGTATAGCACCAACGCGTACCAGTGCTAGGAACCTTTTCAATACACCTGTGGCAGGAACCAGTGACCCGACCGTGGTAAACCGGGTTGTTGAGGCGCCCGTGACCGGGGCGACGGTTCAACCACATACTGCAGACCCGCCTCTTTCGAATTTGACCCCCGCCTCAGCAAGTTCCGACACCGTCGGGTCATTATTCTAACCCTCTGGACAATATGATTGCAGCAGTTACGCGATTGGCGGCTCTCCCCATTGAAGGCGAGTCTCCAGCCGCGATGGAGATATGCAGGGTCGGAGAGCTTCTTCAGACAGCGGTGGCTCAACAGGCGGCTTACTCGTACAGTCGGGATCGGATTCATTCAACCCCTCATCAAAGCCGAAGTTACAGCAGACATATTGAGTCGCCAGCGGTTTCAGGCAGTGAGCAGCACCGTAACCATCCCCGTAGGGGTGACCCGCCGGGTGCCGATAACAATGCTCAGGCTTTGGTGGATCAGGGCAGGGCCCATCGGGAGGCTGAGCTGGCGGCTGAGCTGCCGGCTCATCCGCAATCTCCGGTTTAGCATCGGTGTCTATGGAGGCAGGAATGACTTCTAGAATCCTTGGTGTGCCGTGCTTAGTTCTGACTTTACGTAATGAGCGCTTGTCCAAGGATTTTAAGGGCCCCTGCAAGGTGCCTAATTACACAGTGGATCAGCCCCTAGAGGCCTAGATTGAGAGCAATGAGCTAGCCATGGAAATGTTGGATGTCAATGACATTGTGTGTGTAAGTATTTCACCATGATGTTGGATGGACCAGCCCGCCACCTGGTTAAAGGGGCTGCCCCCTAACTCCATCAGATCGTGGGCTGAATTGAAGACGCGCTTTATTTAGAATTTCAAGGACACATGCAAGCAGCCTCTGTCGATTCTTGATTTAGACACTTAAGTCCAGGAAGAGGGCGAGTCAACCGCCCGATGGGTGCGCCGGATTTCGGATGTTATCCACTCATCGGATAGTATAAACGCCAGCTCAGTTGTCCTGATTTTGGAGAAAAAATTTCATTTCCTTCCTCTCAAACAGAAGCTAGGGCAGCTTAAGCGCCACTGCAACGATATGGGAGAGCTCATGGCGGCTCTTATCAAATACGCCGACTTGGATAATACTAAGGACCTTGAGTCTGATGAGGAGAAGGCTGGCAAGGGGAAGAAGAGTGGCAATGCAAAGGGACAACAACATAATATGGCGGGTCAAGGTAATAACGGTAAGCGCAAGCAGATGGACGGCGGTTCAGACTTCGTGGCCAACACCAACGCGCAGAGTAACAAATCAGCGTCGTAAGGGGAAATCATCAACGCCCCGGTTTGGCGGGCCAAAATTTAAGCTTGAGGCGATTATGAATCAGCCTTGCCCAAAGCATGGTACGAAAGAGAAGACGGCCAATCATCTGTGGAAATATTGCTTCATCATGAGGGAGTATAGAAATTCTGTTTTTTTCTAGAACAATCATGGCCCGCATGGCGGGTCAGTATCTGGCTCTCATAGACCTAGCTTTGGAGGTGGCGGTTCAAGCTCTAGTTTTTAGGGCCAAGGCAATCAAGGTGGTTTTAACCAGCAACCTAGTCAAGGGAATTAGCAGCAGCAGTTCGGTTATCAGAGTAATCCAAACCAGCTGAATAGTGGTCAATATCATGTGTTTACCACGAGCTTATGCAAACGAGACCAGAAGATTCATAAGCGGGCAGTGAACGCGGTTGAACCGGCAGTCCCTCGATACTTGGGATGGTCTGAATAGCCTATTGTATGGAGTCGTGAGGATCACCCGCCTCGGGTTGACAATCCGGGTCAATTGGCTTTGCTGGTTGCTGATGCGGCTTAAAGCTATGTCGGTATTGCCCCAAAGAGGAAGGGATGATGCAGCACAGCGACGGTGGGTATTTCCCTCAGCGATGAAACCAAGGATATCGAACCAGTAGGAGAACCAAGCAACAATACCTAAACAGTACCAGCACACAGATAACAAATACTCGCAACCCGACGTATTAAAGGGGTTGTCAATCCCTTTCGGGTAACGGCGCCAGAAATTGGCAAACGGACATGAATAAATTGTAGTAGCTTGATAGATCGAACGCCAAATAAAATAAATAAGAATAAATTGCAGTAAGGTATTTTCGTATTTTTGGTTTAATAGATCTGAAAAAATAAAATAAAAGGAAAATAGATCTCAAAGGCAAACAATATAAGAAAGAGACCCGGGGGCCGTAAGTTTCACTAGTGGCTTCTCTCGAGAAAAATAGCAAACGGTGGGTAAACAAATTACTGTTGGGCAATTGATAGAACTTCAAATAATCATGATGATATCCAGGCAATGATCATTATATAGGCATCACGTCCAAGATTAATAGACCGACCCCTGCCTGCATCTACTAGTATTACTCCACACATCGACCGCTATCCAGTATGCATCTAGTGTATTAAGTTCATGGAGAAATGGAGTAATGCAATAAGAACGATGACATGATGTAGACAAGATCTATTTATGTAGAAATAGACCCCATCGTTTTATCCTTAGTAGCAACGATACATACATGTCGGTTCCCCTTCTGTCACTGGGATCAAGCACAGTAAGATCGAACCCACTACAAAGCACCTCTTGCCACTGCAAGATAAATAGATCAAGTTGGCCAAACAAAACCCAAATATCGGAGAAGAAATACGAGGCTATATGCAATCATGCATATAAGAGATCAAAGAAACTCAAATAACTTTCATGGATAAAAAGATAGATCTGATCATAAACTCAAAGTTCATCCGATTCCAACAAAGACGCCGCAAAAAGAGTTACATCATATGGATCTCCAAGAGACCATTGTATTGAGAATCAAACGAGAGAGAGGAAGCCATCTAGATACTAACTACGGACCCGAAGGTCTACAAAGAACTACTCACGCATCATCGGAGAGGCACCAATGGAAGTGGTGAACCCCTCCGTGATGGTGTCTAGGTTGGATCTGGTGGTTCTGGACTCTGCGACGGCTGGAATTGATTTTCGTCGACTCCCCTAGGGTTTCTTGAATATTGGGGTATTTATAGAGCAAAGAGTCAGTTCAGGTGGCACCCGAGGTGGGCACAACCCACCCAGGCGCGCCTGGGCCTCCAGGGGCGCCCTGGTGGGTTGTGCTCCCCTCGGAGCACCCCCCAGGCACTTCTTCGGCCCATTGGTTGTCTTCTGGTCTAGAAAAATCCACCAAAAGTTTCGCTGCATTTGGACTCTGTTTGGTATTGATTTCCTGCGATGTAAGAAACATGCAAAAAAGAGCAATTGGCACTTGGCACTATGTCAATAGGTTAGTACCAAAAATTGATATAAAATGATTATAAAACATCCAAGATTGATAATATAACAGCATGGAACAATCAAAAATTATAGATACATTGGAGACGTATCAGCATCCCCAAGCTTAATTCCTGCTCGTCCTCGATTAGGTAAATGATAAAAACAGAATTTTTTATGTGGAATGCTGCCTAACATGTCATCTCATATTCTTTTCTTTATAGCATGGACATTTGGACTTTTATATTATTCAAAGCAATAGTCTAGTTTTGACATAACTTAAATACTCAAGTGTCTTTCGAAATATCAATGCTAAAATAAGCTATCCCTAGCCCATCATGCTCAATCATTGATCCATTCATGAAACACACTCGCATATTAACTACACCCAATGCTCAAGTACGATCATATTGCCCCCTAGTTGGTGCTTTTATAAGATAAGATGGAGATTCAAATTCAAAAATAAAAATTGTAGAAAGTAAAAGAAAGGCCCTTCGCAGAAGGAAGTAGGGATTTGTAGAGGTGCCAGAGCTCAAAGCGAAAATTGAGAGATAAAAACTTTTTGAGAGGCATACTTTTCCCACCAACGAAAATGACTTAGAGTTCTGAACACTTTCCATGCTAGATATATCATAGGCGGTTCCCAAACAGAAATTAAAGTTTATTCCTTTTTCCACCATACTTTCACTTTCCATGGCTAACCGTATCCAACATAGGAGTAGGGGGGTCACCCTACTTTCATTTCCTCTTTTATTTCTGAGTTGCAGTAGTGGTAACACCCCCTGTCTCCCTGACCCAATCTATCTGGGCAGGTTGACACCCACATGTAAAATGTAAAGCATTTGTAACACCCTGTTCATATATATATGAAAACACAGTAGGAGCCTTTCCTACTGTTCTACCCTAAAAAAACGGGTGCCTTCCATACCAACACTTTCCAAGGAATTTATTATTTGACAACATAAAGTAAATTCATTTTTCATTTCGGGACTGGGCATCCCTAATACCTTTGCCTTACTCTCGTGCAGTGACAAGTGAATAAACACTCATCGTGATAATAACACATCTAGCATGGAAAATATTAGCCACCCCTCACCGCCTCGCGAGCCGTACGAGCACACAAAAGAGAAATTTATTTTGAATATTAGAGATGGCACATACAAATTTGCTTAGAACGGCAAAATAATACCGCATATAGGTAGGTATACTGGACTCATGTGGCAAAACTGGTTTAAAGAATTTTGGATGCACAAGTAGTGATCATACTTAGTGAAAAAATGAAGGCTAGCAAAAGATTGAGAAGGGACCAACCAAGAAACAAATAATCTCATAAGGGAGCATTAAGTATAATTAACACTAAATAATGCACCACAAGTAGGATATAATTTCATTGTATAATTATTGACTTTCGTGCTTGCATAGGGAATCACAAACCTTAACACCGATATTCTTACTAAAGCATAATTACTCATCAAGATGACTCACATATCACATCATCATATCTCAAAACTATTACTAAGAATCAAGTTTATTTTGTCCAATGATCTTCATGAAAGTTTTTATTATATCCTTCTTGGTATCTATCACTTTGGAACTAATTTTCAAATGTTGCTTTTGATAAGCTCAAACAAATATGACTAAAGATCATGAGCATAAAATTTCTTTCTCTCAAATTAATTTAAGTGAAGCAAGAGAGAATTCTTGAAAATTTTGCTAACTTCCAAATAAATATAAGTGAAGCAAGAGATAATTTCTTCAAAAATACTAAATACTAAAGCACACCGTGCTCAAAAAGATATAAGTGAAGCACCAAAGCAAGTCCATAGCTCATAAAAATTTAAGTGAAGCATAGAGAGCAATTCTAGCAAGTCATGGCATAATTTTGGATCTCTCAAATAGGTGTTTCCAGCAAGGAATCAAGACATAAAACACAAAATAGAACAAGCAAAGACTCATATCATACAAGACGCTCCAAGCAAAACACATAGTATGTGCCGAATAAAAATATAGCTTCGAGTAAAATACCAATGGTCGTTAGAAAGAAAGAGGGAATGCCACTCGGGGCATCCCCAAGCTTAGTTGCTTGTTGTCTTTTGACAATAGCTTGGGATGCCGGGGCATCCCCAAGCTTAGGCTCTTCTTACTCCTTATTCCTTAATCCATCGTAAGATAACCCAAAACTTAAAAACTTCAATCACACAAAACTCCAACAAAACCTTCGTGAGATGCGTTAGTATAAGAAAGCAAATCACTACTATAAGTACTGTAGAAAACCAATCCATATTTTGTTCTTGCATTATATCTAATGTATTCCAACTTTTCTATGGCAAAAACTCATCACAGAAAACCATAGAATCATCAAAACAAGCACACAACACAAAGAAAACAGAATCTGTCAAAAACAGAACATTCTGTAGTAATCTGAATATTTCGAATACTTCTGAAGCTCCAAATTTTTTGAAACAATTAGGACCATGTGAGAACTTTGTATTAGTCTTCTGCAAAAAGAATTGACATTTTATCACACTCTGGTTAAAAATGAGAATTGTTTTCGTGAGCGCAAAAGTTTTTGTTTTTCAGCAAGATCAAACAACTATCACCCAAGAAGATCCTAAAGGCTTTACTTGGCACAAACACTAATTAAAAGAAAAAAACACAATCATAACAGTAGCATAATTGTGCTAACACTCAAGAACAGAAAGCAAAAAGAAAAAATAAATTTTATTCATTGGGTTGCCTCCCAACAAGCGCTATAGTTTTACGCCCTTAGCTAGGCATAAAGCAAAGGATCTAAGTTTGTGATCTTTGTTTCGAGATCCATAAGATTCCCTCATGATTGATTCATATGGTGGCCTAATTCTAGTTCTATGGAAGTGTTCCATACCCTTCCTTAGTGGAAATTGGAACTCAATATTGCCTTCTTTCATATCAATCACGGCACCGATAGTGCGTAAAAACGGTCTACCAAGAATAATTGCACAAGACGGATTGCAATCAATATCAAGAACAATAAAATCTATGGGCACATAATTCCTATTTGCAAGAATAAGAACATCATTAATTCTTCCATAGGCTTTTTAATAGTAGAATCCGCCAAGTGCAAATTTAAAGAACATTCTTCAATATCGGTAAGACCAAGCACATCACATAAAGATTTCGGAATTGTAGAAACACTAGCACCCAAGTCACACAAAGCAAAACACTCATATTTTTTAATCTTGACTTTGATTGTAGGTTACCATTCATCATGCAATTTTCTAGGAATTGAAACTTCTAATTCCAACTTTTCTGCTAAAGCTTTCATCATAGCATCAACAATATGTTTAGTAAAAGCTTTATTTTGTTCATAAGCATGGGGTGAATTTATCATGGATTGCAACAAAGAAATACAATCAATCAAAGAGCAAATATCATAATTAAAGTCTTTGTAATCCAGAAGAGCGGGCACATCACTAGTTAAAGTTTTGACCTCTTCAAACCCACTTTTATCAATTTTCTCAACAAGATTTTCACCCTCTGAAATATCGGGACGCCTTCTAACTAAAGTTGACTCTTCTCCGGTCCCTTTTTCATCAATCTTAACTTTACTAAACAAGGAATCGATAGAATAAACACTAATCATTTTAAGATCATCATTTTTATCCTCTAGTGAGATTGCTTTAGCGGCCATTTGATTTACTAGAGTTACTTGTGCATCGGAAATTTTTCCTAGCAAACTTTCAGCAAAAGCATACTTAGATCGGAGATTGCAAACTTCTATACTAGTATTATCAAGTTGTTTTGTTATAGCATCAAGCACAATGGAGAGCTCCTTAAGTTCTTCGGTAAAATACTTCTTATGCTCAAATTGTGTAGTCATATATTCCTTAGTACTTTTCTCAATTTCAAGCAAAATATTGGGGTAAGGAACATCATACTATTTTCTTTGAGGCATCATGACTATGCAAACAAGAATGCACACAGAGACAGATCCGACAAGAGAACGGCGAATGAAAACGAGGGCGAAGAAAACGGCAAAGTTTTGTGAAGTGGGGGAGAGGAAAACGAGAGGCAAATGGAAAATAATGTAAATTGCGAGGAGATGAGATTTGTGATTAGGAACCTGGTATATGTTGAAGATCTTCCCCGGCAATGGCACCAGAAATACCTTTTGGTGCAGCTTGAAGCTACGTCAGTATTTCCTCAAAGAGGAAGGGATGATGTAGCACAGTGATGGTGGGTATTTCCCTCAGTGATGAAACCAAGGTTATCGAACCAGTAGGAGAACCAAGCAACAAAACATAAACGGTTCCTGCACACAGATAACAAATACTCGTACCCCGACGTATTAAAGGGGTTGTCAATCCTTTTCGGGTAATGGCGCCAGAAATTGGCAAATGGACGTGAATAAATTGTAGTAGATTGATATATCGAACGCCAAATAAAATAAATAAGAATAAATTGCAGCAAGGTATTTTTGTATTTTTGGTTTAATGGATCTGAAAATAAAAGCAATGAAAAATAGATCGCAAAGGCAAATAATATGAGAAAGAGACCCGGGGGCCATAGGTTTCAGTAGTGGCTTCTCTCGAGAAAAATAGCAAACGGTGGGTAAACAAATTACTGTTGGGTAATTGATAGAACTTCAAATAATCATGACGGTATCCAGGCAATGATCATTATATAGGCATCATGTCCAAGATTAATAGACCGACTCCTGCCTGCATCTACTACTATTAATCCACACATCGACCGCTATCCAGCATGCATCTAGTGCATTAAGTTCATGGAGAAACAGTGTAAAGCCATAAGAATGATGACATGATGTAGACATGATCTATTTATGTAGAAAAAGACCCCATCGTTTTATCCTTAGTAGCAACGATACATATGTGTCGGTTCCCCTTCTGTCACTGGGATCAAGCACCGTAAGATCGAACCCACTACAAAGCACCTCTTCCCATTGCAAGATAAATAGATCAAGTTGGCCAAACAAAACCCAAATATCGGAGAATAAATACAAGGCTATAAGCAATCATGCATATAAGAGATCAAAGAAAACTCAAATAACTTTGATGGATAAAAAGATAGATCTGATCATAAACTCAAAGTTCATCCGATCCCAACAAACACACCGCAAAAAGAGTTACATCATACGGATCTCCAAGAGACCATTGTATTGAGAATCAAACGAGAGAGAGGAAGCCATCTAGCTACTAACTACGGACCCGAAGGTCTACAAAGAACTACTCACACATCATCGGAGAGGCACCAATGGAAGTGGTGAACCCCTCCGTGATGGTGTCTAGATTGGATCTCGTGGTTCTGGACTCTGCGGCGGTTGGAATTTATTTTCGTCGACTCCCCTAGGGTTTCTGGAATATTGGGTTATTTATAGAGCAAAGAGTCGGTTCAGGGGGCACCTGAGGTGGGCACAACCCACCAGGGCGCGCCTGGGCCTCCAAGCGCGCCCTGGTGGATTGTGCTCCCCTCGGGGCACCCCCAGGCGCTTCTTCGGCCCATTGGTTGTCTTCTGGTCTAGAAAAAATCCACAAAAAGTTTCGCTGCGTTTGGACTCTGTTTGGTATTGATTTCTGGCGATGTAAAAACATGCAAAAAACAGCAACTGGCACTTGGCACTATGTCAATAGGTTAGTACCAAAAATGATATAAAATGACTACAAAATGATTATAAAGCATCCAAGATTGATAATATAACAGCATGGAACAATAAAAAATTATAGATACGGTGGAGACGTATCAGTTGCTCCTCAGGTTGGAGGATACAATTTAACAAAGGTGCTTATGGATGGAGGCAACAGTATCAATATCCTTTACTATGATACTTTTCGCCGTATGAATTTGACTGACAAAGATCTTAAGCCATCTTCCACTGTTTTATATGGGGTGGTGCGTGGTAAGTCGGCGTATCCTGTAGGTAAGGTAGCCTTGGAAGTGGCCTTTGGTGATGATCATGATTATAGAGCTGAACTCACTGACTTTTGAGGTGGTCAAAATCAAGAGCCCTTATCACGCCCTGTTTGGACCGCCGGCTTATGCTAAATTTATGGTGCGGCCTTGTTATGTTTATCTACAGCTTAAAATGTCGGGTCATAAGGGTATCATCACAGTGCATGGCAACAGGAAGATAGCTTTGGAGTGTGAAGAGGGCGGGATGCTGCTTATGCTGAGTCTGTTTGTGCAACAGATGAGTTGAAGTTCTACAAAGATTATGTTGACCCGGCAGATATGACACCTTTGAAAAAGCAAATCACGGAGCATGCACTGGTGCGCGTCGGTCCTAAACAAACGGTTTTTAACCCCTTTCCGCGACGGCATTTGGAACCGTCGCCAAGTGAGTGTGTGCGATAGGGTGTCCTTCCCACACGACCCAGAAATCATTGGGGATATGCCCTCCTGGGACCCAGGCTGGGGCCGTGTGCGATCGGGCGAGGCATCGAAACCCAATCATTTACGTAGGTATGTACATCCGACACGGTAATCCGAGAAAATCATTTCCGTAGGTATGTACATCCCACACGGTAATCCGAGAAAATCATTTCCGCAGGTATGTACAACCCACACGGTGAATCCCAGAAAAACATTTCCGTTCGTATGTATATCACACACAGTCAGTCCAAGAAATACGTTTCCATTCTTATGTACATCCCACACAGTCAATCCAGGGAAAACGTTTCCGTTCGGATGTACATCCCACACAGTTTTATGCGTATGCCCATGTGTGAAAGGTGTAACTATCACACACGGTCTTCCTTGGTTAACTGTTTGCTTTTATCAACTATATCACACACGATTTGATGAAGAAAACTCTGTGGCATTGGGCTATCCATCGCAAGCGCTTTTACTGCTAGAACCGTTTGCAAAGGTCCATGACACATTTAGCAGGTTTATTAGTTTAAAATTAATAATTCCAGTATTACGCAAATTCACATTTCATATCGAACAGTTGTTTGCCAATTTCATATCAGGCACATAAATATATTATAACATCACAGTACGATAGCTACATGAAAACAGCACATTACAACATATAGCTAGTTCAACTTCATAAGAACAATATATTCATTTCCCTAATCGAGATCATCCAGGCTCGTCTTATCCACCTCTGCTTTCAGTTCACTAAGAACCCGTTTTGCACAGGCCAACTGGGAAAGTGCCTCCTCCTTCGCCAACACCATCTTAGCAAAGTCTGATTTAAAAAATCTGAGCTCATTCTCCACCTTCAACTTTTTATCCCGCATCTTGAAATATGCTTCAGCGTTGACAAGACTTTCTCTAAGCCTACGTGTGTTCTCATCCTCATACATGCTCTAGAGCTTCGTTAGGCACATCTTCAAAGACTATGGCCACTCTTGATCAACCCACTCCAAGTAAGAACAATTCCGTTCATCCTATAATATTTAAAACTAGATCAGTCACAATTGTAGGGTAAATGGGTTTATAGCAATATAGAAAATCACCAATGCTTATTTTGAAAAACTAAAGAAACATGGTAATTATGACATATCTTCTCAAAAAGATCAATGTGCAAATGATATAATTGGTACCGAGACAACAACCAAATTCTGGAACATCAGAAGCTATAATTAACTAAAATGAGGCTACAAGTTCTTACTCATGTAAAATAAATAACAAATTGAACATTTTATGAGGAAGGTAAATATAACTGCTACATCATAGCGATAGTGTTTGGATGATAGCAAATTGATACAAACAGGTGTGTACATGCACAACTTTAGTAACATAGAACTAATAGCACTAAGGTCGTCCACTATGTATGCCAAAACTGGGGTAAAGACAACTGTTGCTACATCTCGCACCAGTGCCTTGCACTGGCGAGCCGATCCAGCGGAAAAAATCAGGGACCCGGACTCCGGAGCACGTAGTTGCTCCGATGCCCAGTTCCTTCGTGCCATAAAGATTTAGTATTTTACTGCTTGGCTGCTCAGATGTGTGGACCAAAGTTGGCTGCACAAACTGCTGAAGCGGTGCCAAATGATTTTCTAATGGCACCGCTGATGAGATGGCAACAATTTAAGATACTAGGTACAAACTGTGACACTGTCTTAGGATGCGCTTGGTTGAAGGTGTGGTAGGAATGTGTTGGGATCGTGACAGTGTCTGAATCACATCTAACAAATGATTTGTAACAACCAAAGAGGGTCTAACCTTCTCTGCACATGCCAGAAACTTCCTCCCACTGTCCACAGAATCAAACGCAACTAGCTTCACGCGTGGAGATTGATGGTGAGAACGAGCAGGTAGATCTTCAGCCACCCCGCTCCATTCATTGCCACTGATGGTCTTAGGGAGCTACAAGAGGAAGAAATGACTCAAATCGACCTCCGGGTAAAAATCCTTCATTCCAAGTCATAGCCCGAGAGAGAGAAGAGAGGCATACCCGGGTGGTGAAGGAGTAGTCGGAGGAGGAGGAACCGCTGGAGATGTCTCTGAAGAAGACCATGGCGACCTCGGCGGTAGGATGAGAGACGGCGAGAGCGAGGAAGCGACTATAGCTTAGCAAGGAAGGAAGGAGGAAACAGGGGAAATGTGACTTATGGTCGGGGAGAAAAGGGGGTGGGGAATGGGGGAAGGGGGCGGGGGTAGATATTTTGGCGGTAGGCCAATATTTTGGAAATGTGGAGGGAAACTTTGCACGCGGTGCCGCCGGACCATTCACTTTGAACGATTGTGTGCATCGCAAATGATTCTTCTGCTTTACGTGCATGGGATGAGTTTGATAATTCAAATTTTGGTCTCAAGGCATGGGCACATTCACTTTGAACGCACGCGGTACCGCCGGACCATTCACTTTGAACGATTGTGTGCATCGCAGACGATTCTTCTCCTTTACGCGCATGGGATGAGTTTGATAATTCAAATTTTGGTGGAAATTTCCCCGGGTACGTCATTCCATAATTTAACATCGCTTGCTTATTTGGGCACACAAAAGAGCATACAGCAGACATGACCACACTTACTGAATTGAGCAATTATAGTAATTACACAGAGCCAGTTGACCTAAACATTGCTCTAACAAAAGACCAGCATTAAAAACAAAGCCTAAGTACGCATAATTAAAAATCCGCCGCCGCGCCGGCCTATGCATCATCGGTGTGAGATGAGACGTTGATGACTTGTCCTGGCGACATGCCACTGTTGGTGGACTCCGCGTCCCCCTGCTGAAGTCGACTGCGTCCTCGTCCTCGTCCGCATCCGCGGCGCCGCCCTCAAGGTTGTAGTACTCGTAGTAGTGGCTGCGCCAGAGCTCGCGTTGTAATCCACCGCCAATTCCTCGACGGACGGACTCTTCTCTACCTCGACCTCGGCCACGCGCAACTCCTCCTCCCGGTGCTCCTTGATCTCCGCCACCTCCTGCATCTCCAGCTCCCGGTCGGTGACCTCATGAGGAAGCAGGTGCTCCATGGCCATCGCCGCCATTTCAGACGTGGGTTGCATGCTGGAGTCCGAGGTGGCCTGGAATATCTTGGCGATCCTCGATCTTGGCGTGGATGGCCTCGACCTGGGCCAGGGCAACATCAGCGGTACGGACGGTAGCTCGAGCGCTCTCGGCGTTTGCAGCCGCCGTCGCAGTAGCAGCTGCAGCCCTCTCGCCTGTTGCAGCTGCCCTGTCGGCTGCCACAGACGCCCTCACGGCGGAAGCGGCCGCGCTCAATGCGGATGTGCCGGCACTCTTGGCGTAGGCGGCCGCGCTCTCGGCGCAGGCGGCGGTGCTCGGGGGGCGCGTCCATCGTAGGGGCCCTCACGACGCATTTCCACGGCGTCATCTTTGCAAGAAGGGGGTGCGGGAATGGGGATCGGGATTCGTGGATTCGGGGGTTGCCGGCACTAGAGCAGACGAGCCGGCGAAGCTTAAGGAGGGAGACTTAAATAGACCCAGATATTTTCATCGCAAATGGTTCCTAGAAAACAACTGTGTGGGATGTTGTAGATATTTTTTATTAGCTGTGAAAGACGAATTTGGAATAAACTGCCAAGGGATGGTGTTTTAAATGAATGAGAAATTTTGTAGTACTAATACATGTGTCATGTTAAATTTTGGAAATTTTCAGGGATCATTTGACCTTCTAAGACATTTAAGTGATTTCCTAGCCATTTAATGACTTCATTGAAATTTGAACCACATGTACATCCAACAGCTAACCATAACGGTTTGAAAATTCATATTTCATGTACTTGTGTGCGATTTAATTCCATGTGCAGTAAATTGGAAGGAATTTTCAAACATATTGGTCTAATGGCTATGACACAATTAAGCATGGAGTAACATGGCATTTTAATTCCAAAAAATAAAAAAATCAGAAACACAAGAAACCTTGGTTGATGTAATGTCATGCCACCAAGATGATGTGGTAAAAAAATTGGCATGTTTGACCAAAGTTTACACACACACCCCTCACAAACCGGAGCAACTCACTAGAAGGCTCGTGGCTCCAAGAGGGAACAATGCATGTTTGATGACGAACGGGAGATAGCTTCCTCTTACGGCCTTGAAATTTTTTTCTACGTCTAACGTGCACTACTGCAACTGTAATGTGAAATTTGTGAAAATTCTAGGGGTCATTTGACCTTTTAAAGACATTTAAGTTATTTTCTAGCCAATTAGTGACTGTAATTCAAATTTGAACTATATCTACATGCAACGCCTAACCAAAACGGTTTGAAAAATCATATTTGTGTACTTATGTGCGAGTTAATTCCATGTGCAGTAAACTAGAAGGAATTCTCAAACATATTTGTATCATGACATGGACACATATGCATGAATAGGTATGCATGGAGTGGCATGGCATTTTAATTCCAAAAAAAATTCAAAACACATGAAACCTTGGTTGATGTAATGTCATGCCACCAAGATGATATGGTAAAGAAATTGGCATGTTTGACGAAAGTTTGGACACGCACCCCTCACAAACCGGAGCAACTCGCTAGAAGGTTCGTGGTTCCGAGTGGGAACAATGCATGTTTGATGACGAACGGGAGATAGCTTCCTCTTACGGCCTTCAAATTTTTTTCTACGTCTAACGTGCACTACTACAACTGTAATGTGAAATTTTGGAAAATTCTAGGGGTCATTTGACCTTTTAAAGACATGTAGGTGATTTTCTAACCATTTAATGACCGTAATTCAAATTTGAACTACATCTACATGCAACGGCTAACCAAAATGGTTTGAAAAATCATATCTGTGTACTTGTGTGCGAGTTAATTCCATGTGCAGTAAATTAGAAGGAATTTTCAAACATATTGGTCTCACGACATGGACACATGCATACGTATGCATGGAGTGACATGGCATTTTAATTCAAAAAATAGGAAAATGATCAGAAACACATGAAACCTTGGTTGATGTAATGTCATGCCACCAAGATGATGTCGTAAAGAAATTGGCATGTTTGACGAACGTTTGGACACACACCCCTCACAAACTGGAGGAACTCGCTAGAAGGCTTGTGGTTCCGAGAGGGAACAATATATGCATGTTTGATGACGAACGGGAGATAGCTTCCTCTTAGGGCCTTCAAATTTTTTCCTACATTTAACGTGCACTAACACAACTGTCATGTGAAAATTTGGTAAATTTCAGGGGTCATTTTACCTTTAAAGACATTTAAGTTATTTTCTAACCATTTAATGACCGTAATTCAAATTTGAACTACATCTACTTGCAACGCCTAACCATAACGGTTTGAAAAATCATATTTTTGTGTACTTGTGTGCGAGTTAATTCCATGTGCAGTAAATTAGAAGGAATTTTCAAACATATTGGTGTCAAGGCATGGGCACATGCATGGAGTGCATGCCATGGCATTTTAATTCTAAAAAAAATAAAAAATGATCAGAAAAACATGAAACCTTGCTTGATTTAATATCATGCCACCAAGATGATGTGGTAAAGAAATTGGCATGTTTGACGAAAGTTTGGACATACAGCCCTCACAAACCGGAGCAACTCGCTAGAAGGTTCGTGGTTCCGAGAGGGAACAATGCATGTTTGATGACGAACGGGAGATAGCTTCCTCTTACGACCTTCAAATTTTTTCTACGCCTACCGTGCACTACTACAACTGTAATATGAAATTTAGGAAAATTCTATGGGTCATTTGACCTTTTAAAGACATTTAAGTGATTTTCTAACCATTTATTGACCGTAATTCAAATTTGAACTTCATCTACATGCAACGCCTAACCAAAATGGTTTGAAAAATAATATCTGTGTACTTGTGTGCGAGTTAATTCCATGTGCAGTAAATTAGAAGGAATTTTCAAACATATTGGTCTCACGACATGGACACATGCATACGTATGCATGGAGTGACATGGCATTTCATTTCAAAAAGATAGAAAAATGATCAGAAACACATGAAACCTTGGTTGATGTAATATCATGCCACCAAGATGATGTGGTAAAAAAATTGCCATGTTTGACGAACGTTTGGACACACACCCCTCACAAACTGGAGGAACTCGCTAGAAGGCTTGTGGTTCCGAGAGGGAACAATATATGCATGTTTGATGACGAACGGGAGATAGCTTCCTCTTAGGGCCTTCAAATTTTTTCCTACATTTAACGTGCACTAACACAACTGTCATGTGAAAATTTGGTAAATTTCAGGGGTCATTTTACCTTTAAAGACATTTAAGTTATTTTCTAACCATTTAATGACCGTAATTCAAATTTGAACTACATCTACTTGCAACGCCTAACCATAACGGTTTGAAAAATCATATTTTTGTGTACTTGTGTGCGAGTTAATTCCATGTGCAGTAAATTAGAAGGAATTTTCAAACATATTGGTGTCAAGGCATGGGCACATGCATGGAGTGCATGCCATGGCATTTTAATTCTAAAAAAAATAAAAAATGATCAGAAAAACATGAAACCTTGCTTGATTTAATATCATGCCACCAAGATGATGTGGTAAAGAAATTGGCATGTTTGACGAAAGTTTGGACATACAGCCCTCACAAACCGGAGCAACTCGCTAGAAGGTTCGTGGTTCCGAGAGGGAACAATGCATGTTTGATGACGAACGGGAGATAGCTTCCTCTTACGACCTTCAAATTTTTTCTACGCCTACCGTGCACTACTACAACTGTAATATGAAATTTAGGAAAATTCTATGGGTCATTTGACCTTTTAAAGACATTTAAGTGATTTTCTAACCATTTATTGACCGTAATTCAAATTTGAACTTCATCTACATGCAACGCCTAACCAAAATGGTTTGAAAAATAATATCTGTGTACTTGTGTGCGAGTTAATTCCATGTGCAGTAAATTAGAAGGAATTTTCAAACATATTGGTCTCACGACATGGACACATGCATACGTATGCATGGAGTGACATGGCATTTCATTTCAAAAAGATAGAAAAATGATCAGAAACACATGAAACCTTGGTTGATGTAATGTCATGCCACCAAGATGATGTGGTAAAAAAATTGCCATGTTTGACGAACGTTTGGACACATGCCCCTCACAAACCGGAGCAACTCGCTAGAAGGTTTGTGGTTCCGAGAGGGACAATGCATGTTTGATGACGAACGGGAGATAGCTTCCTCTTAAGGCCTTCAAATTTTTTCCTAAGTTTAATGTGCAACTGTCATGTGAAAATTTGGTAAATTTCAGGGGTCATTTGACGTTCTAAAGACATTTAAGTGATTTTCTAACCATTTAATGATCGTAATTCAAATTTGAACAACATCTACACGCAACGCCTAACCAAAATGGTTTGAAAAATCATATTTTTTGTAGTTGTGTGGGAGTTAATTCCATGTGCAGTAAATTAGAAGGAATTTTCAAACATATTGGTGTCAAGGCATGGGCACATGCATGGAGTGCGTGCCATGGCATTTTAATTCAAAAAATTAAAAAATGATGAGAAAAACATGAAACCTTGCTTGATTTAATATCATGCCACCAAGATGATGTGGTAAAAAAATTGGCCTTTTTGACGAAAGTTTGGACACACACCCCTCACAAACCGGAGCAACTCACTAGAAGGTTCGTGGTTCCGAGAGGGAACAATGCATGTTTGCTGACGGAAAGGAGATAGCTTCCTCTTACGGCCTTCAAATTTTTTCCTACGTTTAACGTGCACTAATACAATTGTCATGTGAAAAATTGGAAATTTTCCGGGGTCATTTGACCTTTTAAAGACATTTAAGTGATTTTCTAACCATTTAATGACCGTAATTCAAATTTGAACTACATCTACATGCAACGCCTAACCAAAACGGTTTGAAAAATCATATCTTTGTATACTTGTGTGCGAGTTAAAAAATCATCAGACGATGTAAATATCTGGTGTTCAAAAAAAATGTAAAGATCTGGGAAAACAACAGGCCCCCGCACTATTGGCACTCTATCTCGCGGCTCAAGGTTTGGTAGGTGATTGACGGGGATCATTAATTAGACGCGGTTCTGTATTGGAAACCGTCAGCTATTATGTTCACACATGGATTTGCTGCGGGAATTGTGTGTAATTCAAACTACAGTACTCGTAAATTCCGGCGACCGGCGTGTATACTATCCCCGTCGATCTAGATTCCGGTCGCCAATAAATACTACCTTGCTCATGTCATCCCGCCTGCATTCTCATAAACATCCTCCCCTCGCTCGCCCTCTCTCTCTCTCAAATCTCTGCCATGGCTCCCCCGGTCTGCCCACGCGCCGACGAGGAGTCGCCGCCCCCCGAGGACGTTCACTCGATTAGCAGCGACGAGGACCCCTACGCGCCGCCTGGCGAGGTTGCACCGGACCCCCCAACTTTGGATTGGTTTTGGGGCCAGTACAATCTTTGTCTGTGGAAGTCGCTGCCGCCGGTTGAGAAAGCCAGGCAAGTGGCGTTCAAGAAGGAGATGGCAGAGGAGGAAGCCAGGTACCAGGCGGCCCGTGAAGCCCGTGATGCCGCCTGGAAAAAGGAGGCGGCGGAGCTTTGGGGGTGGGCGCGTCATCGTGCCAAGGAGGTGTACGAAGACGAGTACTTCGCGAGGAAGGTCATAGGCGGTGGGCGCCTCTTCGCTGCGTGGAGGTGGGCCGATAAGCTCTAGCGTGCCACCGACGAGGAGCTCCGGTGGGCGCCCAACGAAATGGCAAGATCAGCCACGTGCGTCCGCCAGCAAGAAGCAGATCGGTACGTTAAGCGCTGCGAGGCGGAGGAGTCGGAGTACTGCCTCTGCACTGGGAAGACGTCGCGCACCAGGGAGCTGCTGGCGAGGGGCTGCCGGAATACTGGCCCCAGGAGGGATTATTAGTTTTAGTATTGTTTGTTTTCAATTTTATGCATTGTACCTATTAGTTAAGTATCATCACGTATATGTGATGATTATATATATATATATTCTGTGATGATCGAATGAACAATTAATATATATATATATATATTATGAATTCCATTTTCTATCTGTATTTGTATACTAATTTGAATCTAGTTGTTATCATCCACATATACAGAATGGAAAGCGTATATACACACATTGAAACATAACATATAAGAATGGAAAACAGAGTACACACATTGAAACAGAGCAATACTATGATTGATGTGAATACATAGCTATCCACGTCGAAACGACTTTTCAAAATAAAACGCGTCCATGAGACCATGACCAGGACCCCTTGCCTAGGGTAGCTCTTGGCTCTGCCTGAACTCGTGCAGGCGTTTGTCCAAGCGGTCGACACGCTCGCGGTACATCTGGAGCGCGATCTCGAGCTTCAAGTTAGCTATTTCATCAGAGATCACCAGCTCGAGGATGCAACGGCCATGTTCCTCTACTGCGCCCAGGTGGACACCTGGGCCAAGGAGGCGGCCGAGCCTATGGACCAGCGCGTTGGCATCCAGCGGGCCGCGGACAAGGCAAACGGCGCGGCGGGCGTCCGGTGCAAGTACGGCGCGGCCAGCCTTTGGTGCAAGTACGACGCTGAGGGCCTCTGCCCACTCCTGGTGAGGAATGGCGGTACTGACGGGACGTGTACCCAGCTGCGACGCCGTGTCGACAGCAGGCAAGCGCTGATGGATCCACTCTTGCTATGCGGTGCGCGGCGCCTCTCGCTCTGCGGCGCTCCAATGGTCTCGCCGTGCGGTGAGCCGTAGCCTATCGGCGCGGACGCGCCTAGCTTGCTCTGCGGCGCGCCATCGATCATGTTGTGCGGCGAGCTGCAGCCTGTCGGCGCTGACATGCCTATCTTGATCCGCGGCGCTCAAGCGCCATGCTACAAAGGTCTGCTCAACCCTGGCGATGACGCGCATCATGACATCGTCCATCGCGTTGCCGGGGAGCGCCTCGGCCTCGACGGGCCGTGGCGCCTGCTCATTTTTTTGTCGAGGAGGTTGATGGCAGAGGCGGCGCTTTGGTGGGTTGGCATGCTTGGAAAAGGTGGATGTGCTACAGGTTGCGCTTGTCGCCTCCGTGCGTCGCGCGCCCCCTATGTGTAATATAGCAGGGTGGTGGGAAACAGGTGAGGAAATGGTGGGAAACGGTGGCGTGTTCATAAAACGCCATCAATTAATGGAAACTTAGCATCGAGCTAGCATAAGAAGTAGATGATGATCAGTTGAACACGGACCACACTAGGGAACCCGTCGGTGATGAATTCATCAATCCCAAATGGTTGAATACTAGCAAGCGTTTGCCCACAACACACACGGCCTATTCCATCACATTGTATGCCACGTATCGCACATTGTCAAAAAGTAATGCGGTAGACCTTCTTTAACATGTGTTAAAAAATAAAAAAAATAAAAACAAGGACCTCGAGGTTAAATTAACTGAGGGAATGGGGCATTTCGGTCATTTGACCGAAATGACCCATCCCATCACCTAATTTAACATCGACACAACTTCCTATCCAGTCACCCATCCGATGGCTGCTCCATCCTGAGCACACTTAACTTGATAGTTTTCTTACATGAGCTACTGGTGGAATAGCTAGTCCTTGCTGATAGGAATGCCTCTTCACATCCTTATGGTGTATCCGAATGACCGCCCGTCCCACAATGGCCAATAGATGTTGTGTAGACAGAGCATATCACATATGTCTTATTAGAAGCAATCGTCTGCGTTATTATCGGTCTTCGCACACATTTCTGATTACAGACCCGTTTCCCGCGTATCACACACATCTTGTTATATTGAACCATTTCTGTTCTCTTGCCTAATCACAAACAGTCATCCGAGTGAACCGTATGTTGTACATCGCACACACCTTGATCGGGCTGACCGTTTCTTTTGTGTTGCCTAATCACAAACAGTTCATCCGAGTGAACCGTATGTTGTACATCGCACACACCTTCATCTGGCTTCCCGTTTCTTTTGTTCCTCCTCATCGCAAACAGTTAATTGAGCTGAATCGTATGCCCTGCATCGCACACGCAACTAATATCTGAACCATGTTTGATGCATCCTCCATCGCAAACATTTTGGACCTTTTTTGATGGTTATTTTACACCACCATTTGCGATTATGGCATCGCACACAGTTTCGTCGAAGGGTCTCTGATCGTAGTGTCACGTTAGCAGCATCCTGCAGTAGTGATAATCCTTTGTTGAAATTTATGTCGGCGGATGATACTAAGCAGGTTGATTTTGTTCCTGGCGATTCATCCAAATAGTTCAGTATCAGTGCTAATATGGATCAAAATAGAAAAGCGCGCTCATCGAGTTCATCCATGAGAACCAGGACATCTTTGAATGGAAGCCTTCAGACATGCCAGGTGTACCGAGGGAACTCGCTGAGCACACTCTTAATGTTGATCCAAAATTTAAGCCGGTCAAGCAATTCCTTCAGCGTTTTAATGAAGAGAGGCGCAAGGCTATTGGTGAAGAGGTGGCCTGACACTTAGCGGCTGGGTTCATCATTGAAGGTTTTCATCCTGAATGGTTGGCTAACGCGGTGTTGGTACTTAAGAAGAACGGCACCTGGCGCATGTGCGTGGATTAAACAGACCTTAATAGGCATGTCCGGCTCATCCTTTTGCTCTCCCTCGTATTGATCAGATCATTGACGTTACCACGGGTTGAGAGCATTTGAGTTTTCTAGATGCTTATTCTGGTTATCATCAGATCAAGATGGCAGTTAAGGACCAGGAGAAGCCAGCCTTTATCACTCCTTTTGGAGCCTTCTGCTATGTGTCTATGCCTTTTGGGCTCAAGAGTGCCGAGGCAACTTATCAGCGTTGTGTTCAGAATTGCCTTCACAACCAGATTGGACGCAATGTTCATGCTTATGTGGATGATATCGTTGTGAAATCTAGGAAGAAGGAAACCTTGTTAGATGATTTGAAGGAGACCTTTGACAACCTCCGGGTCTACAAAATGATGCTTAACCCGGCCAAGTGTGTTTTCGGTATGCCAGCCGGTAAGCTATTGGGCTTTTTGGTTTCTTAGAGAGGCATTGAAGCTAACCCGGATAAAATCAAGGCTATCACGTCTTTGGCTAAGCCGGCATGTATCAATGACGCCCATCATTTGGCGGGTCATATTGCGGCTTCGAGCCAGTTTATAAGCCGTCTGGGAGAGAAGGCTATCCCTTTTATACCAGATGATGAAGAAAATAGATCACTTTGCATGGAGTGATGCTGCTAATCAGGCTTTTGAGGCACTGAAAAAGCAGTTGGCTGAGCCGCCAATCCTTGCAGCTCCCATTGATAAGGAGCCCTTCTTTTGTATGTGGCTGCTAACAGCAGAGCCGTCAGTGTATCAGTTGTTGTGGAAAGAAAGGAATCCGGCAAAGACTACCGAGGCCGGTTTACTATGTCAGTGAGGTGCTCATTGAATCTAAGCAGAGGTACCCACATTGGCAGAAGCTGGTTTACGGAGTGTTCATGGCTAGTCATAAGTTGAAGCAGTATTTCCTTGCCTAAACCTATTTCCAATAAATAAGTCATCTAGTCTATACTGCTCCTTTAGGGGATATTATTCAAAATAGAAAACCACAGGCCGGGTGGCCAAGTGGACCATTGAGCTTGGACACCATGGTTTGAAATATATGCCTCGGACAGCTATCAAGTCTCAAGCAATTGTGGATTTCATCAATGACTGGACAGAGTTGCAGATGCCTAAGGAAAAGCCAGATAGCACATATTGGACTATTCATTTTGATGGATCCAGGCAGTTGGAAGGCTCGGGGGCTGGAGTTATTTTGACTTCCCCACGAGGTGATAAGTTTTGCTATGTTTTAAAATTGATGTTCCCTTGTACTAATAATGCAGCTGAGTATGAGGCCTTGCTCCATGATCTTAGGATGGCTAAAGAGATGAATCTAAGCCGGGTGAGGTGCTTTGGTGACTAAGATTTGGTGGCTCAGCAAGTTTCAGGAACTTGGGATTCCAAAGACCCGCTCATGACGGCTTATCGCCGGACGGTTGATGCTATTGCTGGACATTTCAAGGGTTATCAGGTGGAACATGTTGATCATAGAAAAATGAGGCGGCTGATGCATTAAGCCGGCTGGGCTCTCAGCGTAAGCCGGTGCCACCCAATGTTTTCCTTGATATTTTGAATAACCCTTCAGTTAAATTGCCTACAGAGGAAGATCTTGCTATCCCTGACCCGGAGGCATAGCTGGTGGTGGCTCTTCATGCTATTCCTGATTGGATAGTTCCATATTTAGCTTATATGACTCGGGGTGAGTTACTTGAGGATGAAATTTTAGCCAGGCAAATAACCCA
Organism: Triticum aestivum; assembly: GCF_018294505.1. Classification (NCBI taxonomy): domain Eukaryota; kingdom Viridiplantae; phylum Streptophyta; class Magnoliopsida; order Poales; family Poaceae; genus Triticum; species Triticum aestivum. Next base: position 283,671,586 of record NC_057811.1, read on the forward strand.
GAGGTCTAAGTCAATGACTATTGTCAATGGCGAGTTACACCGATGCAGTGTCACAGTGGTGTTTCAGTGATGTATCTCTCCTGAAGAAGGCCGTGAAATTCTAAGGGAGATTCATGAAGGAGATTGTGGCCATCATGTTGGATCTAAATCTCTTGTAGCTAAGGCTTTTCGTCATGGGTTTTATTTGCTGACGGCTCATACTGATGTTGACGAGCTCACGTGTCGGCTCAAGAATTGAGGATGATTCCAATTACTTGGCCGTTTGCAATCTGGGGCTGGATATGGTTGGGCCTTTTAAAAGATCCAAGGACAAAAAGACTCACCTCTTTTTGGCAGTTGACAAATTTATGAAGTGGGTTGAGGTAGAGCCGGTCAGCAAGTGTGACGCGGCAACGGCGGTTCAATTCATCAAAAAGGTGATTATCTGCTTTGGCTACCCTCACAGCATCATAACTGATAATGGTACTAATCCTGTCTAAGGGTGCTATGAAAGAATTTTGTCAACGAGAACATATTCGTCTTGATGTTTCATCTGTGGCTCACCCCCAGTCCAATGGTCAAGTTAAAAGAGACAATCAAGAAACCTTGAGAGGCATAAAACCCCGGCTTATGGTCCCTTTGTAGAGGACGCCTGGTTGTTGGGTTGAGTAGTTACCCTCAGTGATTTGGAGTATCAATACTACCCCCAACAGATCCATGGGTTATACGCTTTTCTTCATGGTTTACGGAGCAGAGGCGGTTGTTCCCAGTGACATCCATCACGACTCGCCCCGCATGGTGGCTTATGTTGAAGCTGATAATGAAATGGCACGCCGGGATGCTCTTGATCTTCTGGATGAGGAGTGTGACCTTGCGATGGCTTGTTCAACAATCTACCAGCAAGATCCGCGATGTTATCAGAGTCGCCGGGTTAAAACCCGGACCTTTCAAGAAGGTGACTTGGTGCTCCGGCTCATCCAGGATCAAACAGATATGCATAAGTTATCCCCACCTTGGGAAGGGCCTTTTGTGGTCAGCAAAAACCTGAACAATGGATCATACTACCTCATCGATGTTCGAGACCACAAGGACTCGCGCACGTCGGAGGAGGAGACCTGTCGGCCATGGAACATTGCTCATCTTCGGCCTTATTACACTTGAGCCACCGGCTCTTGTGTTGTACATACTTTTACCAATGTATATATTATGATTAGTATAATAAAGCCAACATCCCCGATAATTCAGGGCCTCTGTTGTTTCATTTTTGAGTATTTGAGTCTTTATTGTCAATTCATAGCATCACTTGGGGGCTTCCTGCTCACTGAGCATAGCTGTGACTACCCTCTTGATCCGGCTTGCACGCCTTGTTACAAATTACATGGGGGCTTCCTGCTCATTGAGCATAGCTTTGACTACCATTTGAACCTGCTTATATGCCTTGTTGAAACTGGCTTCAGGGTTTTTTGCCCAAGTTAAAGGTTATCAAAGAGAACTTGCCACAATGTGCAGTTCAAACATAGGTAACCTACCTTGATGGCTTAATATAGGTCACTTGGGGGCTTCCTGTTCAATGAACATAGCTATATTTACCCTTTTGATCGGCTTGGACGCCAGGTGTATTCACCAAAAGTCCGGGTTATCCTGCCTTATATGTCTGCCACTCCGCCCAGGTAATCCTGAAATGACCCGCCGTACTCTTGACAGTCAATCTTATAAAGACCCTGAACTTGTCAAAGTTAAAACGGCGGATGGTCATGTGAGGCCCGGCTTACCGGTTTTGAATAAAGGATTAACTCGGTGGTTGTGCGGCCTATGAACAACACTTGATATTGGGGCTTGGCAAGCCTATGAAAGCCTTGTCTTTTCTGATTTGTTCTTTTTATTTGAACATTATTTGGGTTCATCTACTTGTACCATATTGACATATGGTTTCCAATGACTTAGTCCATCTAGCCTTAATCTTTATGGCTCATATTTGAGCATATCTGGGGAATTGATAATCCGTTCTCGCTTTGGACGTTAAGTCGCAAGTCTGCCTTGATTGTGCACTTGGAATTATGCGCTCTAAGTTTTTGGGATGTTACCCTTACTGCATATGGCGATGCAAGCCGGCGGTACGACCCAATTTCACGGGTATGTTATTACTTGTTATATGAGTATGCAAGGTTTGGTAACCCGCCCTAGTTATAGACTATATAGTCACCAACAAATTTTATATGGGACATCATGACCCGCCCTGGTGTGAACCGCAGGGGCACATGCTATTTATTTGTGTACAGGGATTATGATAACACGATCTGCATGATTGATAAAATTATGAGCATAAGCAGCAGATCTTCCGCATCAGATCGGAGGTTCAAAGTGTTATGCAAATAAACATGCACGATGGCGTGGCAGATAATTGTGTTTACTACCCTATTACAATGCTTTCCAAGCCCACATTGTTGACTGTTTTTTCAAGAAGAGCCGGGAGGCAGTTTCAGAGACACCTTGTGGTTCAGTTTCCTTGTTCTTGCTAGGTTGAAGCTTCCGGTTTATCCAGGGCCGGTTCTTCCTCGTCCTCCACTGGCTGGAAATCAGATGATGTCCAATTCACGCCAGTTACGGCTTTGAATACAGCCACATCATCTATGAGCATGGATGGATCGATGTCAGGAGCGAAAGTGTGCTTACGTGTTGGAGGAATAAGATACATCATGGGATAAACCGGCGCTTTCAATTTTTCATTTTGAGCGGTATAAGCCGCCTGATACTTGGAGAGCTCAGATTCCTCAGCCAGCTTGCTTGCGAAAGGTCGCATCTCCCTTACAATTTTGGTGAAGTCCTCTGCAGTGAAGGGAGACCCGTCTTCTTTTTAGCAGGGGTAGCCAGTTGCCAACTCCTCTGGGTCAAGCTCTGCCTGCCATGCTTTGGCCCGGCTCAGGGCAGTAATGGCACCAGCTCTGGCGGCTGACCGCTTTATGTCCTCTGCCCTCTAGGGTACGACTGACAGCTTGTCCAGTGTTTCTCTGATAAGGGAAGGTGGCTGTTTGGTATAAGAGACGGCAGTTATGGCTCGTTGAGCGCCAGTGTATAATTGCTCCACAAGAGTGTAGGTGGCTTTCAGCTTCATGCGCATGTCTGAGCCAAGGTGGCAAATCCTGGAGCCTGCATTAGCAAAAATATTGATAAAACGGCTACTGATTTGTGACAGATTGGTGGTGAACAATTGAGATACAATATTTCTTACCAAAGATGGCGGCTTTCATGCTATTGATTTGATGCTTTAAGCCGGATAACTCATCGGTCACCGTCTTAAGAACAGCCTCAGCATCTTCTGCTCTTTTTAACAGAGCCACCTTCTCAACGTCCTAGCCGGTTCTTTCCGCGCTGAAATCCTTCTTCGGCTTCTCAATGTCTTCCAAAGCAGTCTTCAGTTCTGATTTGGCCTTGGAAGTTTTAGATTGCTGGGTTTGGATGTTCTGCCACAGATCCACCACTTGGGATTCTTTCATATTTAATTCAGCCTGCAAGATAAGGAAATTAAGCAGCAGTCTGTGGTTATGATAAACATCTTATTTGAAGTCCCAATCATAATACAAGTATTCTACTTGGCACTTGGGGGGCTAATGCACATTGCACTTTTTAATGACCCTGCTAAAGCAAAATCTTTACTGACCCGGCTAAATATCCTCAATTATAGCCAGTTCATGGGGGCTACATATTTTGATTTGTTCATCAATATGGTGGAAAGTCCCTGCTTAGCTATCCAGCTTAAGTCGGCCCTTGGGGGCTACATGTGTGGATTTTAGCATTAGCAAATGCAGTCCCGGCTTAACTTTCCAGTTTAAGCCGGACCTTGGGGGCTACATTTGGATTTTAGGGCTACAAAGTGAAGTCCAGGATTAACTTTCCAGTTTAAGCCGGCCCTTGGGGGCTACATGTGGATGTTAGGGCTACAAAGTGAAGTCCCGGCTTAACTTTCCAGTTTAAGCCGGCCCTTGTGGACTACTTGTTCTGATTCAGCAATTATAAAATGCTATGGCATAGCTACAAGATCAGAGAGGCTATCTAAGTCTACAGCATATTCAATTCCTTCATATTCAGTAGACTTGATGATTGACAGATATATATATTTACATGTAAAGGGTTGTTAATGTTTACCTCGAACGCTCCTTCATCAGGTTAACCAGGCCGGCTTCAAAATCACGGTTGGTGTGAAGGAAGTTTAGGTAGCCCGCATGGATTTCATGAGCATTAAACTGGGCATAACTCTCCAAATCCTGTTTCCACTTGCCATTATCAGCTGCGGAGAATTCTTCCTTGGCGCTATGTTTGGAAAGAACAGTGGGGTTGCCTGGAGCTGTATAAGCCGTCCCAGTAACTATTACATCTTCGGTTTCTTGAGCCGGCTGAGTGGGACTAGGCGACTTAGCATGAGCCGGATCAACATCCATAGAGTCCATGGTGACATGGTGCTCTTCTGGCAGCGGGTCATCAATGGCTGCTTCGGAGGTTTGATGCAAAGATTCAGATATTGTCTGCTTCTCCGGATCAGCAGTTTTGGGATCTTCAACTGGTTTATTGACTTTCAGCTTCTTGCTAGGCTTGGCCATAGCACTGAAAATAAAAACACATGACGAGATTAGTATTTCAAATGAGTAAGTGCTGAAGTAAAAAACCTTAAAGTTCTCACCCGGGTATGGTTTTGAAAAGAGGGACCTGAGTCCCAGTGGAGTCACCAGATCAAGAGTGAGAGGTTCCCTGATAGTTCGAATCAGAAGGATTAAGAGGTTGTCGAATAAGACCTGCCTTTGGAAAAGCTAAGTCAGAAATTTGTGAAACCTCTACTCGGCGCTTGCGAGGAACAGGCGTGTTGGGTAAGCCGGAAGATAAATTCCCACCGCCGATGTTCCGGGTAGTGCGACGAACTTCATGCTACTGCTTCTTCAAAATAAAGTTGGGGTCCAAGTAAGCTAAGGGGTGAGAAAACCTTACTTTCCGGCTCGCTTGACGAATTTTCTGCTTTGACAGAGCTTCTGAATCGGAGGAAAGTATAGTTACCTCTTCACCATCTGCGTGGCTGCCTTCCGCGTCATCCTGATAGTAATCATTGTCAATAAGATGGACAAAGAAAGAGCCAAGAGAGTCAAGTTCTACCTCCGACTCATCGTCTAGAGTAAAAGGATCAGTTGCATTTGCCTTCTTTTTGGCAGGTTTCTTGTTCGCCTTGGTCTTGTTCCTGGTTTTCTTGGCCGGCTTATACTGAAGTTTTCTGCTCCAGAAGGGGCAGTCAGCCTGCAGAAATTCAAGTAATAATGAGAAGGCAGATTGATAAATAATGAGTTAGTGAAAGTGGCTCGAATAATACTTACAGCCGGCGGCTTGTTGAGGGTGCAGAAGGGGTTCAGCCCCACCGTGTTGCAACTTGCTAAACTCTCGTTGAGTAGAGTCTTCGTCATGTCGTTGATCTGTTTATCTTCAAGGTGGATTGGAGAGTAACGCATCGGATCTTTGACATCGCAGGTATACTCACACATTAAGCCGGATCGACGGCTTAAGGGCAAGATCCTCCATGCGACCAGCAACGAACCAGATCGACTCCAGTCAAGCCATTGGCCATCAAGGCCCTGATCTTTGAAAATATGGGCATATATTTGGCCCGTTCTTCTGTGCGGATTCAATCCGGGAGGGGATGTCTATTGCTAAGCCGGCTTTCACGGTAACCCGGCAGAGGATTTTCACCTTCTGGAGAGGTGTCTTTGCAATAGAACCAAGTCTGGTTCCAGTCCTTGGGATGGCTGGGAGGTGTGGCAGCTGAAAACGTGGCTTCTTTCCGCCTCTGAATTGAGATGCCGCCTGATTCTAAGATGGGCCCGTCTGTGAACTCTGTCTAGCGGTTCAGGTAGTAAAATTCCCTGAACAATTCTTCAATGGGCTCCTGTTGAAGATACACTTCGCAAAAGACTTGGAAGTTGCAGATGTTTGAAACAGAGTTGGGTCCGATATCTTGAGGATGGAGTTGAAAGAAATGCAGCACATCATGAAAGAATTTTGAGCCGGGTGGGGTAAACCTTCGAAGCATATGATCAGTAAAAACTATTACTTCGCCCTCTTTTGGTTCACGGGTGGTTTCTGTGCCTGGGACTCTCCAATGAATCACGTTCTTCGCGGCTAAGATGCCCACTTGAACATGCTCGTTCAGTGTCTGCTCGGTAACCCGGGAGGCAGCCCAGTTGCATGAGGTGACAGTTTTGGTCATTTTTTTGATGAAAGCCTAAAAAGGAAAATATTGTCGGTTTAAGATTATGTTGTTCAGCCGACCAGTGATTAAAAAGTAAGTATGGTATGCAAGGTCAATTCATAGGCAGAAGAGTAACTGCTATAAAGATCAGCATGGTTAAACCGGAAGCCAATGCCGGGTTATACAGATTGTTAACATGTTCTCGCGACTTAACAAGGGGACTAATGCTATATGGCGGGTTACGGCTTGTCATATAAGCCGCCCACACCGCTTTAGTGACAGATCTGTAAGTGAATTTTTGTCAAGTGATGGACAAAAAGATTCCACAGATTGGTGCTATGATTTTGGATCTACGACAGTTCAGAAAATAAAATAAATTTTAAACCTAAGGTGGCGGCAGCAGAAGAACTCGTCTGCTCAGAGATCTTGTACAGAGGGGATATCTTCTGTGATTGGAAACAAATGCTAAAACTGCTTCTGCATAACTTCGGTATTGTGTTTAGATTCAACTATGCGATCTAAAGAGGAAAAGCAAGAACGGTGAAGACCTCCGATGAACTGAGCAAACCCTAGTGTAGATCTGAGGTGAAGAAAAATGAGTACCTATTGATGATGATTGACAGCGGAGGCATGCCGCGGTGTTTTGGTATGTTCAGGTTGATGCAGCGGCCAGAGTTGAGGGCGTGGTGAGGAGGAAGACAAAGGCGAGGGGGCAGGGTAAAAGTGAAAAGGAGGACCCCCTGTCCCTATTTATAAGGAAGTGGATAGATGGCATGCACGGGAATCGAGGAGGCCGAAAAATGATTATGTGGCTATGTGGACGCCTTGATTTTTGGGAGGTCCATTAAAGATAAAGATCTGTTGGGAGGTCCTGGGCTTTGTGCAAAGTTAATGCGAAATGATGTCATGGCGGGTTAACACGATTCTGAGGTGTGACGTCATGGTGGGTTATAATGAATGGGTACATAATTGATGATGGAAGATTAAGTTAAGTCAAGAAGTGAAGATTGATGTGAACAAGTTCAAATCAACCTGGGGCCTAATGTTGGGGATATGACTATTGGATATGACCCGCCCAGGAGGGGCCGGGTCACGCCCCTGGCGGCTTAAAGATGAAGAAGCCCGACGAGGCCCAAGAAGATATGAAGATCGCGATTCATAAAGCAGGCTTATTGAAGGCCCAAGACCCAGAGGTGACTTAAGGCCTAAAGGGATGAGCCACCATATGTTTAACTTGTGCTGTAAGGCAAGCTTAGTAGAAACCGAGCCAGTCACATTTGTGTGAGCCAGCCAGACTCTGTAAGCTGCCGGGCATCTACCTGTATATAACGGGGTGACCCAGCGGCGGGTTAACTCAAGAAACAACTGATCGAGAACTAGGCAAGTGTATTCGCTCCCTAGTAATCGAAATCCAAGCAATACAACCTAAAGCAGGAGTAGGCTTTTACCTCATTGAGAGGGGCCGAACCTAGGTAAACTCTCTATGTCCTTTGTCCCGTTTAACCCCTTCAAGCTAACCTAGTTGCGATGGCTCCACGCCTAAGTCCTTTTGTTAGGGCATCTGCCGTGTTAAGTCCATGATAGGGTGTGTATGCCCACAAGCTTATTCGAGAGCGTCTCGCCAGGATTAAGGATGCCGAAGCTCTGGGGCAACAAGGCTTCGGCGGGGTTTGTTTGCGGGCGAGCCCAAGCGTACACACCTGCCTAGCCCTCGCGCGCGGGACGCGCGAGGAGGAGCGACGAGCAACTGCCGCTCTTCCCGGGACAAGACTGGAGAGGCGAGTGAAGCAAGAGGAGACGAAAAATTCCAACTCTGGCAAATGAAAAAATGTGAGAACTCCAAATTTCATTAAGAAGTTGAAAACCAGCTATAGAAAGCAAACGAAAGAACAGATGCGTTTGGCACCTAGACTAGTCTTCGCACCAGCGCGGAGCTAAGTGCTGCCACTAGGACGTGGGTGGGACTCGCAGGCGGCACTCAGGAGACTCCGGGGCGTGTACAACCCCAACTCATTATTACGTGAGAGTGTCACGAGTGGAGACCTTCAGAGGCACGGGGCCTTGCTTCATGGGTAGAATTTCCGGAGGTGCTAGATGTTCCAGGCGTTCTGGATGGTGATCCTATTCTGCGTCTCCAGGTGCGCGGCGCCAGGCCTGAAGACACGGGCGATCCTGAACGGTCCCTCCCACATGGGCGAGAGCTTGTGCAGCCCTTCCAAGGAGAGTACCCGCCTCAGGACGAGATTGCCCACCTCGAGCGTCCTGGAGCAGATGTTGTGGCAGTGATACCGCCGCAGCGCCTACTGGTACCTTGCCGCTCAGAGCGAGGCTTGGCGGCAGCGTTCCTCCCCCAGCACGAGGTCCATCCCCTGCGAGGCATCCTGGCGTGCTTCGTCAAATGCCAAGACCCGCACGGAGCGATGCCTGGCCTCATGAGGGAGAACCTCTTCTGCTCCGTAGACGAGGAAGAATGGAGTCTCGCCCGTTGGCTTGGTCGCGGTGGTGCGTATGGACCACAACACGGACTGGAGCTCGTTGAGCCAGCCCCTGCTGCAGGCTTGAGCTTCTTCTTGAAGGTTCTTGCCTTGAGGGCCCTCAGGACCTCTGCGTTGGCGTGCTTAGCCTGGCCATTGCTCCTAGGGTGAGCCACCGAGGCGTAGCAAATCTGCGTTCCAAAGTTAGCACAATATGTTTTGAAAAGGTTGCTGGTGAACTGCGAGCCGTTGTCGGTGATGATGCGATTAGGGACCCTGAAACGGCACATGAGGCCCTTGATGAACTTGATGGCCGAGCCAGCTGGGATGGTGCAGACGGCCTCCACCTCTACCCATTTGGTGAACTTGTCGATGGCGGCGTAGAGGTAGCGGTAGCCCCCGAGTGCTCGAGGGAACGGACCTAGGATGTCCAGCCCCCAGACCGCGAACAACCATGAGAGCGGGATGGTCTGGAGCCCCTGAGCGGGCTAGTGGATCTACTTGGCGTGGAATTGGCAGGCTTCGCAGGACCTTACCAGCTCGGTGGCATCGTTGAGCACCATGGGCCAGAAGAATCCACTGCGGAACGCCTTGCCCACAAGGGTGCACGATGAAGAGTAATGCCCGCAGTCCCCGCCATGTATGTCAGCCAGCAGCTCGCGTCCCTGCTCCCTGGAGCTGCACCGCAGAGAGACATCGTTCGGCCATTTTCGATAGAGCTCACCATCCCTGATGCAGTACGCGGTGGCCTGGCGGCCTAACCACTCTGTGTCTTCCTCCTTCTCCAGCAAGGTGCCTTGGAGCAGGTACGCCTTGAACTCCTCGGTCCAGCACCCCTCCTGAGGCTCGAGCGCGAGGAGCAGACGGGCTCCTGAGGTCGGGCCGCAAGCAGGGGTGCCCGAGAGGGGTGCTGGGGGGAGGTCCTCCTGAGGCGATGTTGATCCAGTGGTGGAGGGGGCTGCCGACGGCTCCTCAAAGATGCCAGGCTCCTGAGGTAGGCGTTGAGACGCCCTCTTGGCGATGTCGTCTGCCTCCTTGTTCGTGCCGCGCGGCACGTGCTGCAATTCCAGGCCCAAGAATTGTTTCTCAATTTTGCGTACCTCCTCAAGGTATGCCTCCATGTGCTCGTCCTTCGGCTTGTATGCTTGGTTGGAGAAGTTGATGAGGAGCTGGGAGTCGCCCTTGATGGTGAGGCGCCTTACTCCCAATGCCGCCGCAGCTTTGAGACCGGCGATCAGACCTTCATACTCCATGATGTTGTTGGAGACCTTCTCGCCCTATTGGAAGCAGAGCTGCACGGCGTAGTAGAGCTTGTCTTGGGTAGGCGAGATGAGCACGGCTCCAGTCCCCACACCCTAACACGCGAATGCACTGTCGAAGTACATGACCCAACCATCCGGTGCCTCACATCCCGGTGAGAGGGGACGTCGGTCCATTCCGCCACGAAGTCGGCGAGGGCTGCTCCCTTGATGACTCTAGTGGTGCTGAACTCCAACTGGAACACCTGCAGTTTGGTGTTCCATTCAGCGACCCTCCCCGCGGCATTGGGGCTCCGGAGCACTCTCTCCAGTGGGTAAGCTGAGACAACTTTGATTGGGTAGCCTTGGAAGTAGTGGCGCAACTTTCGGGAGGCGACGAAGAGCACGACCAAGAGCTTTTGCGGCATGGGGTAGCGTGCGCGCTCGTCGTGTAACACCGTGCTGACAAAGTACACCGGGTGCTCGACGAGGGCAGAAGTATTGGCGGGGTCTTGTCCTTCATAAGGCTGAGGGCCCTCAGGAGCCTTGTCATCCGCCAGGGCAGCCGCGACCTCCGGAGCACTGTCTTCAAGAGCAGTTCCGTTGGAAGGATTGGCCGAGCTCTTAGGGGCGCTATTGGCTCGTGGGGCGGCCGGGGCCTCAGGAGCGCCATCCTGAGACTGCGGCGCCTCATCCGGGGATGAGGTGCTTCGTTGCGAGCCCTTGGTGGGGTGCTCCTCCCGCACAGCCACCAGCGCCGCGCTGGCAGAGTGAGGCGTGGCGGCCAGGTAGAGCACCAAGGGCTCAAGGGGACGTGGTGCTACCATCATCGGCGGGCTGGCGAGGTACCTCTTGAGATCTTGGAAGGCCGCATCAGCCTCTGGAGTCCACTCAAACGGTCCTCTCTTTTTCATCAGCTTGAAGAACGGGAGGGCGCGTTCTCCCAGTTTGGAGATGAAGCGCCCAGTGAGGTCACACAGCGCACCAGCTTCTGGATCTCCTTGAGGGTTAGTGGCGGGCTCATCCTTTCTATGGCCTTGACCTTCTCTGGGTTGGCCTCGATCCCCCTGTGCGACACCAAAAAACCCAGCAGCTTGCCGGAGGGGACGCCAAACACCATTTTTCCGGGTTGAGTTGCAGATCCACTTTGCACAGGCTGGCAAATGTCTCCTCCAGGTCTTCAATAAGGGTCCTTGCCTCCCGAGATTTCACCACTATGTCATTGATATATGCCTCGGCATTCCTCCCGAGCCGCTGGCCCAGAGTGATGTGCATCAGCCGCTGAAAGGTTGCTCCGGCATTACGCAGCCCAAACGGCATGCAGGTGTAGCAGTACACCCCGCATGGGGTCAGAAAAGCCGTCTTCTCAACATCCTGTACCGCCATGTTGATTTGGTGCTAGCCCGAGAAGGCGTCCAGAAAACACGGCAAGTCGCACTAGGCGGTGGAGTCGACGATCTGATCGATGCGTGGGAGCGGAAAGGGGACTTAAGGGCAAGACTTGTTGAGGTTGCTGAAGTCGATGCACATGCGCTCCTTCCCGCCCTTCTTGGGGACAATAACCGGGTTTGCCAGCCATTCCGGGTACTGCACCTCCCGAATGACACCAGCCTCTTGCAGTTTGCGGGTCTCTTGGACGATGAACGACTGCTTCTCTGTGGACTGCCGCCACGCCTTCTGTTTCACTAGGCGCGCGTTAGGGCACACCCTTAGGTGATGCTCGATTATTCCTCTCGGGATCCCGACCAGATCCTTGGGCTCCCATGCGAACACATCCTTGTTCGTACACAAGAAGCTGACCAACGCCTCTTCTTGATCTGGAGGGAGGCCGACGCCTATGGTGAAGGTGGCGCCTGATGCCTCATCTTCATCAACCAGCACCTGCTTCGTCTCGGACCGATCTTGAGAGAAAAGTTGCTTCTTCTTTGCTGGCGTAGCCCCCGGAGCCTCCGGGGCTCCTTCCTCACTTGGTCGCGCGGCTGTCGCGGCCCTGAAGGCGAGCTTGAGGGCAAATAACGCATCCTTGGTGTCCCCTGCCACGGTGAGGACGCCGCTGCTTCCCACCATCTTCATGAGATTGTAGGCAGGATGAGTTGCTGCCATGAACTTGGCCAAGGCCGGGTACCCGAGAATGGCGTTGTACGGGAGGCCGATGCAGGCGATGTCGAAGTCGATAAGCTCGGTGTGGTAGTTGTTGCGGGTGCCAAAGGTGACGGGGAGGCGGATCTACCCTAGGGGCAGGTGGAGCCGTCAACGACTCCTTAGAAAGGCTTGGTGGCGCGGAGCCGGCCATGGGGCACATGAAGCAAGCGAATGCTTCCACAGAGAGCACACTGTGGCCGGCTCCTCCGTCGTTGAGGGTCTTCGGGACCGCTACATTGCAGATGTGGGGTGCAGAGCATCGGGAGCGCACCAGCGCCTGCTGTGGTTGTTGGGTGATCCCTTGAGTCGAAGACGAGGTCGGACTTAGGCGCCCCAGCCCGGAGGAGGTCCCCGTTGCACATAGGTGGCGCCCACCTGGCGGAAGAACTGCTTGGCATGGCGATCTAAGGGCAGCGCCTGTGAGCGGCTAGGAGGGCTACGACGACATGGCGTGCCGGCGCCGCAAAGCGCACGATGAAGAGGCCGCGCAGCTCCTCCCAGGAGGCCACCGAAGACCCTGGCAAGCTGAGAAGCCAGGCACGCGGCGCGCCCGCGAGAGCCATGGGAAGCCAGTTCGCCATAACTTTGTTGTCGCCGCTACCCCGAAACAGCCTCCTCGTATACTCGAAGAAAACCTGTCGGGTCCATCGCACCGTCGTAACGGGGCGGTAGCTCCGGCCTGAACTTGGTTGGCCACTGCACCTGCCGCAGTGCGGGGGTGAAAGCTCGGAGGCCCATGGCTCCCCCGCAAGCAGCCGTCGGTCCGGTCGACGGGGCAGCGCCCGCCATGAGAGCCGAACAACGGAGTGCAGCGGACGGAGAGCCGGATCTTCGATGCACCCCTCCTGGCGCGCTAAATGTCGGATTTCGGGCTCCGCAGACCCTGGATAGATTCAAACTCTAGGGTGCGTGCGAAGAACTCAACCTCCCTAGTCTGCCTACTCGCCAATCCCACGGCCTAGCTCGATGAACAAGAAGGAAATGGGACACGGCGGTTTACCCAGGTTCGGGCCACCTTGCGGTGTAAAACCCTACACCTGCTTTGTGGTGGATTGGCCTCGAGGTGGGCTGAGGATGAACTAGTACAGTGAAACACTACTGCAGGATGCTGCTAACGCGACACTACGATCAGAGACCCCTCGACGAAACTGTGTGCAATGCAATAATCGCAAACGGTGGTGTAAAAAACCGTCAAAAAGGTGCAAATCATTTGCGATGGAGGATGCATCAAACACGGTTCAGATTTTAGTTGCGTGTGCGATGCAGGGCATACGATTCAGTTCAATTAACTGATTGCGATGAGGAGGAACAAAATAAATGGGCAGCCAGATGAAGGTGTGTGCGATGTACAGCATACGGTTCACTCGAATGAACTGTTTGTGATTAGGCAACACAAAAGAAATGTTCAGCCAGATCAAGGTGTGTGCGATATACAGCATGCGGTTCACTCGGATGAACTGTTTGCGTTGAGACAAGAGAACAGAAATGGTTCAACTTAACAAGATGTGTGTGATACGTGGCAAACAGGTATGTAATCCGAAATGTGTGCGAATACCGATAACAACACAGACGATTGCTGCTAACAAGCTGTGTGTGTTGTGAGCAAACAATTGCTGGTATACAATTGTGAGTCATTGATGTAAACATCACCGACAGGTTCCATTGTTTAGTCCGTGTGCGATGTGATTTTCTTTGTCCGCACAACATGTACGCTCTGTCTACAGAGCATCAACATATATACTTAAAAAGATAGCATTGAATAACCAAATTAAGCATACAATTACACAAGTGACTACACACATAACATTTCCACACACCAAAGTAAGCAATTACATGCATACTAAACTAGGAGAAACGAGGATCTAATCATCTCCTTATTGTTGCAAAGACGCTTGCCATTGCTTTGCTTCCGACTAGATCCCTGGCCGTTTTGGGGAAGGAGGCACTTCCTCATGTCCACGATCCGCCTGTACATGTCGTAGCTCGTGTACGCCTCCTTGGCCGTGTACACGACGTGAGCTTTGTCGAGTTTCTCCATCTAGGCCGAGTGCCAGGCATGCTTGTCCTTGTTGCACAAATCCTTCATGTCTCTGTAGTAGGGGTCGATGATGGCCTCGGCGAGGGGAACCAGTGAGTCCTTCTCATGCTCCTTGCTGCCCCAGATCTTGTATTGGCCCTGGATGGCGACAAGATTCTGGCAGGTGATGCCCGAATTCTCGAGCGCCTTTACATCGTTGGTGATGTCCATCGTAGCGAACATGTAGTGGGGGCTTTTGACATATCTGGCAAAACGCTCGCAAGGCCTTGTGGCCAGGCAGTAGTGGTAGACGAGGACGTGGTGGCGCACGCACATCTGGGTCACGGCGACCTTGGGACGAGACCTGGCACGAGCGCAGGTGTACTCGAGGTCGAACCCGACCACCTTGTACTTCTCCTTGGCAAGCGACAGCTCCATGATGTGGATGGAGTGCTCCACCCAGACCGGGTCATTGGTGTACACCACCAAGAGGTCCATGAAGCTTCTGTGGGTGTCCACCACGGCACGCATGGTGAACTGCTGCTCATCGTCGACAGCAGCTCGGAGAGCCATTGGAGCCGCGCAGGATACCCTCTAAGAATTTCTCGTGGTGGGTGTGCTTCTTGAAATGGTGGGGCGCGATCGAAAGGTTGAAGAGACACAAGGGTTAATTGGCCGCTGTAATAAATGGGGGCCGGCCGGCCTGTAATCGTCACGTCTTGTCACAGCGTTCATAGAGGAGGATGCAGTGCATGCTTGACAACACACCACCGCACGCATGGGCTCGAAGAGGCGCCAAATGTATCATCGATGAGCATGTTCCCGCGCTACCACGCAGTTTACCGCGCAAGCTTCCCACCCGGCTAGTTTGGCCGCGCGTCAGCTAGAAGAGGGAGAAATCATGGGCGTTTATTGCCAAAAAGCTTTGTGAAAACAAAGTGTGTGGAATGACTTCGGTCATAAGTTTACTCGTGCGTGATGAGGCAAAGTTACACAGAAGGGTGATGATTGGCACTCGAGTGCGATATTTAATTCTGCACTCTACATGGCACACGGTGGAAGAAACCAATTGTGTGCCATAATGTCGAAGATTGCACTCAAGTTAGCTATACAGATCGTGTGCTGTGAGATCGACAAGGTAAAGAAATTTGAGAATGGTTAATAAAATCTAAGACCATTGCATATTAAGGTCAAAATAGTGCTACCAATATATGAGTCTCATACGATGCCATTTCAATGATTGTACCACAAAAGCTCTAAATATTACAAGGTTCAAATTCCAGAGTTATATGGCTCAAATTTGAAGATTACAAGGTTCAAATTCCAGAGTTATATGGCTCAAATTCGAAGATTACAAGGTTCAAACTGATATTAGAAATGAAATTCAGCCCATCAGCTACAAACGCTCACGTTGATCCGCTGAACATGGATATCAGAGAGGTTCAAACTAATATTACCACTACTAAGTCTGGTTTCGAAACCTCACAATTTTTGCAAAGGGGTCAGCCACTGAGAAGTCATGTATGGGGTTGACACGATGACTTCCGATTACTCTATCATCTGAATTTTCAAAATGAAATTCAGCATTTTTGGAGCCTATTCCATTCTGCTGCAGGCGCCAGCGCTGATCAACAAACCATTCATTTTTTTGAAATAAATGTAGGGAAAACCTCATTTCCTTCAGCACACTTGCTCTGAGAACAAAGAACCTGACGAATATAATCTCCGGTAAGGTCCCTCGGTAGGAGTTCAAAGTAATTTTTGAGAGATGTAGATCTAGGCATTCGACGTGATTGTTATATTGTATCACATTATCCACCACTGGGCCTAATCTTATCTGCAAAAGAACAAAACGTGTTAGTGCCTACATGCAGTTTTGAACATTACTACATGCCTATTTGGTTTGCAGGATTTGAAAAATGCACTAACATGCCATCTTCGATCTGACATGATTAACCTGGGCATTTGATTACATTCTAGAAAAATGTAGCTTTCTTCACAAGAGGTTGGAGTGGATGAAAAGTTCCCTAAGAAAACTAGTACAAATGAATCCAAAGGAGAAATGCTTATTGACTGTAACCATATGGATCAAGCAACCAATATGGGGGTGACATGTATGTACTGAAATCCTCCAAAAGAATCCTTCAGAAATCGTAGTACATTGTCATTGTAGACATGGAAAAAGGTTTCACAAATTGAACTCCCTTATGGTTAATATTTAACAGGAAAGGAACATCACCTCGATATATAGCTTCTCGAGGCACGAAAAGCATCTCAGGAAACTGACAACTTGCTCCAAGTTGGGGCCGATAGATTCTAGTGCCAAGACCTTCATTGTACGCAGCTTCGGGGTCAAGCTTGTTGGAATCATTTTCTGAATGACAGACGAACAAACATCTTCAAAATTAGAAATAATGTTAATTTGTAGAAGGAGAGGTAGAAGGCGGATGTTGTACCTGAACAGGTGTGGATCCAATAACAAGTTCGAAGTATTTGTCAGACGAGTAGCCCACCACTGTCAATTTCAGCATAGAAATGACATTGATTCTTGCTGGACCTTCTTGATCAACTACAAGTAATCTCTCAAGTGCAGGTGTGTCCTCAATGACCATACTGTGGTACACATCTTGTGATGTCTTCCTGCCGCACCAGCAACACACATAAATAGTCCGGAGAGTCATGGAGGTGATGTGGAAGGTACTCAACCCATTGATCACCTCAAGACGAAGGTACTCGAGTGCAGTACAGCCACGGAGCAGGCGCTCCATGTCACTATTTGAGAGGCAGACGACGACGAGCTCGAGGTGCTTCTGTCTTGGTAGAATAAGACCGGGCGCATCATTAAGGGGGGATGGCAGTTCTTGAACTTGGCAACGCGCAGCGTGGGCGTGAGGCGTAGTGCGGACGTTCGCAGCGACCGCATATGCCCATCATCAAAAGTGAGCTCCTCAAGCTGATCTAGGGCGGGGGATCGGAGCCAGTCGTCAAGCTTGGCTCGGTCCTTGCCGTTGGAACAGAACTTGCCCATTCTAAGGCCTCTGGTTGGGCCAAGGTGACTGTCGAGGATCTTGGAGAACGCATCCAAGCTTTTGCGATAGCCATGGCAGAGCTCGTGGGTGTCGATGAGGTCGAGAGGGCTGGACTTCCATAGGGGGCGCCACCGCCGGGAAAGGAGGATTGTCCGCGCCCCATATTTGATTGGGAGGAGGGAGATGATGACTGTCAACATATCATCGGGGAGGTTGCCGATGATGTCTAGGCATGCCGGAGTCGCTTATGGTTCTAGCTCTCCCCGCCTCCGCTCGTTCTTCACCTCTGGAGTCTCCTTGTCAGCGGCGCTTTCTGATAGAAATGGGAGTATAGGGAATATTTAGTTAAAACAGGGCAATAGAAAAGTGTATTGGTAACTAGAAGTTATTAGGTAGGAATATAGTAAGAAAAGGGAATAATAGTTGGTTGCTTAAATACTACACAATTCATTTGATATTCCTGGGTAAGTCAACATGCAGATAGTTGAAAAGAAAACTTACTTCGAACAAAGTCTGGATGGATGATATCGTCGGGGAAGTTACCATATATCTCATGACCAGGCCCTTTTATGTGTAGTGCAATTCCAGTGCCAGCTTGCAGTTCATAAAACTTAGCAATTTCTCTCCAAAAGCCAGTGCCAAAATAGGGGTCACCACGTTCATCAAGTCTTACAGTACCAACGATTGTAAATCCATGGTTTGTGTGCAGTATGACATCCCTTCGGTCTTGATTTATGTAAAGGGAAAGATTGTGCATTACAGATTATGTTGCATAGCAAGGGCGCGCTGCAGAAAATGATAGGATTGTTAAAGAAAATATGGTAACATGCAAATATGGGCCCAAATTGAAAGAACTGTACAGCAGTCGAAATAGATGGAAAAATTATAATTAACACAGATAGGGTAAACATGATGTCATGGAAATATGAGAGTAATCGAAAGAACGATACATCATTTATTTGAATAATATAGAAAGAAGAGGGGAAATCCCCTTTGACGTATATGGTGCATGCGGCACCTTTTATCCAAATGTAGTAATTAGAATATGTTCAGGAAAGTAGGCCATGCCAGCCGATTTAGGGTGAGATTGAACATACCGCGCGCATCCTCAAGTCATCTGGTACGGTGAGATGGAATGTCTGGCGGAGGCCGCAAGGTCTTGATGCGTCCGGGCACTGTACACTGTATGAACGGAAGAAAACCCTCAAATCAGCTTGAATAAAATGAATTCACGGCAATTTCGGTCGGGTGATTAAAGGAGGCAGATGAACTGGGATAAGAGATGAGATAATATCTCATTAGATTAGTTACCTTCTTGTCGATGAGAAAGAACCCTTAGTACGGCAGATTCCCCAACCGAGCGGAGCTGGGTCGACCGCGAGCAGCGTCGAGAAAGTCGATGGCGATAGGCGGCGTCAAGAGGAAGTGGCTAAATTCGGTGGGCTTTGCAGGCAGCCTGGCGGCGGCGGCAGACATCGAGCTAAGTGTTTACCGCCGCGATAGGCGGTGCCATGCATAGAAGCGGAGGAGCTTGTGCAGGTGTGAATGGGGACCGGAGGGGGTTGGCGGGCACGGTGAGGGTTTTTGTGACGTGGGGATGGTGAGGGTTTTCTTTTTTCTTTTTTGAATTGGGTGGTGAGGGTTTTCTGTCCCACAAAGAATTTTGGAGGCGAGGGTTTGCTAGAGCCAACCGTGTGTGATTGACGCAACAGGCAAAATTAAAAGTCATTGCACACAGTTCCAATTTTGGGAACCGTGTGTGATTGACGTACTGCCTCCTTCCTAGTTTATTGGTCCCCTTTGTAATTTTTACCAAATTTTGACCAAATATTTAACTAAGAAATGTTTATGCGTGTCACCAAAAATTATATCATTGAACACTATGCTCAAATACCAATCCAATGATATAATTTTTGCTAACCTGCACTAACATTTTGTCAGTTAAACCTTTGGTCAAAATTTAACACAAATTACAAAGGGGATCAATAAACCAAGACGGAGGTAGATTCCAGCAACCGAACTGATTGCATCCATATCCCACGGTTAGACATAAGTAAACATAGATTAAACATACTCAGACATAGATAATAAGCGTACACGTACACAAGCATAGTTCAACCGTCATTAAGCATATACTCAAGCATACATAGTTCGATCCCACATCTCATCTCACATGCCGGCATGATCCTGAAGCTTCTCCAGGTACTCGGCGTACGCGCCGTGCGCCATCTTGCGAGAATACTTCTGCTTGAAGGAGCCAACAACCCGGCCTCTTGCATGCGGCAGAACACCTAGATACGCGTCATGAATCTTATGGTTGCAAAATGGGCATCGATAGCCACCGTTGCAGGTCCTAATACGCCTGTTATGCATTCCCGCATAAAGCTCCCTCAGGATTTGCCTCTTGTACCTCCTCTGGACATCTTCATCCTCGTTGTCCACAAATAGTAAAACAAATTTGGCAACAATCAATGATTACATGCCGTGAAGTAGGATTAGGACTTTATGGCTATTTATTTATACATATCCAGATATTATGGTTCGAATTTTTAAGCACAGCCGTCTATGTACAGACCAATCATGAAGAAAATAATGGCACAAACATATGTAGGTCATTCAAAATCAATTGTCAAGTCCTGGCTAGGAATTATTAGCACGAACACTAACCCTAGTCAGATTACTAGCAGAAATCATTTGAACAGATGAAACAACTAATCACTTATCACTTGTACCATTCAAACAATCAATACACTACACGGATCTAACGAAACTTACTCAGATTTCATGGATTGGGAGCACATAACCATAGGATTTCTATTCCAAAAAGGGGAGGAAGGAGTAACCAGAGAAACCCTATGATATATTTGACACATAAATGGGTACAGATGACTAACCAGCTATCTGTCATTGTCGGAGTCGTCGCCGGGGTCGTCACTAGAGTCGGTGTGGAACTCCGCCTCCGGCTGTGGAAGCTCGATGCCATCGACGACGTCAGGGTGCAGCGATAACTTGCCGGTGGTGACGGCAACCTCTGTCTCCATCTCCACGCCGTGCTCCGGTGCTTTAGCAGCCCCGACGTCGCCACCCCCTCCGATGGGGCGCTTCGGCAGCATCCTCATACACTAACGGCTTTGAGGACTGAGAGTGGCATCGAGGATGCAGGCGGAGAGAGAGGATTGTGTGTGTGGTGAGGATGGGGGGTGCGGACGCTCGGTCACACCATTAATATGGAGTAGTGGGAGTTGTGGGAGAGTGGCGGGCGATGGTCAAACCGATGGCTCTCCTACCGGTGAACCTGCGTACCGGACTGCTGGCATGCCTACCAAAGTTTCACACAGCTACTCACACGCCTCCCGATGACACTGCACAGCGAGCACGCCGCCGTCAATTCACACACCTGCACGCACGCCTCTCGGTCTGCCTGCGCGGCGGACTGCTCGCATGCGTCCCGTCAACTCACGCCTGCTTGCACGGCACATGGGTCGCGCGACGGCACGTATATTGTTTTTCTATTTGGATGATTAATGATGCCGCTCTATTGCTTGACCGAAGCATGGCCCGTATCCATTGTTGGTCTAACGCTCACGGTTCGAATAAATAATCCATTTGGGATATTGGTTCCCAATTATTAATAATCTCCCGTTTGTAATTAGATAAAGATTACATCAAAACTGGTCTCAAATTTGACAAAAAAAAGTACAATGCCACTTTGTATTGGTGTCCATATGACAACACGATAA
This sequence comes from Triticum aestivum, assembly GCF_018294505.1. Lineage (NCBI taxonomy): Eukaryota > Viridiplantae > Streptophyta > Magnoliopsida > Poales > Poaceae > Triticum > Triticum aestivum. Next base: position 283,692,428 of record NC_057811.1, read on the forward strand.
GTTTCATGAACTTCAAATAAGTTTTGGGTGTACTAGAATTTAAATATCAAGATTCTCAATATTTGAAATTTGTTGCAGTGGGAGTAAACATGCACGCAATGAGATACATGTGTTTTCGCAATCCATTTAGGTGCACTGTCAAGTGTGCATGTAGCTCAAATTTGATTTTTGCACGTTATACCCGTAGAAAATCAATCAATTAATGTACTAAAACGTCTTAATGATCTTTGTGATTTTTTTGAAATTAAAATGTCCCTCCTTTGATAACATATGTTCACCGCGGGATAATTAATTTAACATGCATCGTAGTTGCGGTGGATTCGCGGTGTGTGTGTGTGTGGGTGTGTGCGTCTGGGGTAGGTGGCTGGCTCGCAGTACACTACGAGTTTTGAGCCACCGTGTGGGTTGGCCGTTTTGTTAGGCAGGCCGGTGCCACATCAGAGTCGTGAATTCGTTATTTAAAACATTACACAACCCTTTCATACATACATGTTTTGGCCACATGCAGTCGAGGGTTGTCCTACTCGACACTCGATACTCGCGTTTGACGCTTTCTGTGGGCCCGCGAGGTCGTCGTCCATCACTTTGACGAACAGCCGGCAGTGAGGTTAACTTGACCAGCAAGGTAGAATCTTTTTTGTTTGTGTTATGGTGGTATATAGTATGCATCAAAGAGGTGGGAGGGAACTACCATATATACTATACGTACGCGTCCATGAACAAGTACACCTCACTCAGTGTCGGGACTCTTTCGTTTCTGAGGCACGTGCCACATCAAAATTGTGAAATTGGCTATTCAAACATCACACAACACCTCTTTGGGCCACATGCATGCACGCGGTGGTTATCCTAGCTAGGACACTCACGTGTGACGCTTCCATCTGTGGGCCCACAAGGCCATCATCGATGCATGCATGCATCACTTTGACCTACCTCGGGAGAGGTTAATTAATTTGACCATCGATGAGGATTCTTTTGGGTTGTACATGTTACGGCAGGAGCATATAGTATGCGGTGAAGAGGGGGGAAGGGGACCATCATATGTAGTACGCTTCATGAACCTCGCTCTGTGTGGGTGCATGGTTTACTATTTTTGAGGCATGTGGCACATCAAAGTTGTGCATTTTTGGTAATCAACATATATATGTTTTGCCCACATGCAAAGCAGTGGTGGTTGTCCTCTTGCACCCACTTAAGTGGTTATGAGCGATATCGATGCTTTCCATCTATGGGCCCGCTTGGTCCATCACTACTTTTTGCCTGACAACAAGAGAGGTTAATTTGACTTAGGAGGGGATTTTTTTCTTGTAATACGGTATATATATAGGTCATGCTCTGGGATGACATGCATGATACAGTTGGAGCACACACACATGCATGTGTACGCATGAATCCCTCCCATTGGGTCGAAGTGGCTAGTACAACGACACGTCATGAACCGATCTCACTCTGTGTGGGGACCTAGTGTACGTTTTGACGCACGCGCCACATCAGTGTTGTGAAATGGTATTCAAACATGCATGCACGCATCACCTCCATACATATGCATGTAGTGGTTGCCTTCGAACGGTACACTCCCTCGCGTGGTTATCGGTGACAAGCCTATATATTCATGGGCCCGCGTGGACATCCATGATCACCTTGACGGACAACAAGATAGGTACCATGGCGGATTCTTCATTTGGTTCGTGTTATCGTAGTTTAGGTGATGGTGAGATTCAGACCTAATTAAGTTTGAGCACATATACTATGCATGCATGCATGCATGAATCCCTGTCGTTGGCTTGAAGTGTGGTGTAACAAACATATACACCGTCAACCTAACCCTCACTCAGTGTGGGGATTTCTAGTTTGAAATCACCGTGCCACATCAAAGTTGTTCCATTGTTACTCAAAAACACACCTCTCCATACATATGTTTGGGCCACACACATGCAGTGATTGTCTTCGGGGACTAGCTACTTGCGTGATTATTGGTGAGCTAGCCCATCTCCGAGGTCGCATGGACGGACATCACTTTGACCAACAACAAGAGAGAGGTTGTACGACCAAGAGGTGGATTATTCTTGGTCCGTTTTACGATCCATCTTGGTGAGATATGCCTCTCTGGCCCACCGACTGAAAGTGTGTGTGCGGGGCTGCTACTTTGCACTTTGCTAGGTGAACCTCGGTTGGGGGGGGCATGGATTCATAGCTTAGGATTCCCTTCATGGCGACACGAGGGGGGGTGCTAGCTGTTACTTCTCACTTTGCTAGGTGAACGTAGTATTTCAAAAAAAATTGCCTACGATCACGCAAGATCTATCTAGGAGAAGCATAGCAACGAGCGGGGAGAGTGAGTCCACGTACCCTCGTTGACCGAAAGCGGAAGCGTTAAGTAACGCGGTTGATGTAGTCAAACGTCTTCGCGATCCAACCGATCAAGTACCGAACGCACAGCACCTCCGCGATCTGCACACGTTCAGCTCTGTGACGTCCCTCGAACTCTAGATCCGGCTGAGACCGAGGGAGAGTTTCGTGAGCACGACAGCGTGCTGACGGTGATGATGAAGTTACCGACGCAGGGCTTCGCCTAAGCACTACGACAATATGACTGAGGTGGAAAACTGTGGAGGGGGGCACCGCACACGGCTCAGAAATCAACTTGTGTGTCTACGGGGTGCCCCCTCCCCCGTATATAAAGGAGTGGAGGAGGGGGCCGGCCTCATGGGGTGCGCCCCAAGGGGGGGAATCCTACTCCTACTAGGAGTAGGTTCCCCCCTTTCCTAGTCCAACTAGGAGGGGAAGGAAAGGGAAGAGGGAGAGAAGGAAAGGGGGCCGGCCCCCCTCCCAATTCGGATTGTACTTGGGGGGGCGCGCCCCTCCACTTGGCCGCCTCCTCCTCTCTTCCACTAAAGCCCATGAAGGCCCATTAACCCCCGGGTGGTTCCGGTAACCCCCTGGTAATCCGGAAAATGCCCAAACCTATCCGAAACCTTTCTGGTGTCCAAACATAACCTTCCAATATATCAATCTTCTTGTCTCGGCCATTTCGAGACTCCTCGTCATGTTCGTGATCACATCCGGGACTCCGAACAACCTTTGGTACATCAAATCACATAACTCACAATACATATCGTCATCGAACGTTAAGAGTGCGGACCCTACGGGTTCGAGAACTATGTAGACATGACCGAGACTCATCTCCGGTCAATAACCAGTAGCGGAACCTGGATGCTCATATTGGTTCCTACATATTCTATGAAGAACTTTATCGGTCAAACCGCATAACAACATACGCTGTTCCTTTTGTCATCGGTATGTTACTTGCCCGAGATACGATCGCCGGTACCATTATACATAGTTCAATCTCGTTACTGGCAAGTCTCTTTACTCGTTCCATAATGCATCATCATGTAACTAACTAATTAGTCACATTGCTTGCAAGGCTTATAGTGATGTGCATTACCGAGAGGGCCCAGAGATACCTCTCCGACAATCGGAGTGACAAATCCTAATCTCGATCTATGCCAACTCAACAAACACCATCGAAGACACCTGTAGAGCATCTTTATAATCACCCATTTACGTTGCGACGTTTGATAGCACACTAAGTGTTCCTCCGGTATTCGGGAGTTGCATAATCTCATAGTCACAGGAACATGTATAAGTTATGAAGAAAGCAATAGCAACAAACTAAACGATCATAGTGCTAAGCTAACGGATGGGTCAAGTCAATCACATCATTCTCTAATGATGTGATCCCGTTCATCAAATGACAACTCATGTCTATCACTAGGAAGCTTAACCATCTTTTATTAACGAGCTAGTCAAGTAGAGGCATACTAGTGACACTGTGTTTGTCTATGTATTCACACATGTACTAAGTTTCCGGTTAATACAATTCTAGCATGAATAATAAAAATTTATCATGATATAAGGAAATATAAATAACAACTTTATTATTGCCTCTAGGGCATATTTCCTTCATTCAAACCTTAGGATCCCCTTCGTGCCGACACGAGGGGGTGGGGGCAAGCAATACCGTGCGCTTTGCGAGATAGGTGCCACATCGAAGTTGCATTTGGTATTTGAAAATCAAACCACCCTTTTCATACATAAATTTGTTCCACATGCAAGTGTGTTCGTGTTCTGACCCTCTCCCGCGTCATTTTTTGCCAAATTTATGAATATTAGACAAGTCAGATAACGCAATAGACACGGTTCACTCAAACTAACCGTGTGCCACGCCGGTGCCCCTGTCACGCACACATCCGCACAGTACATTGGGCTCCACGAGGCTTCCCCTCTCAAAAATATCTACCCGCCTGCATCCCTAGAAAATATCTGCCCACCTCAAGGGTTTTTCTATTTCATAACACACGGTTGTTATCTCCGGACCATGTGCGATGTTTCTTGTTCCCAATCCCGCCTGCATCCCTCAAAAATATCTGCCTGGCTCGAGGGTTTATCTGTTTCATAACACATGGTTGTTATCTCCGGACCGTGTGCGATGTTTCTTGTTCACAATCCCGCCTGCAACCCTCAAAAAATCTGCCTGGCTCGAGGGTTTTTCTGTTTCATAACACACCGTTGTTATCTCCGGACCGTGTGCGATGCACCATCATCAAAAAAATTCAATTTCACTCCCGCGTTTGACTCCTGCGTTGTAAAATTTTCAGTACCTGTGTCATTTCCTCAAACACCCGCCCCCCTCCAAACACACACGCACACACACACTCCCTCACTCGAAACCCTAGGAAGGTCCCCACCACCGTCGCCGCAAGGCCTTCCTTGTCAACTTCTGTCGGTTTGCCCGTGCAGCTTACCCACCGATCTCCATACCTAGGCCGCCCTGAGCTTCTTAGTTGACGACTGCCAAATACCCCCTTTCCCACAGATCCCCATTCCCATCACCCACTCCAGAGCGTCGCAGCCTAAGCCCGGCTATGCTTCTCGTGGAGCTCGAGGAGCGACTGGCCCAAAAGAGGTTTATCGCGGTCTCTTCGCCCGACGTCGCCGAGGAAGCTGACGACCATTACTGGCGGCAGGCACTCAAGCAGCTTTGTAGAGTATGCGGGCATGTCTCGGCCGCGGGCTATGACATCGAGGTCATCGACAACGACGGCCTAAGGTGGGCTATGTCACAGGTTAAGTGGCCCATCCCCAACCCCTCGGGTTCAACCGCCGTCGATCTCATCCATGGCCCCGCCGCTGATCTCCTCTAGCTCGCTGCCAACAATTTTCCATCCTACATCGCCATCGAGTCCCTTTTGTCATTTCTGAAGGACTCTGCGATGCTGGCTTGGGATCCACAGCTTCCAAGTTAGACCTCATCGACGGCGACCACGAGGAGGGCACCCTCTCCGGCTCTTCCAAGGGGAACGAGCCCATCTGCGACAAGTGAGGAAACCCATGATTTGTTTTGTCGTGCCTCTTCACAGGGGGAAGCCCATGATTTGTTTTGTTGAGTCCCTTTTGTAGTGTAGTGAGAATATGTCTAGTTTTAATTGCTATATCTGGTTGTTTGCAGTATGCATTGTTTTATTCAGTTGTTCACAAGTGATGCTCTATATGTGCAATTATTTACTGTGTAGTACATTTCATCAATCCAGTTTTAAACATATCGATAGGAATGCATATATTTGCTTGCTGTTAAGCCTGTTATAGCTAGCATATGCCTCTTTTAAAGTTTTTTGATTGTTCGGTTGTTTGTAGTTAGCATATGTCCAGTTTCAAATGCTATCTTTGGTTGTTCGTAGTATGCCTTGTTTATTCCAGTTATTCACAACGTGATGTTCTATATGTACAAGTATGAACTGTGCAGTTCAATGTCATCACTACCAGTTTCAACAATACCACTCTGAATGACTACATTTGGTTGCTGCATCTTGTAGTTAACACGCCTTTCCATTTTTATTTAACAATAACCAGTGTACTTAGACCGGCATAATACCAGTTTGAATGACTATGTTTGCTTGTTGTTAAATGTTAGGCATGTTGCAGTTAACACACCTTTCCACTTGTTTTGCTTTACTAGCGTGCTTAAACCTGCACACTGAAGCTATCTTTTGGAGATTATTTTGTCCGCCATGGATAATTTTGGTTGATGTTTAGCCTGTTGTGCCTAACATGCTTCTCGATGTACCTACACAGGACAATTTTGGGAACATCTGCTGTTTTCCATCGACATTAGTTTCATCCCATGGCTTATATATGCTCACTATTCAGGATATAGGTAGTTGCTACCATATAGGCCGGGGGCTGATAAGGACTAATCGGTGAATCAAGCTTTTAACTGAATATATCTGCAACCCATTTATCGTTAGGTTAACTAGGGCCATATGTAATATATCTGAGGCTACATAGTAACATGCACTGTACTTAATGTCTAAATATGCAATCCTAGGCTACATAGCAACAAGGAAGAGTGTTACATTAATGTTCTGATGATGTCTAGATATACGTAGAAGAGCAGCAGCAGCAGCAAGAACAACAACTACTACTACAACAACGTGACGCCCGGGTAATTAAGCTACAGTGATACTCTGATAATGATGCCACGTCACCTCCGTTACTGTAGCTAATCTCTTGTTAGATCAAAACCGGTCCAAAATTCAAATTCAAAATTTGGCAAATAACAAAAGTTTTCAAACATTAAAACAAAAAAAATGTTCGGAGGGTGCCAACTAGTGCCTAGGTATTTAAGGTGACGGTACCACACTTTTACAAATGCATAAATATTTTAAATTGAATTAAAACTGAATAGGAAAATAAATAAAAGAAAAGGGAAAAACAAAGCTAACAAAAATAAAAATAAAAGAGGAAGCACCCCCCCCCCCCACTGGGCTCCGGCCCAGCTGGCCTGCCCAACTGGGCCAAGGCCCACCCCCACTCCCTTATACCCACTCGCCCCATAACCTAATCCACCCACCAACACCCACTCCCCCACTCCCCCTCGTCAGCCCCCCCACCTCCCGATCCGATCTGGATTGGGGAAGGGATCGACGCCGCCCCGGACCGCCATCACCCGCCGCCGCCTCCACCTCGTCCATCGTCGCCTGGAATGCCGCCTCGGACACCTCTTCGTCTACCCCGTCGGCCTGCCTTCCCCTACGCACGTCGTCCCCAACCTCGCCCCCCCACCCGAGCACCATTGCCCCGTCCCGACGAACCCGACGTGAGCCGCGCCCCTCCTCTCTCTCCCCTGTCTTCCACGTGCCTCGCCGCGCACGCATCTGCACCTGCCACTGCCGCGGCCACCCCGTGCCTCCCCGTCCGCACGCCGCTCGCGCCCGCGTCGACCGCACGCGCTCACTGCGGCCGCGTCCACGTCCGATGTGCGCCGCCCCGACGCCCATCTACTCCTGCCCCCCGCGCGCCGTCGCCGCTCCCGCGCGCACCTCTGCAGCTGCCGCCCCTCTTCGCACCTACACACGCGCCGGCCGCCCCGGTCACGCTCGGCGGCCTCGCCTACACACCCGTGCCCGCCGCATGCACCCGCGCCGTTCCGTTGCCCCTCGCGCCACCGCGCCTCCTCGCCGCCTACCGCTGCTCGCCTGCCGGTGTTCTCAGCCGCCATCGCCCCCAACCGCTCTGCCTCCGCCCCTGGCGCCGGCGCCCCGCAAGCCCCGTCCCGCGGCTATCCTGGGCGAGCGTCCCTGCGAGCTGGCGCCCGTCCCCTCTTTTCCCCCTTTCCCTTCTACCTGGTTGTCGCAACCAGATGCCGGAGCCCAGGAGCCAGACGCCACCGTCGATGATGACTCCTACTATACTGGAGGTGCCTACTAGTACATGCAGGGCGCTGACGACGACCAGGAGTAGTTTAGGAGGATCCCAGGCAGGAGGCCTGCGCCTCTTTCGATCTGTATCCTAGTTTGTGTTAGCCATCTTATGGCAACTTGTTTAACTTATGTCTGTACTCAGATATTGTTGCTTCTGCTGACTCGTCTATGATCGAGCACTTGTATTCGAGCCCTCGAGGCCCCTGGATTGTATTATGATGCTTGTATGACTTATTTTATTTTAGAGTTGTGTTGTGATATCTTCCCGTGAGTCCCTGATCTTGATCGTACACGTTTGCGTGTATGATTAGTGTACGATTAAATCGGGGGCGTCACAAGTTGATATCAGAGCCGACTGCCTGTAGGAATCCCCCTTCCACTCTCCTTGGCCAAAGTCGAGTCTAGACATTACAACACTTTTACTAACATGGATGTGCGGCCCATGGGCCCACGTCGCCATTGGGTGGTATTAGGATCTTTTACTCCTCGATCTTTACTCCGGGACTCTGAACTCTCTTCTATTCGGGTTAAATGATTTTTACTTACTCTGACTCTAGGTTCTCGATAATACTTTCTCCCGGAGGGCCCCTTCAGTCCAGATGATCTCTGGCTGCACCAGAAGATTTCGAAGATACTCTCTGATATTCTCTCGAGACCTTGTGGACGTTGCTTTTGCAATTCCCTACCATCAAAATATCCCTATGGATAAATACTTACACCTATCGATCTTACTTTATACCCAGTCGATCTTGTTATTACAAGATACCCCGAGAAAACTTTGTGCCTACTGCCTTGCAGTTCTAAGTCGCCTAAATACCCCTGAGGATAAATTCTTGCACCTATCGAGTAACCGCTCGTCCCCAGTTGTTCATATGTTTCACAAAATTCTTCGAAATACTATCCGATCTTTCGAGAATCCTCTGTAGCGTATGGCTCTTGAAATGCTTGTGTGCCTGCATTATGGTTAATTCCAAATGACTATCAATATTCATGGATGTCCTTTCCCTTTATCATCTCGGGTCCCTTGATTCAATATGTTGCGAATATTGCAATCCTTAATCAGATCCTAGAATTCATCCTTTCGCCTCAGACGTCATTTTTAACATGAGTTGGATCTCGACCAATCGAATTGCCATCGATTGTACCCCTAAGCATACTCAACTTATCCATCCTTAATTAGAGCGTTTGCTTTTGATCCCTTGATATGGAAATCACAATTCCTTTGCATTTGGGTTTGAATTAGTTGGTTGTTTCTATAATCCAATTCCTTTGCCTTGTTTCTTCCTCTGATTGAGTACCGATGCTTACATCAGATCCCTTGAGGACCATCGGATCCTTTGTTGTATTTTATCCGACAACGTCCTTCCTATTCAATCACTTTGGAAGTTCTTTCCCTGATACATAATGCCATTGGTAAATCCTATTCTTGGATTTGGCCAACCATGCTCTGCTTTTGAGCTGGTGATATTTACTCTTGAAACTTGTGGTATATGTTCGTAAGATGCCCTCATGGGTTGAACCTATGCCTTCCTTAATCCATGAGAACCCGAAAGATATCATGGGTTATACTTATCTGGTATTTCACCAGGTAAAATTTTCAACACTAATGTCATTTTTTAAAACACGAGAAGTGAATGGAAGGTTATGCATTGAAGAAGTGGGAGTCGACCTTGAACCTTTGTGTTCATGCCCATGGACACAATGCAGATCTTATCATGGAAGCTTCTCGTAAAATTAATTACCCCTAGATATAGTATCATCTCGTGGCTGTGAATTGATCCCTTTGCAATCGTGGTTCCGACCATATTTTCTCCTTAAAACCATTTCTCGGACAAGTTGACGTACTTGTCTTCTGCGGATCATTGCACCTGTCCAACCTCTACTTGGATCTACCGTCGAGTATGATATCTTGAGAATATCATGGAACTACATAACTTCTTATGGGTTCTTCATCAACCGTTATTTCTCACCGATTCCAATTTTCCTGGGTTCTAGGTTGTCGTCAACCAAGAACACCGATATGTGAACCGATTCCACATTCCGGTTCGATAACCCTAAGTAATTTTCATTGCTTATGAGTTTAATAATCCTTCAAGTCATTCCTAGCCTGATCGGCTATATCAGTATCGTGCTGATTTTAACCATGCTACCTGGTCCTTATTCCCGGAGCATAATTTTCGACGATGAGCTAAGCTTACGTCGATCTTCCTCATCATATCATTTCGCCTTGAACAGCAAGCTTGGTTTCGAGTTTGTGTCGTACCCTTGGTCCCAATAACCTTTCGCTTCACCATTCCTTTGACTTGATGTCATTGCCGATCGATTACATTTTGAAATCTCTCAACAAATGTGTCATGATATCATCAACATTTTGATCTCTTCCAGGATATCAATCAAATTCATGATGCGGAATACCATCCTTGCCCCTCGATGATTGTGTTATCATCGACAACATTCTTGCCTTCCCCCCAACACAAACTTGTTCATGTTATGGATGCAACTTGCTATCCAGCTTGTATGATGTTCTACCTTGAAGTATCAATGTCTTTTATGACAAGGATATTGTGAGGATTGCTCCACCTCTTAAGAATTCTTGGTATAGTGATACTTCTCACCATCACCATTCTTTCTTGGTCCTCGTGTTGATTCCAACCGGGGTACCAACAAGTGAACGGTGTTGTTTGGATTCTGCCCTTCTAGCAAACCTATTGCTTTGAAGTTAATGGTGGTCGTTCATTCTTAGACTATTGATTATTGAATCACCATTCTGACTTTGGTCATGCAACCCAGCCCATATTTCGGGTGCACCTTTCAACCAATGTTTAATTGTGTATGTTTTCCTCGAGCATACATCATTATATCGTTTGATCTGACAAGTGTTACCTCCTTGTTCACATCATTGTGGAAATCCATCTTTTGTTAATCTCGATGAATAGTCACTGAGTCCATCAGCCACCTCCTCATCCTCTCCTTGGTTTAATGGTGAACCCTTGTTTTGGAAATCGCTTCCATTGATCATTTCTCGAGAATCTTACAATGTTGTCTCATCAATTGGTGTTGTACCTTTTCTTCTCAATCACCCTAAGACTGGGGTATCCAGACACCAGTCATATCTGAATCTCGGTCAGATATGATGGTTCGAACATATTTCCAAGAGTTATGTGAACCGGTAAGGTGATGTCGTCTTAGCACACCTGGCCGGAGGCCCTATTGTTATAGATTCCTTTTCAGTAAGGTTATCCATTCTTCCATGAGGAAATTGTAAGACTTATTCTACAAGTTATTCCTGATGGATCCTTTGTGTTTCCAAAGTCTGATCTTCACCTGATGACCAGGTCAATGCTATCTCGAAGCATGTCTATGGTACTCCGATTTTCAACAAGAACATTTGAAGCCCAATGCTAAATGTTTCCTGCTCAATTATCCAACACCGTTGTATGGGTAATGTCATGAAATTTCTCCCCCTTACCTAAAGAGTTTTCTACATTATATCCTGTCATGGATATCATGCTCTGCTTGTCCTTGGGAAGGATATACCCTTGAAATATGTGTTTAAACACATTTTCCTTTCCATTGTTTTGTTTAACCTTTCTGGAGATCATTATGATCTAAGCAATATTAATTCCCTGCTTATGTAAGCACCTTGGTGTACAACCGTGTCAGTAAGACCCTGTTGCATTTGTTGATGACATCCCGGTAGCCACCGATGGATGAGAACTTTGCCTATTGGTCCGCCTCATTTCAATGAGCAGGAAAATGGTTCTCTTCGTCTTTCGCCCTTGGTACCGACGTTGTTGCCAACATAACTGACATGCTACTCTTTGACATGCCTTGCTATCATGACCGTGCAAGCTGTCACCGCTCCTAATTTTAACCCACATGGTGGGCCCATAACCCACCGTTCCACAGGATCGAAACCTGACTCTCCTGTACACCCTATTGACAAAGTTATTCCTCGCGCTTGACTTTGGATGTAATTCATGGGCCACCTGCCTGTTGATCTATTCAGGTATCAGATGCAATGCTTAATCACATTGCTCTAAACCCCTTCAACACTTTGTTTCAGGCATCGAACGATTGCCTGCCCGCTCGAAACTTCCCATGATACTTCCTTACCTTGCTCTCGATATTTTCTTAAGTTTCAATTCGAGAGTTACTTTCCACCACATTCCCCAATGTTAACTACCAGGTAGTCAACCTCGCAGAGGTCCATTCTTATAGAATAACCACCCTTTATTATTTCGTAAGTACGATGGAGGTCCTGAAGGAAGGACGACAATTTCATTATGATCCATTGAGGCATAGGAGTGAAGACATCAATGCTATGGATCGACCTCTTCGAGGAGAGCAACCAAAGACGAGAAGATCCGTTAGACTTTCATAACCAGAACTTCCCCCCTTACACCCCTCTTAAATCTCGGGACGAGATTTCTTGTAGTGGAGGAGAATTGTGACGCCCGAGTAATTAAGCTACATTGATACTCTGATAATGATGCCACGTCACCTCCATTACTGTTGCTAATCTCTTGTAAGATCAAAACCGGTCCAAAATTCAAATTCAAAATTTGGCTAATAACAAAAGTTTTCAAACATTAAAACAAAAAAATGTTCGGAGGGTGCCAACTAGTGCCTAGGTATTTAAGGTGACGGTACCACACTTTTACAAATGCATAAATATTTTAAATTGAATTAAAACCGAATAGGAAAATAAATAAAAGAAAAGGGAAAAACAGAGCTAACAAAAATAAAAATAAAAGAGGAAGCACCCCCCCCCCACTGGGCTCTGGCCCAGCTGGCCTGCCCAACTGGGCCAAGGCCCACCCCCACTCCCTTATACCCACTCCCCCCGTAACCTAATCCACCCACCGACACCCACTCCCCCACTCCCCCTCGTCAGCCCCCCACCTCCCGATCCGATCTGGATTGGGGAAGGAATCGACGCCGCCCCGGACCGCCATCGCCCGCCGCCGCGTCCACCTCATCCATCGTCGCCTGGAACGCCGCCTTGGCCACCTCGTCGTCTACCCCACCGGCCTGCCTCCCCCTACGGACATTGTCCCCAACCTCCCCCCCCCCCCCCCGAGCACCATTGCCCCGTCCCTACGAACCCGACGTGAGCCGCGCCCCTCCTCTCTCTCCCCTATCTCCCACGCGCCTCGCCACGCACGCATCTGCGCCTGCCGCTACCGCGGCCACCCCGTGCCTCCCCGTCCGCGCGCTGCTCCCGCCCGCGTCGACCGCACGCGCTCACCGCGGCTGCTTCCACGTCCGATGTGCGCCGCCCCGACACCCCTCTACTCCTGCCCCGCCCGCGCGTCGTCGCCGCTCGTCGCATGTCGTGTGCCGCGTCGCCGCTCAAGCGTGCACCTCTGTAGCCGCCGCCCCTCTTCGCACCCGCACGCGCGCTGGCCGCCCCGGCCGCGTCCGGCGTCCTCGCCAACACACCCGCGCCGTTTCGTTGCCCCTCGCGCCACCGCGCCTCCCCGCCGCCTACCGCTGCTCGCCTGCCGGTGTTCTCCGCCGCCGTCGCCCCCAACCGCTCTGCCTCCGCCCCTGGCGCCGGCGCCCCACAAGCCCCGCCCCGCGGCTATCCTGGGCGAGCGTCCCTGCGAGCTGGCACCCGTCCCCCATCGCCCGGCTGGCGCCCGACGCCCTCCTGCCCACTAACCCGCTAGGCCCCCTGGGGCCTATGACAAACGGGGCCCAGCCGAAGAACGTTTTAAGAAAAATAAAAAATAAAAATGAATTAATAAAATTTATAATTAATTAATCCTAATTAATTAATCTAATTAACTTGTTAGTTTAATTAAATAGTAATTAGATAGCTAAACCCTAATTAACCTAAACAGAGAACGACTGGTGGGTCCCACTGGACCCACACGTCAGTTTGACCAGTCAACACCTCTGTTGACTGCTGATGTCATGATGACATCAGCAAACACTATTCTGGATAATGTTGAATTAAATAAATTCTGAAAATGATTTAAAACTTTAGAAAATCATGTAAATACTTTCTACATGAAAGTTGCTCAGAACGACGAGACGAATCTGGATACGCAACCTGTTCGTCCGCCACACATCCCTAGCATAGCAAACTCGAAACTTTCCCCCTCTGGTTCATCTGTGCGAAAACGCGAAACACCAGGAATACTTTCCCGGATGTTTCCCCCTTCGTCGGTACCACCTCCTACCGCGTTAGGGCCCACCTAGCATCACGCCTTGTCTTGTCATGCATCGTCATGCATTTGTTTGCATTGTATTTATTATTTCTTCCCCCTCTTCTCCCGTTAGACACCGAGACTGACGCCGCTGCTGCTGCCCCATTCGACTATGGTGTTGACGACCCCTCCTTCTCGGCTGAGCTGCCAGGCAAGCCACCCCCCTTGACCACCAGATATCGCCTATTCTTCTCTCTACTACTTGCATTAGATTAGTGTAGCATGTTACTGCTTTCCGTTAATCCTATCCTGATGCATGGCCTGCCCTTGCTACTACTGTTGTTACCTTTACCTGCAATCCTACATGCTTAGTATATGATGCTAGTATTCCATCTGTGGCCCTACATTCTTGTCCATCTGCCATGCTATATTTTCGGGCCGTGATCACTCCGGAGGTGATCGTGGGTATATACTTACATACATATTATACATGATACATGTGGTGACTAAAGTCGGGTCGGCTCGTAGAGTACCCGCAAGTGGTTTTTATGAGGGGGCTGAAAGGACAGGTGGCTCCATCCCGGTAGAGGTGGGCCTGGGTTCCCGATGGCCCCCGACTGTTACTTTGTGGTGGAGCGACAGGGCAGGTTGAGACCACCTAGGAGAGAGATGGGCATGGCCCTGGTCGGCGTCCACGGTTACATCAATTAACACGCTTAACGAGATCTTGGTATTTGATCTGAGTTAGGTCGTTGACCTTATACGCACTAACTGCCACGTGGGACAAGATATGGGCAACCGGCGTCGTGGTATCAGCCGAAGCCTTCGTGACGCCAGCGACTGAGCGGCGTGCGCCGAATTGGACTGGAACGCCTACTCTTGTATAAGGGAGGCTAGGTCTACTTCCGGCCACGTTCGCAACGTGCAGGTGTGCAATGGGCGATGGGCCCAGACCCCTGCGCGCATAGGATTTAGACCGGCGTGCTGACCTCTCTGTTGTGCCTAGGTAGGGCTGCGACGTGTTGATCTTCCGAGGCCGGGCGTGACCCAGGAAAGTGTGTCCGGCCAAAGGGGATCGAGCGTGTCGGGTAATGTGGTGCACCTCTCCAGGGAAGTTTATCTATTCGAATAGTCGTGATCTTCGGTAACAAGACGACTTGGATTTGTACCTTGACCTTATGACAACTAGAACCGGATACTTAATAAAACACACCCTTCCAAGTGCCAGATATAACCCGGTGATCGCTCTCTAACAGGGCGACGAGGAGGGTATCGCCGGGTAGGTTTATGCTATGCGATGCTACTTGGTGAACTTTACCATCTACTCTCTTCTACATGCTGCAAGATGGAGGTGGCCTGAAGCGTAGTCTTCGACTGGATTAGCTATCCCCCTCTTATTCTGGCATTCTGCAGTTCAGTCCACCGATATGGCCCTTTACACATATACCCATGCATATGTAGTGTAGCTCCTTGCTTGCGAGTACTTTGGATGAGTACTCACGGTTGCTTTTCTCCCTCTTTTCCCCTTTCCCTTCTACCTGGTTGTCGCAACCAGATGCCGGAGCCCAGGAGCCAGACGCCACCGTCGACGACGACTCCTACTACATTGGAGGTGCCTACTACTACGTGCAGGCCGCTGACGATGACCAGGAGTAGTTTAGGAGGATCCCAGGCAGGAGGCCTGCGCCTCTTTCGATCTGTATCCTAATTTGTGTTAGCCATCTTATGGCAACTTGTTTAACTTATGTCTGTACTCAGATATTGTTGCTTCTGCTAACTCGTCTATGATCGAGCACTTGTATTCGAGCCCTCGAGGCCCCTGGCTTGTATTATGATGCTTGTATGACTTATTTTATTTTAGAGTTGTGTTGTGATATCTTCCTGTCAGTCCCTGATCTTGATCGTACACGTTTGCGTGTATGATTAGTGTACGATTAAATCGGGGGCTTCACAAACAACAACAACAACAACAACAACAACAACAACAACAACACCACAGCCCTGTTTGGATACTCAATTTAGCTAGAGGTTAGAGTTAGTTTCTAGCTCATTACTAACCCTGAACTAACTCCATCCAAAGAGTTGTTTGGATGGCAGGGTTAGATTAACAATAAATGCACTAGGAGAACTAGCTCCAATTAGCACCTCTTGGGTTGGATAATTTTTTGGGTGGGTTATAGATGCAACTAGATCAAACTAGCCCTCATGTTTAGATATACTTTAGGGCAATTTGAGCCTAAACTAGCTCAAACTAACTGCAACCCATGGATACATCAGCAGTTAATCAACCGATAATTTGTAAGAATGCACTTAACTCCTTCCGGCCCATAATATAAGATGTTAATTCATCTAATATGTGAGTATATTGGATGTTATAAGATATTATAAAAGACGGTTGTACTACATCATTGTGCAATTAATGTTTAGCTTTTAATATTAACTTGGTGCTTTTAGATACACATGTCATTGGTAAAGATCCGCGCTTCGACCCTTTCTGTGTATGGGGCAATGAGATATCGATGAACCAGCATCAAGTGAGGAAGCTGATAAAGATTCTTAGTAAAATGGGTCCAAAGATGGCAATTAAACTATTTGTTTACATTTCATACTAGACAACAGCGAACTGCAGGATGGTAAGTACGAACTTTGCAGCCTTCTTTTTACTACCCATAATGAGTTGTGTTAGATGACAATGTCTGAATCTTTTTCCTTTGCAGTGGTTGCCAAAGCAGTTTACTAAAGATTACCTCTCAAACTACATGATTGGTGGGCATTCAAAGGTTAAAGTATTTCTACCAGAACACGATGATTATCTAGATGTTTTCATGAAGATCGTGAAGGATGGGCGGTTGGCCATCACAAGGGGTTGGACTAGAGTCGGGTGTGCCTTCTGCATGGAGGAGGGAACAATATGGGAATTCCGCTTCACCTTGTTCCGCAACCAGAATGTACTTCGCGTCTTTCTTTACCGTCTTTAATAGTGTAAGTATATAGATGTGGTTCATCATTCTTTATTTGGTTCTTATGTAATTCTTGAACACATGTACCTATGAATCGAATAATGCATTGGTTGTTTGAACCTGATGGATATGAATAAAGCTGTAGCATACATTCAAATTCAAATCAGGTACAATTTGAAATAGCGGCAATTAAATTACGGTGAACGCTCTCCAGGTCATTACGGCACACACGGTTGGTAAAACACAAATGTTTGCGATATACACCATAATCCGAGACGGTTCATAGAGAGGAAACATGTGCAAGCATGCACACAGTTGCCGTTTACAAAGCGTGTGCGATGTGAGACAATATCACAAACGGTGCGGGCGAACTAAGCGTTTGTGTTAGTTGCCTTATCGTACATGATTCGCAACCATGAACTGTTTCTGATGTGTGTGATTCGCAACCACGACCCATAATCTTCTTAATTAGTTATCGCATATGGTATGGGAAAAGTGAATGTGTGTGATTGTATACTTATCATGCACGTTCTATAATAGTGAACCGTTTGTGATGGGTCGCGCATCGTAAACGTAGCACCACAGAATATCGACTGCGATGGCAATGTGAGCACAAACGAGTAGGAGTACTGTAGGGTCCCTATCCCCGACGGTTTCTGGGTCGTGTGGGAAGAAGCCCCTATCGCCGTCACTCACTAGGCGACGGTTCCAAATGCCGTCGCAGAAAGAGGTTTAAAACCGTTTGTATAGCACCGACGCGTACCAGTGGAAGAACAACCTCAGGAGGTCTGTTCTTGTGTTGGGGTGAGCTGGTGAGGGTTCCAATCCGTCCCCCCCCCCTCCTATGGTGGTGGCTAGGCTCTATTTATAGTGGTTTTGGTCCTCTTCCCCCAAAATGGAGGCGGGAAGGGATTCCACAACGGCTAAATTCGAAGGGAGACAACTAGTACATCCTATCCTGTCAAAAGTAGTCTTGGCCTGCAAAGCTTCTGGTCGTGACGTCGTGGTGGGCTCAGCAATGACCTCCGTCCTGCCGTCCTGGCGGTCTTGGTCTAGTTGCATGGGAATGGAAACCTTTGGCCGATTCCTCGGGACTCCCCGCCTGCGCTTGCCTCCTTAGCACCAAAGAGGAAACTGTTGTACTGCGCCCGCTGGCACACGCCTGGCCTTGGTCATCATGGCTCACGTCATCCGAACCTCGCGAGGTGAGGCTTGCATAGAAATCTCCGCTCCCTAGGAGTCAGCCTGAGGAGGCCGCTCCTTCTGGAGGTTTGGTGTCGTCCGCCTCGCGAGGCTTGGCCCCTCGCGAGGGTTTTGAGTTGTTGATGCAGAAGGTGGGCCGTACCAGGCCATCGATGGAGCCACGGCGTGGGCCGTAGGCAGGCAAGTCTAGGTACCCCCGTTCCTAGAACGCCGACAAGAAATTCAAGGCGTGTTTCTGAATGCTGAAGTGTTGTTCTTGCTGCAGGACTACCACAACTTGCGTGCGGCCGCCTTCAACTCCCAGAACCAATAGCTCGCCAACCGGACTGCTGAGTTGAACAAGAGGTGTGGTACGTAGGCCGTCTTTCAATGGGGTTGCGCAAGCGCACCCACTGGGTGTAGCCCCCGAGATTCGGGCCGACTGCAGAGCAGTCGGACCAGATCTTCCGGCGACTTCTTGTCTTTGCAATATTGACGATGATGCAGAGGTCGCCGCCCATCTGCAAATGCGCGTATGCGAGCTCGAGAACTAGCTTCAGGAAAAGAACGTGGAGCAGCCAGGCAGCTGCGGCACGCGACCGGCTCGAGAAGGAGCTGGCTGACCAGGAAACCAGGCACACAGACCAGGTCTGACAGCTGAAGGTCGGGGAGGAGCTCCTCAAGGCCGAGTTCGAGACTCAGCGCTCGGGCTGGGCCGAGAGGGAGAAGTAAATGTCCGATGGCTATGAGGTGATCGAGGGCATGCTCGAAGGTGAGTCTTCTTTCTTCGTTCCTTGGAGGCGCAGGCTGTTGCTGGAAGCTGGCCTCTTATTCCTTTGTTTTCTTTTTACGTAGAGTACTTCCCGGACCATGCCGGCATTATGCGATCGAGGCACGGCGCAAGCAGCGGAGGCAGGTGGGCGAGGAGATTGCGCTGGACCAGCCTCGGACTTTTGGCGAGCAGTTCTAGGCCGTCCAGCTACGCCTTACGCCGGTCCGCCGGCTGCTCTGCCGGTTTTAGCGTACCGGGTCCTAGGTCTTGGAGGGGCTCTGGCCGGGTGTGCAGGTGCCCCGGACTCCCAGCCGGACCGCCTACTGTTGGAGGTGGCGGCAGAGTGGCTCGACGCATGGAGGGGTGCCGTGGCACGGGCAGGCGCCAAGGCAACGCTGGATTCGTGAAGACGTGGTACCCGACCGTGAGTTTGGCTCAGCTAGCTACTTTTTGCTAGGCAGTACTGCAGGATGCTGCTAACGCGACACTAAGATCAGAGACCCTTCGATGAAACTATGTGCGATGCAATAATCGCAAACGGTGGTGCAAAAAAAACGTCAAAAAAGGTGCAAAACGTTTGCGATGACGGATGCATCAAACACGGTTCGTATTTTAGTTGCGTGTGTGATGCAGGGCATATGGTTCAGTTAAATTAATTGTTTGCAATGAGGAGGAACAAAAGAAACAGGCAGCCAGAGAAGGTGTGTCTGATATACAGCATACGGTTCACTCGGATGAACTATTCGTGATTAGGCAACACATCAGAAACATGCAGCCAGCTGAAGGTGCGTGCGATGTACAGCATACGGTTCACTCAGATGAACAGTTTGTGATTACGCAACACAAAAGAAACGGTCAGCAAGATCAAGGTGTGCATGGTATACGGCATGCGGTTCACTCGGATGAACTGTTTGCGTTGAGACAAGAGAACAGAAACGGTTCAATATAACAAGATGTGTGTGATACGCGGCAAACATGTCTATAATCAGAAATGTGTGCGAAGACCGATAATAACACAGACGATTGCTTCTAATAAGACGTATGTGATATGCTTTGTCTACACAACATCTATTGGCCGTTGGGGGACGGGCGGTCATCCGGATACGCCATAAGGATGCGAAGAGGCATCCTATATCAGCAAGGACTAGCTGTTCCACCAGTAGCTCATGTAAGAGAACTCTCAAGTTAAGTGTGCTCGGGCTGGAGCAGCCATCAGATGGGTGACTGGATGGGAAGTTCTGTTGATGTTGAATTAACTGATAGGATGGGTCGTATTTGTCAAATTAAATGACTAATACGACCTATCCCATGAGTTAATTTAACCTCGAGGTCCTTGTTTGTTTTGTTTTTTAACACATGTTAAAGAAGGTCTACCGCATTACTTTTTTTACAATGTGTGATACGTGGCATACAGTTGATCCATCCGACCTGTTTGTGATGGAATAAGCCGTATGTGTTGTGGGCAAACGCTTGCTAGTATTCAACCGTTTGCGATTGATGAATTCATCACCGATGGGTTCCCTAGTGTGGTCCGTCTTCATCTGATCATCATCTACTTCTTGTGCTAGCTTGATGTTCCTTCTATGCTAAGTTTCCATTAATTGATGGCGTTTTATGCACACGCCACCATTTCCCGCCATTTCCTCACCTGTTTCCCACCACCCAGCAATATTGCGCATAAACCTAGGCGGCGCACGACGCACGGAGGCGACAACTGTAGCCTGTAGCACATATACCTTTTCCATGCATGCCAACCCACCAAAGCGCCACCTCTGCCATCAACCTCATCGACGAGGAAAACGAGCAGGCGCCACGGCCCGTCGAGGCCGAGGCGCTCCTCGGCAACACGATGGACGACGCCGTGATGCGTGTTATCGCTAGGGTTGAGCAGACCTTTGGCGCATGGCGCTTGAGCACCGCGGATCAAGATAGGCATGTCAGTGCCGACAGGCTGCAGCTCGCCGCACAACATGATCGAAGGCGCGCCACAGAGCAAGCTAGGCGTGTCCGCGCCGATAGGTTGCGGCTCGCTGCACGGCGAGACCATTGGAGCACCGCAGAGCGAGAGGCGCGGCACGCCGCACAGCAACAGCGGATCCATCGGTGCTTTCCTGCTGTCGACACGGCATCACAGCTGGGCACACGTCCTGTCAGCACCCCCATTCCTCGCGAGGAGTGGGAAGAGGCCCTCAGCGCCGTACTTGCACCAGTGGCCGGCCGCGCCGTACTTGCCCCGGACGCCCGCCGTGCCGTTCGCATGGGTGCCGCCGTTTCGCCTTGTCCGCGGCCCGCTGGATGCCAACGCGCAGGTCCGTAGGCTCAACCGCCTCCTCGGCCCAGGTGTCCACCTGGCGCAGTAGAGGAACATGGCCGTCGCATCCTCGAGTTGGTGATCTCCGATGAAATAGCCAACTTGGATCTCGAGAGCGCGCTCCAGATGTACCGCGAGCGTGTCGACCGCTTGGACGAACGCCTGCACGAGTTCAGGAAGAGCCAAGAGCTACCGTAGGCAAGGGCTGCTGGTCATGGTCTCATGGGCGCGTTTATTTTGTTGAGTCGTTTCGACGTGGATAGCTATGTATTCACAGCAATCATAGTATTGCTCTGTTTATTCCTCTGTTTTAATGTGTGTACTCTGTTTTCCGTTCTTATATGTTCTATTTCAGTGTGTGTATATACGCTTTCCATTCTGTATAAGTGGATGATAACAGCTAGACTCAAATTAGTATACAAAAACAGATAGAAAATGGAATTCATAATATATATATATATATTAATTGTTCATTAGTTCATCACAGAATATATATATATATATAATATCATCACATATACGTGATGATACTTAACTACTAGGTACAATGCAAAAATTGAAAACGAACAATACTAAAACTAATAATCCCTCCTGGGGCTAGTATTCCGGCAGCCCCTCGCCAGCAGCTCCCTGGTGTGCGGCGTCTTCCTAGTGCGGAGGCAGTACTCCGCCTCCTCCGCCTCGCAGCGCTTGACGTACCGATCTGCCTCTTGCTGGCGGACGCGCGCGATCAATCTTGCCATTTCGTTGGGCGCCCACCGGAGCTCCTCGTCGTTGGCAGCGATGAGGCGCCCAGCGCCTATGACCTTCCTCGCGAAGTGCCAGTCTTTGTACACCTCCTCGGCAGGACGACGCGCCCGACCCCAAAGCTCCGCTGCCTCCTTTTTCCACGCGGCATCACGGACTTCACAGGCCGCCTGGTACCCGGCTTCCTACTCCGCTATCTCCTTCTTGAACGCCACTTGCCTGGCTTTCTCAGCCAGCGGCAGCGACTTCCACAGACAAAGATTGTACTGGCCCCAAAACCAATCCAAAGTTGGGGGGTCCGGCGCAACCTCGTCCGGCGGCGCGTAGGGGTCCTTGTCGCTGCTATTCGAGTGAGCTTCCTTGGGGGGCGGCGACTCTTCATCTGCGTGTGGGTAGACCGGCAGCGCCATGGCAGAGATTTGAGAGAGAGAGGGCGAGCGAGGGAAGGATGTAGATGAGAATGCAGGCGGGACGACGTGAGCAAGGTAGTATTTATTGGCGGCCGGAATCTAGATCGACAGGGACAGTACACACGCCGGCCGCTGGAATTTACGAGTACAGTAGTTTGAATTACACACGATTCTCGTAGCAAAATCCGTGTGTGAACATAATAGCTGACGGTTTCCAATACATAACCGTGTATGATTAATGATCCCTGCCACTCACCTACCAAACCTCGAGCCTCAAGATAGAGTGCCAATCATGTGGGGGCCGGTTGTCTTGCCAGATCTTTACATTTTCTTTTTTGAACACCAGATATTTACATCGTCTGGTGATTTTTTAACTCGCACACAAGTACACAAAAATACGATTTTTCAAACTGTTATGGTTAGCCGTTGCATGTAGATGTAGTTCAAATTTGAATTACGGTCATTAAATGACTAGAAAATCACTTAAATGTCTTTATAAGGTCAAATGACCCCTGAAATTTTCCAAATGTTCACATGACAGTTGTATTAGTGCATGTTAAACGTAGAAAAAAATTTGAAGGCCGTAAGAGGAAGCTATCTCCCGTTCATCATTAAACATGCATTGTTCCCTCACGGAACCACGAACCTTCTAGTGAGTTGCTCCGGTTCGTGACGGGTGTGTGTCCAAACTTTCGTCAAACAGGCCAATTTTTTACCACATCATCTTGGTGGCATGACATTAAATCAACAAGGTTTCATGTTTTTCTAATAATTTTTTAATTTTTTGGAATTAAAATGCCATGGCACTCCATGCATGTGCCCATGCCGTGAGACCAATATGTTTGAAAATTCCTTCTAATTTACTACACATGGAATTAACTTGCACACAACTACACATATATGGTTTTTCAAACCGTTATGGTTAGGCATTGCATGTAGATGTAGTTCAAATTTGAATTACGGTCATTAAATAGCTAGAAAATCACTTAAATGTCTTTAAAAGGTCAAATGACCCTAGAATTTTCCAAAATTTCACATTACAGTTGTAGTAGTGCACGTTAAACGTAAAAAAATGAAGGCCATAAGAGGTAGCTATCTCCCGTTCGTCATCAAAGATGTATTATTCCCTCTCGGAACCACGAGCCTTCTAGTGAGTTGCTCCGGTTTGTGAGGGGTTTGTGTCCAAAATTTCGTCAAACATGCCAATTTTTTTACCACGTCATCTTGGTGGCATGACATTATATCAACCAAGGTTTCATGTGTTACCGAATGTTTTTTAATTTTTTGGAATTAAAATGCCATGTCACTTCATGCATATGTATGCATGTGTCCATGCCGTGAGACAAATATGTTTATAAATTCCTTCTAATTTACTGCACATGGAATTAACTCGCACACAAGTACACAAGTATGTTTTTCAAACTGTTTTGGTTAGGCGTTGCATGTAGATGTAGTTCAAATTTGAATTACAGTCATTAAATGGCTAAATATCACTTAAATGTCTTTAAAAGGTCAAATGACCCCTAGAATTTTGCAAAATTTCACATTACAGTTGTAGTAGTGCACGTTAGACGTAGAAAAAAATTGAAGGCCGTAAGAGGAAGCTATCTCCCGTTCATCATCAAACATGTATTGTTCCCTCTTGGAACCACAAACCTTCTAGTGAGTTGCTCTGGTTTGTGAGGGGTGTGTGTCCAAAATTTCGTCAAACATGCCAATTTTTTTACCACATCATGTTGGTGGCATGACATTACATCAAGTAAGGTTTCATGTGTTTCTGATATTTTTTAAATTTTTTGGAATTAAAATGCCATGTCACTCCATGCATACATATGCATGTGTCCATGTCGTGAGACAAATATTTTTGAAAATCCCTTCTAATTTACTGCACATGGAATTAACTCGCACACAAGTACACAAATATGATTTTTCAAACCATTTTTGTTAGGCGTTGCATGTAGATGTAGTTCAAATTTGAATGACGGTCATTAAATGGCTAGAAAATCATTTAAATGTATTTAAAACGTCAAATAACCCATAGAATTTTCTGCAATTTCACATTACAGTTGTAGTAGTGCACGTTAGACATAGAAAAAAATTGAAGGCCGTAAGAGGAAGCTATCTCCTGTTCGTCATCAAACATGCATTGTTCCCTCTCGGAACCACGACCCTTCTAGTGAGTTGCTCCGGTTTGTGAGGGGGGTGTGTCCAAACTTTCGTCAAACATGCTAATTGTTTTACCACATCATCTTGGTGGCATGACATTACATCAAGCAAGGTTTCATGTGCTTCTGATATTTTTTAATTTTTTGGAATTAAAATGCCATGTCACTCCATGCATACATATGCATGTGTCCATGTCGTGAGACAAATATGTTTGAAAATCCCTTCTAATTTACTGCACATGGAATTAACTCGCACACAAGTACACAAATATGATTTTTCAAACCATTTTTGTTAGGCGTTGCATGTAGATGTAGTTCAAATTTGAATGACGGTCATTAAATGGCTAGAAAATCACTTAAATGTCTTTAAAACGTCAAATGACCCATAGAATTTTCTAAAATTTCACATTACAGTTGTAGTAGTGCACGTTAGACATAGAAAAAAATTGAAGGCCGTAAGAGGAAGCTATCTCCCGTTCGTCATCAAACATGCATTGTTCCCTCTCGGAACCACGACCCTTCTAGTGAGTTGCTCCGGTTTGTGAGGGGGGTGTGTCCAAACTTTCGTCAAACATGCCAATTGTTTTACCACATCATCTTGGTGGCATGACATTACATCAAGCAAGGTTTCATGTGTTTCTGATATTTTTTAATTTTTTGGAATTAAAATGCCATGTCACTCCATGCATACATATGCATGTGTCCATGTCGTGAGACAAATATGTTTGAAAATTCCTTCTAATTTACTGCACATGGAATTAACTCGCACACAAGTACACAAATATGATTTTTCAAACCGTTTTGGTTAGCCGTTGCATGTAGATGTAGTTCAAATTTGAATTAGGGTCATTAAATGGCTAGAAAATCACTTAAATGTCTTTAAAAGGTCAAATGACCCCTAGAATTTTCCAAAATTTCACATTACAGTTGTAGTAGTGCACGTTAGACGTAGAAAAAAATTGAAGGCCGTAAGAGGAAGCTATCTCCCATTCGTCATCCAACATGCCTTGTTCCCTCTCGGAACCACGAGCCTTCTAGTGAGTTGCTCCGGTTTGTGAGGGGTGTGTGTCCAAACTTTCGTCAAACATGCCAATTATTTTACCACATCATCTTGGTGGCATGACATTACATCAACCAAGGTTTCATGTGTTTCTGATATTTTTTAATTTTTTGGAATTAAAATGCCATGTCACTCCATGCATAATTGTGTCATAGCCGTTAGACCAATATGTTTGAAAATTCCTTCCAATTTACTGCACAAGGAATTAAATCGCACACAAGTACACAAAATATGAGTTTTCAAACCGTTATGGTTAGCTGTTGCATGTACATGTAGTTCAAATTTCAATTACGGTCATTAAATGGCTAGAAAATCACTTAAATGTCTTAAAAGGTCAAATGACCCCTAAAATGTTCCAAAATTTGACATGACAGTTGTATTAGTACTAAAAAAAATTTCGTACATTTAAAACACCATCCGTTGCCACTTTACGCCAAATTCGTCTTTCACAGCTATTAAAAAATATCTACAACATCACACACACAGTTGTTTTCTAGGAACTGTTTGCGATGAAATATCTGGGTCTATTTAAGTCTCCCTCCTTAAGCTTCGCCGGCTCGTCTGCTCCAGTGCCGGCAACCCCCGAATCCACGAATACCGATCCCCATTCCCGCACACCCTTCTTGCAAAGATGACGCCGTGGAAACGCTTCGTGAAGGCCCGTACGATGGCCGCGTCCCCCCACCCCCCCACCCCCCGAGCGCCACCGCCTGCGCCTAGAGCGCCGCCGCATCTGCATTGAGCGCGGCCGCTTCCGTCGAGAGGGCGTCTGCGGTAGCCAACAGGGCAGCTGCAGCAGCCGAGACGGCTGCAGCTGCTACTGCAACGGCGGCTGCAAACGCCGAGAGCGCTCGAGCTGCTGTCTGTGCCGCCGATGTCGCCCTAGCCCGGGTCGAGGCCATCCACGCCAAGATCGAGGATGCACACTCCAAGATATTCTAGGCCACCTCGAACTCCAGCATGCAACCCACGTCCGAAAAGGTGGCGGTGGCCATGGAGCACCTGCTTCCTCATGAGGTCGCCGAGCTGGAGCTGGAGATGCAGGAGGCGGCGGAGATCGAGGACCGCCGGGAGGAGGAGTTGCGCATGGCCAAGGTCGAGGTAGAGAAGAGTCTCTCCGTCAAGGAATCGGCGGTGGAGTACCAACGCGAGCTCTCGCGCAGCCACTACGAATCGGCGGTGGAGTACCAACCTTGAGGGCGGCGCCAAGGACGAGGACGCGGTCGACTTCAGTAGGTGGGACGCGGACTCCACCAACGGCGGCATGTCGCAAGGACAAGTCATTGACGTCTCATCTCACACCGGTGATGCATACCCCGGCGCGACGGCGGATTTGTTAAAATTATGCGTACTTAGGCTTTGATTTTAATGTCGGTCTTTTGTTAGAGCAATGTTTAGGTCAACTGGCTCTGTTTAATTACTAAAATTGCTCGATTCAGTAAGTGTGGTCTATCTGCAGTACGCTCTTTTGTGTGCCCAAATTAGTAAGCGATGTTAAATTATGCAATGAGGTACCCCGGGAAATTTCCACGAAAATTTGAATTATCAAACTCATCACATGCGCGTAAAGCAGAAGAATCGTTTGCGATGCACACAATCGTTCAAAGTGAATGGTCCGGCAGCACCGCGTGCAATGTTTCCCTCCACATTTCTAAAATTTTGGCCTACCGCCAAAATATCTACCCCCGCCCCCATCCCCCCTTCCCACCCCTTTTCTCCCTGACCACAAGCCACATTTCCCCTGTTTCTCCATCCTTCCTTCCTTCCTAAGCTATAGCCGCTTCCTCGCTCTCGTCGTCTCGCATCCTACCGCCGGGGTCGCCATGGTCTTCTTCAAAGACCTCTCCAGCGGTTCCTCCTCCAGCGACGACTCCTTCACCACCCGTATGCCTCTCTTCTCTCTTGCAGGCTATGACTTGGAATGAAGGATTTTTACCCAGCGGTCGATTTGAGTCATTTCTTCCTCTTGTAGCTCCCTAGGACCATCAGTGGCAATGAATGGAGCGGGGTGGCTGAAGATCTATCTGCTCGTTGTCACCATCAATCTCCATGCGTGAAGCTAGTTGCGTTTGAATCTGTGGACAGTGGGAGGAAGTTTCTGGCATGTGCAGAGAAGGTTAGACCCTCTTTCGTTGTTACAAATCATTTGTTAGATGTGATTCATACACTGTCACGGTCCAGCCAACTTTGGTCCACACATCCGAGCAGCCAAGCAGTAAAATACTAAATCTTTATGGCACAAAGGAACTGGCATCGGAGCAACTACGTGCTCCGGAGTCCGGGTCCCTGATTTTTTTTCCGCTGCATCGGCTCGCCAGTGCAGGGCACCGGTGCGAGATGTAGCAATAGTTGTCTTTACCCCAGTTTTGGCATACATAGTGGACGGCCTTAGTGCTATTAGTTCCATGTTACTAAATTTATGCATGTACACACCTGTTAGTATGAATTTGCTGTCATCCAAACACTGTCGCTGTGTTGTTGCAGTTATATTTACCTTCCTCATAAAATGTTCAATTTGTTATTTATTATACATGAGTAAGAACTTGTAGCGTTGTTGTAGTTAATTATAGCTTCTGATGTTCCAGAATTTGGTTGGTGTCTCAGTAGCAATTAATTCATTTGCACATTGATCTTTTTGAGAAGATATGTCATAATTAACATGTTTCTTCAGTTTTTCAAAATAAGCATTGGTGATTTTCTATGTTGCTATAAACCCATTTACCCTACAATTGTTACTGATCTAGTTTTAAATATTATAGGATGAACGGAAGTGTTCTTACTTGGAGTGGGTTGATCAACAGTGGCCATAGTCTTTGAAGATGTGCCTAGCGAAGCTCTGGAGTATGTATGAGGAAGAGAACAGGCGTAGGCTTAGAGAAACTGTTGTCAATGCTGAAGAATATTTGAAGATGCGGGATAAAAAGTTGAAGGTGGAGAATGAGCTCAGATTTTTTAAATCAGACTTTGCTAAGATGGTGTTGGTGAAGGAGGAGGCACTTTCCCAATTGGCACGTGCAAAACGGGTTCTTACTGAACTGAAAGCAGAGGTGGATAAGACGAGCCTAGATGATCTTGATTAGGGAAATGAATATATTGTTCTTATGAAGTTGACCTATCTATGTGTTGTACTGTGTTGTTTTCATGTAGCTATCGTACTGTGATGTTATAATATATATCAAAATTGATTTGTTGGTCCAAGTAAATATAAAACAACAACTAAATAGAAACAAAAAATAGAAAAAGGGAAAAGGTAATACTTACATGTACACTTGGGCCCCTAGTGACTACAGTGTGGCCCAACCCACTGTGGCCGGCCTTCCCTTACCTCCCGTCACCCCCATGCAAAGGCCGCGGGTACGCCATGGCCACCGGGCTGCTAGCTACACCCGCGGGTACGCCAACGCCCACACCCGCGTTGTGCCCAACCCCCGCCTCTGTTGCTGCTGCTCGCTTGCCGTAGGTGCTCTGTGCTACTAGCTACGCTACTGATGCTGTGCCGCTCCTTCCTGGTGCTCTGGCTATCGCTGTTGCTGCCCGTCCTCGCCGCTCGTGCTGCGCCTTGGCCCCCTGCTCACGCTGGCCGCGCGCGCTGCTCCTTGGCCGTGCCCCGCATCTGCCCCGCACCGCCCCGCCTGCTCACGGGCCGGCCGTGCTCGCCTCCCGCTCCGCCAGCTGCCGCTTCTCGTGCTCCGCACGCCCTGTCGCGACCTACCTGGCCCCCACGCGTGCCCTGATGCTCCCCTCACGCCCGGCCGGGCTCGAGCTTCGGCCGTCAGCAACTGTCGCTCGGACCTCGTCGTTGACGCTGTTTCCAGCGGCTCCTACCCACGTAGCCACCACCAATTGACGTTGCTCCTCCTCCGCGTCAAGTGGTCACCAACCGCCACTCGAATGGTCGCAGGAGCCGAGCGCACGATCGTCGCCGGCGTTCTCTGCCTCGCCGTCGCTAGCCGCTGACATCGCACCTCATTAGTGCTAACCGACACCCGTAATTACACTATGACAGGCGGGCCCCAGTATGTTAACTAAGAAAATGTTTTAGTTAACATAAATATGCCATGCGCCACTTATAGGTGGGTCCCCTAGCACTATTTATTTGGATAAGGTTTAATTAGCCACTGTCACTAACATACGGGCCAACATGCACTGTTCACTAGTTGACTAGTCAAACGTTGACTGGGTCAACCCAGCCCAAGGGCCCCACATGTCATTGACTGTGCCTGGCTTAGTCTGGGTATAAAAAGAAATTGCACTTTTCAAATTCGAATTAAATAATTAATAATAATTCTAGGAAATGTTTAAAATTTCAAAAATTAATAGAAAATATACCGTAACTTGGATGAAAATATTTTATATATGAAAAATAAGACGAATCCGAATATGCCATCCACATACCTGTCACATGCCTCTAACACTGCAAACGTGGAACCTTCCCCTCCAGATCGTTTGTCCGATAAAAACCTAGAGCCGGGAAAATATTCCCGGATAATTTCCCGCTCTGTCTGTAACACGTAGCACTATGTTAGGTCACCCCTAGCATAGCGTATTGCCATGTCATGCTTTGTGGTGCATTTGATTGCTCTATTATTTATTGTGTTTCCCCCTCCGTTACTTCTTTCTCGTACACCCTGAGACCGATGTTGATCCGGTGATCGACTACTTCACCGTCGAGGATCTGTATCTGTCTGCAGAGCTTCCAGGCAAGCAAAACCCCCTTGATCAATCCTATATCACCCATTTTTATCTCTCATGCTTGCATTAGATTTTGCTATTGTATTTGAATACTCCTATTCTGATGCATAGCCAGATTTTGTAACCTGCTATTGTTACCAAGTTGTTTAGCCTGTATGCTTAGTATATGTTGGTTAGTGATACGTCTCCATCGTATCTACTTTTCCTAATTCTTTTGCCCTTGTTTTGGACTCTAATTTGCCTGATTTGAATGGAACTAACCCGGACTGACGCTGCTTTCAGCAGAATTATCTTGGTGTTATTTTTGTGCAGAAATAGAAGTTCTCAGAATGACCTGAAACTTTATGGAGAATATTTTTGGAATAAATAAAAAATATTGGCGAAAGAATCAACCAGAGGCACTACAAAAAAATACACTTCCGTGATGATACGTGTTTGTCAAGGTAGGTCACGTTTTCTGTCATGCATGTACATCCATGACGAGTTTATGACAGAATCAAGATGGTCATATCTGTGCTGTCGTAGAAGTGTTCCATGACATTACCAAAATTATCATCGCGGAAGTGTCCACTTCCATGACGATAAATCACGCGTCATAGAATTGCTTTCGTCAAGGGTAACCGACACGTGGCATCCATCGTAACGGGTCGCCGTTAAGCTATCAGGTTCCGGTTTTCGATCCGATAACCCGTTAACAGCCCGGACCAATGGGGATTTTCCACATGTATAATTATCAATGGCCAGAGGAACCACGTGTCGCCTCACCGTTGGGACAGATGTCATCCACTCATTGAACCGAAGGCGCCTATGATACGTCGACACGTGGCACGGCCCAACAGAGGCCCATTCTGGTGAAAAGAACGGCATGTTTGACTTGGTCAAAAGGTAGCGGGCCAGCCCACAGAAAGCCTGTTAACGGCATGTTCACATATAGCCCATTTACATCCCGCTAGGTCATGGCCCGTTACGGCTTATCCGAATTAGGCCTAGTGGCGTCATCTGGGCCGTCCAGTATGATTCCAACCCGTTGTAACTTCCGTCCCATGTATGGCCCATGACGTCCTTCGGCCCATATGAGTCCCTTTGTAACTCTTGGCCCATTAACGGTCCGTGGTGGAACTGGCCCGTAATGAACAGTGTATCGCTTTATACACATTAACGGCCCATTAGTACGTCGGCCGTTTCCAGCCCGTGTTAACTTTCAGCCTTCTAAGGGCCCATTTATTCTTGGGCTCATTTCCAGGATTTGATTACTTATGGTCCGTTACTGGCCTGTTCCGCTTGTGGGCCAAATTCAGCCCGTGGTTACAGCCGGCCTGTTTGTGGCTCGTTAACCTGTTGGGCTGTTTTCATAGCGTCATCAATTATGGCCTATTAACGGTCTGTTATGGTCGGGCCATAAAACAGACAATTTCCACTCTAGCCAGTTTACGGCACATTTTGCGGTCCGTTATTGGTCCACGAATAGTACGGCCCATGTTTGGCGAAACGATTATACGGCCCGTAGAAGGCCCATAGATGAGACGGCCCATAGAAGGCCCATAGATGAGACGGCCCGTAGAAGGCCCATGGATCGTACAGCCCGTGGAGGGCCATGGTCACTATAGTAGGTAGCAAGACCATGGTCACAACAGTCTGTGTGTTGCCATGGTTATTGTGGCCTAGTTATAAAAATAGGTTATTGTGGCCACTAGAACAACGCGGAAAAAGAACTATAGTGACTACAAGCAAACAACTAAACAAGACAATAAGGAAATAAATAAGCAAGCAACTAACGCTAGGCTATTACGGCTATTACACATACTACATCCACAGGGCATCAAAGTTCGCCACCGGTGCAAATATAGGGAACAAAGCAGCATATTACATACACTGGCCATCTAAATTGGCGACCAGCGCAAATAAATGCGGCAGCAAAACACGTCCATAACTGAAACAACTTCAGAAGAGCTCAAGAAATGTTATCATGGGTATCCACCATTCTGGCAATAAGCTTAGCAATCATATTAGCTTTATCCTGTTTGGCGCTAAAATCCTCCAACGCTTGTTGTTGCACCAGAAAGTATGGATCTGAATGCTCCAGGGACTTCCGCAGTCCTTCCGCTTCTTGTTGCAGCACAGCTAATCGATGTCTTTCAGCTTGTAGTTGAGACTCAAGAAACCGAACTGATTCAGACAGTGAGTTTGAATAGCTTGTGCAAGCGGTAGTGGCCAGTAACTCGAACACTAAACCAAGATAGGACTTTGGGGTTGTCTCACTGTCTTCAAGATAGTTTTCCTTAGCTGTTTTAACAGCTTTGTTGGAGACCAAAAAGGATGTCTCACTATCCTGAACCTTATCTGTATTACTTCCTTTACCATTGCTTAATAAGGCACTCTTCCCCAATATTCTGTCAGCATTCTAAAAGAAGAAACAAGTAGACACATAACAGGTTTAGCATGTACTAGTATATGAAACTCATTTCGGTGAACCAGTTCATTAGTAAGGTGGACAGGATTAAACTACCAAGTCTTCTGTTGCCAAGTAGTACATAATAAAAGCATCAAACAAACATAGATCTATGTCCTATGGTCACTACATTGTCTTGACAAATTAAAATAGAGACACAGTTCAAATCATATCAGTTCAAGACAAAGCAGCACTGAAAGAATACAAAGCGTGGGAAACTACACGGCACAACAAGATTTCAGATGGGTACCACGGGTCTACATGTACAACAACACTATTGGCTCTGTTGTGATGCTAGTAATGTGCTTGATATGAGAATTCAACTATATACACAATTGAAATTAAAATCGACAGAGCTATTTATAAGAGCAAACATGTTAAAGAAACATGCGTAAACATACCTGTTGTGCCATTGGAGTTTCGATTGGATCCTTCAATTTAAAAATAAGTTTGTATAAGTAAATACAGTGATACAAGAGCAAAGCAGTATGCACGATAGCAATGGAATCTTAAATGAGAATAGTTGTTCTTCAGGTTTAAGCACTTGTTCTACATGAACAGAGTACAAGAATATAGTACTTAAAAATAGAAAATGAGCTCATGGACCTTACCACATTCTTGGTTCGGGACCAGTACAGAACAAGGCGTTCCCAATTATCGTCCAGTAAATGTGTCTCAGGAGAACATAAGGGAATTTGATGAGTTTCTTTGCCAGTGAAGTACGTTTTCTTCAGGTAATTCCGATACTGCCACCAAGCATTCTTGAAGATAGCAGAGGTATTAGCACAGGTTACCTCATCCTGAGTTTCCAAATCGGTCCTTCTCTATAGAGAAAAATGGGAAAATTTTCTGTATTATAACCATCATGGAGGTAGAATGTATGGGACAAAGCAAAGTAATTGCCATGAATAACATTACTTACACATAACTCGTGGACAAACACCTGCAACTGGCATTTTCCTTCATCTTCAGTATAATATTTCCATGATGGGAAGATACACACATAGGATTTAACAACATCAAATGCGATAGATGCTAAACTACGACTGGCTGGTTGTGCTTCCTCCAGAGGAATATGTGTACTAACTTGTGGAGTTGGGGTTCGCCGTGGTAGTACTGGCGCTTTGGGCACTGGAGCTGCCTTACTAACTGCTCTTGTTTGGGAGCTCTGTGGTGGAGATGGTGTTGTGTCAACAGGAACTGGGTTACTATCTGCTAGTGTTGGGGTTAGATTGGGTGAAGCTAGTTCTCTGTCCATCGCAGTAGGGGTACAATCTGCTAGAGTCTGGGTTATGTGTGGTAGGGCTATTTCTCATGCATGTATAACCGGGGTGCTATCTCCACCAAGAGGTAGCACTGTTTTATTTGAAGACCGTGTTTTTACTCCGCCAGATACTGCCATCACGCGCTCCAATTCAAATGGCTGATAAATAGGAAATATAATTGAATGTATAGACATTGTATGAGAGACAGATGCAATAGATAGTGTGGAAAAAAGAGGGCATGAAATAGTTGACATGTATATTGTTTAACTAAAACGGATAGCATGACAAATTTCACATATATGATGTCTATCTAAACTGGATAGCATAGCATAACATAATTCAAAGATATGATGAATAACTAAACAGGATCGCATGACATAATTCACATACATGTTATCTAAGTAATCAAGATCACATGATTTAATTCACATATGTGATTTATATGCTAAGCAGAGGGCATTCACATATATGATGTCTGAACTAAGAACATGGTGTTGAATATTGTGTATATGATTCTAAACTATGCAATGCAAGACACCATATGCATGATATGAGCAGTATAACCGTGCCAAGTTAGAGCATACACCACGGTGGGGGAATAGGACTGGTCGTCTGTCTCTGAATCCATCTATGAGGAGCTATCGAGACCCAGCAAGAGATCTGCTTCGACAGATAGCACTGTCTGCACTGAAGGCCTTGTTTTCACTCCAGATTTTTCCATCACCCACTCAAATGGATGATTCACAGGAAGAGTAGTTTAATGTACAAACATTGTCGACAAATAGAAATGTAATGAACAAAAGGATGGGCAAGATATCATTCAAATATATGATGCCTGGTTAAACAGGATGGCAATGCACATTTCACATATATTATGGCTGGCTAAAAGACATGAGACTGCATAATTCCCATATATGATATAGAAACTAAACAGGTGGCATTACAGAACATGTCTAAACTAAGCAGATGACATATATGATGTCGAAAGTAGGCACTGCAATGCAACATATGCATGATATGAGTAACATCATCATGCCAAGTTAGAGAAAACACCTTGGGGGGTAAATAGGAGTGGTCAGCTGCGTCTGAATCCGCCTCAGAATAGATATTCCTCTGGATTACAATCTAGAGAGGGAGGGAGGGTTTGCCATTGAACCCACCATGGAGCGATGTCTACATGAAATTGTATTGCCGCGCAAAAACTCTTCTCTTTTTCTGTAAATTTTCAGCATGACTGTGTACAATATCTGACATGCATACAAAAAAACATAGTGAGATTATGTAAGGAGAGCATGCAGAAATCTAGAGTGATGGTAACAACCAGTGGATAGATCCAAAAATAATGATAGTAGGCTGATGATTGCTTTAATTTAATAAAAAGACAGATGATGATTGCATAGGATTTTGAAAATTAGGTCCAGGTGGATGTTTTGCTCCATTCCTTTCAACAAAATGCATGAATAATTGAATAGTAGAGTGCCATAGGAAAATTTCCTATTGCTATGTTTTCCTTTGAACCAAAATAGCCCTAATGGATCGACATGAATGTAGAGTAATAAGTGATGTGACAAGTGTACAACCTCTTCGTCGTAGCCGTGTCGACCTCCGCATCATTGGGTTGGTCGCTGAAGAAGTTGAGGCGGAGGTGGCTGTCAGAGGTGTGGAGGAAGATCTGAGGAATCTGTAGACGGTGCCCAGGGCACTGCTCTATTGTGATGGATGGTTCCGTCGTTGGAGCAGCTTCGGCGAGCCATAAGACGTCGAGGCTAAAGCAGTACAAGACAAACATCGTTACTGTGGAATCTGAATGTTACTGTCGAAACTGACCTCAATGGTAGCAGAGAGGCACTTCACATGTAGTTTAGGGAGGGCATGCAGTTCATCTTCAATCTGCACCCCCATGAGCCGCCAGCCACCACCGGCCGAATCACCGGCACCTGCCGCCCGCGACCGGGGCGCTCCCGCGCCGCCCCAAAACCACTCCCCACCGCGGTCCGTCACTGATACGTCCATTTTGCATCATGCTTTTATATCGATATTTATTGCATTATGGGATGTTATTACACATTATGTCACAATACTTATGCCTTTTCTCTCTTATTTTACAAGGTTTACATGAAGAGGGACAATGCCGACAGCTGGGATGCTGGGCTGGAAAAGGAGCAAATATTAGAGACCTATTCTACACAACTCCAGAAGTTCTGAAATTCAACGAAAGTCATTTTTGGAATATATTAAAAATATTGGGCGAAGAAAACACCAGAGGGGGCCACCCACTGTCCACGAGGGTGCAGGGCGCGCCCTACCCCCTGGGCACGCCCCCTGCCTCGTGGGCCACCTGGAAGCCCCCCGATGCCCATCTTCTGGTATAAGGTGTCTTTTGCCCTGGAAAAAATCAGAAGGAAGCTTTCGGGACGAAGCGCCGCCATCTCAAGGCGGAACCTTGGCGGAACCAATCTAGGGCTCCGGCGGAGCTGTTCTGCCGGGGAAACATCCCTCCGGGAGGGGGAAATTGTCACCATCGTCATCACCATCGATCCTCTCATCTGGAGGGGGTCAATCTCCATCAAAATCTTCACCAGCACCATCTCCTCTCAAGCCCTAGTTCATCTCTTGTATCCGATCTTTGTCTCAAAGCCTCAGATTGGTACCTGTGGGTTGCTAGTAGTGTTGATTACTCCTTGTAGTTGATGCTAGTTGGTCTATTCGGTGGAAGATTATATGTTCAGATCCTTTATGCACATTAATACCCCTCTGATTATGAACATGAATATGATTTGTGAGTAGTTACGTTTGTTCCTAAGGACATGGGAGAAGTCTTGTTATAAGTAGTCATGTGAATTTGGTATTTGTTCGATATTTTGATGAGATGTATGTTGTCTTTCCTCTAGTGGTGTTATGTGAACTCAACTACATGACACTTCACCATTGTTTGGGCCTAGGGGAAGGCATTGGGAAGAAATAATTAGATGATGGGTTGCTAGAGTGACAGAAGCTTAAACCCTAGTTTATGCGTTGCTTCGTAAGGGGCTGATTTGGATCCATATGTTTCGTGCTATGGTTAGGTTTACCTTAATTCTTCTTTCGTATTTGCGGATGCTTGCGAGGGGGGTTAATCATAAGTGGGATGCTTGTCCAAGGAAGGGCAGTACCCAAGCACCAGTCCACCCACATATCAAATTATCAACGTAATGAACGCGAATCATATGAGCATGATGAAAACTAGCTTGACGATAATTCCTATGTGTCCTCGGGAGCGCTTTCCTTTATATAAGAGTTTGTCCAGGCTTGTCCTTTGCTACAAAAAGGATTGGGCCACCTTGTTGCACCTTTTTTACTTTTGTTACTTGTTATCCGTTACGAATTACCTTATCACAAAACTATCTGTTACCGATAATTTCAATGCTTGCAGATAATACCTTACTGAAAACTACTTGTCATTTCCTTCTGCTCCTCGTTGGGTTCGACACTCTTACTTATTGAAAGGACTACGATAGATCCCCTACACTTGTGGGTCATCAAGACTCTTTTCTGGCGCCGTTGCCGGGGAGTGAAGCGCCTTTGGTAGGTGGAATTTGGTAAGGAAAAATTTATATAGTGTGCTGAAATTTACTGTCACTTGTTACTATGGAAAATAATGCTTTGAGGGGCTTGTTCGGGGTATCTTCACCCCGACCAGTAGAGCAAAGAGTTTCTCCTCAACCTACTGAACCTACTGAAATTTTTTACTTTGAAATTCCATCGGGTATGATAGAGAAACTGCTAGCTAATCCTTTTACAGGAGATGGAACATTACGTCCCGATATGCACCTAATCTATGTGGATGAAGTTTGTGGATTATTCAAGCTTGCAGGTATGCGCGAGGATGTTATGAAGAAGAAGGTCTTCCCTTTATCTTTGAAGGGAAAGGCATTGACATGGTTTAGGCTATGTGATGATACTGTATCATGGAACTACAACCGACTGAAATTGGAATTTCGTCACAAGTTTTATCATATGCATCTGGTTCATCGTGATCGTAATTATATATATATTTTTTGGCCTCGCGAAGGAGAAAGTATCGCTCAATCTTGGGGGAGGCTTAATTCAATGTTATATTCATGCCCCAATCATGAGCTCTCAAGAGAAATTATTATTCAAAATGTTTATGCTCGGCTTTCTCTCAATAATCGCTCCATGCTCGATACTTCTTGTACTGCTTCTTTTATGATAAAGACTATTGAATTCAGATGGCATTTATTGGAAAGAAATAAACACAACTCTGAAGATTGGGAACTCGTCGAAGGTAAGGAGTCGGGTATAACACCTAAGTTTGATTGTGTTAAATCTTTTATGGATACCGATGCTTTTCGTGAATTTAGCACTAAATATGGACTTGGCTCTAAAATAGTAGCTTCTTTCTGTGAATCATTTGCTACTCATGTTGATCTCCCTAAGGAGAAGTGGTTTAAATATCATCCTCCCATTGAAGTAAAAGTAGTTGAACCTATTAAAGTTGAAGAAAAGACTGTCACTTATAATGTTGATCCTATTATTCCTACTGCTTATATTGAGAAACCACCTTTCCCTGTTAGAATAAAGGATCATGCTAAAGCTTCAACTGTGGTTCGTAAGAATAATGCTAGAAAACCTACACCCCCTGAGCAAATTAAAGTTGAACCTAGTATTGCTATGGTTAAAGATCTCTTGGTCGATAATATTGATGGGCATGTTATTTACTTCTGTGATGAAGCTGCTAGAATTGCTAGACCCGATACTAAAAATAAACATAGACCTGTTGTAGGCATGCCTGTTGTTTCTGTTGAAATAGGAGATCATTGCTATCATGGCTTATGTGATATGGGTGCTAGTGCGAGTGCAATACCTCATTCCTTATACGAAGAAATTATGCATGATATTGCACCTGCTGAGATAGAAGATATTCATGTTACAATTAAGCTTGCCAATAGAGATACTATTTCATCAATTGGGATTGTTAGAGATGTTGAAGTCTTATGTGGGAAAGTTAAATATTCTACTGATTTTCTTGTTCTTGGTTCCCCACAAGATGACTTTTGTCCCATTATATTTGGTAGACCCTTCCTGAATACTGTTAATGCTAAGATAGACTGCGAAAAGGATATTGTTACTGTTGGTTTAGGGGATATGTCTCATGATTTTAATTTTGCTAAATTTCATAGACAACCCCATGATAAAGAATTGCCTAGTAAATATGAAATTATTGGTCTTGCTTCTATTGCCGTGCCTCCTAATGATCCTTTAGAAGAATATTTGCTAGACCATGAAAATGATATGTTTATGAATGAAAGAAGGGAAATCAATGAAGTATTCTTTAAATAGGGACCTATTTTGAAACACAACTTGCCTGTTGAAATTTTAGGGGATCCTCCTCCACCCAAGGGTGATTCCGTGTTTGAGCTTAAACCATTACCTGATACTCTTAAATATGCTTATCTTGATGAAAAGAGGATATATCCTGTTATTATTAGTGCTAACCTTTCAGAGCAGGAAGAAGAGAAATTATTGAAAACTCTGAAGAAGCACCGTGCTGCTATTGGATATACTCTTGATGACCTTAAGGGCATTAGTCCCACTTTATGCCAGCAAAATAAAATTGGAGAAAGACGCTAAACCGGTTGTTGATCACCAACGACGGTTAAA
Source organism: Triticum aestivum (assembly GCF_018294505.1). Lineage (NCBI taxonomy): Eukaryota > Viridiplantae > Streptophyta > Magnoliopsida > Poales > Poaceae > Triticum > Triticum aestivum. The sequence continues at coordinate 283,732,023 of NC_057811.1, forward strand.
TCCGAAGATGAAAGAAGTGGTAAGAAATGAAATACTAAAGCTTCTGGAGGCATGTATAATTTATCCCGTTGCTGATAGTCAGTGGGTAAGTCTTGTCCATTATGTCCCTAAGAAGGCAGGTATTACTGTTGTTCCTAATGATAAAGATGAATTGATCCCACAAAGAATTGTTATAGGTTATAGAATGGTAATTGACTTCCGCAAATTCAATAAAGCTACTAGAAAGGATCATCACCCTTTACCGTTTATTGATCAAATGCTAGAAAGATTATCCAAACATACACATTTTTGCTTTCTAGACGGTTATTCTGGTATCTCTCAAATACCTGTGTCAAAAGAGGATCAGGAAAAGACCACTTTTACTTGCCCTTTCGGTACCTTTGCTTATAGACGTATGCCTTTTGGTTTATGTAATGCACCTGCTACCTTTCAAAGATGTATGACTGCTATGTTCTCTGACTTTTGTGAAAAGATTGTTGAGGTTTTCATGGATGATTTCTCCATGTATGGAACTTATTTGGACGATTGCTTAAGCAACCTTGATCGAGTTCTGCAGAGATGTGAAGAAACTAATCTTGTCTTGAATTGGGAGAAGTGCCACTTTATGGTTAATGAAGGTATTGTCTTGGGGCATAAAATTTCTAAAAGAGGTGAAGTTGATAAAGCTAAAGTTGATGCTATTGAAAAGATATCGTGTCCTAAGGACATTAAAGGTATAAGAAGTTTCCTTGGTCATGCCGGTTTTTATAGGAGGTTCATTAAAGACTTCTCAAAAATTTCTAGGCCTCTGACTAATCTCTTACAAAAAGATGTTCCTTTTGTCTTTGATGATGATTGCGTAGAAGCATTTGAAATACTTAAGAAAGCCTTGATTTCTGCACCTATTGTTCAGCCACCTGATTGGAATTTACCCTTTGAAATTATGTGTGATGCTAGTGATTATGCTGTAGGTGTTGTTCTAGGACTAAGAGTTGATAAGAAATTAAATGTTATCCAATATGCTAGTAAAACTCTAGACAGTGCCCAGAGAAATTATGCTACTACTGAAAAAGAATTTTTCGCAGTTGTATTTGCTTGTGATAAGCTCAGACCTTATATTGTTGACTCTAAAGTAACTGTTCACACCGATCATGCTGCTATTAAATACCTTATGGAAAAGAAAGATGCTAAACCTAGACTTATTAGATGGGTTCTCTTGCTACAAGAATTTGATTTGCATATTATTGATAGGAAGGGAGCTGAGAACCCCGTTGCAGACAACTTGTCTAGGTTAGAAAATGTTCTTGATGACCCACTACCTATTGATGATAGCTTTTCTGATGAACAATTAGCTTTCATAAATGCTGCTCATAGTGCTCCATGGTATGCTGATTGTGCTAATTACATTGTTGCTAAATTTATTACCACCTAGTTTCACATACCAGCAAAAGAAAAAGTTTTTCTATGATTTAAGACATTACTTCTGGGATGACCCACACCTTTATAAAGAAGGAGTAGATGGTGTTATTAGACGTTGTGTACCTAAGCATGAACAGGAACAGATCCTACGCAAGTGTCACTCCGAGGCTTATGGAGTACACCACGCTGGAGATAGAACTTCACATAAGGTATTGCAATCCGGTTTTATTGGCCTACTCTTTTTAAAGATGCCCGTAAGTTTTTCTTGTCTTGTGATGAATGTCAAAGAATTGGTAATATTAGTAGACGTCAAGAAATGCCTATGAACTATTCACTTGTTATTGAACCATTTGATGTTTGGGGCTTTGATTATATGGGACTGTTTCCTTCCTCTAATGGGTATACACATATTTTAGTTGTGGTTGATTACGTTACTAAGTGGGTAGAAGCTATTCCAACTAGTAGTGCTGATCATAACACCTCTATTAAGATGCTTAAAGAAGTTATTTTTCCGAGGTTTGGAGTCCCTAGATACTTAATGACTGATGGTGGTTCACATTTTATTCATGGTGCTTTTCTTAAAATGCTTGGTAAGTATAATGTTAATCATAGAATTGCATCTCCATACCACCCACAGTCTAGTGGTCAAGTAGAACTGAGTAATAGGGAGATTAAATTAATTTTGCAAAAGACTGTTAATAGATCTAGAAAGAATTGGTCCAAGAAACTTAATGATGCATTATGGTGTAACACCCACGATGCGGCTATATCTCTCACGTGTCGAGGCACGACTTGGAGGCATAACCGCATTGTAGGTTTTGTCGCAAGAAGGGTCATCTTCACACAATCCCATGTAATGAATAAGAATGGGATAAAGAGATAAAGAGTTGGCTTACAATCGCCACTTCACACAATACATAAATAAATTCATACATCATTCAAGATACACACATAGACCGACTACGGTCAAATCCAGATAAAAAGAAGATAACCCCAAATGCTAGGTCCCCGATCGTCCCAACTGGGCTCCACTACTGATCATCAGGAAAACAAAACATAGTAACGACCAAGCTCTTCATCGAGCTCCCACTTGAGCTCGGTTGCGTCATCTGCACTGGTATCATCGGCACCTGCAACTGTTTGGAAGAATCTGGTGAGTCACAAGGACTCAGCAATCTCACACCCGCGAGTTCAAGACTATTTAAGCTTATGGGTAGGATGGGGTAATGTGGTGAGGTTGCAGCAGCGTCTAAGCATGATATGGTGGCTAACATACGCAAATAAGAGCGAGAAGAGGAGCAACGGAACAGTCGTGAATCTAGCAATGATCAAGAAGTGATCCTGAACTCCTACTTACGTCAAACATAACCCAAAACCCGTGTTCTCCTCTCGAACAACCCCGAAAAGAGACAATCACGGTTACGCACACAGTTGGTGTATTTTAGAAGAGCTTACTTCAAGTTTACTACAACCGGATATTAGCAAATTCCCATCTGCCACATAACCGCTGGCACGGCTTTCGAAAGTTCAAAACCCTGCAGGGGTGTCCCAACTTAGCCCATAATAAGCTATCACGATCAACGAAGGATATTCCTTCTCCCGGGAAGACCCGATCAGTCTCGGAATCCTGGTTTATAAGACATTTCGACAATGGTAAAACAAGACCAGCAAAGCCGCCCGAATGTGCCGACAAATCCTGATAGGAGCTGCACATATCTCGTTCTCAAGGCACACCGGATGAACACTACGTACAACTAAAACCAGACCTCAAGTTTCCCCGAGGTGGCGCTGCAAGTGGCTCTAGTTCGGACCAACACTCAGAGGAGCACTGGCCCGGGGGGTAAATAAAGATGACCCTCGGGCTCCGGAAACCCAAGGGAAAAAGGCTTAGGTTGTCAGGCAAATGTAAAACCAATGTGGGGCCTTGCTGGAAGAGTTTTATTCAAGGCGAACTGTCAAGGGGGTCCCATAAATCACCCAACCGCGTAAGGAACGCAAAATCAAGGAACATAACACCGGTATGACGGAAACTAGGGCGGCAAGAGTCGAACAAAACACCAGGCATAAGGCCGAGCCTTCCACCCTTTACCAAGTATATAGATGCATTAATTAAAATAAGATATATTGTGATATCCCAACAATATCCATGTCCCAACATGGAACAAACTTCATCTTCACCTGCAACTAGCAACGCTATAAGAGGGGCTGAGCAAAAGCGGTAACATAGCCAAACAACGGTTTGCTAGGATGGGTGAAAAGTTTAGAGGCCGACATGGTAATTTGGGAGGCTTGATAAACAAGTGGTAGGTAGCGCAAGCATAGCGATAGAACGAACAACTAGCAAAGCAAAGATAGAAGTGATATCGAGGGTAATGGTCATCTTGCCTGAAATCCCGCTAGGAAGAAGAACGAGTCCATGAAGAAGACAAACGGACGTAGACGAACGAATCCTCACAACCGCAACGTAAGCGGAACTATCAAGGAGAAGCGCAATCGGAAAGAAGCAAACATCATGGTAAACAACCATCATATCAACACGGCATGGTGCACAATCAAGTATGATGCATGTCCGGTTTATATAGGCATGGCATAGCATGGCAAAGTGCACAAACAATACTACAAATTAAGTGGAGCTCAATAAGCAATGAGTTGCATATTGACGAAACACCACATCAATTATTTAGTTCTCTCTTAGTTATGTACCCAACAATATTAAATGTTATTAAACATGGCAAATCGGTGAAGCATAAGTAAACAAACTATTTAGGCAAGTTTAAATGAGGCCGGAAACAACAAACAACAATTCCGGAAAATCCCCATATGCGTATTTTGGATTTGGTACTGTTCTGCCCTAAACACAACTTTAATGTTGTTAAACAGCAAAATGAAGTGCACCATGTTAATCTATGCATTTTTCTACCCCATTTGCATATAAAGTTTATTAAATTTGGAGCTACGTTTATTTAGTTATGAAATAAATCATTTTAGCATGGCATTATGCAAAATAAACACAAACATCATGTTAAACATTTTTAACATTGATGAAAGTAGCAGATTATGAAACTAGATGAAAAAGTAAGCATTTTGCATATATAAGTTGTTTTAATCCGATGCATGGTTTGTGAGATATTAAATGCATGAACATGGAGGGTCAATCTGTAAATATGCAGTTTTTGGATAATTACAGAAATTCGCCGAGCAGAAAAAATACAACTGGGCCGAAACTGGAGCTACAGGAACTTGGAGGCTCACCAGGCCTCATGGGCCGGTTGATGAAGGAGGCCCGACAAGGGGGCGCAGCTGGGCTCCAGCGATCTGGCGCTGGGCCGACCGGTCGCTGGCTGCGGTCAACGGGGATGAGCGGACGAGCTGTTGCTGCTCGTTTCTGGAGAACAGAAACAGCAGCAGGCGATGCAGAAGACGACGGGAGGGGACCTGACGACGGGGTCGGCGGGAACCGGCCGGAACAGGCGGAACAGAGCGCGGGGAGGCGCCGGGGTCCAAATCCGGCAAGGGGAGGCGCGAATCGGGGCTCGGTGCAGCGGCTTGACTCCTGCTCGTTGCAGACGGCAAGCAGAGGCCGGCGACGGGTGGACTTGGCGTGCGAGGTGAGGGACTTGGCGGCCCGGCGATGGGGTTGACCGCTACCTCCGGCTCGAAGCAGACCGCAGGGGTCGACACACGCATGAAGGAGAGGCAGGGCGTGAGGCGAGGACGAAGCAGGGCGTGGCGCAGAGCACGTGCGAGTGACGGGGACGGGGACTTGACGGCGGGATTCGGCAAGGAGGCGTCGGAGATGGCCGGATCCGGGCCAGCTCGGGTCGGGGAGGCGAGGTAGCAGGCCGACAGCGGGGTGGATGCGCACCTGGAGAGAGAGAGGGCAGCGTGAGAGAGAGAGAAACAGAAGCAGGAGGGAAAGGGAGCAGGGCTCTCGGGGCACTCATCTGCTGGTGGTACTCTTCGGCGGAGGGAGCTCCGGAGGTCGACCGGCGAGAGGGAGACGAGGTGAGGAGGAGGCGCTCGGGACAGGAGCTGGCTGCGGGAGGAGCGGGAGAGGAGGAGCTCCTCTGGTTGGCCGGGTGGATCAAGGGGAGGCCTCGGGTGCCAGTTGGTTAGGAGAGAGGATCGGGAGGGATCCCGAGGAGGAAGATTGGACAGAGTGGCGGCGGCGGCGGGCACGAAATGGATGGGACAGATCTCCTAGGTTTTAGGGTTAGCCTGTTATATATAGCAAGTGGGTCTAAATCGAGGCCTAGATCGGACCCTCCAATTTAGATCGGGTGGTCAAGAAAAATAGGCTATAGGGAATCAAAGAGGAAACCGAAGATGTTTTAGGGATATTTGGGGATGATCCGAACTCATCGGTCACGACAGCCCGGTCGGGTACGGGGAAGTTTTCGGACGCGCGCAAGAGGGGGTCGGAGTAAAGTGTAGAGAGGCTCAAACGGTCAGACAAGAGGGAATCGAAAACCTGGTTGGACTTGGATCGATCAACGAACGCCACGGAGCGAAGCGAGGAGCGGCAACTACGAGCGTCTACGAGTTTTATAAAAACATGCGGATGCAATATGCATGATGTCATGATGAAATGCAACAACAACAACAACAACAAAATAAAACACACGACGACAATGAAAAACATGGAAGGCGTCTGAAGCATCGGTCTCGGGGCGTTACATATGGGCCTATAGAACTGCATATAAAAATCCTATGGGTATGTCTCCGTATAAAATGGTTTATGGAAAAGCATGTCACTTACCTCTCGAACTAGAACATAAGGCATATTGAGCCATTAAAGAGCTCAATTATGATTTCAAACTTGCTGGCAAAAAGAGACTATTTGACATTAGCTCACTTGATGAGTGGAGAACCTAGGCATATGAGAACGCCAAACTGTTTAAAGAAAAAGTTAAAAGATGGCATGACAAAAGGATACAAAAGCGTGAGTATAATGTAGGTGATTATGTGTTGTTATACAACTCTCGTTTAAGATTTTTTGCAGGAAAACTCCTCTCTAAATCGGAAGGTCCTTACGTTATCGAGGAGGTCTATCGTTCCGGTGCCATAAAAATCAACAACTTTGAAGGCACAAATCCGAAGGTGGTGAACGGCCAAAGAATCAAACATTATATCTCAGGTAATCCCATAAATGTCGAAACCAATGTTATTGACACCATAACCCCGGAGGAGTACATAAGGGACACTTTCCAGAACGTTTCAGACTCCGAAAAGGAATAGGTATGTGGTACGGTAAGTAAACCGACTCCAAAACGGTTCTAATTGCAATTTTCTCCGTTTTGGAATATTTAAGAAAATAAGAAAATAAGAAGCAGTCTGAAAGGGACACGAGGCATCCATGAAGGTGGAGGGCGCACCCTACCCCCTAGGCCCGCCCCCTGCCTCGTGGCCACCCCGTGCGCCCTCCGGATTCCTTTTTCTTGCACGATACTTCTTTCGGTCGGCAAAAATTCATTATATAACCTCCCAAAGGTTTTGACCACCGTACCACGACATAATCCTCTGCTTTTGTTTCGAGCTGTTTTTCTGACAGATCTAGATCACCATGACGTCTTCAAGCGCCCCCAAGGACAAATTTTTCGAGAAGGTCATAGACCCCTACCTCACGGAGGTGCTGCAACTCCCTCAAACCATTCAGATGCATGAGGGGGTGCTTCACATCCGTGATGTTGAGGGACCAAGGAGGACCGGAAGCGTGGAGACAAGACTCGAAGCAATGGAGCAACAAGTTTTCAAGTGCCAGGGGATGGTGGAACACGGACTCAACGCCAACCACATGATGATCGCGGAGTTCACCAACAACCACAAGATGGATGCCAAGAACATTGGGGAGACCATCTTCAAGCTTCACGAGAAAATCGAGCACCTCCAAGCCCAGATCTATGACCTATAAAACCAAAACTGTGGGTATGAATATAGATTCAAGAGGATGAGTTTGGCTGCAGATTTGAGGATCCCGGAGACTCGATCATCCTTCTATGATGGTGATCCTATGCCTTGGAAGATGGACGACAAGCCTACATCATCAACAACTCCATCATCACCACCTCCGAAGAAAGAGACATAAATACATGGGTATGGGCACTCCCCTTGGCAATTGCCAAGCTTGGGGGAGGTGCCCCGGTATCGTATCACCATCACACTTCTATCTTTACCATTTTTCTTAGTTCGATCCTTTTGGTTATATCTTGATCTAGTAGAATAAAGTTTAGTATGATCTAGCTTTGAGTTTTTGTGTTGGTCCTTATCTATGTAATCGAGTTCGTGAGCTATATGTAATAAAGATTAGTCTTGAGTCGAGGGCTTGGTTATCTTGCTATGATCTTGAGGGGAAAAGGAGAAAAAGAAATAAAGAGATCATATTGATCTTATGGAGAGTAATGACTTCACATATAAAGAGTATGATGAATAAAAGTTGTTGAGAGCTGACAAACATAGTTTTGGTCATCGTTGCAATTAATAGGAAGTAATAAAGAAAGAGAGGTTTTCACATATAAATATACTATCTTGGACATCTTTTATGATTGTGAGCACTCATTAAAATATGACATGCTAAAAAGTTGATGTTGGACAAGGAAGACAATGTAATGGGTTATGTTTTCTTATATCCGAAATAAATTATATTGTCATGGATCATCCAACATGTTGAGCTTGCCTTTCCCCCTCATGCTAGCCAAATTCTTTGCACCAAGTAGAGATACTACTTGTGCTTCCACATATCCTTAAACCCAGTTTTGCCATGAGAGTCCACCATATCTACCTATGGATTGAATAAGATCCTTCAAGTAAGTTGCCATTGTTGCAAGCAATAAAAATTTGCTCTCTAAATATGTATGATCTATTAGTGTGGAGAAAATAAGATTTATACGAGCTTGTGATATGGAAGAAATAAAAGCGACGGACTGCATAATAAAGGTCCCTATCACGAGTGGCAATATAAAGTGACGTTCTTTTGCATTAAGATTTTGTGCATCCAACCATAAAAGCACATGACAACCTCTGCTCCCCTCTGTGAAGGGCCTATCTTTTATTTTTGTCTTATACCTTATACAAGAGTCGTAGGTGATATTCACCTTTCCCTTTTTACACTTTATCCTTTGGCAAGCACTATGTGTTGGAAAGATCTTGATATATATATCCAATTGGATGTGGGTTTTCATAAAGCATTATTGTTGACGTTACCCTTGAGGTAAAAGGTTGGGAGGTAAAACTGTAAGCCCCTATCTTTCTCTGTGTCTGATTAAAACTTCATACCCATAAGTATTGCGTGAGTGTTAGCAATTGTGAAAGACTAAATGATAGTTGAGTATGTGGACATGCTGAAAAGCTCTTATATTGACGCTTTCCGATGTTATGATAAATTGCAATTGCTTCAATGACTGAGATTATAGTTTGCTAGTTTTTCAATGAAGTTTCTGATTCATACTTTACATTGTGAATAGATTTTTACTTTAGCATAAGAAATCATATGATAATATATATATGTGTGTGTGTGTGTGTGTGTGTGTGTTGCTATTCTAAGAATGATCATGATGCCCTCATGTCCGTATTATATTTTATCGACACCCCTATCTCTAAACATGTGGACATATTTTTCGATATCGGCTTCCGCTTGAGGATAAGCGAGGTCTAAGCTTGGGGGAGTTGATACGTTCATTTTGCATCATGCTTTTATATCGATATTTATTGCATTATGAGTTGTTATTACACATTATGTCACAATACTTATGCCTTTTCTCTCTTATTTTACAAGGTTTACATGAAGAGGGAGAATGTCGGCAGCTGGGATTCTGGGCTGGAAAAGGAGCAAATATTAGAGACCTATTCTGCACAACTCCAAAAGTCCTGAAGTTCCACGAAAGTCAGTTCTGGAATATATTAAAAATATTGAGCGAAGAAAGCACGAGAGGGGGGCCACCCACTGTCCACGAGGGTGGAGGGCGCGCCCTTCCCCCCTGGCACGCCCCCTGCCTCATGGGCCACCTGGAAACCCCCCGATGCCCATCTTTTGGTATAAGGTGTCTTTTGCCCTGGAAAAAATCAGAAGGAAGCTTTCGGGACGAAGCGCCGCAGTCTCGAGGCGGAACCTTGGCGGAACCAATCTAGGGCTCCGGCGGAGCTGTTCTGCCGGGGAAACATCCCTCCAGGAGGGGGAAATCGTCACCATCGTCATCACCATCGATCCTCTCATCGGGAGGGGGTCAATCTCCATCAACATTTTCACCAGCACCATCTCCTCTCAAACCCTAGTTCATCTCTTGTATCCAATCTTTGTCTCAAAGCCTCAGATTGGTACCTGTGGGTTGCTAGTAGTGTTGATTACTCCATGTAGTTGATGCTAGTTGGTCTATTCGATGGAAGATTATATGTTCAGATCCTTTATGCACATTAATACCCCTCTGATTATGAACATGAATATGATTTGTGAGTAGTTACATTTGTTCCTAAGGACATGGGAGAAGTCTTGTTATAAGTAGTCATGTGAATTTGGTATTCGTTCGATATTTTGATGAGATGTATGTTGTCTTTCCTCTAGTGGTGTTATGTGAACTCAACTACATGACACTTCACCATTGTTTGGGCCTAGGGGAAGGCATTGGGAAGTAATAAGTAGATGATGGGTTGCTAGAGTGACAGAAGCTTAAACCCTAGTTTATGTGTTGCTTCGTAAGGGGCTGATTTGGATCCATATGTTTCATGTTATGGTTAGATTTACCTTAATTCTTGTTTCGTAGTTGCGGATGCTTGCGAGGGGGGTTAATCATAAGTGGGATGCTTGTCCAAGGAAGGGCAGTACCCAAGCACCGGTCCACCCACATATCAAATTATCAAAGTAACGAACGCGAATCATATGAGCATGATGAAAACTAGCTTGACGATAATTCCCATGTGTCCTCGGGAGCGCTTTCCTTTATATAAGAGTTTCTCCAGGCTTGTCCTTTGCTACAAAAAGGATTGGGCCATCTTGCTGCACCTTGTTTACTTTTGTTACTTGTTACCTGTTACTAATTACGTTATCACAAAACTATCTATTACCGATAATTTCAGTGGTTGCAGAGAATACCTTACTGAAAACAGCTTGTCATTTCCTTCTGCTCCTTGTTGGGTTCGACACTCTTACTTATCGAAAGGACTACGATAGATCCGCTACACTTTTGGGTCATCAGTCGCGGCCAGCTCTCTAGCCCCCCCCCCCCCCCCGCGCGCGCCGAGCTTTTTCTCCGGCGATTCCCACGCCACTGCCCCACCACTGCGCCCCCCCCCCCACCGCCGGTGACCACCGCCCCCACCCTGAACCCTATGATAGATAGTGGGGTACCTCTCTGGTGAGCCCCCTCCCCACTGCAGGTGGTTCTTCCTTAACTCTGGCGAGCCCCCCCCCACCCCATAAAAATTGACTGACCCAAAAGTCGATTCAGTCGATTGAAGTGTAGCTAAATTGGAGCAGAGCAGCAGCACGAGCAAGGGGGAGAGCAGCAGCAACAGCGCGAGCGAGCAAGCAAGAGCCGGACCAGCAGAAGTAGCGCGAGCGAGTGAGAGCCGGACCAGCAGAAGTAGCACGAGCGAGCGAGCGAGAGCCAGAGCAGTAGCAGCAGCGCACGCGAGCGAGTGAGAGCCGGAGCAGCAGCAGCAACGCGAGCGAGCGAGAGCTGGAGCAGTAGCAGCAGATCCGGCTAGTATGGACGCCACCACTGAAGGGGCCTTGCACTGGGGGAGAGCCGCCATGGAGATGTCGCCCACGGTGCCGGCTTCGAGGTAGTCGTGCCATGGGGGTGCGGGATGGAGCACCGTCGACGCCGAGAGGTCGAGTTAAGGAGAAGGTGCAAAGCGATGAGTGTACAACCTCTTTAGTGGCACCGAGTAGGCCTCGGCTTCGTCCGAGGAGTCGGTGAGGATGTTGCGGTTCTCGTGGAGCAGGTTAAGGTAACGCTGTGGGGATGGAGCAGCTGCGATAGACGAGGCAATCGTCGGAGCAGCTCCTTGGAGGTGGAGGACGGGATGGCTGAACGGGCGGGACGATGAGATGGTTGACGGATCCTCATCCAGGGAGGTGGATGAGGGACGTCGACTTGTTGAAGTGGACGACGTTGAAGGAAATATGCCCTAGAGGCAATAATAAAGTTATTATTTATTTCCTTATATCATGATAAATGTTTATTGTTCATGCTAGAATTGTATTAACCGGAAACATAATACATGTGTGAATACATAGACAAACAGAGTGTCACTAGTATGCCTCTACTTAACTAGCTCGTTGATCAAAGATGGTTATGTTTCCTAGCCATAGACATGAGTTGTCATTTGATTAACGGGATCACATCATTAGGGGAATGATGTGATTGACTTGACCCATTCCGTTAGCTTAACACTCGATCGTTTAGTATGTTGCTATTGCTTTCTTCATGACTTATACATGTTCCTATGACTATGAGATTATGCAACTCCTGTTTACCGGAGGAACACTTTGTGTGCTACCAAACGTCACAATGTAACTGGGTGATTATAAAGGTGCTCTACAGGTGTCTCCAAAGGTACTTGTTGGGTTGGCGTATTTCGAGATTAGGATTTGTCACTCCGATTGTCGGAGAGGTATCTCTGGGCCCACTCGGTAATGCACATCACTATAAGCCTTGCAAGCATTGCAACTAATGAGCTAGTTGCGGGATGATGTATTACGGAACGAGTAAAGAGACTTGCCGGTAACGATAATGAACTAGGTATCGAGATACCGATGATCGAATCTCGGGCAAGTAACATACCGATGACAAAGGGAACAACGTATGTTGTTATGCGGTCTGACCGATAAAGATCTTCGTAGAATATGTAGGAACCAATATGAGCATCCATGTTCCTCTATTGGTTATTGATTGGAGAGGTGTCTCGGTCATGTCTACATAGTTCTCGAACCCGTAGGGTCCGCACGCTTAACATTACGATGACAGTTATATTATGAGTTTATATGTTTTGATGTACCGAAGGTTGTTCGGAGTCCCGGATGTGATCACGGACATGACGAGGAGTCTCGAAATGGTCGATACATAAAGATTGATATATTGGAAGCCTATGTTTGGACATCGGAAGTGTTCCGGGTGAAATCGGGATTTTTCCGGAGTACCGGGAGGTTACCGGAACCCCCCGGTAACTTAATGGGCCTTAGTGGGCCTAGGTGGAAGAGAGGAGAGGGGGCCCGGGCAGGGCCGCGCGCCCCTCCCCCCCCCCAGTCCGAATAGGAAAAGGAGAGGGGGGCGGCGCCCCCCCCTTCCTTCCTCCCCTCCACCTTTTCCCCCTTCCTCTCCTAGTCCAACATGGAAAGGGGGGAGTCCTACTCCCGGTAGGAGTAGGACTCCTCCTGGCGCGCCTCTCCTCCCTTGGCCGGCGGCCTCCCCCTTGCTCCTTTATATACAGGGGCAGGGGGCACCTCTCGACACACAATTAGTCTACGATCTTTTAGCCGTGTGCAGTGCCCCCCTCCACCATATTACACCTCGATAATATCGTAGCGGTGCTTAGGCGAAGCCCTGCGTCGGTAGAACATCATCATCATCACCATGCCGTCCTGCTGACGAAACTCTCCCTCAACACTCGGCTGGATCGGAGTTCGAGGGACGTCATCGAGCTGAACATGTGCTGAACTCGGAGGTGCCATGCGTTCGGTACTTGATCGGTCGGATCGTGAAGACGTACGACTACATCAACCGCATTGTGTTAACGCTTCCGCTTTCGGTCTACGAGGGTACGTGGACAACACTCTCCCCTCTCGTTGCTATGCATCACCATGATCTTGCGTGTGCGTAGGAAATTTTTTGAAATTACTACGTTCCCCAACAGTGGCATCCGAGCCTGGTTTTATTCGTTGATGTTATGCACGAGTAGAACACAAGTGAGTTGTGGGCGATATAAGTCATACTGCTTACCAGCATGTCATACTTTGGTTCAGCGGTATTGTGAGATGAAGCGGCCCGGACCGACATTACGCGTACGCTTACGCGAGACTGGTTTCACCGTTGCGAGCACTCGTTGCTTAAAGGTGATTGGCGGGTGTCTGTCTCTCTCACTTTAGTTGAACCGAGTGTGGCTACGCCCGGTCCTTCCGAAGGTTAAAACAGCACCAACTTGACAAACTATCGTTGTGGTTTTGATGCGTAGGTAAGAACGGTTCTTGCTAAGCCCGTAGCAGCCACGTAAAACTTGCAACAACAAAGTAGAGGACGTCTAACTTGTTTTTGCAGGGCATGTTGTGATGTGATATGGTCAAGACATGATGCTATATTTTATTGTATGAGATGATCATGTTTTGTAACCGAGTTATCGGCAACTGGCATGAGCCATATGGTTGTCACTTTATTGTATGCAATGCAATCGCCATGTAATTGTTTTACTTTATCACTAAGCGGTAGCGATAGTCGTAAAAGCAATAGTTGGCGAGACGACAACGATACTACGATGGAGATCAAGGTGTCGCGCCGGTGACGATGGTGATCATGACGGTGCTTCGGAGATGGAGATCACAAGCACAAGATGATGATGGCCATATCATATCACTTATATTGATTGCATGTGATGTTAATCTTTTATGCATCTTATCTTGCTTTGATTGGCGGTAGCATTATAAGATGATCTCTCACTAAAATTTCAAGATAAAAGTGTTCTCCCTGAGTATGCACCGTTGCGAAAGTTCTTCGTGCTGAGACACCACGTGATGATCGGGTGTGATAGGCTCTACGTTCAAATACAACGGGTGCAAAACAGTTGCACACGCGGAATACTCAGGTTAAACTTGACGAGCCTAGCATATGCAGATATGGCCTCGGAACACGGAGACCGAAAGGTCGAGCGTGAATCATATAGTAGATATGATCAACATAGTGATGTTCACCATTGAAACTACTCCATCTCACGTGATGATCGGACATGGTTTAGTTGATATGGATCACGTGATCACTTAGAGGATTAGAGGGATGTCTATCTAAGTGGGAGTTCTTAAGTAATATGATTAATTGAACTTGAATTTATCATGAACTTAGTACCTGATAGTATCTTGCTTGTCTATGTTAATTGTAGATAGATGGCCCGTGCTGTTGTTCCGTTGAATTTTAATGCGTTCCTTGAGAAAGCAAAGTTGAAAGATGATGGTAGCAATTACACGGACTGGGTCCGTAACTTGAGGATTATCCTCATTGTTGCACAGAAGAATTACGTCCTGGAAGCACCGCTGGGTGCCAGGCCTGCTGCAAGAGCAACACCAGAAGTTATGAACGTCTGGCAGAGCAAAGCTGATGACTACTCAATAGTTCAGTGTGCCATGCTTTACGGCTTAGAACCGGGTTTTCAACGACGTTTTCAACGTCATGGAGCATATGAGATGTTCCAGGAGTTGAAGTTAATATTTCAAGCAAATGCCCGGATTGAGAGATATGAAGTCTCCAATAAGTTCTACAGCTGCAAGATGGAAGAGAATAGTTCTGTCAGTGAGCATATACTCAAAATGTCTGGGTATAGTAATCACTTGATTCAACTGGGAGTTAATCTTCCGGATGATAGCGTCATTGACAGAATTCTTCAATCACTGCCACCAAGCTACAAGAGCTTCGTGATGAACTATAACATGCAAGGGATGAATAAGACAATTCCCGAGCTCTTCGCAATGCTAAAGGCAGCGGAGGTAGAAATCAAAAAGGAGCATCAAGTGTTGATGGTCAATAAGACCACTAGTTTCAAGAAAAAGGGAAAAGGGAAGAAGAAGGGGAACTTCAAGAAGAATAGCAAGCAAGTTGTTGTTCAGGAGAAGAAACCCAAGTCTGGACCTAAGCTTGAAGCTGAGTGCTTCTACTACAAACAGACTGGTCACTGGAAGCGGAACTGCCCCAAGTATTTGGCGGATAAGAAGGATGGCAAGGTTAACAAAGGTATATGTGATATACATGTTATTGATGTGTACCTTACTAATGCTCGCAGTAGCACCTGGGTATTTGATACTGGTTCTGTTGCTAATATTTGCAACTCGAAACAGGGGCTACGGATTAAGCGAAGATTGGCTAAGGACGAGGTGACGATGCGCGTGGGAAATGGTTCCAAAGTCGATGTGATCGCGGTCGGCACGCTACCTCTACATCTACCTTCGGGATTAGTATTAGACCTAAATAATTGTTATTTGGTGCCAGCGTTGAGCATGAACATTATATCTGGATCTTGTTTGATGCGAGATGGTTATTCATTTAAATCAGAGAATAATGGTTGTTCTATTTATATGAGTAATATCTTTTATGGTCATGCACCCTTGAAGAGTGGTCTATTTTTAATGAATCTCGATAGTAGTGACACACATATTCATAATGTCAAAGCCAAAAGATGCAGAGTTGATAATGATAGTGCAACTTATTTGTGGCACTGTCGTTTAGGTCATATCGGTGTAAAGAGCATGAAGAAACTCCATAATGATGGACTTTTGGAATCACTTGATTATGAATCACTTGGTACTTGCGAACCGTGCCTCATGGGCAAGATGACTAAAACACCGTTCTCCGGAACTATGGAGAGAGCAACAGATTTATTGGAAATCATACATACAGATGTATGTGGTCCGATGAATATTGAGGCTCGTGGCGGATATCGTTATTTTCTCACCTTCACAGATGATTTGAGCATATATGGGTATATCTACTTAATGAAACATAAGTCTGAAACATTTGAAAAGTTCAAAGAATTCAGAGTGAAGTTGAAAATCATCGTAACATGAAAATAAAATTTCTATGATCTGATCGTGGAGGAGAATATTTGAGTTACGAGTTTGGCCTACATTTGAAACAATGCGGAATAGTTTCGCAACTCACGCCACCCGGAACACCACAGCGTAATGGTGTGTCCGAACGTCGTAATCATACTTTACTAGATATGGTGCGATCTATGATGTCTCTTACTGATTTACCGCTATCGTTTTGGGGTTATGCTTTAGAGATGGCTGCATTCACTCTAAATAGGGCACCATCAAAATCCGTTGAAACGACACCTTATGAACTATGGTTTGGCAAGAAACCAAAGTTGTCATATCTTAAAGTTTGGGGTTGCGATGCTTATGTGAAGAAACTTCAACCTGATAAGCTCGAACCTAAATCAGAGAAATGTGTCTTCATAGGATACCCAAAGGAGACTGTTGGGTACACTTTCTATCACAGATCCGAAGGCAAGACATTCGTTGCTAAGAATGGATCCTTTCTAGAGAAGGAGTTTCTCTCGAAAGAAGTGAGTGGGAGGAAAGTAGAACTTGATGAGGTAACTGTACCTGCTCCCTTATTGGAAAGTAGATCATCACATAAACCAGTTTCTGCGACACCTACACCAATTAGTGAGGAAGTTAATGATAATGATCATGAAACTTCAGATCAAGTTATTACTGAACCTCGTAGGTCAACCAGATTAAGATCCGCACCAGAGTGGTACGGTAATCCTGTTCTGGAGGTTATGTTACTAGACCATGACGAACCTACGAACTATGAAGAAGCGATGGTGAGCCCAGATTCCGCAAAATGGCTTGAGGCCATGAAATCCGAGATGGGATCCATGTATGAGAACAAAGTATGGACTTTGGTTGACTTGCCCGACGATCGGCAAGTCATTGAAAATAAATGGATGTTCAAGAAGAAGACTGACGCCGACGGTAATGTTACTGTCTATAAAGCTCGACTTGTTGCGAAAGGTTTTCGACAAGTTCAAGGGATTGACTACGATGAGACCTTCTCACCCGTAGCGATGCTTAAGTCCGTCCGAATCATGTTAGCAATTGCTGCATTTTATGATTATGAAATTTGGCAAATGAATGTCAAAACTGCATTCCTGAATGGATTTCTGGAAGAAGAGTTGTATATGATGCAACCGGAAGGTTTTGTCGATCCAAAGGGAGCTAACAAAGTGTGCAAGCTCCAGCGATCCATTTATGGACTGGTGCAAGCCTCTCGGAGTTGGAATAAACGCTTTGATAGTGCGATCAAAGCATTTGGTTTTATACAGACTTTTGGAGAAGCCTGTATTTACAAGAAAGTGAGTGGGAGCTCAGTAGCATTTCTGATATTATATGTGGATGACATATTGCTAATTGGAAATGATATAGAATTTCTGGATAGCATAAAGGGATACTTGAATAATAGTTTTTCAACGAAAGACCTCGGTGAAGCTGCATATATATTGGGCATCAAGATCTATAGAGATAGATCAAGACGCTTAATTGGACTTTCACAAAGCACATACCTTGACAAAGTTTTGAAGAAGTTCAAAATGGATCAAGCAAAGAAAGGGTTCTTGCCTGTACTACAAGGTGTGAGATTGAGTAAGACTCAATGCCCGGCCACTGCAGAAGATAGAGAGAAGATGAAAGATGTTCCCTATGCTTCAGCCATAGGCTCTATCATGTATGCAATGCTGTGTACTAGACCTGATGTATGCCTTGCTATAAGTTTAGCAGGGAGGTACCAAAGTAATCCAGGAGTGGATCACTGGACAGCGGTCAAGAATATCCTGAAATACCTGAAAAGGACTAAGGATATGTTTCTCGTTTATGAGGTGACAAAGAGCTCATCGTAAATGGTTACGTTGATGCAAGCTTTGACACTGATCCGGACGATTCTAAATCGCAAACCGGATACGTGTTTACATTGAACGGTGGAGCTGTCACTTGGTGCAGTTCTAAGCAAAGTGTCGTGGCGGGATCTACGTGTGAAGCGGAGTACATAGCTGCTTTGGAAGCAGCAAATGAAGGAGTTCATATCCGATCTAGGTGTCATACCTAGTGCATCGGGACCAATGAAAATCTTTTGTGACAATACTGGTGCAATTGCCTCAGCAAAGGAATCCAGATTTCACAAGAGAACCAAGCACATCAAAAGACGCTTCAATTCCATCCGGGATTTAGTCCAGGTGGGAGACATAGAAATTTGCAAGATACATACGGATCTGAATGTTGCAGACCCGTTGACTAAGCCTCTTCCACGAGAAAAACATGATCAGCACCAAGACTCCATGGGTGTAAGAATCATTACTGTGTAATCTAGATTATTGACTCTAGTGCAAGTGGGAGACTAAAGGAAATATGCCCTAGAGGCAATAATAAAGTTATTATTTATTTCCTTATATCATGATAAATGTTTATTATTCATGCTAGAATTGTATTAAACGGAAACATAATACATGTGTGAATACATAGACAAACAGAGTGTCACTAGTATGCCTCTACTTAACTAGCTCGTTGATCAAAGATGGTTATGTTTCCTAGCCATAGACATGAGTTGTCATTTGATTAACGGGATCACATCATTAGGGGAATGATGTGATAGACTTGACCCATTCCGTTAGCTTAGCACTCGATCGTTTAGTATGTTGCTATTGCTTTCTTCATGACTTATACATGTTCCTATGACTATGAGATTATGCAACTCCCGTTTACCGGAGGAACACTTTGTGTGCTACCAAACGTCACAATGTAACTGGGTGATTATAAAGGTGCTCTACAGGTGTCTCCAAAGGTACTTGTTGGGTTGGCGTATTTCGAGATTAGGATTTGTCACTCCGATTGTCGGAGAGGTATCTCTGGGCCCACTCGGTAATGCACATCACTATAAGCCTTGCAAGCATTGCAACTAATGAGCTAGTTGCGGGATGATGTATTACGGAACGAGTAAAGAGACTTGCCGGTAACGAGAATGAACTAGGTATCGAGATACCGATGATCGAATCTCGGGCAAGTAACATACCGATGACAAAGGGAACAACGTATGTTGTTATGCGGTCTGACCGATAAAGATCTTCGTAGAATATGTAGGAACCAATATGAGCATCCAGGTTCCGCTATTGGTTATTGATTGGAGAGGTGTCTCGGTCATGTCTACATAGTTCTCGAACCCGTAGGGTCCGCACGCTTAACATTACGATGACAGTTATATTATGAGTTTATATGTTTTGATGTACCGAAGGTTGTTCGGAGTCCCGGATGTGATCACGGACATGACGAGGAGTCTCGAAATGGTCGATACATAAAGATTGATATATTGGAAGCCTATGTTTGGACATCGGAAGTGTTCCGGGTGAAATCGGGATTTTTCCGGAGTACCGGGAGGTTACCGGAACCCCCCGGTAACTTAATGGGCCTTAGTGGGCCTAGGTGGAAGAGAGGAGAGGGGCCCGGGCAGGGCCGCGCGCCCCTCCCCCCCCCCCAGTCCGAATAGGAAAAGGAGAGGGGGCGGCGCCCCCCCCCCTTCCTTCCTCCCCTCCACCTTTTCCCCCTTCCTCTCCTAGTCCAACATGGAAAGGGGGGGAGTCCTACTCCCGGTAGGAGTAGGACTCCTCCTGGCGCGCCTCTCCTCCCTTGGCCGGCGGCCTCCCCTTGCTCCTTTATATACAGGGGCAGGGGGCACCTCTCGACACACAATTGGTCTACGATCTTTTAGCCGTGTGCAGTGCCCCCCTCCACCATATTACACCTCGATAATATCGTAGCGGTGCTTAGGCGGTAGAACATCATCATCGTCACCACGCCGTCGTGCTGACGAAACTCTCCCTCAACACTCGGCTGGATCGGAGTTCGAGGGACGTCATCGAGATGAACGTGTGCTGAACTCGGAGGTGCCGTGCGTTCGGTACTTGATCGGTCGGATCGTGAAGACGTACGACTACATCAACCGCGTTGTGTTAACGCTTCCACTTTCGGTCTACGAGGGTACGTGGACAACACTCTCCCCTCTCGTTGCTATGCATCACCATGATCTTGCGTGTGCGTAGGAAATTTTTTGAAATTACTACGTTCCCCAACAGACGTCGTCGGGGAAGAGGCTCCGGCTGGGCAGCGGTGAGGTGGCCGACGGAGGAGGGTGGGCAGCAGAGAGGTTATGGCGGCCTGGGATTTCGAATGGCGAAAAGAAGGCGATGGGAGGGGGGAACCATGACTTAGGGACGTGCTTGTCCAAAATGTAGGGTGTGTTACGAAAGTACCCCCACCAATTTGAATTAGCGGCCCTTTTGGCTCAGGGTTAGAAGGGGGATTTCGCGTGTCGGGATTTGGCAGCTGGAGTGAGTTTTCGCGCGCGTTGTAATTTCGGGATAGCAAGGCCCGGTTTGTGAAGGCGCGAGTTTTGGCAGCACGATATCTGAATTCTCGGGACATAACAAGGCGCGGGTTGAATTTTAGGGACAAGCCTAATGTGTAATATTGTACTTGTATGTACCAAATCAATTCGCACTTCCCTCAACGAAAAAACGAAAAAAATAAAACTATTCACACCACACAAAGAGAGAGTCTTGTCTCGGTTTACTATACAAATGCTATTCAAAGCTATGAATCCATGTTATGTCCAATTAAATTTTTTCGTTGGCTGTATAATGCATGTAACCTACTCATACCAACATTTTAGTGCATTCCAAATGTCTATACTACCGCTGCAATTCAAACTAAATTTGAATTTGTTTCTCTATTTGAATAAGAATCTACAATCATGATTGTTGCCAACTTCAACCATCATTCGTGTATTACCTTACAACACACCACATGATTACTATAGAGAGAGATATGAACTATGTGTACTATATGAACTCGAATTCAATTTTTTGAATACACTTGATGTTGATTCCAAATAATAGTACATTTGATGTACTAACTAGATATTCATAATCCCGCCCCTCTTTTCATCGATCTCATACTCGCACACTCCTCCCCCCTCGACATAGTAGGCCTCTTGCAGCACCTCCTAGCCGCACCCCTCTCCCCATGTCCGTCTCTCCAGACCTTATTTGCTTCTAACACATGCATGCATGTATACGTACCGATCTCCCTACATATATCTAGGTCGACTATAATTCTTTTTCCCCACGCACCGATAGACTTACCTCGCTAGTTATGTCTCTCCCTTCCTCAGACACATGACGGTTGATCTTCCTATGTAGTTCCGCCTGCTTACCACAACCATATCGTCCCCCCTCATCATCCTTGCATACCTCCCGACCCGTCTCTCACACGCACATGCATAGACAGGCAGAAATCCCCGGCCCTCTCTTATTGATATTGCACTCATACCCTCCGTTTGTCTAGCAGGCCTCTCCCACCATTTGTGAGAAGCAACTCCACCACCAACCCTCTGACACTCTACCTTTGTCTTTCTCCCAACCTTATTCCTCTGCTACATATATGCATCGATGCCGATCGATCTCCCTCAATACATAGCTAGGTCTCTCTCCTTCTCCACACATATACTAGTCGATCTACCTCTCTATAGTTAGGTCTATGCCCCCTCCCCCCCCCCCACACACAGACACACCGATAGTCGAACATTGTTGGTAGGTATCCATGCCACAGAGAAAAACTGCACCTCTGCCCTCTCAAATTCTAGTAGGCCAGCCGCCCTGTATCTTTGACGTGGGCAAACACAAATTCGATGGCACTCTTTATCGATTGCGCAGCCACACACTTCATCCTTATTTTCGATTCTATCGATATCTCACGCCGATGATCCCTCCACTCTCTTCTCGTGGATCGCTCCCTCTATATATAATATATCCATGACTTTGTTTCACACACATTGCATATGTTATTTTTTTGTTTGAGATATCATCGACACATTGCCTCTGTTTCGCACAAATCATCTCTCTCACACCCACCCACGTACGTACCTGTACCTAAAGAAGAGGTGCACGCACGACACACGTACTCACGTCTCGTTCCCGGCCACACCCGCGCGGGTACATGGTGGAGTTCATTTCTGTACGAAAAGGCAGCCCACGTGATAATTTGACGCGTGTAGCGGTTGTTTACTCAAAGGAGGGTCGTGTACCACGCGTAGACGGAACAAAATTTGACTTGACGCGTTAGTATTAAATAAAGTTATATTCCTCAATGGCACATACAGAATATAAAACGATTGTCGTTGGGAAAAAAGAAAAATCCGCTCCACTATATACAATGGAGCCTGCCTGCCGGGGTTTGTCTCTCGTCACACCATCTCACACAACGCGGCGGTGGCCACCCTCTCTCACCATTGGTCACTGATCCTGCCGCATCCCGTCCTTCGGGGGAAAGGGAGGATGCGAATCGTTTCACTGTTCGACGGTGTTGAGGCAGCACGTCCCAATCTGTGGTACCCGCCGTTCTCTCTAACCAAGCTCTGGCGTGGTAGGGCCTTCGCCACTTGCTCACTGCCACAGTATGGGCAGATCTGGCCACCGGCACCCTCCTAGTTACGTCCCCACGACCCTTAGGTACCGCTTCCTCCAGTCTTGCTCCACTGCCCATCTCCCCACGTTGTTGCATGTGGAAAATCCTGCATGTGGATCTTCTTTAGTTGTTTGCTTAATACGTATCTCGGCCGGCGTACTTTCCATCTTGCAATCTCGTCCTCAAACTGTTTTCGATAAACCACCATGCTGCTATCTTTCCCTTATTACATGGAATATGCTTCTTTTTTGTCGGCTTACGTGTCTTCAACTCCTGTTATTGGGCAGTAATTGTTTCCTTTCTACCTCCTTTTGCAAACAGGGCTATCCATTTCACCTCGTTGCTATTGTGACCTTTTGGTGAATTGCACAAATCACTTTTTTCTTAAGAGTGTTTTGTGCAGTTCCGCCAAAATGTTACATGGGCAACGTTTTTACATTTCTATGGGACAGCATAAAGGGAGATTGGTTTTGCTATCCTCCTCATCCAACTCCGTGCCTAATCTTCTCCAACAAGTAGTTAGTCCTAAAGAGAGATCGCAGAGGTGATCGGCTTCTATTTGTGTGTGTTATGTTTCATCATCTAGTTCCACTATTATTGTAATCACACGGACTGGATATCTTCGCAGACAGGGATGGTCAGCTCGATTTTAGTGGAGCTACACAAAATGATCGGATTGTGATGTCCTCCATACACCTCTTTTTTGGCTACAGAGCTGGGTGAAACTAGCTGCCAACAAATGAACACTGTGCCAGGAAATGGAGCCATGCCTACGAACAACGTCGATCAAGTCTATATTTTTCTTTATTTGTACACCTTCTCACAACTTTGTCTTCAGTTGTGATGTGAATATTGGCGCAGATCTACAAACCATTGAGATGCATTAGCAGACATGGTAGTTTCATTTGTATTTGATGGAATGTTGTAACGAGACAATCTTGAGGCAAGAAGACACATGAATCCTAAGTTGACACCTTTTTTCATGTGGGAGCCAAAGTTGAAACCTTCATAGCATCACAGTACAATTTCATTAAGATTATGTGTACATATAAACAAATCCTGAAGGATTGATAGGAATGCCAGAAACAATTCAACTTCGTTTCGCCGACATGTGGGACATCCTTCATCCGGCTCCACCTTCCATGCAGCAATATTGAGTGCACAACTGCAGGGACAGATTCACATGTTCGTTGCGCCGTAGTAGTAATGACTAGTGAGCAGTCAAATCACAGAGCCCCACCTTCGCCACAGTAAGTTGCTCGAACGAAGCAACCATCATTTCTCTGCTTGTTGAATCCGCTGGCACTCCCATATTCCCAGAGTAATAAGTTGCTTGGGCAAAGCAACCATCACTTCACCTTTCCCACAGTAAGTACTACCTCCTTTTTTTATTCTAGAAACAACCACACACGAATATTGGACGGTAGCAGCACAACAACTGAATCATAAATCAAAACCAACTAATGAACTACTACTACTACTGGTGAGCATTTGCTAGTATCATGTACTCCATCTGTCCATGTATATAGGGCTTAATGCGTTTTCCGAGACTAACTTTGGCCCTGTTTGGATCCATGGGTTAGAGTTAGTTTGAGCTAGTTGGGGCTCAAATAGCCCTAAAGTATCCAAACACGAGGGTTAAATTGGAGCAAGTTGCACCAAACCCACCAAAAAATATCCCACCCAAGAGGTGCTAATTGGAGATAGTTCTCATTGGGCCCACTGAAAAATCACTTTTCTCTCTCTATCCCGCCAGCCAAGTGGTGCTAATTGGAGCTAGTTATCATGGGGCCCACTGAAAAATCACTTTTCTCTCTCCATCAAGTGCATTTATTGTCAATCTAACCCTGTCATCCAAACACCTCTTTGGCTAAAGTTAGTTCAGGGTTAGTCATGAGTTAGTCTAACCTCTAGCTAAGTTAGAGTATCCAAACAGGAGCAGTATAGGACATTCAAGTTGCTCAAATCATACCGTCAAATTTGTACATAAAAGGATCTTTTTTTGAAACAGAACGTGAAAGGATCTTTGAATGATATAATTTTCAAATTATATAAAATCTTATCAATAGTCAAAGGCAACCTCAGAGAAGAGATTAGGCCCTATATAAAATCTTATCAATAGTCAAAACCAAGTGTTACTACTACACCAAACAAGTTCAAAACAAGAAACTGGACCCACTCATGGCACGGCACGCCTGTCTCGTTTGGTCCGTCGGTCAAAGCGCTTCCTCTTCTTGGCATAACAATAGAGTATAGTAATTTTTTTAGAATCCTCTTGTCATGTCGCAAACATGTGATGAGTTAACCGACCTCAATAGACGGCAAAAAAGCCAGCCCACCGCACTTTGAGAGAGCCGAGGAGCAAGAAGCGATACGGGCTGGTGGTTTACTAATGCTAGGTGTCGCACGAAGACCAAGAAATATGGTGATAGCGTGGGTTAGCCAAGTATGATGTAACTACACTGGGATGCCGTGTTTCGTACTCTTCCGGTCTACTGTGGAGATGATTGGTTGATTTTATATCGCTGAATAATATAAAATATTATGAGTGCAAACGCTCCACCACGAGGTTCCTTGCTCCTTCTCGGTCGTCGGGAATCTATGTTCTTCCACTCTCTTTTTTTGACGTGAGCTTTGTTCATCCTTTTGCCAACACGCGGGACATCTAGCATCAAGGTGCACGTGTCATGCAAGAAAATGGAGATAAGCAGTGCGTAACTGAGTCGTGCACTACGATGGCACCTAGTACTACGCAATATTTTTCCTCCTCGATGGCACGTGAATAGTGCACGTACTCAATGACGGAGCATGGGATGGCAGCCATGGACATGGTCACCCCTTTTTGGAGAGAGTACTAAATACGTATTAACTTTGATGTGTCCCGCCAACTCGCAGAACGACGAGAAGCACACACTGAATGACGGAGCACGGGATGGTAGCCATGGACATGGTCAACCCTTTTTGGAGACTAATGCACTACTTTTGATGTGTCTGGTCTACTCGCAAACGAGGATAAGCTTTGCTTACTACTAGTACAACCTCTCCCTCGCTCACGCGCGTGCGGTGACTCGCAGGACGAGGAGAAGCTTTTGCTTTATGATAGTGCGCTTAATACAGGCGATGGACGTGCAGCAGTTCATTCGGTGTCAGATTGCCAAAAGTATCTATATTGTAGTACCATCATCATTGTTCGACTTTCGGAAGAGACGAATAGCCAAGCGCACGGTCACCTACTCACAGTATAACCGGCCGTGTTTGCATGAATTTTTTAACATAGTACAATATGAGTGGATTGCTCCAGTGGTCATCACATGTGAGCCAAACGATTCGCACCCTTCCGCGCTCCATTTTTCCTTGCGTTCCTTCCTCCATCCAACACGCTGACAAGTGGGCCCCATGCTCATGTATGCCAACGTGGTAGTCAATTATTTTGCCAGACTCAGCTATCACACCCTTTTGATGCCACGTCAATGTACCCACTAGAAACAAGTTAGACTTGTTCGGTTCAACCGCCTCCCTAGGTTTTTGGAGAGGAATTGGCCAGCGCGAGGCAGTTCTGTAGGTGCGCAGGCGGCAAAAAGCAGGGACGCGCGAACCAGCTAGACGATGGAGGGAAGCTTCTACATTCGTAGGGGATGTGGCATTGGCTATTGGCAGCAACAGGCGGTCATCCGGGTATGCCATAAAGGATACGAAGAGGCATCCTATATCAGCAAGGACCAACTTCCCTACCAATATCTCATCTAATAGAACTCCCAAGTTAACTGTGCTGAGGTTGGTGTAGTCATGAGATGGGTGACCGGATGGGAAGTGGACTCGATGTTAACTATAGGGATGGGTTACTACCATTGAAGTGACCCATCCGTCTAGTTAATATTGAGGTCTTTGTTTTGTAATTTTGGACATTTTTTGTTTTTTGAACACATGTTAATCGAAGGTCTATCGCGTTACTTTTTAATAAGTTTTATTTTTTGAACACATGCTAATTGACTTGAAAGAAGGTCTGTCGCATTACTTTACGACATGTATCCAAAAATTGTGATATGACCTCTGTCAACTTATAAGTCATGTCTGTCAAATTAACCTCGAGGTACTTGTTCTCAAATTAACCTCTGGGCCTTGCCGGAGTGCTACAATGTGTCAGCGTCAATTGCAAGATGAGCCACCAAACTAGCAGTAGAGTTGCCAACATGCTCAAAGTGCATGCAACATTGAGTAGAAAGAAGCATGCCTAAGAAATTAATGTGTGCTTAGGGAGGCCCTTTGCTCAAAGAGCAAGTACTCTTTCGGTTATACTATAAGACTAGCCACAGTGGGAGTAACTTCAGCAGTAACATCGAGTCCAACTCAGCAAATTTGCTTATGTGGCAATGAGTTAACAAGGAGAGAGGTAGTTTGAGTAACTTAGCTAGTTGTTGTAACATCACATATCCCAGTGCAATATGAGTCTATAACCTAATAAATAAATATTTGCATGTTACCAAACTTATGTTACTACCCACTATGCGAAGAGGCTTCCTATATCGGCAAGCACCAGCTTCCCTACCGATTGCTCATCCAATAGAACTCCCAAGTTAACTGTGCTGAGGCTGGAGTAGTCATCAGATGGGTGACCGAATGGGAAGTGGACTCGATGTTAAACTAATGGGATGGGTTACTATAAACGTTTAATTGGCTTAAATGTATATAGTGCTCCGTCCTATCAATTGAACCTCGAGGTCTTTGTTTTGTAATTTTTGACATTTTTGTTTTTTGAACACATGTTAATCGAAGGTCTATCTCGTTACTTTTTAATAATTTTTGTTTTTTGAACACATGTTAATTGGCTTGAAAGAAGGTCTATCATGTTACTTCACGACATCTTTCCAAAAAAAGTGATATGACTTTTGTCAACCTATAAGGAATGTTTGTCAAATTAACCTCGAGGTACTTGTTCTCAAATTAACCTCTGGGTCTTGCAGGAGTACTTGTTTTTTGAACACATGTTAATCATAGGTGTATCGCGTTACTTTTTGATAATTTTTGATTTTTGAACACATGTTAATTGGCTTGAAAGAAGGTCTAGCATGTTACTTCACGACATCTTTCCAACAAAAAGTGATATGACTTATGTCAACCTATAATGCATGTCTGTCAAATTAACCTCAAGGTACTTGTTCTCAAATTAACCTCTGGGTCTTGCAGGAGTACTTGTTTTTTGAACACATGTTAATCCAAGGTCTATCGTGTTACTTTTTGATAATTTTTGTTTTTTCAACACATGTTAATTGGCTTGAAAGATGGTCTATCGTGTTACTTCACGACATCTTTCCAAAAAAGTGATATGACTTCTGTCAACCTATAAGGCATGTCTGTCAAATTAACCTCGAGGTACTTGTTCTCAAATTAACCTCTGGGCCTTGCAAGAGTGTTGTAATGTGTTAGCTTCAATTGCACGATGAGCCAACAAGCTAGCAGTGAAGTTGCCAACATGCTCAAAGTGCACGCAACATTGAGTAGGACGAAGCATGCGCAGGAAATTAGTGTGTGCATAGGGAGGCCTTTGCTCAAAGAGCAAGTGTATATAAGGTACAGTCGGCAGGCTATAAGGATGAGGAGCGAGAAGCAATACGGGTTGTTGGATATACTATAACTAGGTGTCCCACGGAGGTAACATTCAAAGTTATTCTCACACTATAGAATGGTATAGGAATGTGGAGAGATTTGGTTGATTTTATATCGCTGAATAATAGAAAATATTATGAGTGCACACGCTCCACTGCGAGGTTCCTTGCTCCTTCTCGGTCGTCGGGAATCTATGTTCTTCCACTCTTTTTTTAATGTGAGCTTTGTTCATCCTTTTGCCAACATGCGAGACATCTAGCATCAAGGTGCATGTGTCATGCAAGAAAATGGAGAAAATCAGATAAGAAGTACATAAGTGAGTCGTGCACTTCGATGGCACCTACTACGCAATATTTTTCTCCTCGATGGCACGTGAATAGTGCACATACTCAACGACGGAGCACGGGATGGTAGCCATGACAAGGTCAGCCCTTTTTTGGAGAGAGTACATACTAAATAACTTTGATGTGTCCCGTCAACTTGCAGAACGATGAGAAGCTTGCTTACTACGCCTTCTCCCTCGCCAACGCGTGCACGGTGGCTCGCAGCATGAGGAGAAACTTTTTCTTACAAGAGGTGGACGTGCAGCAGTTCATTTGGTGTCAGCTTGCCCGAAGTACTATTGTAGTACCATCATTATAGTTCAACTTCCGGAAGAGGCGAAGATCCAAGCGCAAGGTCACCTACTAACCTAGTACAGTATACTACCCCCTCCTCGCCCTTGAGCGGTTTTAGTGTTCACATGTTAGATTTTAGGCGATTTTGATTATTGACTAGGAGTCGACTAATTATTTACACTAATGAAATGGCAACGACGCCATCGGAAGCCGCGGATGTCATCGGAGATGTACCCAATGGACCCCGACCTTCCCTATGAGGAGAGGAGATCATGCGGGTGCCTTTCAAGCTCAAGGGGTCGTCGGGCTACCTCGTCGCCCGCCTGCCTCTGGTCCTCCCAGAGCCTCTATCATTGCTCTCATGGTGGCGCTCATTTGCAGGTGGGCACTGCTAGCTAGGAGAAATACTTGAGTTAATCGAGCCCTACATGAAAATCAAATGTGTCCTTGGGCTAAGCTCCGCCACTACTAGAGGAAAACTCCTGCAGAGGAGGTCGATGAGAGGCAGCACCGTGCTCCCTACATTGGTCGTTTGATTCATAGGATAGAATGTTATAGATTTTTTTCCTATGTAATCATGTGTTAATTAGCAATCTAGCATCCACTCCAACGTTTTTTTCACTTCCTTTGTTTTTCCTGTGTCAAACACTCTGTTTTTATTTTGAGGGGAACACTGTGTTAATGCTATGGGATTCAAGTGGACATGCCACTCCAATCCTTTATTTTTCCTATTCCTGCGTTTTAAGTTCCTACGAAGAGACTAGTACTTGCTCTAAATGATGTGCCGCTGCAAGAGCCGCCTATATTAATTAACCATGCTCTAAAAAGGTGGACCAGCTTTGGCTATAGTATACTGTACTAGGTTAGTAGGTGACCTTGCGCTTGGCTCTTCGCCTCTTCCGGAAGTCGAACAATAATGATGGTACTACAGTAGTACTTCTGGCAATCTGATACCAAATGAACTACTGCACGTCCACCACTAAGCAAAAGTTCCTCCTCGTGCTGCGAGCCATCGCGCATGCATTGGCGAGGGAAAAGGCGTAGTAAGCAAGCTTCTCATCATTCTGCGAGTTGACGGGACACATCAAAGTTATTAAGTACTCCCTCAAATAAAGGGTTGACCATGTCATGGCTACCATCTCGTGCTCCATCGTTGAGTACGTGCACTATTCATGTGCCATCGAGGAGAAAAAATATGGCGTAGTAGGTGCCATCGAAGTGCACGACTCACTTACGCACTGCTTATCTGATTTCTCCATTTTCTTGCATGACACGTGCACCTTGATGCTAGATGTCCCGTGTTGGCAAAAGGATGAACAAGGCTCACGTAAAAAAAGAGTGGAAGAACATAGATTCCCGACGAACGAGAAGGAGCAAGGAACCTCGCGGTGGAGCGTCTACAAGGAACCTCGCGCGTTTTCCCCTGTTTTTTGCCGCCTGCCCACCTATAGAACCGCCTCGCGCTGGCCAATTCCTCTCCAAACACCTAGGGAGGCGGTTGAACCGAACAAGTCTATCTTCGTAGGAACTTAAAACGTAGGAATAGGAAAATGAGATAAATACACGGGTGGTCACTAAAGTTGAGGCCGAAGCACACTACGGTCATCGGACTTCAGAATACGCTCAATACGGTCAGTGAATATGGGTTGTGATGATTGTACGTTCATTGGTTCATCGTATATCTCGGTATCCTATCTGTATGGCACTTGTTGACTGGTCAAACAATCTATGTGGCACCTAGTACGACATGTCCTCTCTCTGCCTTGTGGTTCCACATGTCAGTCAGCGGAATAAACAAATAAAAGAACATGAACTATTCGCTAAGCACTAGAGACGATACATCAGGAAGCTAAGTTGAAGATATTTTATATTTTATATTGATAACCACGCAAGCAGCCATGCATGTATAGGACGCATGCAGCCACGCATGGACACATGCCAATGCAGTAACTCATGCACATACGCGCACGACATAGAGCACACAACGCACGTACACAACACATGCATGCACACACACTCGGCCACAGGATGCATGTGAATAACACATGCATGCGCACACACTCGGCTGCATGGAGGTGTGCGCCATCTGCGGCGACGACTGGTTCGTCGTGCTACGGTGAAGCTCGCACACAACGGCGCCTACGCATCTCTTGCAGCACCTCTTTGTCGTCATTGCTCAACGACTAGCCGGAGACAAATGCGAACGCAGCCTCGGCTTTTTTTTTGACCATAAACAGTAGGAAAGGCTCCTACTGTGTAAATATATTAAGTAAAATAGTCACACTGTACAGGTTACATTTGTACAAGAGGAGGGTTAGGAGTCTACCCCTTTGGGGTAGGGGGGAGGAGCTACGAAAACAACTATAAACTAAGAGAGTTTACAAAAGCCAGCACCAGAGGCCTATTTGCCTCCTTGACTTTGTGCTGAAGAAGCTCAAAATCTTTAATAAATCTGGAGAGCCAGGATTGCAGAGTGGGCGTCACCGCTCTGAAATGGTGGTTGTTTCTTTCTTTCCAGAGGCTCCAGGCAGTGACAAGGAATTTCTCCATTAACATCAACGTGGTTCAGTTGTCCTTCTTGTGTTGGATGGCTTGAAAACGGTCGGAGAAAGGTTCCCAGTCTAGATCCAGTCGGGCCCAGCATTGTTGACTGAAAGAGCACGTGAAGATCATGTGGTCGACCGTTTCCTCGATATTGAGTCCACATAGGAGGCAGTTATGATCATCTCCAATGTTATAGTGTCTCCTTTTGAGCCTGTTGCGGGTGTTGAGTCGTTCGTCAAATAGAAGCCAACCAAAGACTTTAATTTTCATTGTGCATTTGGATTTCCACAGCCATGTGAAGACAGGGTGCGTTTGGACCTCCCGAAAGTAGAACTTATAGTAATCAGTTGACTTGAAGATCGTTTTCCCCCATGTGTAGTGCCACAGCCTCGGCCCTAGAGCTAGCACCGATGGAAAAGCACACACGCTGCATGCACACGAGCACGTACGGAGTGCCCACGACGTGGTGCGTCCCCAGTTGCCTCTACTCCTTCTGCACACGTTGTCTATGAAGGCGGCTGCATGCCTAATGATGATGTGGGTGAGATCTTCTAGGACTTAGATGATGATGATACGGACTAGACGGCCGATGGCAGGAGGCACAAGATGCAGAGCAGGAGCTAGGGTCGTGGACCCATGGTGGCAAGGCGTTGTGGTTCTCCGGGGGGCTGATCCGGCATGGTGATTGTTAGAAGATAGAGAGGGATTTGATGGAATAGTTGATTGTATTGCTTGAGCCTCGTGGGCATATATATAGGAGTACATGGTCATCTTAGAGTACATGGCAAGTCAGAATATTTCCTAGTCTATCCTATATTTCTAATCTAACAATGATACTCAACAGTGATCAAGAGTGGTTCACGCGCGAGCAGGACTCCATGCAGGAGCGCATTGACGTCAAGCATGTCATGCAGGAGCACGTCAGACGCAGCAGACAGCAAGCACAAGAAAGACATGAGCATGTCAATGGAGATGAAGGGGTTGGCCGGTGCTCCAATGTCTGTATGTCCTTGTGTGTGCGCGTGCATTCCGCCGGTGCTCTAAGGACGAAGCCGTTGCCGCCTTGCCTTCATCTCCATTTGGTCGTCGAGCAACGATGACAAAGAGGTGCTGCAAGAGATGGCACAGCAGGGTGCTGTTTTGGACAAGCTTGGATGTAGCACGATGAACCAGACAGTGAAGGCCATGATGGTGGGTGCCTGCCTTCTTGTGCGATCAGCTGCTGCTGAGTGGCGTGCGGAGAGGTCTCCTTGCTTGCTGGCTACTACTGCTGTGTGTGGTGGCTGTGGTGGTGCTACACGATGGGTCAAGCAGAGCAGAGCACGCGACCGGCTATGTGTGGGTGTGGCCGTCCGGCATGCATACGCAGCCTCCTTCCACCTAGCCGCAGATGGCGCACGAGAAGGCAGGCACGGGTATCCATGTCTTGTGTGCGGACGTGGTGTACACCGTGTGTGCATGCATGGGTATTATTTAAAAAGAAAAGATATGTACATTAGCATTCAAGTGTATTGATTCAAATAGTTAGCCTACTACGTGATCAGCAAGCCGGAGATTCTGGATTCTACGCGCATAGTCCTTGTTTTTTACATGCTTATTTATTTCATCAGTTGACAGGTGGGACCCATGAGATAGGCAGGACGTAGTAATGACAATGCAATAGTAGGTTCCACGCATACAAATTTGACCAGTCATCTGGACAAAAGACGGAACTCTACGGCGAGCCAGTGACCGTATAATTACTGTAACTCATATTCAATGATTGTATTGAGCGTATTCTGATGTCCGATGACCGTATCGTGCTTCGACCTCAACTTCAGTGACCATCAGTGTATTTATCTCTAGGAAAATTATGAGGGGGTGTCTCCAATAGTGTTCCTCGGCTTGCACCTAGCATCACGGTGGTCGAACTTGGAGTCATTCATCTGGTACACGTGGCATCTCAGATCTGGACACAAGGTGACGTACACCGTCAAGGTCCACGGTCAAGGGGGTCAGGGCGGACGCGATCTCTCACTGCATCCGCCATTTGAAGTGGCGCGCCGGTCTAGGGCGCTGCCCACTGCACTCCCAGCTATACCCGCCCCCTCGTCATATTCAAAAACCTACATTTATATTAAACCTGCGTGGAATGCGAGAAACCAACTCCGGCCACACACGTCCGTTCAGGAGCAGGACGCCGGCCAAGCTCCTCCTTCCACCATTTTGTCCACTCTTTCGGCGGCATCCGATGAGCAGGAAGAGCAGTTCTCCGGCATAAAAGCCATCTGGGTGGCCCGCCGAGCCCGGCAGTTACGAGCGAGGCAGCTCGCTGCTCCACCTACCTCGCCTAACCCGTCGGAGGCAGTTGCTACACTAAGCCAGCGCGTGGTTCCACAGCTGGCCTCTCCAATACAGCTCGAGGAAGAGTGTCGACTTGCTCCATGCCGGCTTGTCGGGGAGCACGGCAACACGGGCATCGTCGCTGCCCTCGACACTGCCGCGTCGTACATCACCTCCAGTGTCTGCGACTGCGCCATCCGCCGTCGACGCGCGCGTAGCCGCGACATGTGGGCAGAGAAAGAAGCCACTATGGATGTCGATGAGGTGATGCTGCTACGCGGCTATGAGGATGTCGATGAGGTGATGGCCAGCACGTCCCTGCCCGCTGCCATCATCAAGGATAAGTAGAACACAAGAGGCCGCCGCTGATTGTATCCCATGAAGGCCACTGCCGACGCGACGCCGGCGAATACAGCAGGTGTCTTGCACGATTCTTCTTCTGCCGGATGCTGGAGGAGGACAAAGAGATCGGGCGGCGACCATTTAGATTAGGTATATTAATTCTACCAGGCTGGTTGTAATGGGAGTATCATAAGTAGTATCATGCATGCCAACTAGTAGGCAAATTTGATGAGGTGGCGTAGAATTAAATGAAGAAAGAGAGGGTTGAGTATCATATTATGATACTGTATGGAATTAAGTTACTCCCTCTGTGGTTAGTCTTAACCTTGTTCAGTTCAACCTCCTCCCAAGGGGTTTGGAGAGGAGAGGGGAATTTGGCTTGTACATGATTTAATCCCCCACAATCCCTGTTAATCTATGTATATTGTGGGCATGTTATTTGACCCCTCATTTTGCCGCGCTACGACCAGTGTGAGTGTCTGCTTGCAGTACACCATCCTCTTTTGGTGGATGCCAAGCCGGCCCAAAAAGGAGCTATAACTTTTTTCAAGTTGAAAAATGTTACCGATGAGGAGCCATAATTAAGCTGGAGGCCTCTCTTATTTTCTTTCGAATGGGCAATAAGCTGGAGAGCTGGAGAGTGTCTCAATGGGCTGCCTCTAGTGTTAAGGCCCTCCAGTACGAAACGTGGCCAGCCGACTGGGCCGATACAAAAGCCTATCCATCTTAATGCCCATTTGTTTTTGTTTTTTGCGAGGAGAAGCCCATATTTCTTGAAGAGGGGGTGATCCCAGAAAAACCCTCCTTCCTCCTCGCTTCCACTTATATTGCAGCCCGCTGGACTCTCCCGCTTCCGTCGCCCCCAATTCCCCCCGCTCCACGTATTCCTCACTCATACAAAAAAACCCCGCTCACCTTCTTCCTCACTCGTACAGAAAACGCCTGCTCCTCTTCTTCCACTCCTACAGAAAACCCCAGCCCTCCTTCTTCCCCACTCGCACTGCCACTAGGCTCGTCTCTGGCTACTCTGATCAAACCCATGAGCACGGCATGACACCCGCAAGGAAAATGGAATCGGCTGGCCCCAGCGCCAAGAAGATGAGGCTCCCACCAGCGGCGATGCTGGTTGTAGATCCCGCACCCGGCAGCGCAGGGAGAAGCGGCGAGCCCCCCCCCCCCCACCCGGATATGAGGAACCCATAGAATCTCCGGTGGACCGCATCAGCGATCTCCCGGACGACATCCTTGGGGAGATCATCTCGCTTCTCCCCACCAAAGGTTGCTGCTGCACACAAGTCCTCTCAACTCAGTGGCGCCCGATATGGCACACCGCACCCCTCAATCTCGACCGTTGTCAGATGTCTGTCCTTCCTGAATTTGATCTCCTCAGAGCCATCGTATCCTCTCACCAGCAGGGCCCCGTTCGACGCCTCTGCATCCCGACATGCTACCTGCTGTCCATACCCGGCAGGGTGGACGCTTGGCTGACATTCCCTGAATTCAAAAAACTCCAGTAGTTTGAGTTATACCATTACGATGAAAGTTTCATACCACGAACCGAACACCAAGAATTTGTGCCCACACCACCATTGTCCATCTCGTGGTTTTCCTCCTCTCTCCACACCGCCACCTTCGCCCAGTGCCATCTACCAGACGATCTAGTACAAATGCTTCAACTCCCACTGCTAAAAAAACTTTCGCTTGTGGAGGTTTATCTAATGGAGGCCTCACTGCACAGCATCATCCACTCGAGTTGCCCTGCCCTAGAGCGCTTGCTGATTGTTTTGGGAGTAGAAATCCCTATCATTTGTCTCCAAATAAAGTCGCCTCACCTTAAAAGCATTGGAATTTGTTTTCAAGGACAGTAGCTTGCTACCTCTTGAGCATGCGTTGGTTTTCCCTTGAATAGGAAAGGGTGATGTAGCAAAGTAGCGTAAGTATTTCCCTCACTTTTTGAGAACCAAGGTATCAATCCAGTAGGAGGCCACATGCAAGTCCCTCGTACCTACACAAACAAATAAGAACCTTGCAACCAACGCGATAAAGGGGTTGTCAATCCCTTCACGGCCACTTGCAAAAGTGAGATCTGATAGAGATGATAAGATAATATTTTTGGTATTTTTATGATAAAGATTGAAAGTAAAGAAAGCAAAATAAAAATAGATTGGAAACTTATATGATGGAAAATAGACCCGGGGCCATAGGTTTCACTAGTGGCTTCTCTCAAGATAGCATAAGTGTTACGGTGGGTGAACAAATTACTGTCGAGCAATTGATAGAAAAGTGCATAATTATGAGAATATCTAGGCATGATCATGTATATAGGCATCACGTCCACGACAAGTAGACCGACTCCTGCCTGCATCTACTACTATTACTCCACACATCGACCACTGTCCAGCAAGCATCTAGAGTATTAAGTTCATAAGAACAGAGTAACGCATTAGGTAAGATGACATGATGTAGAGGGATAAACTCATGCAATATGATATAAACCCCATCTTTTTATCCTCGATGGCAACAATACAATATGTGTCGTTTCCCCTACTGTCACTGGGATCGAGCACCGCATGATTGAACCCAAAGCTAAGCACTTCTCCCATTGCAAGAAAGATCAATCTAGTAGGCCAAACCAAACTGATTATTTGAAGAGACATGCAAAGATAACCAATCATACATAAAAGAATTCAGAGAAGATTCAAATATTGTTCATAGATAATCTTGATCATAAACCCACAATTCATTATATCTCGACAAACACACCACAAAAAGAGTTACATCGAATAGATCTCCAAGAAGATCGAGGAGAACTTTGTATTGAGATCCAAAGAGAGAGAAGAAGCCATCTAGCTAATAACTATGGACCCGAAGGTCTGTGGTAAACTACTCACACATCATCGGAGAGGCTATGGTGTTGATGTAGATGCCCTCCGTGATCGATGCCCCCTCCGGCAGAGTGCCGGAAAAGGCCCCAAGATGGGATCTCGCGGGTACAGAAGGTTGCGGCGGTGGAATTAGGTTTTCGTGGTGCTCCTCGATGGTTTCGGGGTACGTAGGTATATATAGGAGGAAGAGGTAGGTCGGTGGAGCCACGAGGGGCCCACGAGGGTGGAGGGCGTGCCTAGGGTAGGCGCGCCCCCTGCCTCGTGGCCTCCTTGTTGATTGCTTGACCTCCACTCCAAGTCCTCTGGATCACGTTTGTTCCAAAAATCACGCTCCCGAAGGTTTCATTCCGTTTGGACTCCGTTTGATATTCTTTTTCATCGAAACATTGAAATAGGCAAAAAAACAGCAATTTGCACTGGGCCTTGGATTAATAGGTTAGTCCCAAAATAATATAAAAGTGTATAAAGAAGCCCATTAAACATCCAAAACAGAATATATAATAGCATGGAGCAATCAAAAATTATAGATACGTTGGAGACATATCACAGCTCATCATCGAAGATGCCCCTTCACTTCAAAGGTTGCTCCTTCATTATTGTTATAAACCTTGGCAAATAACTGTCGTCTCTGCGCCCAAACTGGATACCTTGGGTGTAATTCATGATCCGTTTAATGATCACAAGAAGTTGGTGTTTGGCTCCTCACCTTTTCAGCTACCGTATATTATCATATACACATTTGTAATCATAAGCTGCATTTTTCATTTGTGCGCATAAGTTTTTATCATCTTGGAGTACACTTTGGGTACTAATATTATGTTATATGCTCAATGAAGAGTTTGTCCATGGATAGCCTATCAATGCTACTGGATTCTGTCAAGATCTTATATATCGGAATGTTTAGTTATGATCTGAACATAATTATTGGCTTGCTGCGATGCTTTTGATCTCTGGAGAATTTATATATAAATGTGATGATTTCATGCACATTGAAAGACCGTATATATTGTACTAGAATTAACCATTCAGCTGTTGCTCTTTCAACATACTCTTTTTTCAGACCTTAACTGTTTTCAATCTTCATGTCTACTTAGGCACTAACACGTAGAGAAAAAACCTATAACCAATCGGTGGCGTAATAAGCACTAGGATTTTCTCAGTTCTCATAACATTCGTTTGAGGACAATAACGATGGAAGGATATGCATCCAACTAGGCAAACAGAAGCTTTGTCACATTCTTCCTGTTGAATGCGAGGTTACTATTGTCCATGAGGCTTAAGGTTTTCAACAAGAGATTTCTCACGGACGGACATGTTGAACAGCAAAAAAAGAAGTTTCAGGTGAACAAATGGGCTTCTGAACGTGCTCGGCTTCTATTTACAACAACTTGTAGTCATCCTCCAATAATTTTTTTTGCACATGATGTTGATTTTTGGATCAGACCGATCCATTTGTTTGTGACTGCGAAGAAGAGTGGTTGGGTTAGATGTTATTGCCATGTTCAATCTGGGTTTTGTCTAAATTAGATGAACAATTAATCCTTGGCCTTTTTGTACTGTTTGTAAGCTTGAGTTACATGTTGTTGCCCTCGTACTCCCCTCTGCCTGCCACTACACTACCGCACCTTCCACTGCTCCTGTTCGTTCCCGTCCGAGGCCTCGCCGTCGTTCTCCGCCTTGGTTCGCTCGCTGTGCCTGCCACCATCTGGCGTTGTCAACATGGTCAACAACCAAGAGGAATCAGGAGATGACTGTACGTGGAGAGGCTGATAGTAGGGACCCACCAGGGTCATTGCATTACGCAAGCAAGTGCCTCGTTATTACAAGACAAAAAAATACTTCCTCCTAATTGTTTGACAACTAGGTCCCACGCCATTGTCAATGTAGTCAATAAACGAGAAAATTACACAACGAGCGGATAACACCAGGGACGCAGCAGCTCACCCAGTTGTTTTTTAGTTTTAGAGACGGAGCTCAACTACGCGCTGTGCGGGGGCTGTGGCCCGTCTAGCCCATGCTTACGCTTTTATTTAAGAACATGACGAGCCTAGTTGATATCTTTTTTCTTTCTGAAAATGGCTAGCCCAGTTCTTTTTTTTTTGAGAATACCCAACCGAGGCCTACTTGCTTTTCTTAGCCCTGCTGGGCTGCAAATCTTTCAAGAGGAGGAGGGATCTAAGTAGTAAGAAATGGGCTTCCCCAGAAAATGGGCTATAAGTTGTAAGAAATGGGCTGTAAATTTTTAAACCAAAGCCAACCAGCAATTACATTAAAATATTGTTTTTTCTGGATTTCTCTACTCTTATAAAAAGCAGAGTTGGTGATGATGGTGTAGCGACCAGACCTCAAACAGTCTGATCTCTGTGCATCAGTGTCATCCCTGGATCGGTAATGCTGACACGCACAGTACTTGAGGATTTATAACAGAATAGCAATCACACACTTATTACATCGAATGTCTCAAAAGAGAACTTATTACAATAAATATGGCTTAAGGCCATCTAATACGATAACAGCGGGAGGCTTGGAAGATAAAGTGAGTCCATCAACTCCAACGGCATCACTGAGTGAAAGACCACGACCTAAGGCTCCTTACTCGTTGTCTGAAAAGTCTGCAACATGATACGTTGCAGCCCGAAAACGGGTCAGCACATGGAATATGCTGGCAATGTAACACAAAAGAGTAATGCACAGAATAAAGCTATCGCTACATGCATATATGGCTGGTGGAGGCTGTATGGTTAATATGTTTTGCGGAAAGCCAATTTTTCCCTACAACAAAGGAATAAATTTTATTTAACTACAAAGTTGGTTGAAAACATTGAGAATGGTAAACCCCATCTCAATCCCAATTAAAAGTTAATTAATAACCCAACAAAATTAATTTAGATTCATGAGATCCACATGATAATCCAAGAACTAGATACTCAAGATGTCCATAACCGGGGACACGGCTAACCATGATTAGTTTGTACACTCTGCAGAGGTTTGTGCACTTTTTCCCACAAGACTCGATCTCCTCCGTTGGATTTCTCGCACTACATAATGTTTGAGAAACGGATGACCAAGACACAGTTGAAAGATCGAGGATGTCGCCTAGAGGGGGGTGAATAGGCGCTTTAAAATAATTACGGTTTCGGCTTGAACACATGCGGAATAAACCTAGCGGTTAATTTGTCAAGCACAAAACCTACAACGACTAGGCTCACCTATGTGCACCAACAACTTATGCTAAGCAAGATAAACTACTAGGTGATAGCAAGATATATGACAAGAAACAATATGGCTATCACAAAGTAAAGTGCATAAGTAAAGAGCTCAGGTAAGAGATAACCGAGGCACATGGAGATGACGATGTATCCCGAAGTTCACACCCTTGCGGATGCTAATCTCCGTTTGGAGCGGTGTGGAGGCACAATGCTCCCCAAGAAGCCACTAGGGCCACCGTAATCTCCTCACGCCCTCGCACAATGCAAGATGCCGTGATTCCACTAAGGGACCCTTGAGGGCGGTCACCGAACCCATACAAATGGCAACCCTTAGGGGCGGTCACCGAACCCGTACACTTTGGCAACCCTTGGGGCGGTCACCGAACCCGTCAAATTGCTCGGGGCGATCTCCACAAC
This sequence comes from Triticum aestivum, assembly GCF_018294505.1. Taxonomy (NCBI): domain Eukaryota; kingdom Viridiplantae; phylum Streptophyta; class Magnoliopsida; order Poales; family Poaceae; genus Triticum; species Triticum aestivum. Next base: position 283,772,566 of record NC_057811.1, read on the forward strand.
CTAATTGGAGACCCCAACGCTTGCCCAGAGCTTTACACCACAATGATTGAGCTCCGAACACCACCAACCATCTAGGGCGCAAAAGCACCCAAGAGGAACAAGCTCAAGGGTACCAAGCACCCAAGAGTAATAAGCTTCTCAACTTGTAACTTCCACGTATCACGTGGAGAACTCAAACCGATGCACCAAATGCGATGGCAAGGGCACACGGAGTGCCCAAGTCCTTCTCTCTCAAATCCCACCAAAGCAACTAATGCTAGGGAGGAAAATGAGAGGAAGAACAAGAAGGAGAACACCAAGAACTCCAAGATCTAGATCCAAGGGGTTCCCCTCACATAGAGGAGAAAGTGATTGGTGGAAATGTGGATCTAGATCTCCTCTCTCTTTTCCCTCAAAAACTAGCAAGAATCCATGGAGGGATTGAGAGTTAGCAAGCTCGAAGAAGGTCAACAATGGGGAAAGAACACGAGCTCAAAGGATAAGGTTCATTGGGGAAGAAGACCCCCTTTTATAGGTGGGGGAAAATCCAACCGTTATGGTCACAGCCCGCACCGAGCGGTACTACCGCTCCAAGGAGCGGTACTACCGCTAGGGCGGTAGTAGCCCTTTGAAACACAACAGCGAGGAGGCAAAAAAGCCAGAAGAACCGTCGGAGCGGTAGTACCGCTTGACCTCACGGTACTACTGCTAGGGGTAGCGGTACTACTGCTAAGGGTAGCGGTACTTCTGCTTGCGAGCGGTACTAAAAGATTACATCCGTGCCTACCACCGCTGGACTTGTGACAAGTTTTTGGTCCCGAGCGGAAGTAGCCACGGAAGTAGCCACGGTAGTACTGCTCCAAGCGGTAGTACCGCTCCCAAGAGCGGTAGTAAAAAATTACATCTGCTCCTATCCGCGATAGTACCGTTGCAGCCTTTTCAGAACACCAAAACTGACACAACTTCTGCAAACGGACTCCGAATTCGACGAAACCAAGTTTTTTTTGACTGTACACAGTAGGGCAAAACCCCACTGCAATTTTTATACTATAAAAAGTTTGTTGGAAAGCTAGCGACAAGGGCTAACACAATATTGATGGAAATACCTATAAGAAGCAAATGAGAAAAGGCCCAAAAGAAAATGGTGAGAACCCTTCCTCGGATAAGACCGGCAAAACCTCCAACATCGAAAACATCATAGAAGACGCATGCCAACTCCGTTTTCGATGAACTCGAGCTTGTCATCAAGATGACCATAAGCTCTAAGACTCACAAAGAGAACCAAACAAGAACCAAGAAACATGACGTAAGGATGCAATGGTTTGAGCTCTCGATGAACGATACGATCAAGCTACTCACTTGAGAGCCCCCCTTGATAGTACGGCTATCGATCCTATAACCCGGTCTCCCAACTACCACCATGAGACCGGTAAAATAGAAAACCTATCAAGGGCAAACCTTTGCCTTGCACATGGTCCACTTGAGCTAGATGATGACGATCTTGACTCCCTCAAGTTGGACCACCTTTCTTGATTGCGTTGGCTCGATGAAGACTAGATGATTACTCCCCCATAGTCCACTATGGGTGAGCCACTCTTCGGCACATCTTCACAAGTCCATTGACATCACAATGTATGGCAAGCTTCAAGCACTTGATCTCTTCGTGATGCTCCACTTGAACTTGCACACGGCAATCTTGATGACGATCACCACTTGATGTCATCCTTTCCATGGGTTGTATGATATCTTCCTCTTGACGCAAGCCCATGGACATGTACCTAACCCCACATAGAACTCTCACGTAGACCATGGGTTAGTACACAAAGTGCAATGGACAATGCTTACCATGCCATGGGATCACTTGATCCCTCTCGGTACATCCTTTACGCTTTGTGAGTTGATCAACTTGATTCACTCTTGACTTAGTCTTGATCAACCTTGAATCTTTCCAACTCCCTTCGTTTGGATGATGTCTTGAAGGTAAACATGAATGATCACACAATCTTCTTCTTCAAGACATGCTTGCAATAAGCTCAACACTCACATGACCAATCTTTGGGTAATTCCTTAATAGCACCTTGATCAACACATAAACTCCTTGAAACCAACACATGGACTTTTTCCTAATTCAATTAAAATAGCAATAAAACTCCGGATAAAAATCTTATTTGATTTTAATATTAAATCTCCCATATTTCTTTATTTTGAGGAAGTCACTTTATCCTCTCTCTTTTATTTTTGTAAAAGAAATATTCGAAGAGAAAATAATTAAAATCAAACGATCCTCTTTTCAAAATTTGAGAAAAACTCAAATATGAAATAACGAAATTCCCAACTCTCTCTGTGGGTCCTTGAGTTGCGTAGAATTTCTAGGATCAAGCCAAAATGCAATAAAATATGATATGCAATGATGACCTAATGTATAACATTCGAAATTGAAAATTTGGGATGTTACAGATGGTGTGCCTGCCATCCTGCAATATAGGCCGTCCGATCTATATCTAATGGATAGGAAGGAAACTATGACAATTTACCCGCACTCCTCTCCACATTTGCAGATACGGCCTTCCCTTGTTCATCCTTTTCTCCCACAAGATAAACTACTCATACAAATGCATCTTCATGTTCCGTGCAACACACGTGCATCTTGCTAGTAAATATTTTAAATTTCATTCATTTTTTGCGGAGAATGTTTTTTGAATTTTATTTTGATATTATTTTAAAAAAATATTTTTAATGTGACTCGAAATTTCGTGATTAAAAGAGTTCGGACCCCACCAAATATGCAAAATTTCGTTGAATTTTTTAGCAGTGCCCAGAATATATGGTTTGTAATACTAATAAAAAGAATATGGGCTTCAAAATATCCTTAAGAATTAGCAAATGGGTTGTAAATTATTGAAAACAATGGCTAATGGGTTGTATGCTGTTTTCCACAGATTTGGAGGCTGACTTCTAGGCCTACTAGGTTGATGATGACGCTGTCCTAAAAAAAATTTGACGCGTACGCAAGGCTTTGTCAACTTAGTCAACACAGAGTAGTGACTGTTGGATGTCCATCCAACGGCCGTCGTGCTTCTTCAATCTCTGATCTTCCTGCTTCAGCCGCCCAAACCAGCAACGGCGGGACTGCCTGCTCCCTCCTCCCGTGGTCGGCTGTGCTGCCGCCAGGCCATCCCTCTACCCACCCGCACATCCTGTTGTTTTTCGGCGACGTCAGCCTCACCCCATAGCCGACCAGTCAGTGCTCGTACTCCCTTCAGCGTGGGCATCCACTACCGCATCTTCCCCGGCTCCACGTCGTCCCCTTCCTATGCCTCGCCGTTGTCCACCACCCTGGTGCTCTCGGCGTGGCGTGGTCAACGAAGGACATCCATCGGAAGTGGATTGTACGTGGAGAGGCTGACAGCTGGGTCCACGGCCGCACACAAGGAAATGCCTCCTTATTACGCGCAAAATAATGATTCATCCACCTGACAGCAGGGACCCATCGGACGGGCCATCGTATTTCGCAAAAAAAACATTTCCCCCCTGAATGGTGGGACCCACCAGCTACAGCTTCGCACGCAAGGAAGTGCCTCCTTATCCTCCCTAACAGTCGGGACCCACCTGGTCGAAGCGTATGTAGCATTGTCATTCTGGTCGCGAACATGTACGTACATACTGGTCGATCGGTCGCTTTGCAATGATGTACCGTGGCCGAGTAAGTAGTGGCACATGTCATAGTAGAGACCCCACATAGCAGTTCAGGCTGTCCCATCTAAACCGTGTACATGTACATACAGCCACACGCCAAAAAATACGGCCACGTATGTACATACGTGCGGGGTCTCGAACGCCTACTCGCGCATACGTACGGCCAGGGCTCGTGTACATGGAGAGGCAGCGACGACGTCCTGTTCATCGGGAGCCAACCGGCTGGGTTGGAATGGAGAAACTGTGTCGTTGTGTTCATCAGGAGGCAACATAATGTGTCGTGTTCATCAGGAGCCAACCATCTTGGACAGAACAGCCGATCGAAACGAGGCCTGGCGTACCGCAGAATGGAGGAAACAACCTTGTGTTCGACCGCCTACGGTCGAAACAGGATCCTGTTCACGGGGAGGGGTGTGGCGTACCGCAAAATGGAGGAAACGGACTTCTCTCCGACCTCCTACGGTCGAAACGGGGTCCTGTTGATCGGGAGGGGTGTGGCGTACCGCAAAACATAGGAAACGGACTTGTGTTGGAGCACTACGGTCGAAATGGGGGTCTTGTTCATCGAGAGGGATGTGGCTTACCGCAAAACAGGACTCCACGGTCTACTGTTCATCTCCATCATCGACCTCCTCCAGCCTCCACGGGCTACTGTTCATCCACCGCCGACCTCCTCCAGCCTCCACCTGCGACTGTTCATCCACGGGCTCCTGTTCATCCAGCCTCCACCGCTCCTCCACCGGCTACTGTTCAACCAGCCCTCTCCATGGGGTCCTGTTCAACCACCCCTCCACAGGCTACTGTTCATCCAGCCCTCCACCGGCTACTGTTCAACCAGCCCTCCATGGGGTCCTGTTCATCCAACCCTCCACGAGGTCCTATTCATCCACCCCAACCGGTTCGATCGATCAGAGTCCTGTTCATCCAGTGGCAACGGCCTCTACTACCACGGGGTCCTGTTCAACCAACCCCCACCGGGAACTGTTCATCCAACCCCCCAACAACGCTCACTGTTCATCAAGAGGCAGCAGGTTCGATCGGCTTCAGTTAGCAGAAGTAGCAAAGGAAACGCTCGATCGGGTTCAGTTAACAGCCAGATCGATCGATCGCTCGGGTTCAGTAACGTGTAGCTTGTAGTGCAATCGCTCGGGTTCAGTAGGCGAACGCCTCGCTCGGGTTCAGTTAGAGCCCAACGCCTCACACCCACGCGCGTACGTGTGCGAGAGAAACGCGCATCGCTCGGCCCCGAGCACCCACCGTAACCGGGAAATCCCCGATATTTTCCTTGCCTCGCTTCTACCACGATTTTTTTCCGTCATGGACGGCCCAAAGAATATCATGCAACTGCATTTATGACCCGCCCAGGACGAAAAGCCCACTTTCTGTCATGATTTTTTGTCATAGAAGTAGGATCCCACCACATCTATGATGATATCGGGTTTTGTCACTATTATCGTCATAGAAGTGTCATAACATGACAGAAAAAAAATTAGTTCGGCCCAAAATGTCACGGATGTGTCTCTCTTTGTAGTGAGGGGACCCACCGGCTGTCCACAAGGGTGGAGGGCGCACCCCCTACGTTGTGGGTCCCCTGGACCTCCATCGACATCAACTCCAACTCCATATATTCACTTTCGGGGAGAAAAAAGTCAGGGAGAAGGATTCATCGCGTTTTACGATACGGAGTCGCCACCACCTCATGTTCTTCATCGGGAGGGCAGATCTGGAGTCCGTTCGGGGCTCCCGAGAGGAGAATATGTCGCCATCATCATCACCAACCTTCCTCCATCACCAATTTCATGATGCTCACCGCCGTGCGTGAGTAATTCCATCGTAGGCTTGCTGGACGGTGATGGGTTGGATGAGATTTATCATGCAATCGAGTTAGTTTTGTTAGGGTTTGATCCCTAGTATCCACTATGTTCTGAGATTGATGTTGCTATGACTTTGCTTTTCTTAATGCTTGTCACTAGGGCCCGAGTGCCATGATTTCAGATATGAACCTATTATGTTTTCATGAATATATTTGTGTTCTTGATCCTATCTTGCAAGTTGCAAACACCTATTACAAGTTATGATCTGCATACCCCAAGGTGACAATAATTGGGATTCTTTCCAATGATTACCGTAGTTTGAGGAGTTCATATATTCACTAAGTGCTAAGGCTTTGGTCCGGTTCTCTATTAAAAGGAGGCCTTAATATCCCTTAGTCTCCATTAGGACCCCACTGCCACGGGACGCTAGGACAAAAGATGTCATGCAAGTTCTTTTCCATAAGCACGTATGACTGTATTCGGAATACATGCCTACATTATATTGATGAATTGGAGCTATTTCTGTGTCACCGTAGGTTATAACTGTTGCATGATGAATGCCATCCGATATAATTATCCATCATTGATCCATTGCCTACGAGCTTTTCATATATTGATCTTTGGTACGTTACTTTGCCGTTTCCACTGTTACAATTGCTACAAAACTGCTACTGTTACTTCCATACTACTTTGCTACTAAATACTTTGTTGCAGATATTAAGTCTTTCAGGTGTGGTTGAATTGACAACTCAGCTGCTAATACTTGAGAATATTCTTTGGCTCCCCTTATGTCGAATCAATAAATTTGGGTTAAATACTCTACCCTCGAAAACTGTGATCCCCTATACTTGTGGGTTATCAAGACCTTTTTCTGGCACCGTTATCGAGGAGCATAGCTCTATTCTCTAAGTCACTTGGGATTTATATTTGTTGATCACTATGAGGAATTTGAAAGATACTAGAACCATGATTTTTCCCTCTACTACGAGGGGAGGTAAGGAACTGCCATCTAGCTCTGCACTTGATTCACCTTCTGTTTTGAGTAAGCTTGCGACACCTACACCTGCTATTGATTCTGATATGTCGCATGTTATTGATGATGCTACTTCTACTATGAATGATGCTTATGATGCTACTACTTTGCTTGAAAAAACTGTGCCACTGGGTGAATTACTTGATGAACATCTTGCTAGAGTTAGAACTATTGATTATGCTGAAGATGATGATATTTCTGAAACTGATGAAATTATTGAAACTGGAAACTATGAACCACCTGTTAGACCTAGCTCTCCTAGATATGAATTACCTGTTATGCCTGAGGGTATGTTATGGATGGAGAGGTAGCTAGGGACTTTCTTGCTTATAAGGATAGAGATGATCTTAAGAAATTATTATGCAAGTGGAAAGAAAAGTCTTGGAATGCCAGAATGCAATATGATCCCAAGTTTTCTACTTCACCTATCTTTGTTACTGATAAGGATTATGAATTCTTTGTCGATCCTGAGTTAATTACTTTGCTTGAATCTGATCCTTTCCATGGTTATGAATCTGAAACTGTTGTGGCACATCTTACTAAATTGAATGATATAGCCACCCTATTTGCTCATGAGGAAAAATCGCTATTACTATATTCTTAAGTTGTTTCCTTTCTAGTTAAAGGGTGATGCTAAGTTATGGTATAATTCTCTCCTGGTTGTGTGCGTAGTCCCCGAGATATGATTTACTACTTCTCTAAAAAATATTTCCCTGCTCATAAGAAACAAGCTACTTTAAAGGAAATATTTAACTTTGTGCAAATTGAAGAAGAGAGTCTCCCACAAGCTTGGGGGAGGCTTCTTCAATTACTTAATGCTTTGCCTGATCATCCTCTCAATAAAAATTAAATACTTGATATCTTGTATAATGGACTAACCCATGCTTCTAGCGACCACCTAGATAGTTGTGCTGGTTGTGTTTTCAGGGAACGGACTATTGAGCAAGCTGAATTGCTATTGAATAATATATTGAGTAATGATAATGATTGTACACTTCCTGAACCACCTCCTAATCCAACTCCAAAGAACGGGGGTATTCTATTTCTCAATCCTGAAGATATGCAAGAGGCAAAGAAATCTATGAAAGAAAAAGTTATTAAAGCTGAAGATGTTAAGAATTTACCGCCTATTGAAGAAATACATGGTCTCAATGCCCCGACACGGGCAGTAGAGGTAAATTCTCTCTATAGATTTGATGAAGGTGATATTCCTCATAATAAATCTGCTAGTCAATGCTTGGATGAGTTTGATAACTTTATTGTTAAACAAGAGAACTTCAATGCTTATGTTAGTAGACAATTGAAATGTAATGCTTACATGCTTGACTGCTTGGGTAATTATATGAGTAGAGCTGTTAGTGATCTTAAGATTATTAGTAAGCATGCTTCCATGGTGAAAACTCAAGTAGAACAAGTACTTAAGGCACATGATGATTTTCTCAATGAGTTGAATAGTAAGAACAATGATAATGTTGTTAGAATTATGACTAGAGGTGGTAAAATGACCTAGGAACCTTTGTATCCTGAGGGCCATCCTAAGAGAGTTGAGCAAGATTCTTAGAGAATTAATACTGATGCACCTAGTCCTCCTAGTAATAAAAATAAAAGGAAAACTGGTAGGACTTTACATGCTTCTAGTGAACCTGTTATAGACACACCTGAGAATCCCAATGATATTTCTATTTCTGATGCTGAGACAGAATCTGGTAATGAACATGAACCTAGTGCTAATGTTAATGATGATGTTCATGTTGATGCTCAACCTAGTAATGATAATGATGTGGAGGTAGAACTTGTTGTTGATCTTGATAACCCACAATCAAAGATCAACATTATGATAAGAGAGACTTCATTGCTAGGAAACATGGTAGAGAAAGAGAACCATGGGCTCAGAAACCCATGCCCTTTCCTCCTAAACCATTCAAGAAAAAAGATGATGAGGATTCTGAGTGCTTTATTGAAATGCTTAGACCTGTCTTTTTGTGTATGCGTTTAACTGATATTCTGAAAATGTCTCCTTATGCTAAGTATATGAAGGATATTGTTACAAATAAAAGAAAGATAGCGGGAGCTGAAATTTCCACCATGCTTGCCAATTATACTTTTAAGGTGGAATACCGAAGAAACTAGGAGACCCAGGAGTACCAACTATACCATGCTCCATTGAAAGAAATTTTGTTAAAACTGCTTTATGTGATCTTGGAGTCGGTATTAGTTTTTATTCCTTTCTCTTTATATCATAGACTTGAATTGAATAAGTTGACACCTACTGAAATATCTTTGCAAATGGCTGATAAATCGACTGCTATACCCATTGCTATTTGTGAGGATGTGCCTGTTGTGGTTGCAAACATTACTATCTTAACGGACTTTGTCATTCTTGATATTCCCGAGGACGACAGTATGTCGATCATCCTTGCTAGACCCTTCTTAAATACTGCAAGGGTTGTTATTGATTGCAACAAGGGCAATGTCACTTTTCATGTTAATGGTAATGAGCATACGGTACACTTTCGGAAGAAACAACCTCAAGTTCATAGTATCAATTCTATTGGAAACATTTCAACTATTACTATTGGAGGTTTTGAATTCCCTCTTCCTACTGTCAAAAAGAAATATGATATTCTTATTGTTGGGGAAGTGCATATCCCTGTTGAGGTAACCTAGTGTTATTCGAGAATTCTCCGGTTTCATGTCATTCAGAAGAAGTTTGTTAATAAGACTTGATCAACCTTGTTAATGGATTCCTTTTGATGGGCATGAGATGGATGAATTTAGAAAGCACAACTTTCTGTACCCACTATATACTTAGACTATAACAGTATGGTCGCACATGATTTTATTAGCGATGATAAGGACAAGAGACTCATCTATAACCTGGTATTCAGCCAGGAGACTTGTCGGATTGTTACTTTGCCTGCACCTTCTTTGTTCAATATTCATTCAGGCAGGTACCTCATTTTGCCCGAGGACATTTATGCATACTGGGAGCGGACACCATCCCCAGTCCCTGAGCCAGAACCATCACCTGATCCGTATCAGGAATCTATTTATTAGCGGGAGCCACATGAGCTCGCTAACCAGTGGAACCCCCCAGGATCCTCCTCATCACCCAGGAGAGGGTTACTTTGATCCATGGGCATAGACCAACTTAGGCCAAAGCCTAAGCTTGGGGAAGTACGTATTTCTCACCGACATTACATTCATGTTCACACACTTATTTCAGTTGTCGGTGTTCATACTTTTTCATTGTATTATCCATGTTATGTTATTTTCTTTTTCTCGCTTTCTTCTTCTGTGTTTGATAAACTTTGAGAAAATCCAAAAAAATTTAGTTGTAGTTTCTTTTTATTTTACTTTCCATGTTTATTTAGTAGTACTATTAAAAAAAGACCAAAAAAGATTTCACGTTCTTCTTTTGCTTATTGGGAGCTTTCCCATGTAAATAGTTTTTCTCGTTCTTGTTTCACTTTCTTCAGAAAAACAAAAACTCCAAAAACATTTTAGTGTGTCTATTTGAATTTCTTTTTCCTTTCTTTGGGTCGAGAGGAGAAGACCACGATGAAAATGTTGAGTGGCTCTCGTATGCATTATTGTTGATCTAACAAAGAGCCCATATTACCTTGTCTTCTCCTTTGAATAAAATGTTTGCAAATTCCAGCTTAGTCCAATGCACGTGCACTTCTATTATTATCCACACCGTTCGGTCGTGCAAGTGAAAGGCAATAATGACGATATATGATGAAATGATTGAGATGAGGAAAAGCCGGTATGAACTCGACCTATTTTGTTTTTGTAAATATGATTAGTTCATTATTCTTGATTCAGCCCATTATGAACAAAACATGTTTGCAATGACAATTAGATATTATAGTTATTCATGCCATGCTTAATTAGCTAGGAGTTTATAATAGTTTACCTTGCGTGCCAACATGCTTTCAAAATGGTTGTGATGTAGTATGATAGGATGGTATCCTCCTTTGAATGATTCGAGTGGCTTGACTTGGCACATGTTCACGCATGTAGTTGAAACAAAATCAACATGGCCTCCACGATATTTATGTTCATGGTGATCTATATCCTACTCATGCTTGCACTCAATGTTGGTTAATCTCAATGCATGTTTCTGACTGTTGTGCTCTCTAGTTGGTCGCTCCTCAATCTTTTGCTAGCCTTCACTTGTACTAAGCGGGTATACTGCTTGTGCATCCACTTTCATAAACCCAAAGTTGTTCCATATGAGTCCACCATACCTACCTATATGTGGTATTTACCTGCCGTTCCAAGTAAATTTGCATGTGCCAAACTCTAAACCTTCAAATAATAATTTGTTTTGTATGCCCAAATCGCTCATGTAGCGATTGGGGGTTGTTAGTATATTCCATGCTAGGTGGTCATGATGAGTGTTGATTCACTTGTCATTCACGAGAATGTAGCTAGTATTCGGGATGCCCAGTTCCATGCTCAAATCAAATCAAAATATAATTTCAAACAAAACTCCCCCAGGACTGTTGTTTGTATGGATGGTACCCGTTGTTTCGGACCAGCCGTGGAATGTGCTTATTGGTGGAGGGGGACTAAAAACTTTACCATTCTGTTTGGGAACCACCTATAATGTATCTAGCATGGAAGATACCGAGATCCCTTGGTTGTTATGTTGACAATGAAAGCATACCGCTCAAAATTATATTCATATCTGTTTCAAAAACCTCGAGCTCTGGCACCTCTACAAATCCCTACTTCCCTCTGCGAAGGGCCTATATATTTACTTTTATTGCTGAGTAATTATCCTCTTATAAAAATCACCAGTTAGAGAGCACCACTATCATTTGTATGCTTTGCTATTAATTGATATTGAGTATTACTGTGACTGGATCTCTTTTGCCATGAATTACAATGTCCAGTCAGTCCTTGATCTTCAGGGGTGCTCTGCATTTATGTTTTGCGGTCTCAGAAAGGGCTAGCGAGATACAATTTTGTTATATCATATCATGATTGTTTTGAAAAAGTGTTGTCATCCGATATTTATTATTATTGCTCGCTAGTTGATTATGCCATTGATATGAGTAAATGTGAGACCTAAATGTTATTGTGAATATGGTTAGTTCATAATCTTTGCTGAAAACTTGAATGCTGGCTTTACATATTTGCAACAACAAGATCAAACAGAGTTTGTAAAAGTTTTTCTTTATCACTTTCAGTTTGTCAACTGAATTGCTTGAGGATAAGCAATGGGTTAAGCTTGGGGGAGTTGATACATCTCCATCGTATCTACTTTTCCAAACTCTTTTGCCCTTGTTTTGGACTCAAATTTGCATGATTTGAATGGAACTAACCCGGACTGACGTTGTTTTCAGCAGAATTGCCTTGGTGTTATTTTTGTGCAAAAATAGAAGTTCTCGGAATGACCTGAAACTTTACAGAGAATATTTTTGGAATAAATAAAAATATTGGTGAAAGAATCAACCAGAGGGGACCCACCGGCTGTCCACAAGGGTGGAGGGCACCCCCTAGGCTTGCTGGACGGTGATTGGTTGGATGAGATTTATCATGTAATCGAGTTAGTTTTGTTAGGGTTTGGTCCCTAGTATCCACTATGTTCTGAGATTGATGTTGCTATGACTTTGCTATGCTTAATGCTTGTCACTAGGACCCGAGTGCCATGATTTCAGATCTGAACCTATTATGTTTTCATGAATATATTTGTGTTCTTGATCCTATCTCGCAAGTTGCAGACACCTATTACGACTTATGATCTGCATACCCTAAGGTGACAATAATTGGGATTCTTTCCAGTGATTACCGTAGTTTGAGGAGTTCATATATTCACTAAGTGCTAAGGCTTTGGTCCGTTCTCTATTAAAAGGAGGCCTTAATATCCCTTAGTTTCCATTAGGACCCCACTGCCACGGGAGGGTAGGACAAAAGATGTCATGCAAGTTCTTTTCCATAAGCACGTATGACTATATTTGGAATACATGCCTACATTATATTGATTAATTGGAGCTAGTTCTATGTCACCCTAGGTTATAACCGTTGCATGATGAATTCCGTCGATATAATTATCCATCATTCCATTTCCTACGAGCTTTTCACATATTGATCTTTGCTACGTAACTTTGTTGTTTCCACTGTTACAATTGCTACAAAACTGCTACTGTTACTGTTACCGTTACTTCCATACTACTTTTCTACTAAATACTTTGTTGTAGATATTAAGTCTTTCAGGTGTGGTTGAATTGACAACTCAGCTGCTAATACCTGAGAATATTCTTTGGCTCCCCTTGTGTCGAATCAATAAATTTGGGTTGAATACTCTACCCTCGAAAACTGTTGCGATCCCCTATACTTGTGGGTTATCAGTCAGTGATCCACCAGTGACCCATCACATTGTCCCTATTCCCCCCGCTTTTTCATCGATGACTTGATCGACATGATCGATGACCAGACCCCGACACATCACCTCACACCCCCTTAGTTGTACGACTCTGCAAAGCTACTATCGAGTGTCGAGGGTGATACCTCGTATAGCACTTTTGATGAGATCTCTGTAGTGTAGTTAATCGATCGTGGTCTACGGAGGGAGATTCCTCCTTCACCAATCCCGATAACGACTCTGTCGTGCAGCTCTTCAAGTGTGAACCTACCGAGGGTGATTCCTCCAAATTCACCTTGATGGTTACATTGAGTGGGAATCCATCAAGGGTGATTCCTCGGATTCCCTCCTTGATGTTTTGGACACACGGTTACTTTGAATTTACCCCACACCATGTTAAAGATGGGTCATCCCCGAGGGGTACCCGCGAGAGTTACTGTTTCTGCGGGACTGGAGGGACAGGCGGTACCACCCCGGTAGAGGTGGACATGAGTTCCCGATAGTACCTTGTGAGTCGGGTTGACCTGGAGGGTACCCGCGAGTGATGTGGAGTCGGGTTGACCTAGAGGGTACCCGCAAGTGATGTGGAGTCGGGTTGACCTGGAGGGTACCCGCGAGATAACTACGCGGCATGGTCGGGGATTCTTAGCCCTTGCCGTAAGTCCGTGAGACGGGGCGACGGGACCACATATCATGGATCATTGATCATCTCCGCGCATTCCTGAAACACTAACGGGTTTGGATATGTGATCCGAGTAGGTCTCTGGCCTGTTCGCACTAACCGCCACGCGGGAATAAGTATGGGCACTCTGTGTCATACGATTCTTCCGAAAGCTCACAGACGTCACCGGTTTAATTAGCGGCGTGCGCCCGGTTGGACAGGAACCACCTATGTGTGTATAAGGGGTGGGTCTACTCTAGGCCGCGTTCGCAACATGCAGGATTGCAAAGGACGATTGGCCCATGACCCCTTCGCATTTAGGATGTAGACCAGCGTGCTAGCCTCTCTATTGAGCCTAGGTAGGACTGGCGTGTCGTTCAGCTGAGGCCGGGCATGACCCAGGAAAGTGTGTTTGACCGAAGTTAATCGAGCGTGCTGGGTAAGTTTGTGCACCCTACATGGAAGTTAATCTATTCGAATAGCCGTGTCCGCGGTAACGGACGCTTGGAGTTGTATCACGATCTCTACAACTATAACTGGATACTGGAGACACTAAATGGATACGATGGCTCCAATATTGCTTTCTCCCAGGGAGTTGAGAAAGGATCTTTGGGCATTACTACAATATACTTATTACTTATAATATGCTAATCTGCGCTCTTCTAATGATGCAAGATGATGCGAGATACTAGTCTTCAATAGGCTAGGCCTTCCCTTCTATTATGGCATTTCTACAGTCTAGTCCAAAGATATAGCCCCATTCCTTTGATACCGATGCATACTTAATATAGATCTAATGTAAGTCTTGCGAGTACTTTGGATGAGTACTCACGGTTGCTTTGGTTTTCCCCTCTACCCGATTGCTGTGATCAGATGACGGAGCCCAGGAGCCAGTTGATTCCCCCGACGACTACTACTACCCCAACGGAGTCTACTACTACGTGGAGACCGCCGACGACCAGGAGTAGTTAGGACGCTCCCAGGCAGGAGGCCTGCACCTTTTTATCTAGATGTCGTTGTTTTGCTCAGCCTTCTTAAGGAAGACTTGTTTACTTTATGTCTGTACTCAGATATTGTTGTTTCCGCTGACTCGTTTGTATTCGAGCCCTCGAGGCCCCTGGCTTGTAATATGAAGCTTGTATTATTTTAAATTTATGTCTAGAGTTGTGTTCTGATATCTTCCCGTGAGTCTCTGATCTTAATCGTGCGCATTTGCGTGTATGATTAGTGCACGATTAAGTCAGGGCATCACATGTTACTTTCCTAAGATACGATCGTCGGTATCTCCATACCTAGTTCAATCTCATTACTGACAAGTCTCTTTACTTGTTCCGTAATACAAGATCTCATGACTAACTCATTAGCCACATTGCTTGTAAGCTCTTTACGATGTTGTATTACCGAGAGGGCCCAGATATCTCTCTCTATCACACGGAGTGACAAATCCCAATCTCGATCCATGCCAACCCAACAGACACCTTCGGAGATACCTGTAGAGCATCTTTATGATCACCCAGTTACAAAGTGACATTTGATAGCACACAAGGTATTCCTCTGGTATCCGGGAGTTGCATGATCTCATGGTCTTAGGAATAGATACTTGACATGAAGAAAGCTAGAGCAAGAAACTCAAGTGATACGATCGAATGTTGAGCTTACGGTTGGGTCTTGTCCATCACATCATTCTCCTAATGATGTGATCCCGTTATCAAATGACAACTCATGTCTATGTTTAGGAAATCTTAACCACCTTTGATCAACGAGCCAGTCAAGTAGAGGCTCACTAGGGGCATAGTATTTCTTTATGTATTCACACATGTATTTAAGTTTCCGATTAATACAGTTCTAGCATGAATACTAAACCTTTATCATGAACAAGGAAATATGATAATAACCAATTTATTATTGCCTATAGGACATATTTCCAACAGTTACTTGTAGGTTGGTTATATCTAGGGATAAACATGATGATGATTTGAAATGGCCTTGAAGTGTGTGCCAAGTCTTCGGAGCATTCCATCTTGAGTACACCCGGGGGCATGGTAAACACGGCCCATTCTTCGCTTATCTGGGGTCCTCGGCCTAGCCCATGTCGACAGTCGACGTGGTTAGAACCCCCTAGTCCAAGACATCGTTACCAGGGCAGCCAAAAGTGAGCGTGGCATCGGTCTGGACGCGTGCATAGCCCCCCAGTTTGCATCCGGTTGCAGGAAAAAGGACGCCCATACCGCCGAGTGGACTGACACAGGACCGTGTTGGATGGGAAAACATGTCCAAACCATGCGGTCCGGAAGGTTGCGGGCGGTTTGAGGGCCCGTATTGGAGATGCCTAGGATGGGAAGTGATAAGTGAATTTTCTTTAAAAATGAATGAGGCAGAGATTTGATTTCATATCAGGCCCAGTCGCGTTGACTCCACAAGGTCCATTATGGTACAATGCTCCAACTCCACATGCCACCAGTGTGGGAATGGCAGCACCTGCTTGATGGCCAAGTTAGAAGCAAGTCAGTTTCTGGTTTTGTTTTTATTTTGAAAAACGATTCGGTATGACCGACCGGCCGAAGCTTCGGTTGGTCTCACTGGCGTCGCTCAATCCCGATTGATCTGGCGTGCCACATCGGCCTCCCCCCCGCACACGCCCTTATCCCCTCTTCCCCACTCTACCTCCCACGCAGCCGTCCTCCCCCCCCGGCACATTGTCGGTGGCCACCCCGCTCCCGGTTTCCCCTAGCGAGCGTGCACTTCTCTCTCCTTTCTCCCCACCACAAACAGAACAAACTGCTTGTTGGAATCGTACACCGGTGAAGCTGTGACCCGCAACAGCGCATGTTGGAACCAGACTACTACGGAGAGGGTGGTGCAGTGCTCCTAGCTATGGCGGCGACGAGTTGGTTTGCAACGGCCAACCCAGAGCTAGAATAGGAGACCCCCGCTGCTACGACCAACGAGTGTGTGTGGGGGGGTGTCCATGCCGTGAAGAAGAATGACGACTGGACAATTTTTGCTGGAACCATCATTGGTTATTGCTGCAATCAGTCACGCAGGTGCTGGAACCGACGTCCCCTCGTCGCCGGCTCATTTTTTTTGCTGGAACTAGTTTTTTTATTGCTACAATCGTCCAATGAAATTCTTCTAGCTGAGTTTGTTTGCTGGAATTGGTGTTTAATTTTGCTAGCCGACGACCGCGGCGAGTCAGAGGCTGCAACACCTGGGGATGTTGCAACCATGGCGGCCGCGTGCTAGAACCGGCATGTGGTAATGTTGTATCCGTGGTGACCGCGCGATGTGGACCCACTGGCGGTCGGGATGCTGCAAACCGGAATCCACCATCGCCGGAGAGGACGTGCGGCCTGGGAGACGCGAGCGAGGGCGCCACGATGGCGCCTTTTTTTTTGTTTCATGCGGCGAGCTGCGGGAAGGGGCGGCGTTCTTGAGGGGGAATTGCGTCGTTTTTTCTTTGACCGGCGGGAAGCTACGTTGTTGCGGAAGACAAGAAGCACACGGGACCAGATCGAACGGCTGATTGCAGCCGAATCAGTCGGCTGCGCTCCGATCGACCCAAATTTGGGTCGGCCGACCGGCGCTGTCCTTTTCGTTCGTGCTTTCCTGAGAGCAAGTATAATAGAGCTGACTCAGCGGGCTATAAGGAATAAACTAGTATATTTCTGCTTAGTTGGAGGAAAGAGAAGAGGAGAGAGAAGGTAAGCGGGCTCTTCATGAAGAGCCAGCTTTAGCACGTGCTCCTAGTCACTTTGTGAGAATGAAAGGTGGGTCACATAATAATAAAAAATAATACATTTATTTGATCTACTATTGTACATGTTGGCTATAAGATGGGCTGTAGATGACATGACATTAGTTTGTAGCCAGCAGCTGGCTATACTATTAACCATGCTCTGAAGGGAAGTCACCTCTGACATCAGTTCGGTTCCGGCTGCAAGGTTCGAGGCGGCTAGTGCGAACCTGCCGCGTTGGTGGCTGCACCTGCACGTTATAAATCACGCACCCTGTCTCTCCCCTCTTCCCCAGTCTCTCTCTCTCTACCCACACCAACCCCATCCCTAATCAACTCACCCAACCACGACCAGAACTCAAATCCAATACGGAGAAGGAAATCGAATCGAAGCTCTCTTTTCCCTCCTCCTACTCGTTCGCCGCCGCAGGAGACCTCGGCCGAGAAGCCTCCGACGGGTAAGAGCCACTACCGCCCCTCGGCAATTCGTTCCAGCGCCTTGGAGGCTGCAGGGCTCGAGATCGAAGCACGAAGAATCGCTGATTTGTCGTTTTCAGATCTCGCGCGTCTTTTAGACGGGAATTTGAATATTTTGGTTCGAGATGTTGACGTACGGTCGCTGATTTCGCGGCTCTCCGTGGTTGATTAGCAGCTTGAGTCCCTGTCTTGGAGGGGAGCATCGGGATGTCTTCGATTGCGCCGTCGTCTTCGTCCATCGCCGTGCTTCGCCGCCAACCGTAAGCTCTCTCCGCCTGCGCAGCCCCCTCCGGCCCTCCCTCTGTTCGTCTTGCGCTGGCCACACTTCTTGATTGCTTTGCTTTGTTGGCACTGTGCGCATAGGAATCCACGCTTTTGTACGTTTGATTGATAGCTCCCACCAAATGGTCTACTGGTTTTTGTCAGCGTCTCTAGTGTGGAGCGATCAACAGTTAGTTGATGAACGAACATGATAGTACGGTTGTAGTAACTCTGTTGTAAGATGACAAACATAATGCCCCGTTTTAAGATACCGAAATATAACCTTCACAGCTCTGGAACTGAAATAGAGAAGCATGACTATAGTTTTTTGAAGTTGTCTTTTTAAGCCTAATTGATTGAATGAGTGAGACTGATTTGCAGGTTTTATTTTCACCTGTTTGTACGAATGCAGAGTGCAGTTCTTGGGAGGCAGTGATGTTTCCAAGCAGGCAAAGGGATCAGTTTCTTATTCTTTTCCCACAAATTCGAGAAATGCCAACATGAAGTCTGTGGGCTTGAAGATAGCAGCATCCTTAAAAAAGAATAGTGGATTTCCAGCTGATGGTTGCTTGGAAAATGATGACACTCTGTCACTAAAGAGCACTTCTGTGCGAGCCCAGGACCATCCAACCACAAACTCTGTTATTCCTGTGGATTCTGTTGTTGCAGCAGAAATCATATCTACTGATCTGTCATGTGTCGTGGACACATTGTCAAACGAAGAAGACGATGCTGAACTTGATCTGGATAGCCCGACCGAGGGC